>NC_047095.1:47955067-48595019 GCF_902459505.1 Geotrypetes seraphini
CTTTTACAACACGTGCTTCATGCCGAAAACAGGTTCAACATCACGGTTTTAGCTTAAATACAAAAAGTGTGCTTTACCATTTCCTTACAGTGGTGAATTTAGACTCCGCTCAGGGCCATTACAAAAATGTATAGGGAGGAGCAGGGACAGGGTAGGGGATTGATTTGAGAATCACTACAGTGATAAATGTTCCTCTCTTTTTGCTGCTGGTTTACACTCTGCTCATCTTTCTTGACCTATGAACCCAATTGCTTCAGATCTGCTCTCTCACATTTACACTGGGCTGGGGGGGGGGGGATAGAAATTTGATGGTGTAAAGCTGAGATACCATGTGCTTCATAACCACCAGAAATATTACCCAACTATATACCATAACCGCAGCAGCACAAATTCTGGACGGGAGGATCTCAGACTGTGGCAATCTTCCAAATGAGATGAGCATGCATTCTGAATTCCACCTGTAGGTGTCGCTATATTGAAATGACTTGGATTCCCTCATCTCGAGATAATGAAGCTGTTCATTTTTACTATCTGAAATAAAACTTTCAGCATAATTACATGATGCTACTATCACAGGGTCATAGCATAAAAACATCAAATCAGTTCAGCCAGATTTGTTTCACAGAAGTGAAGCTTTTCTGTCTCATACAAGTAGAAACTACTAAAAATAAAATAACCATATAAAAATTAATTTGTTAATAGCACAGGATATAACTAATTTCTCTACACAAAAACATCTGGTAGTCGAACCTGATCTTCCCTCCCTTTTTCTATTAGACCCTACAAAGGAGTCTGCAGGGACATTTCTCTTTTAATTAAACATTTTCTTTCCCAACCTAAGTACAGTATTGTGGACCTAATTCAGTAACATTTCAATCACTGTTGGATATTTCCTCACACAGCCAAATAATTTGCTGATTTAAACCCTGAAACTTGCTCAACCGCTGAATTCTCGTTACTATTCATTCTTGGAGATTGTTAAAAGTCGAAGATTAGGAAAATTCTCTAGAGCTAAGAAAATTGCAGGCAGGTGTGTCTTGACATTTCTTTGCGTCACCCACAATATCATCTAGCCCAGATGGCATTTAGCAAGGGTGCGTGAGTACATGAAGTAATGAATAAACAAAACGCAAAACTTGGAAACCTAGCCCTTAGCAACTGAGTCCATCATCATTTAGAAACAGAGGGACTCTTTTATAAAGCTGCCGGAAGCACTAAGGCGGTGTCCCGCAAACTTTGTCGCACAGCAGCACAGTAAATTTAGCGGCCACGGCTCGAGCCATCCAGAAGGGCGCCATCAACGCGATGATGTCGCATGCACGCGTGAAGTCATCGCACCGACATCGACACACGTGCAAAGGACCAGTGTGGGGTGTCGGCAGAGAAAACGCATGGAGAGCAGGAGAGTCGCTGGTGCCAGCTGATGGCCTAAAGGATGTGCCTCTTGCTGCGAGAGGCACATCCTGTAGGTGGTCAGTCAGCACCTCTCCTCCTCCCCAGTGTCTCTTGGTACACATCTAATCTCAGGAGGCACACAGGTTGCGATACACCGCACTAAGGTGTGCTTTTCGCAGGTTAAAATCCATTACCACCGGGCGCCCTTATGCTAGTATTCTACGGGTCCGATACTGAGACCGTGGACGGAGGGTGGCTAACTCCAGCGGTCAGCACTGGCTGTCAGTATTCAATGCTGGCACACTTTCAGTGCTGGCATTGAATACTCAGTCTGTCTATGGTCGCTATAACTTAGCCGGCCAGCGCTTAAAATTGGTGGCTATCACGCGATATAGCCAGTCAGGTTTAAGCCACTAATGGCTAATATTCAGTCATCTCCTACTGAATATTAGTGGTTAGGCAGCCATACGCTATTTGACTGGCCAGGAGCTGTTCCTGGCTGGCTAAATAGTACTGAATATCGGCTCCTGTGGGGCTCATTTTCAAAAAAAAAAAAAGATAGACGTCTAAAAGACAGCATAAACCAGCCCTTGCACATCTTACTAGTCAAAACATCCAAGTGGGCATTCTCAAAACAGACTTTCTAGACGTCTGTCTGGTCACTTTCTCTCCAGTGCATCTAAATCTTAAGGGGGGATGTTAGAAACGTGTTTTGGGCGGGCTTAGGACTTGGACTGCTCGATAGGCATAATTAGACCTTTAACGAAAGGTCCTAGTGTTTTTTTTCCAGACATTTGGAGTTAGACCTGTTTTAAAAGTGTCTAAATGATAAAAAGGTGTCCAAACTGACCAAATGGCCACTGGAGGGATTAAGCCATGACCCCCTCCCCCTTTACTCCCTCCCACCACCTACAGATGTTAAAAAAACAGTATATTCTAGCCCAGTGGTCTCAAACTCAAACCCTTTGCAAGGCCATATTTTGGATTTGTAGGTACTCGAAGGGCCTCAAAAAAATAATGACATTAAAGAAATGACAATTTTGCATGAGGTAAAACTCTCTATAAATCTTTCCTTTTGGCTAAGTCTTAATAATAATATTGTAATTTATAGCTAAAGAGATATATGATCAAGAAACTGTTTTATTTTACTTTTGTGATTATGATAAACATACTGAGGGCCTCAAAATAGTACCTGGCGGGCCGCATGTGGCCCCTGGGCCGCGAGTTTGAAACCACTGTTCTAGCCTGTGTTAGGACGGGGTGCTGAAAAATTCTCAGCCCAAGCAGCTTCAGATGTTAACACATTTGAGCCCAAAGAGCAAAGAGGCTCTTCTAAGAAGTACTGTAATTAATTTCACATTAAAAGTTCCAGTTACAAATGTCACCATATCTTGCTTGTATTGTAAAGTGAGCCCTCCAAAACCTACTGCATATACATTAAGATGGCATCAGCAGGCATAAGGGCTGTTATTGTGGTGTACAGGTGGGTACAGTAAGTTTTGGGTGGATTTTGGAAGGCTCACCATACAATATAAGCAAGGTATAAAGACAGCTGTACCTGGGACTTTTAATGTGAAATTCACTACAGTACTTCTTAGAAGAGCCCTTCTGCTCTGCTTAGCTGTCTGTGTGCCTAGACGAAAACTTGTTCTTGTGCGTTTCTCATGTGGACATATTTATATTCAAGAATGGCCAAAAAAGACAGACATACTAAGAACCAAAACGTCCACATAGGCCATTAAAACAAAACAAAAAAGATAAGACGTCTTATTGTTTTGAGAATGGTCATTTTCTCTACTGGATTTCCGGTGTCAGGTCAAAAGCGCGCCGTGACAAAGGCGCGCCCAGACAATTGAGCGCAGCATGGAGGTGCGCGCTGCAGAAAATTACTGTTTTTACAGCTCCGACGGGGGGTGTGTGGGGGGGAACCCCCCCCACACTTTACTTAATAGAGATCGCACCGCGTTGTGGGGGCGTTGTGGGGGGTGTGGGGGGTTGTAACCCCCCACATTTTACTGAAAACTTCACTTTTTCCCTGTTTTTAGGGAAAAAGTTGTTTACAGTAAAATGTGGAGGGTTACAACCCCCCAAACCCCCCCACAACGCTGGCGCGATCTCTATTAAGTAAACTGGGGGGGCTCCCCAACAAAACCCCCCATCAGAGCCCCTAAAAACTGTAATTTTCTTCAGCGCGCGCCTTTGTCTTTCGCGGGGTTGTCTATGAACCGGATTTCTGGATGTCTTTCCTAAAACGTTCAAACTCAGACACAGATGTCCCATCAAAAATGCCACTCCACATGTTTTAAATGATATTCCATAAACAGCACCAAAACTTAGGCGCTTGGGAACTCCCTCCCAATAACTTTAAGGCAGGAAACTAACCCTCATAACTTAAAATCCAACCTCAAAACCTTTCTTTTTAAAGATGCCTATGAAATTTAGATCCAGAGCTTAATTTTATTTTAACTCTTGCACCCTTATGTTTTATCCTCCCCCTCTTTTCTTTTTTCTTTCAGGCAATGTAGCTCCTCCCTTTTCCCTTTTGGTTTCATGTGTAGTCTTGACTTAAATATTTTAACCATGTACATTATACCCTTTTTTCTTTATTTTTTATATAAATTATACTTTGTAAACCACTTAGGAAGGTCAAGCAGTATATCAAGATTTAATAAAACTTGAAACTATGGGCATGGCCAACACCGAAAGTCATGTTAGTCGCCGTAAAGCGCCTACATAGGCAAGATTCACAATAAAGACAGGCATTCAAGAAACGTAGGCCTAGAAAACCCTGGCCTACATTTCCGACACCTATCTTTTTCAGAGGCGCAATTCTCTAAAGGGCTCCATCATGCGACTGACATGCAATCAGCAGCCACTTTTTGGGCGGCCACCAATATCGGTGCCCCTATAAAGAATCTGGGCCTTAGTGTCTAAAGAGCACTTATATTTCAGTGCTAAAGTTGTAGAATGAGGGGGAAGGTGCAAGTCAGATTTTACAAAACTGGACATCCAGGAAGAGCAGATGTTACATTATGTTAATCAGGTGTTTTGTTTTGTTTTTTATTCCACCTTTACCTATTCAGTTCAAAGTTGGATTATATTACAAGAGATTGGGAAAATTACAATGGACAACTTGACAAGGAAATTCAATAGGATTGCTAGTGCAGGTAGATCAATATAACTATTAATATAGTTAGGTCATAATTTCAATTATATACTCTTAGGCCTCCTTTTACAAAACTGCAATAGCAGTTTTTTAGCGCAGAGAGCCACGCTGCGCCTGACGCTCACTGAGTTCCTATCAGCGTCTGGAGCAGTGCGCTAAAAACTTCTATCGCAGTTTGATAGATTAGGGCCTAAGTTACAAATACGAGTAGGTCATTGGTTCTTTATTTTGCCCTGGGAGTTACATCGCATTTTGCTAAGGAGCTAAACAAAACAACTCTCTCTGAAATTTTGAGCTGGTTTAAAACATTAAGACATAAGCACAACTGCCCCCTCAGTCACTGATGCAGACCTCGGGTCTATAAGAGCAATTAGGTGTTACTTATGCCTACCTCAAAACAGGTAGAAATGCCGATCTTATCCTGGAGGAAGCATAGAGAACGGTGACAGGTCAAAAACGCGCAAGACAATCGCGCGCAGACAAAATCGCGCAGACAAATCAGCGCTAAGACAACTAAGCGCCAAGACAATTCAGCGTAAGACATTTGCGCGCTAGACTGGCGCTCAGTTGTCTTGCGCTCAGTTGTCCCGCTCGTGCACATTTCGGTAAATAAGTTCCGCTCAATTGTCTTGCGCTCAAATGTCTCACGCTCGGTTGTCTTTGCGCTCACTTGTCTTAACGCTCAATTGTCTTCCGCTCATTTGTCTTGCGCTCAGTTGTCTCGCGCCCAGTTGTCTGCGCGATTTTGTCCGCGCGCGATTGTCTTGCGCGCAATTGTCTATGAACCGTAGAGAACAGGCAAAAATTGCCAACTGTGAAAAGCACTATTCCTCATCCTCAGTGTTAGGGAGCGTAATTTCAGCTCTAGATTGAAGATAGTTGAAGGCAATGGAAAGACGAGAAGCCTCGTTCACTAAATTTCTCTCCCAGGCCAGATGGCTTAAAAGGCTCACAGCCTGAAACTGTTAGACTGTCTTCTAGCCCTCTACAAACCAAAATGTTAAATTGGCGGCAATTACTAAATCTGACAGAAAATTTTTTCATGTCTGGACTAGATGTCTAACTAAATTTGGTTAGTTTCTCTCGAGAAAAGGAAGTTCTGGAAGTTGTTAAGTGTACTGGACAAAAAAAAGTTAGATCTCCTGCTAGAATCTAGATATCAAAAATTGTTAAAATAGGAACAAGAGAATGTCACCTTAACAAATTAGGACTTATTAAGAAGCCTCTGCAAATAAGAATGAAAAGTTTTATTTTAAATAGACTTCAGAATTTTCTGAACAATGTGGACATTTGTACAACATTACCTCTGATAGAGAGAAAAAAAGTAGCCTATTGATAGGAAAAGAAGGATAGGAAAGAAGATTTTGTTGCATAGGGCCTACGGGTTGTGGAATGAGCCCTTTTGTCTTCGCTGTAAAAATCAGGAGGGTACTTTTCTGCATACCTTTTTGGAGTGCCCAAAACTGACCTTGTGGTCAGTACCTGTTAGTATGCCCTCGGTCTTGCTTTTCTGTTTTCCTATAATACAAACTGGTACTCACAATCATTGCAGCCATCAGCATAAGCTACAGTATTCCCCTGCTAAAGGGGGATGGGACTTGATATACTGCTTTTTCTGTGTGGTTTACATATTTTAGGCAAGTACTTATTTTGTGCCTGGGCCAATGCAGTGTTGTGACTTGCCCAGAGTCACAAGGAGCTGCACTGGGAATTTAACTCGCAACCTCAGGGTGCTGAGGCATCCGCTCTAACCATTAGGCCACTCCCCCGCCATGGTCTGTACAGACTCTGCTTATGTGTAAACTAGGGTTACAAGACTTCTGGGAAAACCCGGACACGTCCTATTTTTACTGGACCCTCCAGGATCCCAGACGCATCTGGAAGGCATCTGAGCATGCGCAGATGTCACACACATCCACGCATACTCAAGGCCCTCCAGATGTGGCCAAAGCTTGTCGGGGGAGAAGAGAGGTTTTTGGGGGCAGGGCTGGAGGCTAAACCGGGAGGAAGCTGGGGCTGAATGGGGAGCAGCCAAAGTTGGAACTGGGTGGGGTCAGGGCAGGGCTGGAGGCTAAACTGGGCGGGGCCAAGTGTCTAGATTTTTATGGCCCAAAAAATGGTAACCCTAATGCAAACCTACCCTTAACCTTCATGCTATCAATATCAAGTCCAATTCAAAATGAATTAAATGGCCATAAACAGTTTCTGGCCATTTAAATCACCTGTCCAGGGCTAATTGGACATATTTTAGTGGACTTAACTGGACTTGCACTTCGGGGGCTGCTCCATTTATGGCGTTTACAGTATTTATAGAGCTCCTTCAAAAGCCTCGGCCTCTGTTTCTTTAAAGAAAACTGCCTTATCCAAACTGGTGCTGGAACCGGGCTCTGCAGCCACTTAGTCTCGAGACTAAGCCTCTGGGAGAATCTGGAAGGCATTTGCGCTCTTCTTCATCTCTCTGCCGTCAAACATGGAGGACTCCGGCCCCTTGCCTTGGTTTCATGTGAATGTGTCCACTCAAGTTGGAAATGCTTAATATTTACCATCTGCTCAAGGGTGTTTGTGGTAAACTTGCAAACCTAGATTTCCAGCTCTGTTCTCAAATTGACCATATTATTTTGCCTTTTCTTGGTGACCGAAATGGTGACAGGACAAAAGCGCGCGAGACTTCGGTGCGCCGACATTGCAGCGTAGACAATTAGGCGCAAGACCCCCCAGCGCGCCGGCAAAAAAGTTACTTTTAAAGAGCTCCAACGCGGGGTGTAAGTGGGGACCCTCCCCCAGTTTACTTCATACTTTCGCGCTGCTGTTGGGGGGGAGGTGTGGGGGGTGCAATCCCCCACATTATAGAGAAAACTTAACTTTTTCCCCCCAAAAAAATATCGAGAAAAAGTTAAGTTTACTCTATAATGGAGGGTTCCAACTCCCTTCCCCCCGAATGGCAGCGCAAAGAGTGTGAAGTAAACTGGGGGGGGGGAGTTCCCCACTTACACCCCTCGTCGGAGCTCTTTAAAAGTAACTTTTTAGGCAGCGTGCTGGGATCTTGCGCCGATTTTTCTGCGCTGCAATGTCGGCGTGCTGAAGTCCCACGCATGAATAACTATGAACCGACAGAAATACCCTACCCATTTTTCTCTATACACCAACTTGGGAAATGTGCATGCTGTGGATGTATTACTAGGGTTACTAGACATCTGGATTTCCCCAGATACGTCCTCCTTTTGAAGATATGTCCAGGGGTCCGGACGGCTTTTCAAAACCCAGTACTTTAAAAGCCTCCTGAAATCACATTGGGCAGATGGCGGGGGCGGGGCTAGGGTGGGGATGGGCGGGACTGGGGGCGGGGCTAGGGGGGGTCCAGATTTTCCATTTGGAAAATCTGGCAAAAGGAGGCCACACAACTAGAGTTACCATATGGCTCCAGAAAAAAAGGAGGACGCATTGAGACGTCCGGGTTTTACTTCCATTGATTTCATTGGAAGTAAAACCCAGATGTCTTTATCGGTGTCAGGTCAAAAGCGCGCCGGGACAAAGGCGCGCCCAGACAATTGAGCGCAGCGCGCACCAGCGCACCGCTCTAAATTACTGTTTTTAGGGCTCTGACAGGGGGGCGTGGGGGGGAACCCCCCCACTTTACTTAATAGACATCGCACCGCGTTGTGGGGGGTGTGGGGGGTTGTAACCCCCCACATTTTACTGAAAACTGAACTTTTTCCCTGTTTTTAGGGAAAAAGTTCAGTTTACAGTAAAATGTGGAGGGTTACAACCCCCCAAACCCCCCATAACGCCGGCGCGATGTCTATTAAGTAAACAGGGGGGGTTCCCCAACAAAAACCCCCGTCGGAGCCCCTAAAAACTGTAATTTGGTGCGGCGCGGCGCACTCAATTGTCGGCGTGCGCTCTTGTCTTTCGCGCCGTTGTCTATGAACCGTCTCTATCAGTCCTCCTTTTTCTGGTGTCATATGGTAACGCTACACAAAACCAAACTAAAAAAAAAAAAAAGAGAGATCGCAACTAGCTGTAAAACAACTTACACCATTAGAAATAGCAACAAAACCGCTGGGGATTTATTTTCATAAATTAGCTTCTGTTTTGAGAGCTGTGTGCTCCAGAGTGGACTGCAGATCCCAGTGTACAGTGCCCAAATTTAGAAACATCAGAGAAGTACTGAAGCTACTGTTGACGTGCCCGAAGCTTTTCTCTTAGAAATAAAATTCCACTCAGAGGACGCACAGCCAAGTATGGCAGTCAGCGCTGCAAAGCCATGAAACCCGAAGACTGCAGAAGCCTTTCTCGTTTCTAACAGAGCTTCCTTATGTGCAGAACTAAGTACAGTGGTGCCTCACACAACGAACTTAATTGGTTCCAGGAGCAAGTTTGTTATGTGAAACGTTCGTTATGTGAAACGCGTTTTCCCATAAGAATACATGTAAAAAAAAATAATTCGTTCTGCAGCATAAAATATGCTAAGATGACATAAAAAAAGATAAATTTTTGGTTATTATTTTTATTTAGATACATCTAAAAACATAATTGTTTTTTAAAACAACACACATTTTTTAAATTTAAAGACAGACTAGGCACCACTGTACTGGATTACGAGAACATTCATTGCGCAAAGATAAGATACAGTCTGAGAGAGGGTGCTGGCAGACAATGTTACCGGGCATTAATCGTCACGCTTATACCAAACTTAGAAAATGTTCAACTCCAACATTACAATCAGAAGTCTGTACAAAAGCTCACGTGCATAGCAGCCTTGAAATAAAAGTTTCTTGGTAATTAACAACCCCCTTCCCCCCTCATTTACAAGGCCACACTAATTTTTTAGCGGCAGCCGCCGCCGCGGTGACAGCTCCAATGCCCATAGAATTCCTATGAGCGTCCGAGCCGTTACTACCACGGCCGGCGCTAAAAACACTGGAGTGGCTTTGTAAAGCAGGGCCAAAACCTGAAAATAATCAATCGGCCCCAAAACATAATGTTGGAAACCTCCTGGTCTCCTCCACATGAGAATGTAATGTCCGCAATATACAATCCCAAAACCTTTCTGCAAGGCCACACTCTCCCGTTTATATCAACAATTAAACACGGATGCTAACTTTAGTCAGATACACAATTTCTCAAGCTGCTGTATTTATTTAGGGGTCCTTTTATTAAGGTGCACTAACCGATTTCGCGCACGCTAAATGGTAAGATGCCCATAGGAATATAAATTGGTTAGCGCATCTTAATAAAAAGGACCCCCTTAGTTATTTACCATATTTCTATTGCGCTTTTGCCCTGTTGATCTTCATTTAGTGGCCCTTTTACTAAGCCGTGCTAAATCGCGGCTGTTGCTGTCACGAGCGCAGACACCGAGGCCACTTTTAGGCCCTCTTTTGCTAAGGTGCGCTAACCGCTAATGCGCGCATGTTAGTCTATGGACACTAATCGGTTAGCGCAACTTAGTAAAAGAGAGGGTTAGTGCGACAGCAAAATGGGCCCATTGTCCCCTATTAAAAATAAAGATCTATTTTTTATCGCTGGGACTGGATTGGAGGCGGAGAGTAGGTGTTTCCTGCGTTCATCAGCACAGCTACATCAGCATATGGTTAGCGTGGGAGCCCTTACCGCCTGTCTCACCTAACAGCCAAGTGCATTCCCCAAGTATAAGTTGGTTTAACCCCCCTGGTGCAGCTTTTTTTTTTTTTTTTTTTTTTTTTCAGTTCAAAACTTTATTGATTTTATAATAATATCACAATACAAATATCAAAATAACACAGTGTGAAAACGCTTCGGGAAGCATAAAATACACTGAGAGAAAAACGAGGATGCGGATTACCTTCCAGAACCAGACCAAAGACTTCACTGACCCCGAGCTTCTCGCCGCATTCATCGCAAAAAAAATCGCCGACCCCCTGGTGCAGCTTTGAAGCAAAATGCTGGCCACCATCGGTGGGGCTACTTGCTTAATCAAATTACTTTTAGTTAAGTTGAATTTAAATATGTTCTTTCTTTTTTCATATCGAATACTTCACAGATTAGTAAGGGGATGGGGTGGGGTTTTTTTTTAATGCTTATGAGGTAATTGTAGCCATGAATTCTTATTACTTAAATCTTTTTCCTCCACCTTTAAAAAAAAATAATAATCATCAACAAAAAACAAGTATAAAAAAAATGAATGTATATTTTGGGGAGAAACATATTAAGGAGATTTATACATGAACTTGTTCATTTCCTGTGTAGAGTATACAACAGAAGAGTATTTGTTGGTTCGTCAGTATATATTAGACAACTTGGCCACTCAGGTACAGGCCAGGTATTAAGCAAACACTCGTTTGAGAGAGAAAGGCAGCCGTAACTGCAAGAAGGCCGATGTGTCCTCGTAAGCTCCGTACCAGCTGGCCGAGCCACCCAACGTAGCTACAACTTCGACATATTCCTAAAATGCAGGACTGTATCACCGCATGCATTCCATCACCTTCAGCATACAACATGTTCTAATGACCACTGTCCAAATATTTACACGAGCAGTCAGCGGGTGTCGCGACCTGTTGCTGACATTTCTTCCTAATTACTCAGCTGGAGCAATGGCTTTCTTTTTTTTTTTTTCTTTAATGGGCCATTTTCCATTTCCACTCCTTACCGCAGTCAGGAACAACTGCTCCTTGAGCCCGAAAACTAGGTCAACAAATCCAGGCGGAGATGGTGGTTTTCCACTGCCATAACAGGAGCTTCATTTTCATCAGCAAGTGTTTTGATTAACGACGCGATCCTCGCGGTTTTACAGCAAGACAATGTGTTCCTGAAGAACACCATGAACTCTACCGTCCTACAAACGTATCAAGGCAGTGAACTCTTTCAAAACGAATGTGCCTGTAGGCCAACCTTATAAATAATTATTGTTCTATTAAGCTTAAGAGATCAATCCAGTGCCAAATAATGATTGGAATGTATTTCAGCTCAACACCCCCCCCCTTTTTGTTCCTTGAACTTGCATCTGAAGGTACAATGCTTTCCGCATGACCGGTAACAGTTTGGCCCTCAAGCAAAGCTGTGATGATTAATTGTGCTTTACAAAGAAATCCTGTAAAATCATTTTTATTTATTTCAATTTCAGACATTCACAAAAATGTTACAGGAAGAATATAAGAACAAAAGCACTTACAACAAAGGAGATCATATAATTTACAATGGTCCATCTAGCCCAGTATTCTGCTTCCAATGGTAGCCACCCAGGTCACAAGTCCCTGGCAGAAACCCAAGAGAAGCAACATTCCATACTGCCAATCCCAGGGCAAGCAGTGGCTATCTCAATAGCAGGCTATGAACTTTTCCTCCAGATACACTAACCACCGTTACTCCATCCTCTGGAAATGAGTTCCAGAGCTTAACTATTCAGTGAGTGAAAAAATATTGCCTCCTGTTTGTTTTAAAAGTATGCCCAATCTTTTTTTTTTCCCCCTAAAATAACACTTCAAAACATAAATCTGTGTCAATTTTTGAGACATAAGTTTCAAGAAGAATGGCTTGGGTTGAAACATCTTCAATCAAGACCTATGCCCCTTCTACTAACCTCCCTTCAACACCTGCCACCCTCTCCTCTTTCTGAGATCACACATCTTCTCTCATCCTCCAAACCCACTACCTGTTACCCTGAACTGATTCTCACTCGCCTACTTGGTGCTATCTTGCCCTCTGTCATCCCTCCTATCTGTCACATCCTCTTCCTATCGCTCTCCACTGCAACTGTCCCTGATGCCTTCAAACATGCCATTGTCACACCCTCCTCAAGAAACCCTCACTGGACCCCACGTATCCCTCCAACTATAGCTCCATCTCCATCCTCCCCTCCAAGTTACTGGACTTCCTCTCATCCCATGCTATTCTGGATCTACTTCAGTCAGTCTTTCACCCGCTGCATTCCACAGAAACTGCCCTTACTAGAGTTTCCAATGATCTGTTCTTGCCTTCTCAATCTGTCTGCCGCCTTTAATACCGTTGATCACCTTGATCCTACTCCTTGATACGCTGTCCTTGTTGGGATTCTTCCTATCTCTCCCATCACACCTTCAGTGTATACAATGGTGGTTCCTCCTCCACAGCCTTCCCGCTATCGATTGGTGTACCTCAAGGCTCTATCCTGGGACCGCTCCTTTTCTCAATCTACACTTGCTCACTTGGAACTCTGATCTTCTCCCACGGCTTCCAGTATCACCTCTATGCTGATGACTCTCAGATCTACCTCTCTGCACCAAATATCTCTACTGAAACCCAGACCAGAGTCTCAACCTGCCTGTCCGACATTGCCGCCTAGATGTCTCATCGCCATCTAAAATTGAATATGGCTAAAACAGAGCTGCTCATCTTTCTGTCTAAACCCACTTCTCTGCTTCCCTTATTCTCTGTCTCTGTGGACAACACTCTCATCCTTCCTGTTTTATCTGCTAGTAATCTCGAGGTCATCTTTGACTCCTCTCTCTCCTTCCCCGCCCAGATACAACATATCAATAAAACCTTCCACTTCTTCCTCTATAATATTTCCAAAATCCGACCCTTGCTCTCTGAGCACACTAACAAAACACTTATCCATGCCTTCATCACCTCGCACTTAGACTACTGCAACTCGCTACTCTCAGGCCTTCTGCTTAGCCATCTCATTCCCCTCCAATCCGTCCAGAATTCGGCTGCACAACTTATATTCTGGGAGAGCCGCCATACTCACGTTGCCTCTCTCCTAAAGTCACTTCATTGGCTTCCCATCCGTTTCCAAATATAATTCAAACTCCTCTTACTGACCTACAAATGCATTCACTCAGCTGCCCATCTCTATCTCTCTTCGCTAGTCTCAACCTATGATTCCTCCCCTCATGAGCTCCACTCAGCTGGTAAGTCCCTCCTAACTGTTCCCTTCTCTTCAACTGCCAACTCCAGATTATGTCCCTTCTGACTTGCTGCACCATATGCTTGGAACAAGCTGCCCAAATCCCTATGGCGGGTTCCATCTCTGGCAGTGTTCAAGGCCCAGTTAAAAGCCCACCTCTTTGAGAGTGCTTTCGACTCTTAACTCCTCTCACCTTGGGTTCTGCATCCCCAACCCTATAAGTCATGCCTGTCTGTCCAAGTTAGATTGTAAGCTCTTCCGAGCAGGCACCGTCTATAAATGTCAAAATGTACAGCGCTGCATACGCCTTTCAGCGCTGTATAAGTGATAAGTAGTAGTAAGTAGCAGTTCACTGAACCCTTCAACAAATTTTCCACTCAAGAAAGGGACCTCCACACATATATAAAAAAAGAAATATCCTGCTTAATTTTTTGATCTTATTCCAACTCAGACCAAGCTTCAAGTCCAGAAATTGGCTGGGGCACTGGGAGAGAGGGAAAGTTTGTGGCCAGAGGCTCTTGTGTCCCACTTCAGATTGTCCATCACTGGATAGCTACTTTGGAAATACCACACAACAGGCAATGGTGAGAAAGTCAATGTGTGTGAGAGGGGTAAGACAACCCCTCGAACTCAAAGAATGTCCCACACTCCAGATAAAGAAACAGGAGAATCCACTCATGAGACAACACTCTAGAAATAGAAACATGATGGCAGATAAAGGCTGAATGGCCCATCCAGTTTGCCCATCCACAACATCCACTATCTCCTCCTCTCCCTCAGAGGTCCCATGTTATCTTGAATTCAGACATGTTTGCTGATGGGCCATGTGAAACCATAGAACCTGTTAGTATGCCTTTGGTCTTACTTTTTTATATTCCAAACAAACTGGTACTCACAATCACTGCAGCCATCGGCATTGAACTGCCAATAATTACGGTACCAACTAACAGTTTCCAGGTCCAACATGACTTCAGTGTGGCTCCAAAAGAGCACATGCCTCTAATGGTACAGTTCAAATGCTAGGAGAGCCTCACCTCGTTTCCAGTCATTAATTACCAGCAGCTTTGGAGCTTCCAGTAATTGTTGTGTGTGTGTTGTGCGCACACAACAGCATTAAAATAAAATGCAGCCCTGCTGGCAGGGGGACCAAAACCAGGACCCTCCTGACAACCTCCCTGATACTAAACCTCTGCTCCATCTAATCTCCCCAACCACTCCCACCACCCCATAAGAAAATCCTGGTGGTCTAGTGGGTTGGGGGGGTGTTGGGTCAGACCTCTTCCCCCAGTTCGAGGACCCCCCCCCCCCCGACAATGCCCCTGTACCTTTTGTTGAAAATCAGGCAGGAGATGATGCACTGGGAGGGGCCTAAGGACCCGACTGGCTCAGGCACCTAATGGGGGATTCCCTTTTGTGCATCACTTAGGCACCTGAGCCAATCAGGACCTTAGATCCCTCCCAGTGTATCCCAGGATGCACCGGGAGGGAGAAGGGCCACCATTTTGAAGAGGTAGCCCTTCAAGACAGGAGGGAGTGGGAATCCCTCCTGCCCGATTTTTGACAAAAGGTACGAAGGACGGTGTCAGGGATGGAGGGTCCTCGAGCTGGGGGGGGAGGGGGGGTGTCTGACCCAATCCAGCCCATTAGACCACCAGGATTTTGTTTTGGAGCGGTGGAACGGAAGGTGGGGTGGGGCTTGGTGGAGGGTGTCAGGGGGTCCCAGTTTTGGGCTCACATGACTTCTTCATTTTTTTTTTTTTTTTAATGGGCACAGCTGTGTGAGCACAACAGCTGCGCCCATTAAAAAAAAAAAAAAAAACAGCCCCTACCTGCCTGCCAGTTGAGCTGATCAGGGAAGGGAAATCCCCCCAAACTGCCGCAGCTTTGGGGAATCCTGCCGACTCAGATGACGGAGGATTCCCCTGCCTCTGTCAGCTGTACCGGCAGGCAGGGAGAGCAGGGGCTGCTTTTTTGACAGGGCAGGCAGGAGGAGGAGCAAGTGCCAGGCACAGTCTCTTTTACCCGTGATTCTCCGCATGCTATTGTGCTGAGCATCGCTGGGATAAGAAAAATCACTCCCACCACGGTATTTTTTTTACCGTGCTGCAGGAACTTTGTGTATCTGGCCCTACGTAGTTACGAGGGAAGGGAAGGCCAGCAGATTGGAGAGGGGCTGGCGTCCCCACCACGATGGCGCCCTGGGGCAGGCGGGCGGATGGACCCCCCCCCGGCTTACTATGTCACAGAGTGTAGGACAAATAGAGAAGATGAGAGAAAGGCAAGGACAAGACATGATCAGAGATTAAGTCGTATCCACACTGACACAAGAGAAGGATTCTGAGGGCAACAGATGGTCTTCATCTGCTGACAGAAACTAGTTTACGACGAGTCCCGCTGCATATCTTATCCTTCTGACCAAGCACAAGGCAGGGCCAAGCTCTAATTAAATTCCAATGGTACTGCCTTTGGAAAGCTGTGGCATTACTCCATCAATCATTAAGCGATGCTCGGTGTCACGGTGTTATTGTTGGCAGCACTTCATAACATTTTGAGAAGTGCTAAAGCATTAGAGCAGCGGGACTTCTTTGGATTGTGTGGTCAAAATAACCTCAGGTGCAGGAACAAGAACAAGAAAAGAGCAGCGTTCACGCTGGATTAAACAAGAGAGGAAAGCGCAATATTCTGCAAAAGATGCACAGAGAGTGCGAGAAGGTCAAAACCCCTACCAGTCAGTAACTAGCACGGATTTGAAAAGCCCTCTAAGGCTTACACACCAGGGATGAAATGAACTTGCCTTGTACTCATTCGTCCCCCCTCCCCCTCCCCTTCCACCCAATAATGTGGTGGGAGGGGTTTAAATTGAGCTAACAGGAACATAGAAAGTATACTTTTTTATATTTTTATGTAATTTAAACAATCTAAAGTTTTAGAGAAAAATTGTATATGTATTAATTCATGCGTTAGAGTACTAAACCTATATATCCAGAACTATATTAATGTATTTAATCATGAATTATAATTACAATATTAGGTTTATTTGGATAATTTTGCAGTTAAAAAAGGGGCATAATGAATAAATATACGTTAATATTATAGTATTTTTATTTTTATTTTTTTTAATTTCTTGCTTGCTTACATCCTACAGTTCCAAGCGAGTTACAGGAAAACAGTCATAATTTAAAACATTTAATTGGCATTAAATCACAAACATTAAAACAAAGCCCCTTTGTAAAGTCTGTATTTTCTCACTAAAGTTTGTCCTACTCATACCATGAATGTACTCTTGTAACCCGTTCTGGGCTCCTTTTGGGAGGACGGACCATATAAATGACTAAATAAATAAAACAATATATAGAACCACCAAAATATACCAAAATGACACTGGAGGTAATTCTTTTCTCTTTTTTTTTTTTTCTTTTTTCTCTTTTCTTTATTTTTCTCTACTTATAAACGGGAACAATAAAACACCATATGGTATAAAAACCAGCATTGATACATTAGCTCTACCTTTACCTTCCCACTTACATGAGAAATATCTTTCAAATAACATTGGTTTTAATCAACTTCCTAAAATTCAGCATAGATGGAGCACCCTTTACTTCAGCTGGCCATGCATGTCACGAGCGACGGAATCGAGACAATTTCACCTGCTTCAGAGATGGGACTTCTAAACAAAGCTTCTCATCAGAGCGCGGTCCTATAGAAAGAGAAACCCCCTCCCAATGCAGATCTCCCCTTTACCTACTCCACTTTTTTATACTACCCATGTGTAGATCTTTCTCTTCTAGAATTCCACTCCCCTCATCCACCATTTCACTTTGCCCTTCCCTTCCTACCTCCCACCACCCTGCAAATCGCAAGGTCTTCAGTAGAGACCTACTACTCTCCCTTCCTCCACCTACTACTCTCCCTTCCTCCACCTACTACTCTCCCTTCCTCCACCTACTACTCTCCCTTCCTCCACCTACTACTCTCCCTTCCTCCACCAGGGTGAATATGCAGCCTCCGTACAGTTCCTCACATCCTCTCATCAGCTGTAAAAATCCATTCACCTCAAGTTTTGGGGTGAGTACGATCAAAACCTCAGTTATCTGTTTTCAAAGACAATATCTATCCTTGACTTTTGAGGGTTTTATTTTTAAGTAATCTCTACATTTGGATGTGCTTTGCAAACAAGAAAGAGTTATCCTGAGCTGAGCTTTCAAAAGTGGCATGCAAGAAAACAAGAACAAAATATGTACAATAGGAAATAGCGGTTTACAAGAGTGAGAAAATGCGCATAGAGGTGTGTATATAGAACATAAGAATTACCGCTGCTGGGTCAGACCAGTGGTCCATTGTGCCCAGCAGTCTGCTCCCACGGCGGCCCTTAGGTCAAAAACCAGTGCCCTAACTGAGTCTAGCCTTACCTGCGTACGTTCCAGTTCAGAAGGAACTTGTCTAACTTTGTCTTGAATCCCTGGAGGGTGGTTTTCCCCTGTAACAGCCTCTGGAAGAGCGTTCCAGATTTCTACTACTCTCTGGGTGAAGAAGAACTTCCTTACTTTTGTACGGAATCTATCCCTTTTTAACTTTAGAGAGTGCCCTCTTGTTCTCTCTACCTTGGAGAGGGTGAACAACCTGTCTTTATCTACTAAGTCTATTCCCTTCAGTACCTTGAATGTTTTGATCATGTCTCCTCTCGGTCTCCTCTTTTCAAGGGAGAAGAGGCCCAGTTTCTCTAAACTCTCGCTGTACAGCAACTCCTCCAGCCCCTTAACCATTTTAGTCGCTCTTCTCTGAACCCTTTCAAGTAGTACAGCGCCCTTCTTCATATATGGCGACCAGTGCTGGACGCAGTATTCCAGGTGAGAGCGTACCATGGCCCGGTACAGCGGCATGAAAACCTTCTCCGATTTGTTTGTGATTCCCCTTCTTAATCATTCCTAGCATTCTGTTTGCTTTTTGCCACTGCTGCGCATTGCGCGGAAGGCTTCATTGACTTGTCGACCAGCACTCCCAAGTCTCTTTCCAGGGGAGTCTCTCCGAGTACTGCACCGGACATCCTGTATTCGTGTATAAGATTTTTGTTACAGACATGCATCACATTACAATTATCCATGCTAAACCTCATTTGCCCATTTCTCAAGCGTGTTTATGTCACGTTGCAGGTGTGTATGAAGAGTGGAGAGCTGTGTAAGGAAGTGAATATGTGGGAGTTGCATAGAAGGAGAAAGGTGACTGTCTTGCCCCAGTCACCTTCTCTTTCTCCCATCTTCCTAATATCATCCCTCTCGCTTCAATGGCCCTATCATTGCCAGGCCACATTTGTGTTAGTCTTTGGCACATTGGATTTGAAGAGGAAGTGACGTAGGGCCAGATTCTCAAAACTTTATTGCGGTCACTAAACTGGTTGCAGATGGTTTAGACTGCATGCATCTTAGCGGCGGATTATCAAAACGGCTTATCGCGGTCTTTAGCGAGCTTTCTAGTAGTCTCTGACACTGCCATGAAAATGGGCTCTTGAATATTGAAACAAGCACTCCGGTGGATTCTTAAAAATCACAGAGTCATTCTCCAAGAGCGGTGTCGTCTTTTGGCGACAAAAATCAGTGACTGGTCCAGGGGTGCTGGTACAGTGAAAGCACTGTTAAAAGTGTGTTTTGACTGTGGCTAATTAAAAAAATTACAGGAAGAATCAAATTTTTTTAGTGGGAGTAGTAAAAGCACACTTCTTGAGTGCATGTATTATAGCTCCCCTCGGCAACGGGAGAGATGCCAAATTTCTCCCACCGCCAAGAAACACCCACTGGCAGCGGGAGATGCCCAATCTCTCTCACCACCACCAACACACACCCCGGAAGCAAAAGAGATGCACAAACTCTCCCTCCCCCCCACCCCCGGTAGTGAGAGAGATGTTCAATTTCTTCCACTGCCAACTGACACCTTCCCAACCCCCCTCAGCAGTGGGATAGCTGCCCAAGCTCTCCTGCCGCCACATAACCCCCCTACCCCCGTGCCTCTGACGACCCCTGCCCTCTCCCCCTTACCTTAACTTTCAGATAGCTGGCCGGAGGGATGTCTACTCCCTCCGGCCAGCTGGCCCACTTCTTCAAAATGGTGGGCCTTCCCCTCCCCGATGAATCATGGGATGCACCAGGGAGGGGCCTGAGGCTCTAATTGGCCCAGGTTGTTTAAGGCCCCTCCTATAAACTTAGAACTAAAGAAGTCACATTCTCCACTGACCTTCTCTTGAGATGCTGGCTGGTAGCTATAATCTCTGTAGCAGCAGTGGTCCTTGGAGTAGACAGGAGATCATAGCTGCCTCTGGCAGTGCCTGTGAGGGAGAATACTGCTGTCAGCCTAGCATTGCTAGCAATCAGCATTTTCGGTTAGCCTAACCAATGTCAGCAAAGGTCTATGGAAGATTATATCATTCTGAACTCGGGACCACGGATTTTAAGGCCGCTTCAACCATAACCCCTCCAAACCTTACAACTGCCTGTTCTGTTGACTCTCAAAAACACCGCCTGGGATAGCTAAGATCTTATGCTCTGAGGACTGCCCTGCCCACAACATTGTGTCTCTGCCAGTGCCAGCACAAATGGCTCCCTGCTCAGATCACAGTCAGCGCAAGGGAAGAGAGGAGGGAGGACTTTTTAGACCCTGCCCACTGGCTGCCCAAAAGTCCATTGCCAATATAGCAGCCCCCAAAAGTCATGAGTGCCAATATGGTTGCGCTCAAACAGTGGCGCCCAAACAGCAGGTTCTAAAAGTCATGCTCCCCCGCCGGATGTCTCTACTCCCCTGCGATCACAAGACTTACAGCGTTGGGTTTTCTCCACGCTCAAAATGTGTTGTTATGCTCTCTCAGCCAGCAATGCCCTCCTGCCCCGAACTCCAATTGGGACAATAGGCTAACTGGGCCACACTGTAGAGTTTTTTTTTTTAATTAATTTAGACGAGGAAATTATTGAAAAAATCAATTCTTTCACTGCGGAGTTTTTTGAAAATAATTCTAAAGATCCTGAAATTTGCCCTTCCATTGTCTGGGAAGCATACAAAGTAACCCTTAGAGGCGAATTGATTAAAATTGCCTCTTGGAAAAAGAAACAGTCCATGAGAAAGGAAAAAGATTTAGAAAACTCCATCAAAACCTTAGAATTACAACATATGTCTAACCACATACATGACCCAAATACTTTCCAACGTATTCAAAATCTTAAATATGAATATAATACTTTAGTTTCACATATAGCTAGGCGTGATATTTTTATCTCTAACTCTGGTCATTACATGGGAGATAATATAATGGGTCGTCCTTTGGCCAGATACCTTAAAAATAAATCTAAAAGACTACATATAACAGCTATTCAGAATCCATCAGGTCAATTAGTCAAAACCAGATCTCTAATTTCCTCTCAATTTGAAAAATTCTATACTTCTTTATACCAATCTGAATCTACCACTCCTGAAGCAGATATAGACTCATATCTTACCTCCTTAACTCATCCGACCATTCCAGAATCTGTTAAATTGGAACTTGATTCTCCAATAACTATATTAGAAATTGAAACTGCCATATCTTCCTTACCTGCTGGGAAAGCCCCTGGCCCAGACGGCTTCACGAACGAATTCTTTAAGCAATTTCGCACCCTACTAGCTTCTCATCTCCTTAAATATTATGACTTCCTCCACTCCACTCCGGACAAGCAATTCAATTTCACTGAGGCCACCATTGTAGTAATCCCTAAACCTGACAGAGATGACACTTTAGTTAAAAACTTTCGCCCCATCTCTCTCCTCAATTTAGACTACAAGATAATGGCAAAATTACTTGCATTAAGACTTACCAAAATAATCCCACTGCTTATACATAAAGATCAAACAGGGTTCATTAAACAAAGATATATAGGAGACAACCTGCGCCTATTTCACTATATTAACGCTCATGCTAAAACAATGTCAGACCCTGTAATAGGCCTAGCTATTGATGCTGAAAAAGCCTTTGACCGAGTGGAGTGGCCTTTCCTTTTCCGTGTCCTGAAGTGGTATAATTTTGGCCCATTTTTTACAAACTGGATAAAAACGCTATATCATCAACCCACAGCTCGTATTAGGATTAACAACTCTTTATCCAATAAATTTCCCCTCCATAGAGGTACTCGACAAGGCTGTCCTCTCTCACCATTGCTATTTAATTTAGTGTTAGAGCCACTCCTTTCAGCTATACGACAAAGTCCCTCAATTAAAGGTATTCCCTCCTCTGATCGAGATTTCAAATTAGCAGCTTATGCTGATGATGTTTTACTTTTTCTGAGAGACCCTTTACTCTCCCTTCCCAATCTTATTCATATTATCACTCAATACTCCCTCCTTTCCGGATACTCTGTTAATTGGGAGAAATCAGAGATCTTCCCTCTAAATGATAATATACTTCCATCAGATTTGGCTCATTTTCCTTTCTCATGGTCACATGAAGCTGTGAAATACTTGGGGATTTTAATACATAAAGATTCGGTTCATGCTCAAGATCTTAATATATCTAAAGTCAAAAATCTAGTTCTAAACACTACATCTAGATGGAACCCACTCTTTCTATCCTGGTGGGGTAGAATTGCATCCATCAAAATGACTCTGGCCCCTCAAATTAATTATATTCTTTCTATGCTCCCTCTGTTATGCCGGAAATCATTATTTCATTGGCTAAATATGAAAATATCTGAATTCATTTGGAACAAGAAAAAACCTCGAATCGCTCTCGCCAAACTGAAAGCCTCTAAGATCAACGGTGGTCTCAACTTTCCTGATTTCTATCACTATTATATTGCTTCATTAGCCAAATATGGAGCTTACTGGCTCACTAATTCCTCCACTCAAAATCTTCCCACTCAAGATCTTCCTGCCTGGTTTGAAATGGAATGTTTTTTATGTACGCCTTTACACATCTCATGCTTACTAACGGTGTCAATACCAAGGCACTTAAAGAGATACTCTTTATTGGGTGCAACGCAGCATGCTCTTTATCTTATAGATACATTGACTGAAATCTCAGTTAAGGTTAGTCCACTCATGTCCCTTTGGAACAATCCCAAAATTCAAAATCACGACAAATCTCTATCATGGAAAAGGTGGCAGCGGGCAGGTATATGGTTTGTCCATCAATTGTCTACCCTCAACTCGTTAATTCCATTCGATATACTGTGCTCTACATACTCGCTACCTCCTTCTACTTATTCACAATGGCGTTCTCTCACTGGAGTGTTGCCGTCTTTACATATACGATTTGACTATATGACTTCCAAAAATACTATTTACAACTGGTCTTCTCTGTCTCTACTAAAAGGTAAGGCGATATCATCCTTCTACAGTATTTTAAGAGATCACTCCTTCACTTTTTCACCTCAATCTATGAAGCACTGGGACGCTATACTTACCACTCCGCTTTCTGACATTGATTGGGAGCTTTTCTGGTCATCAACAAATCGCCCGCTTTTATCTTCTAGAGTATCACAATCAATGTACTTCCTTATGTGGCAGGCAATATGGACCCCACTTCGCATGTGGAAAGCTAACTTAAAACAAGACTCTGTTTGTTGGAACTGTTTGAAAGAGGAAGGAACTCTTGATCATATGTTATTTCATTGTACTCTAGTCCGCTCTTTTTGGACCTACGTCTGGAACACCATACAATCTATTACTAACTGCTCAGAAGAAATCTCTATAGACATTATAATCCTTCGCTCTCAACACCCATGTTTCACACAATCAAATTGTCCACCTAAACTCATTGATACCATGTTGGTGACTGCCCTCATGCACATTCTAAAAAATTGGAAATCACCCTCGCTATTAGATTATACCTTTTGGTGGAACTCTCTGAGTATGTATCATAGATTTGAATCCTACGCATATGAGAAGAGAGTTACATTCCGAACCTGCATGAACTTGAAATACAACAAATCTCCATGGTCATTCTTAGATTCCTATGTACGCTCATCTTCTTAGACACTCCTGTTATCCTTTTCTTCTCCTCTCTTCTCTCTTTCATTTTTCTTTCCTTTTTTCTTTACTGCTCTCTCTTATCTTTATCTTATATATCCCTTACATACATTTTTAATAATTGGAGCCTTTGCTCCTATACAGTTAAACATAAATTTATATATTTTATATACAGAAAGCTTTATTTTGTTTCTATGTACTTTAAATGATTCTTGTATCCTTTAAAATACTTAATAAAAACTATTGAACTTAAAAAAAAAAAAAAAAAAAAAAAACGTCCTCTCACACCCTGCCAGTAAGCTCAGCTTGCTTTATTTCTTTAATCCGACGGCAATTATAGGCACTCAAGGCTTCTCCTGAAGTCCATGGGAGCCCAGGCACACAGCTGTAGTTTTGTGGAATTAAAATTAAAATGATTTGATTGACTTCTTAAACATTAGAATCCAGCACACCTCCGAAAATCTAGCCAGATCATAAAGGCCCAGACACCAACATAAGGGGCGATCTGTAACTGCTCAAATGATGGGAGCAAAGGTAAGGAGAGAACCCAGGTCTACATCAAAGTAAGTCAGAACATTAACCAAGAATGTGGTGGTTCCATTGTTTGCACTCCTAATGGTTTGCTGAATTTGTATCACTCATATCACCAAAGTAATAATATTTTTTACCAGTGAAGTGCATAATTTTATTAAAAATGTTTATAGCTTATGTTTGTTGATTAACACAACAGGTCTTCCAAAACCGAATCAATCACCCAACTGTTTTAGGGACAAAGAGGTGATGAATACATTCATTTCTCCGGCTTTCTAAAGCAGGAAACCAGATATTTTTAGAGAGCTTTGAAGGCTAGCTTATCATGCCCACTGAACACCTGCTTCCACTTAACCCTGTTGGGACTTTCTGCTTCAGCTGGCCTTTTCAGTGAGGTTAGCAGATCAACAGGGGCATGAAGTTCTCTTGAAACGGAGCTTTTTCTCCACAATATCTCACCCAACAATCTTTCAGTGGCAGGTCTCTATCTCTGTGATTTCCAAAGAAACTCCAACTGAGGGATCACAGAAAACCAGACAAGGACGTTTTGTTTTCCTCAGACCGTCCTAATTCAGATACCCCCTTGTTCCTTATGTCAATCAGTAGACCCTCTTAGGTCAAGAGTTTGTCACATGCTCCATGAGGACTACAAACAGGGCACATCAGATCTTTCTGGTAATTCTTCAGGTCAATGTGCAGAAGTTTCACCTTTGAACTTTTTAGCAAATTCAAAGGTAGCAGCACATCTTGTGTAGATTTCCTTAAGTAAAGAATGAGAACGCACGAATTAAAAGGTTTTCTTTCTACTGGGGACCTTAATCAATTTAGGGCCTATAGTGCGCAACACCAAAAGCCCTCCTCAGAATTCCCACTTCCATGCTATAAGAAGTAACTTTTTCTTCCGGAACAAATTGAGATGGGAACAGTATATCGGAATATGGTAAAATACGAATTCAATTGTGCAAAAATTGTGGGTTGTTTTTATTGCATTCTATTTCCATTAGGGTTCCCAGATTTTCCGCCTGGAAAATCTGGACCCCCCCCTAGACCCGCCCCGCTATGCCCCGGTTCCACCCTATCACTCCTCCGATCCCGCCCCAGCCCCGCCCCCCTGCTGCCTGTTCTCATTGGGCAGCACATCCACGCATGCGCGGATGCACTCCTGCCTGAAGGAAAGCTTTTCAAAACCTGGACAAAGCCACCCTAATTTACATTCCAGGGGCAAACTTTATATTGCCTGAAAAACTGCAAAGTCCATAAGGTTCAATTTTATTTTTTTTAATTTAAACTTAACCTCTCCCCCCCCCCCTTTTACAAAACTTCAAAAGTGTTTTTTAGCGCAGGCCAGCGCGCTGAATGCTCTGCACTGCTCCCGACATTCATTCAGTTCCTATGAGCGTCCATGCGCCTGGAAATAGGTCCCATGTCCTCCCTACACAAGTCCTCAACCAAAGCAAGGCCAATTACTGGGACTAAGCATGGGCCCAAGTGACAGACTATCATGCAGTTCAGGACTGAAGAAAATCCTCAGATTTCATTATTGCACCACGTCCTGCTCTGGCTGAAATACCACCCTGATCACCCAAAGCACCACTACTTCTACTTATCACTTATATAGCGCTGAAAGGCATAAGCAGCGCTGTATATTTTGACATTTATAGATGGTCCCTGCTCAGAAAAGCTTACAATGTAACTTGGAAAGACAGACATGACATATGGGTTTGTGGGTGCAGAATCCAAGGTGACAGGAGGGCTTTTAACTGGGCCTTGAACACTGCCAGAGACAGAGCCCGTTGTAGGGAATCGGGCAGCTGGTTCCAAGCATACGGCACAGCAAGGCAGAAGGGATGGAGTCTGGAGTTGGCAGCCGAAGAGAAGGGCGCCGAAAGGAAGGACTTACCAGCTGAGCGGAGTTCACGGGGGGGGGGGGCGAAGGGGGGGAGATAAGTGAGGGGCAGCTGAGAGAGTGCATTTATAGGTCAGTAAGAGGAGTTTGAATTGAATTCGGAAATAGATAGCAAGCCAATGAAGTGATTTTAGGAGAGAGGTATCGTAAGTGTAGCGGCTCTCCAGGAATATAAATCGTGCAGTCATGCAAACTACATACAGCAAACCCTCAGAAATGTTTACAGGAAGCATCTTTTTAATTTTTGGTTTAATAATGATACAAAACTATATAGTTATAACAAACATTATCTACTAGAATGTATATGTAACCATTGCTTCAACCTCTCCTCAACACACGAGCACAGGTGGGAGCTAAGAGACTTTACTGCATCCCACAAGGGCTTCCAAAAGCAGGAGGGCGGAGGAAAGACTTCACGGTTCCTCTATAACCTCTAGTAAAACAACCCCACAGCCACATAGGGTTTGGGATTATTCCAAACCCGAAAAAAAAAACAACTTACTGAGGTATTTGTGAAATGGTAATGATGTGATAAAATAAACACTTCAATCTGGTAAAATCCACAGAAGCATAAAAAAAAAATGCAAACAGTTATAACAGCACAGTTTAATAGCAAAAGCAATCAGCCACATAGCTTTCCTCTGAATCCACGAACCCTATCAGGACACTCTTTAAGACATCTCAGGCTGAACAAGGCTATCTCAATGAAACAAGAGACAAAATTTACCCAATAGGGTTGCAACCTTAAGATTATAGTTTGCTATAATGAAAAAAATTGCACTTCTCCCTCTGTATTCGCTATGATAGGGGATTAACAGAACCGCAAATACAGAAAAACCGCAAATAACTTTTTCATATGTTATTCGCGGTTTCACCATATTCACGATGGTTTTTAATAGAAAACCGCAAATAACATGGTGGGAGACCTGGCCTGCTCCTAACGGAGAGGCAAAACACGGTGAAGAAAGTGCCGGGAATCAGCGATTTTCTCTGTAAACGCTTGGAATTGCTATAGTTCGGCCAAAAGCAAATGGAACCTCATCTCTCTCTTCAAATGCAAAATGTGTCCTAGGGCCTTTCACACTCCACCGTTGCACCTGGACTGTCAAATTTCAGCATCAACGACACAGTCCACATTTCAAGATAAGAAAATTGGGTCATTAGGGCATAGACAGGGAGTGGGTAAGCAGAGTGGGCAGACTTGATGGGCTGTAGCCCTTTTCTGCCATCATCTTCTATGTTTCTATGATACTTGCATCGCCGTGTCAGGGTTTCATTCAAGGCCGTCATGCCACTTTCAAAATATGCTAGCGCCACAACAGCTTTGAATGAAACCCTGATGCAAAAGTGCGAGTATCATGAAACGCAGCCCATGATGAAATTTTGAAATGCTGGTGAAGCAGAGGAGTTTGAAAGGACCTAGAATGCCTACTGCATTTGAAGAGTGAGACAGGGCAGGATTAAAAGGTAGGCCAAGCAGGCACATGCCTCAGGCCCGAAAGGATCAGAGTGGCTCGGAACACTGCCTGCTCCGGTGATGTCAGTGTACCTGGCTCCGAGTCTGGCTCTGGATGTTCAAGTACTGCCTCCTTCATTATTCAGTGCAGCCAAACTCACAGTCTTCAAAAGGCTGTGGCCAGCGGTTCCTCCACGCTGCCCACAGCTGACCCAGAAGCCTTTCCTCTGATGCTGAAATTTTGGGTCAGAGGGAAGGCTTCTGGGTCAGCCACGGGCAGGATTTAGGAACCACTGCTCTCAACCTTTTGAAGACTGCGAGTTCGGCTGCACTGAATGATGAAGAAGGAAGGAGAAAGGAGCTGGGCCCGGAAGTACACTCTTGAAGGAGGAGGGACAGGGGGGGGGGGGGTGCTGAGGTGGGGGCAGGGCCATGAGGGGGTAGGTCCAGGGGCCCAGAGCACTTGGGTGCCTAGGGCCCACCGAAAAATTAATCCTGCCCTGGAGAGAGATAAGTGTCCATTTGCTTTTGGCTAGACTATAGCAATTCATAAGGCAATTTCCAAAAAGAAAGCATACATGGACAATGTGGGCAGCATGGATATTGTCCCCTAATTCAGTTATCACACAAATAAAAATGTTAAATTGCTATCTCAATTATTTGGAAGATCTCTTTCCCCTAAAAAAAAAAAGTTACATTAAAACAAAGATTGTTTTGGAGTGTGCTAAAACCACAATGCTCTCCTCCCTACTGGCCCCTCTGCCCATTCCATCAACTTCTGGGGTGCATGGTCCTCGTATTACTGGCCTACTAAAGGCTCTCGGCCTAGGCCCAGCAAGGACTATCTGCTAGACAAGAGAAATAAAAAGGCAGAGTTATTCTATCCTCACTTACACCACCAACCAAAGGGTTAAACGCTGTCAGGACAGCAGCTCAAATAAGGATATAACAAAGGCTTCTATTCTGCAGAATGCCTAAACCCTGCAAACGGCCAAATCTCTAGAGATATTCAGCCCAGGGCAGTTTTCTCTAGTTCTGGAAAAAAAAAAATAAGGATCTCTGGGTCAACTCAGTTCTGTATTTATTTCTATGCACAATGTTTACATACCTCCAAATTTTATGGAGAAGGCGACAAATCAGACGTATTATGATATCAAGAAACCGAGATTTGACATTACAAATTTTTTTCTTGGTTTTGGCCTTGCAATTTCTTCCTGCTCCTCTGGGTTTCCAGTTCAGTAAAAAACAGTTTCCGACATGCTACAATGCCCTGAGCCTTCATTCATAACTATATGGGAAGGGGATGTTCTCTACTTTCTAATTCCCCTCCCCCCACCACCACCACCACCACTACCACCCACCCACCCCAGTCACTGAAATGCAAGATTATGATCAGAATCCACTAACCACAGCTTCCCATATAAACCAGCACATGGCATTCCTACGTCCCACTAGCAGGTATCTCCTTCGAGGTGCTTGAATGCTGCCACTACAGGTCTACAGAATCCCTCGTCAAAAATAGGGCCACCCAACGCTAGATCTTCAACATGGCCCTGCAGCTGAGCACTGAGACAATCCGACAGTACAGAGTTCAAGTTCTTTCTAGATTATTAAAAGGGCGCATTTAGAAGGCACGATGATAAAGGGGATGGAACTCCTCTCGTATGAGGAAAGACTAAAAAGGTTAGGGCTCTTCAGTTTGGAAAAGAGACGGCTGAGGGGAGATATGATTCCAGTCTACAAAATCCTGAGTGGAGTAGAACGGGTACAAGTGGATCGATTTTTCATTCCATCAAAAATTACAAAGACTAGGGGAAACTCAATGAAGATACAGGAAAATACTTTTAAAACCAATAAGAAGAAATATTTTTTCACTCAGAGAATAGTTAAGCTCTGGAACGCATTGGCAGAGATTGTGGTAAGAGCGGATAGCGTAGCTGGTTTTAAGAAAGGTTTGGACAAGTTCCTGGAGGAAAAGTCCATAGTCTGTTATTGAGAAAGACATGGGGGAAGCCACTGCTTGCCCTTTATCGGTAGCATAGAATATTGCTAAACCTTGGGATTTGGCCAGGTACTAGTGACCTGGATTGGCCACCGTGAGAACGGGCTATTGGGCTTGAAGGACCATTGGCCTGACCCAGTAAGGCTTTTCTTATGTTCTTATATTACCTTGAAAAGTGGACCAACACGGCCACCACACCATTTCACTCTCTGTTTAGAAATCACTCTTAAAACAAGGATGCAAAAAAAGTGGCTTTAATTTACTTTTAAATAAAAGTAAAGGCTACCCATAGCTAAACAAAGCTATAGCTGTGCCTGAAGAACTGGATAATTTCATTTCCACTTGATTTCGTACAAAAACAAATGCAAACCTCTTAGAGAAAGTTTCACTGCTCCATGACGAACTGTACAAGTGTCAGATGCAGAACACTCAACAGCTCAGTGTAAAACGTTCCCTGTGCCAGATTCCCCCCTGTGATGAAATATTTGCTAAGCTGTAGGATCATTGTTCCTACACAGACCCTCAGCCACAAGAAAATCCACAGGAATACAATTTCTTGCTGTTATTTTTAATAAGGCTAGAACCACTTATGCATAAATATACCGCACTGGATAATGGGGAAAAAAAAAAACCCAACTAACACTTTTTAGTGAATAGAAGAGAAACTCAGAAATTTACATTTCCCTTTTGGGTACAACCAGATTTTTTTTTTCACAGTTGTTTGGCTGAATTACTTGTTAATAAAAATCTAGTCTGTGCAATTAGATCTCAGAATAAAAATTGTCGGGATTTGTAAGGCTGAGCAGAAACATAGGGGGAAAGACACTGAATTACCCCAGACACTACATATTGGAATTCTTTTACAGATGAACTAAAACAGACAAACGGCGATATCTTTTTTTTGAAAAGTGTTGACACTTTGGGATAAACACAGTATCCGTGTTGATTAATTATTCCCACATGTGCTGTATGTCTGGAGCGTCTTCCAACTGTGCTTTACACTGGCTCACCCTGCTGTCCGAACGTACAGTTCACAGTTTGTATATTCTGTTACTTCACTTTTGACTTGTTTGGAAACTGAAAGACAGACAACAACAAAGGATCCCTGAGACTGAAAAGTTAAAAATAAAGTCAAATAAGGACTGTGATGTCTGCTGAAACAGCCTAAGGGGTCAATCAGCAATCACACCTTGTTCCTTCTCTATCGTAGCACTCTTCCACCTCTCAACCATTCCCTTTACTGCTTTTCTCTCACATAAGGACATGAGAGCTGCCATACTGGGACAGACAGAAGGTCCATCAAGCCCAGTATCCTGTTTCCAACAGTGGCCAACCCAGGTCCCCAAGTACCTGGCAGAAACCCAAATAGTAACAACATTCCAGAGCTCAGATTGTGACGTCATAACGCCTCAGTCCACCAATACCTAAGAGCCAGCCTCATCAGTGATGTCACAATGGCTTGATTGTCCTATACATGGCTCACATAAGAACATAAGAGCTGCCATCCTGGGACAGACCGAAGGTCTATCAAGCCCAGTACCTGTTTCCAACAGTGGCCAACCCAGGTCCCAAGTGCCTGGCAAGATCCCAAAGAGTAAACCAGATTTTATGCAATGGAATGCCCCAAGTCCATCTTACTAATGGCTTATGGACTTTTCCTCACTCTTCCTTAATTTCTCTAAGCCTAACAACATTCCAGAGCTCAGATTGTGACATCATAACGCCTCAGTCCACCAATACCTAAGAGCCAGCCTCATCAGTGATGTCACAATGGCTTGATTGTCCTATACATGACTCACATAAGAACATAAGAGCTGCCATCCTGGGACAGACCGAAGATCTATCAAGCCCAGTACCTGTTTCCAACAATGACCAACTCAGGTCCCAAGTGCCTGGTAAGATCCAAAAGAGTAAACCAGATTTTATGCAATGGAATGCCCCAAGTCCATCTTACTAATGGCTTATGGACTTTTCCTCACTCTTCCTTAATTTCTCTAAGCCTGTTCTTCTAAACTCCCTCTCTTCTTCCTTTGAAAGGGGTTGCCACTATTGGAAAAAAAATAAACCATTCTTGTGATGGCTACAGAGAATAGCTAGGCCAAGAGTTTCCTAGAATATTTGGAAGACTCAGGTCAGCTGCAGTATTACAAGAAAAATATGACAACCACCTGGGCATGGAGAGCTTCAGTCAAAAAAACAATGTGATGTCAGTGGAGTCTGCGGAGGTCCAAAATGACTCTGCCCAGTCCTGAATCTATAAATTTCCCAAAAAAAATAGCTTATGAAAAACTGGAAACTCACTGGACTAAGTATATAGCCCTCGACGGAGACTACGTCGTTTAACTTGTTTTTTTACCAAAGATTTCAAACCCCCCTCGTATGTTATTTAAATTTTGAACACTGCCTTCTTTTCCTCTGGCGAAACCACTGCTAATTGCATTTCCATTGACTATTATAAAGTAAAGCTAGTTCTCTGGACTCCTTCCAAGACCACTTTTAAGAAGCCTCAAGTTACCAGGCAAATACCCACATTTTAATCAACAGTCCCCAATTCAAGAAAACATGGAAGAGTCACGTGGGAGCTACTAAGGAAAGGAGGAGATATGGAGGCTGTGGATGGGCAGACTGGATGTTCCACAGAGATTTTTCTATGGAGAGACCTTCTCTGCGATTTTTCTTTGTGGCCATATAGGCTTACATAGTAACATAGTAGATGACGGCAGATACAGACCCGAATGGTCCTTGTAGTCTGCCCAACCTGTTTCAATCTAAAAATGTGTTGGTTGTTGGGGGTTTTTTTTTTCCTTCTTCTTAGCTATTTCTGGGCAAGAATCCAAAGCTCTGCCCGGTACCGTTCTTAGGTTCCAACTACTGAAGCTCACTCCAGTCCATCTACACCCTCCCAGCCATTGAAGCCCTCCCCAGCCCATCCTCTCTTGTTGTGGTTTGTATTGATACCTTTACAAATTAGGGACCCCTGACGAAGAAGTGTTAACCGATACACGGACCGTGTCGGGTCCCCTGGTTTGTATAAAGGTGGTAACATTAGCCACAATATATATCTGATAAATAAACTCAGCCTGTATCTTGTACTTTTCTCTGCAGTTTTTTCTTTGTTTGGTTTGATCGTGTTTTAATGCAGACACATTTGGACTGTGCTTTTTGTTCTGGGCAGACTGGATGGGCAGGATGAGTGCTCTGGGGTGAGGAATCTCACTGTGATTGTCCCGAGCCCACTGTTTTCTCAGCTGTTGCTATATCCCCAATATGTTCTCCAACATGATTTCTAGAGAATGACACGGGGACAAATTTGTCCCCGCAGGAACTCAATTTTCCCGTCCCCGCAAGTTTTGGCGCCGTCCCTGTCCCATTCCTGCAAGCTCTGCCTTACCCGCACAGGCCTCGAGCGCTGTATGATTTTAAAATGTTTGAGCTTGCAGGAATGGGACAGGGACAGGAAAAAGAAAAGAACTTGCGGGGACAGGACGGGGAAAATGAGTTCCTGCGGGGACAGGGAAACATTTGTCTCCATGTCATTCTCTAATCACTCCTTTTTGCCAAGATCATCCACGGTCAGTTAATTAAAAGGCCCAACCCCAGAGTATATGGCTTTTGAAACCTGCCCCGAATTGATATTTCATTGTGCTGCTAATACCATATCAGCACGGTATTCTCATTCTTCCATATTTTCCAAACTTGCGTGTCGTGACATTAGGTCTTAAGAGACCTATTTCACTGTGCAAAATGCAGACTCCAAGAACCAGAAACTGCACATTGGCATAGAAACTGGTCAGTAAGGGAGATTTTCCCATTCTCCGAACTGAAGAGAGGAGACTTCAACGGATGTGGCAGAGCACATGAAACAGAAAATGTGTTTGGAAAATCCCTGTTCAAAGAAGCCAAGATTTAAATGAGAAAATGTAGCGCCGCGCATAGCTTAGCGATAATTGAAAAAGTCTGACTTCAGAACTGGTGCCAGCCTGCACACTTGATAGCTCAGCAGGATCCACCGAACATATAACAAAAATATCAGTTGCAGTAAAATTTCTGCCAGCTTTTAGCTGTGAAAAACGCAGAGCGTACAATAAAAAATAATAAATGACTGATGTCTCCAGTTGTGAAGAAAAAGTCCTCGCCCCCGCTGTGCTCAGACGATTCAGTGTCCAGGCAAAGCTCACAATGCTAATATCAGAGTGAAAAGAAGCAGCCAGAAATAAATAGGAATATTCTGTTCTATCAACCAAAGTATGCATAATCAAGAAGAGCGTGGAAGCATTTCTTGGAGTTGCCAGTGAACTGCCACTTTGGATTAAGTTTCAAGTTTCAAGATTATTGGCTTTTAATATACCGACCATCAACAAGTATCTGACTGGTTTACAATAAAAATTTGAAAGGAAAAAAATAAGTAAATAAATATAAAATAATGAAAGTGCACACCGAGGACATTAACTAGACAGACTTGAAGGTGAGGAAGAATGGGAAGGATGGGGGGAAAGTTACATGTTAAAAGAAGAAAGGAGAGAGAGGGAAGAGGGTAAAACAAATAGGGTGGGATCGCTTTATAAAAGCGGTTGGTTGAATATAAAAAGAAGAAAAAGACGAAGAAAAGGGGGAAAAAAAAATATATATATATATATGTAAGGAAAAATCTAAACACAGGAAAAGGCATCGCTAAATAGAAGGTCTTCAAGCTTATCTTAAATTTGTCAAGTTGATTTTCGGATCGGAGTAGCTGTGGCTGAGCATTCCACAAGGTTGGAGCTACTACTGCGAAGTTTATTTTCCTAGTGTAGAAGAAATCTTTTATAGAAGGAATTGACAAGAGTTTCTGATCGGCTGACCTCAGGAGACGAATTGAGCGTTGTGGGATGAGGAGCTTTAGGTATGAAGGCAGGTGAGAAAGTCTGATTTTAAAAGTGAGCAGAATGGTTTTATAAGTGATACGGTGTGTAATGGGGAGCCAGTGTGCTTCCTTCAGAAGAGGAGTAACATGGTCAAATTTACCAGCTTTATGCAATCAGTGTGCATCAGAACGTCTATGTGTCTTTATAAAATATTAACAGGTAAACTGGCAGAAATCACACTTATTCGGAAACCACTCGTATTTATGCATGCTCAGAGTAAATGTGTGGTTTTTACAAACGTAAGAACTTTCGCTGCTCTTGTTTAATTTCATCTTTCTTTTGCAGCTTCTAGACTTACAGGGATGTGCTTTAGAGCTCGAATCACCATCATCAAAGACGTTTTCTGGTGTATGACCCCCCCCCCCACCCCATTCTCTACGGCAAAGCAAAGAAATTGTTTAGGGATCAATATTCCATGGGATGTATATGAATAGGAGCGGCTCCCACTCGCATAAGTCTCACTTACCAGGCCCATACCTGGATTTTCAGTGGCATTATCCAAATAATGCTGAATAGCCAAACATACTGTCTTGGAACTATTTGTGTAGTGACGGGCAGTCCAGGGATGGAACGAAGGCACAGCTGACAATTAGCGGCAAAATTCAGACTGTCCTAACTTCAGCCAGTAGTAATCCAGATACCAGTCTGAAAATCACCAGTATCTGGATAAAGGCCAATGGCCACCCTATACTCAGATATTCACCATCATAACCAGGTACAGCCCTGTCCTGAATATCCTGGTATAAAAATCCTTGGTGGTACAGGTTGAATATTGGGAGGGGGGGAGGGGGGAGGAGGCATTCTGCTATTCGTTATCCTCCTTGAGAATTTATTCTATCCCTTGGTCATCCAGAAATCTGACTGCCTTCAGATATACTTTTCCTCTGGTTGGTTCCTGGCCTAACTGCTCCATGAACAGTTGTTTACAATATCCAAAACATTTACTTCCATAACATGTCCCAGTGAAACTTAATCAACACTGAAGTAATTAAAATCTATTTGTATATAACAAAAAAAAAATATGTATGAGGAGACAACAGAAAACAGTCACAGAGGTGTTGCTACCATTGAGTGAACCCAGCAAAAAGCCCAGGGGCGTCTACTGGTGGTAGGGCCATTTGAAGTCAAACCAAAATGACCTCTGCTCTTCGGTACCCTTCTCTCAGAGGGGAAAGGGAACACTTTCAGAAGAAAGGGAAACTGTTTTCAGAGATTGCTTCTCCCCTCTTCTAAAGAGATAAGAGGAACAAACTAATACTGAATTTTGTGTTGACTTTTGCCTTTTCACCCTGAGGGTGAAGACAGCCTCCTGTAAGGACCTGAAGGGGCACAAGACTCTTAAATAGACCTTGAGCCTTATGGGACGCTACTGGGAGGGACTCCTTGGTTGAATGAGTCATATGGACTTTTCCTTCTCACCCCCCCCCCCAGCTAAATGGTTATCTTAATGGCTATAACCTACCAGGGGAGGGAGATGGATTGATACTGGGGACAGAGAGGCTGGACCTGGGATGGAGAAGAAAAGGGGGGGGGGTGTTAGATTTGAGGGGCAATAGATAGAAGAGAGAAAGTAAAAGATACTGGATCAATAGAAACATAGAATATGACGGCAGAAAAGGGCCCTCGGCCCAACAAGTCTGCCCACTCAAATAACCCTCCCCCCTAAGTTCTTCTTTTTAGTGAACCCATGTGTTGATCCCATTTGTTCTTAAAGTCAGTCATGTTATTGGCCTCAACTACCTGAAGTGGAAGATCATTCCAACGGTCAAGTAGTTGAGGCCAATAACGTGACTGAGTGAGAGCAATGCTAGGGAAGAGATGCTCACCCTCAGATGGGGGAGCAGAGGAGAGAGAGAGAGTACATAAAGTACCAGAGTATTTTATAAAGAACATGTAAACCGTTCTGAGCTCCCTTGAGAAAATGGTACAGAAAATTGAATAAATAAGTAAATGTATACTTTGCAATTCTGCCTGCTCCTTGCCTCAGAACACCACTACACATGCATCACATAAAAGTGTGTGCGTTTTTGGCACTGCAGATACTTTTATGCATGTAATCCCTGGAGTAATTCCATTAAAAAGACCAACGTGCAGAAATAAAGTTTATAAAATTATCCCCATTATGCATATAAGTGTTTTACTATTTTTACAGTGGCCAGACTTTGGAAAGGAAATCACCTCCCCATCCTTCTCCAACACCAAATCATCCCTGGAATAAGCACAAAAGATCTGTACTATTACAGTTATGGAAAAGCTGACCAAGCATTTAAAGAACACATTCCAGAGCTCTTATTTACTTGGCTTGCTTTCTTCAGTTTTATTGAGCAGAATCCCTCAAATTTTTCCCACAACCACAGTCACCACAATTAATAATCCAAATCACCAAATGTTTTCTGAAGAAGGGATTTAACTACATCATCTTCCATTAGTCTTACCTATTAAAAAGGCATCAGAACCTAGAATGGATGCAATGCTCCACCAATACAGGACCAATACAGAATAAAATATTATTCAAGTATCTCACGGGCCGCATCGAGGTGGAAGATGATATCTTCTTTTTCAAGGGTCCAGCGGCAACAAGGGGCATCCATGGAAAATCAGGGGCGGGAAACTGCACGGGGACACCAGGAAATTCTTTTTCACTGAAAGGGTGGTTGATCACTGGAATAGTCTTCCACTTCAGGTTATGAGGCCAGCAGTGTGCCTGATTTTAAGGCCAAATGGGACAGACACGTGGGATCTATTCACAGAGAAAGGTAGGGGAGGGTCTTTGGGGTGGGCAGACTGGATGGGCCGTGGCCCTTATCTGCCGTCTATTTCTATGTTTCTATGTTTTCTGTTACATTTCCTATTTCTTTGTACTTCTTGAAGAAATTTATTTTTTTTTTAATTTCAAAAGCTGGCAAAGCCTGATCACTAGGCAGACCAGGCAACCACCTATGGCAGCATAATTTGAAAGGTGGCAACATCATGTCTACAGGGGGTGAAGAGCTTATGTGCACAACAGCAGAGCGGGACTTGGTTGCGATTGTATGTGATGATCTTAAGGTGGCCAAACTGGTTGAAAAGATGACGGCGAAAGCTAAAAGGATGCTAGGGTGCATAGGGAGAGGTATGGCCAGTAGGAAAAAGGAGGTATTGATACCCCTGTATAAGACTCTGATGAGACCTCATTTAGAATATTGTGTACAATTCTGGAGGCCGCACCTTCAAAAAGATATAAAAAGGATGAAGTCGGTCCAGAGGAAGGCTACTAAAATGGTGCATGGTCTTTGTCATAAGGCATATGGCGACAGACTTAAAGATTTCAATCTGTATACTTTGGAGGAAAGGCGGGAGAGGGGAGATATGATAGAGACGTATAAATACCTACATAATATAAATGCACGCGAGTCGAGTCTCTTTCAACTGAAAGGAAGCTCTGGAAAGAGAGGGCATAGGATGAAATTAAGAGGTGATAGGCTCAGGAGTAAATCTAAGGAAATACTTTTTTATAGAAAGGGTGGTAAATGCGTGGAACAGTCTCACAGAATAGGTGGTGGAGACGGAGACTGTGTCTGAATTTAAAAGAGTCTGGGATAGGCACGTGGGATCTCCCGGAGAGAGAAAGAGATAATGGTTACTGCGGATGGGCCATTTGGCCTTTATCTGCCATCATGCTTCTATAACCATAAAGCTCTATGACATCACAATGCAGGTGTAAAGAGCCTTAACCAATAGGGAGAGGAGGAGATAGTAGATGCTGTAGATGGACAGACTGGATGGGCCAAATGGCCTTTATCTGCCGTCATGTTTCTATAACCATAAAGCTCTATGACATCACAATGCAGGTGTAAAGAGCCTTAACCAATAGGGAGAGGAGGAGATAGTAGATGCTGTAGATGGACAGACTGGATGGGCCAAATGGCCTTTATCTGCCGTCATGTTTCTATAACCATAAAGCTCTATGACATCACAATGCAGGTGTAAAGAGCCTTAACCAATAGGGAGAGGAGGAGATAGTAGATGCTGTAGATGGACAGACTGGATGGGCCGTTTGGCCTTTATCTGCCATCATGTTTCTATGTTTCTATTTCTTCTGCAATTCTTTCTCTACATACGGTTTATGGTTTATTTAAAATTTCATATACTTCTCTTCCTGAGAGCATCACAGGACAGTTTATCATAAAACCATAGAAAAGGAATATCATTATTAAAAAGTAAAGGACCAGGCATACAACTCACAAGAGGGGAGAGAAAAAACTGTCCGAATAAATTTCTCCATCCAATCCAATCAGGTCGGTAAATCCACAAGATGTCGTCACCATTTGCCACTACATAGAAACAGAGAAAAAGACCTTGTGGCCTGTCTAATCATGCCATCTACTATTTCCTCCTTTCCCTTAGAGATCCAACATACTTGTCCCAAGCTTTCTTGAATTCAGATACACTTTTTAGGTCAGATTCTGTATAGGACGTCCAGTCTCAGCAGCTGCCTAAGCGACTTTTTAGAATCTCACACGAACATCCTATATAGAATCGCATCTGTCCTAATGGACAAATGCCTAACCCCAGGCAACCACCCCGATTCTCTAACTGGCATCCATGGCCCAAGGGAGGGGCCTTAGGGACCTGGCCAATCGGAGTCTTAGGCCACTCCCAGTGCATCCCAGAATGCACTGGAAAGGAGGCCTAGGACTCTGGTTGGCCCAGGTGCCTAAGGCCCCTCCTCCCAGAATGCACCGGGAAGGGAAAGGCCTGCCATTTTGCAGTGCTGGGCCTGCCGGCAGGAGGGAGTGGGCATCCCTCTTGCTGGCCATCAAATAAAGGTAAGGGGGCATTTTGGGGAAGGTTGGGGGTGTCAGGGGCATTCAGTAAGTGTCGGGGGGATCTTGGGGGTATCAGGGAGTATCGGGGTGGAGTCAGGCACCCCTCCTGCTGCAGACATTTGGAGGAGGGGGGCTTCAGGGGCTCTGACAAGAGGGAGTGGGCATCTCTCCTGCCGGTCAACTTCACGGGGGGGGGGGGTTCCCAGCTGCGGCCGCTAAACTGATCGCAGCAGGGATCTCAATGGCTGCGTCTATTTGAAATGTAGACCAGCGTTTTGCCGGCCTACATTTCAGGTGGCCTACATTCCCTATCATGGCCCTAGGAAGACGCCTAGGGCCACCTAAGCTCACCTAAGGCCACTTTTGGGCAAAAGCACAGCCACGCTTAACCTTTGGCAAACTTAAGTGGCCCTACGTGCCTCCCTAGGTTCACGAAAACTTCTATAAAGGTAGGCAGCCAGCCTCGTGGGCTTTTTTTTTTTTTTTTAATGTGTGTCCCGATTGGCTGGTTAGACAGCGGTAGGACACCTACCTCTGCATACAATCAGGACACCATTTATAGAATGTGCCCCTTTGTCTCTACCACCTCCACTGGGAGAAAATTCCACACATCTAGCACCCTTTCTGTAAAAAAAAAAAAAAAAAAAGTGTTTTCTGAGGTTACTTCTGAATCTATCCCCTTTCTCCTTCATCTTATGCCTCCTCATTCCATAGTTTCCTTTCATCTCATGGGCATTTATACAATGTAGGTATTTAAAGGTCTCTATCATATTTCCCGTCTCCCACATTTTCTCCAAAGTATATCTATTGAGTTTGTCTATGTATATCTTATGACGAAGACCACTGACCATTGTAGTAAACTTCCTTTGGACTGACTCCATCCTGTTTATATTTTTCCGAAACAAATGTGCTTTTAATACAATTCAAAATTTAGGATCTGAAAATTTAAGCCTAATATAGACTTGTGTGTATGTGTTGTATCTGTGTTGCCTTGGGGTAGTGTTTCCAAGTGAGTTAGTTTTGTGGAGTATCATTTTCTCTCTCTTAAATTTACTGCTAATGCTCACCGTAGTATTTTCATTGTGCCAAATAGAGTTTCCCTCTGGAGTTCATAAGATGTTACATGGAGTGGCAATTTGTCCAGGTGCACATGGAAATAGAGAATGACATGGGGATAAATTTTTTCCCCATCCATGCGGGAACTCATTGTCCCGTCCCAGTGAGTTCTTTTCCTGTCCCTGCCCCACTCCTGCAAGCTCCGTCCTCATCTGCACAAGCCTCAGACACTTTAAAATCATATGTGTTCGAGGCTTGTGCAGTTAAGGCAGCGCTTACAGGAATGGGGCAAGGACAGGGACAAAACTCATGGGGACATGGAAATTGAGTTCTGCAGGGACAGGGACAAATTTGTCCCTGTATCATTCTCTTCTTGGAAATTCTTTTTAATCAAGCCTGTGGCACCCAAGATGATGGGAATGCCCCGTATGTATATGAGTATGTTAATTTGTCTGTATTTATGTATGTGTGTGTGTCTGAGAAAATTAGAATCATGGGATAGGAGGCAATGTTCAATTGTGGATTAAGAATTGGTTATTGGACAGAAATCAGAGGGTAGGGTTAAATGGCCATTTTTCTCAATGGAGGAGGGTAAATAATGATGTGCCGGAGTGACCAGTGCTATTTAACTTATTTATAAGTGATCTGGAAATTGGAACTATGAACGAGGTGATTAAATTTGCAGATATCGCTACACTATTCAAAGTTGTTAAAACGCATGCGGACTGTGAAAAACTGCAAGAAGACCTTAGGAAATTGGAAGACTAGGCACATAAATGGAAGATGAAACTTAATATGGATAAATGCAAAGTCATGTACATTGGGAAGAATAATCCAAATCATAGTTCATGGATGCCAAGCTCCACCTTGGGGGTCAGCGCCCAAGAAAAAGATCCGACTGTCATCGTAGACAATACGCTGAAATCTTCTGCGCAATGTGTGGCGGCAGCCCAATAAAGGAAACAAGATACTAGGAATTATTAAAAAAGGGATGGCAAATAAGGCTCAGAATGTTATAATGTCTCTGTATCTTGCCATGGTGTGACCTCAACTTGAGTATTGTGTTCAGTTCTGGTCTCTTTATCTCAAAAAGGATATAGCAGCACTAGAAAAGATTCAAAGAAGAGCGACCAAGATGATGAAGGGGATTGGAACTCCTTTTGTTTGAGGAAAGACTAAAGAGGTTAGGGCTCTTCAGTTTGGAAAAGAGATGGCTGAGAGGAGCTATGACTGAAATCTACAACAACCTGAGTGGTGTAGAACCTGTACAAGTGGATCATTATTTTTTTTTTACTGCATCAAAGATTTACAAAGACTAGGAGAATAGTTAAGCTCTGGAACGTGTGGTAAGAGCGGTTAATGTATCAAGTTCCTGGAGGAAAAGTCCATAGTCTGTTGTTGAGACAGACAAGGGAGAAGCCACTGCTTGCCTTGGATCGGAAGCACGGAAAGCTGCCACTATTTGGGCTTTTGTCAGGTACTTGTGACTTGGATTGGCCTCCGTGAAGATGGACCATTGGCCTGACCAAGTAGGGCTATTCTTAGGTTCTTATGTCCGTCTGTAAGAGTCACAGAGTTAATCACATTGGTGAATCCTACTTCATTGTGGGCTTCACTTTTTTTTCCCTCTCTCATTTCGGTGTTGGTGAGGTGTTTATCTGCTTTTTCTTCATCATCATCGGAGAGCCACAGAGCTCTCTGGAGAGTACAGTTTCTGAATAAAATGAACCTTGGATAAAGAAACACACTTGAAAAAAAAAAATATGGCCTACAGGGGCAGTGAGTATCAACTGAGTAACGTTTTGTGAAACTTGAAGTCTTCTCTACATTTCTCGAGTTTTACCTAGATCCCTATGTGCACAAACCGTGTCAGTGTTTTGGAAAAAGTCAAGTTTGACCACTGTAAATGGATTTATATTTCCAGCAGGGTAGTTATTTAATTTCCTGTTGGAAGTCTACAAATGTTGGCATTAACTGCTCTTTGGCAGGAGACCAGCCCTTAAGTATAGTATCATTAGCAGGCCGCATTCTGAAGCCTAAAACTTTGAATTTGCATCACAAAAGTTCTGTCTGTGTTCCTTCTCCAATTCAAAGCATATTTTTGTAATATAGCCTAACCATGTACCGTAGTTAATGCGGTTACCTCAAGGAAGACCTGCAGCTACCTCATGCTTAGTTAGGGTTTTTTTTTACTCCTCGAATGCCTTTGGTTGATCCCGCGTTTGTAATATTTTTCTGTAGGCTTTGGAATATTTGTTATGGTTGGAGCGATTCTGGCCCGTAGTGACAACACGAGAAAGACACAGGATTCCAAACATAAAAAGTTCAAGTTGACAAGCTTGTGGCAGTTGGAGCTTTGGGTATAATTCAAAAGGCTCTTCACTCCCTAATCTGTACCGTTCCCTCAGGTTTTTGCAGCCCAAATGAATGACCTTGCATTTCTTAGCCTTAAATTTTAGTGCCAAATTTCACATACTTTCGCCACTTGTTAGGTTTCAGGATTAGAAAAAACTAGGGTTACCATATGCTTCCAGATAAAGGAGGACGGGTTTTTTTCTGGAGCCATATAGTAACCCTAAGAAAAACTAAACCTGCATTAACTAATTAAGTGGTTGAGGTCTCTTTTTCTCTCACTCACGCTCTCTCTTTCTGCCTCAGAAACTTGTTGCTTGCCCAGTCCATCAAATGCATCTCAAGAAAGTGACAAAGTAGATGTGGGGTGAGAGAGAGAGAGAGGGGTATTTTACAAGGAAGGCAATGCAGGGCTCAAGAATTCAAACCCATTTGTTCAACATCAAATGACATTGCTAAATGCTAAATGGAAGGAGGTTAATTATGAATGAGCTCCGTACATGAAGACGACAGGGAATTGCTCTTTGACTGGAGAGAGACACACACGTTGCTCTTGATAATGTGATATAATGTAGTATAAGGAGTTTAGGAAATGAAGCTGCCAAGAAGTCCAAGATAAATTTCAAATCGCAGCTAAGCACAGGGCTAAGCATCAAAAATACAAAAAAGAGAAATTAAACCAATGAAATCAACCGATGGAGCCTGGATACTGCTGACTGCACCAAACTATAAGACTGACTCAAACTCTCGTTTAGATGCAACAATACACTTGGTACTGTCAACCTGAGACCTGCAGGGTCAGAACTATACTTTGGACACAACGGTATTGGCTGTGGATGTGACACAAGCCCTGCCAAGCTCAACAAACATCTTCCGACATAGAAAACAGGTCCAATCAAATGCAAGAAGGACGCTCTGCTCGGTCCTCGGCCTAATGAGTAATACTGACACGGCAGAGGTCAAAGTGCCGTGCAGATTGTAATGCGTAACCAGTGGTCTTAGCGATTCATTTAGAGAGGCAAAGTAAACAGACGCCAATACAAAATGGACAGTTGAAATGCCTAAAAAATGGATAAAAGACTGTCCTGAATAAGCAGATACTGAAAACTTGTCTTCACACAACTGGTTGGAAAGTTCTTAATCCAATAAACAGGGCCATAAAGAGATTAGGTGCCACCAAAGGGTGGTAGCCGAAACTCCAAACAAGGAAAGTGCAAGTGCTGGCATTCAGTTTCAGCTGATTACGTCTGTCTACTCTTTCTATCAGAAATTTCAGCTATCGTTTCTCCTAGTGAGCTGCATCTTATGCTAGACTCTCGTGTCTAAATTCTTTCTTTCTCAATGGTCACGAATTTTGGTCTTGGAGGATGAGATGTACAGTGTCTGCATCTATGAGACAAACTTGGTATTTTCTGTTACATAGAGCATTCTGGACCCTGGTGCATTTACAAAAATTAGATTGCTCCAAGTCTAAAAGATGTTGGCACTGTCATCTTGAAGCTGGTACATTGGATCATCTATTGTTTTTTTGTCCTCTAATACATCGTTTTTGGAAATCAATTTGGAGTCAAGTTAATAATTTACTTGAGAATCCAGTAGCACTTTCATATGATACGATATTATTTGGTAAATCAATGAAGACAAAGAGTCAAATATCCTCTAAAAACAATAAACTTTTACTCATAATGACAGGAGTTGCCATTCAACAAATTACAAGAAATTGGAAAAATTATGATAGACTAAGTGCCATATCTTTAAAATGGAAAGAATATTAGCTATTCAGCAGGGTCGTTACAAAAAGTTTAATGATGTTTGGGAGCCAATAACAAAATATTGTATGGATTGATTATAACTAATAATTTATTTCTTCCCCTTTTATTTATTAAAGTACAGGGTGGGTTTTATTTTAATGTTATTAATAGTTATAATGAAGAGAGGGAGAAATTATATTATGAATCAATATATGTTAGATTAATAAGTGATATTAAAGTGTATATGATTGTATTCTAAATCACTTGCTGAAAGTTTAAAAAATGAATAAATAATTTTTTTAAAAAATTCTTTCTTTTTTTAAGTCTTTATTCATTTTAAAAACTAACATCAAGTGCAACATATTATCAAACAATGTACACATAAACAACACTTAATTCCATCAAATGATATAATAAATACATATCCCTTCTCCCCCCTCCCCCACCCTTTCATACAGCATAAAGACAATCAAGAGTAACACCAATGATGAAGACAAACAAAAGTGCAATCAAATAATAAATTAAAGGCATATCACCAACCCCCCATCCTGGACGTGTATAATCAACGAGCTAAAACTAAAAATCAATCTTTACAAAATTTTGTCAATGGGTCCCAAACCTCTTTGAATTTCTTATAATGTCCCAATTGTATTGCACTCATGCGTTCAAATTTATAAGTGTGGCACAAGGATTCCCACCAAAAATTGTAGTTTAGCCTGTCCCAATTTTTCAAAATGAGCTGCATGGCAACTCCCATCATGATGAAAAGTAGTCTGTTATTACATGAAGTTATTGGACTTTTGGCCCTCAATAACGTGCCAAACAGCACTGTATCTTATGTCAATGCCGCTGGGAGCTTCCAGTATTCTATTGATTTGACTCCAAACGGATGGCCAAAATTTAAGTATCAAGGGACAAAAGAAGAGCAGATGATCGATTCAGTGTCCCTATATCGAAATGACAGTGCCAGCATCTATTTGACTTAGAACTATCTAATTTTTGTAATCTAACAGGGGTCCAATAAGTTTGTTTTCTTCATATTTGCATTGGAAAAAAAAGAAAAAAAGAGAGACATTGTAAGAGATATACGAGTATCCACATTAGAGCTCCGGCACCCGCTCCTTTGTTGAGAGGTTTCTGAGGCAAACTAATGAACAGCCATTTTTCCACTCCAACTCACTTCAACTGAAAGCCAAGACCACCACTGAAACCCCTGCTATTCGTCCACGGGATACACGAACCGCATTGCGTCATGCCTGGAATCTAAGGACTCCTTTTACAAAGGTGCGCTAGCGTTTTTACACGCACGCACCAGATTAGCACACGCTATAGCACGCACTACCCGAAAATCTACCACCTGCTCAAAAGGAGGCAGTAGCAGCTAGCGCGCGGGGCAATTTAGCATGCGCAATGCCACTCGTTAAGGCTCTAGCGCGGCTTTGTAAAAGGAGCCCTAAGTGACGTCGTCAATCCCTAGCAATTAAAGCCAGTCAGACCAGCCCCAGTCTTTGTAACCCGGGTTCAGGAATTTTTTTTTTTTTAAAAAAAGTTTCCAGCTGATACTTTTACTTCAGGCCCACTTAGTGACAGTGTTGGCTCAGGGTGCACACTAGAGGTCTGCATGGGAACGGGGATCGCGGGAATCCCGCGGGTCCCGCAGGGGTCCCACGGGAATCCCCCCTAACCCATGGGACTCCCACGGGGACCCCCCTCTGGCCCATGGGACTCCCACGAGGATACCCCTCTAGCCCATGGGACTCCCACGGGGACCCCCCTCTGGCCCATGAGACTCCCACGGGGACCCCCCACTGGCCCATGGGACTCCCACGAGGATACCCCTCTAGCCCATGGGAATCCCACGGGGACCCCCCTCTGGCACATGGGACTCCCATGGGGACCCCCCTCTGGCCCATGGGACTCCCACGAGGATACCCCTCTAGCCCATGGGACTCCCATGGGGACCCCCCTCTGGCCCATGGGACTCTCACGAGGATACCCCTCTGGCCCATGGGACTCCCACGGGGATGGAAGGCTTTGGAAGCAGGGTTCGTCCATATAATATAATGGACACGTCAGCCTTAGTAAAAGAGGGGGTTTATAAGTTAATTACCTGAACAGAAAACAAAAAAAGGGTTCCACCAAAGAGGTTCCACATGGAAACCAGCAGCACAAACACAAAAGAAACTGTGGAATTGATGATCCTGTGAGAAGTAATTGCTGCTTTTTATGGGGACGGGCAGGGATGGAGGTAATTCCTTGCGGGGATGGGTTGGGATGGAGAGGATCCTGACGGGGACGGGTGGGGACGGAGAGGATCCTGACGGGGATGGGTTGGGACGGAGAGGATCCTGGTGGGGACGGAGAGGATCCTGGCGGGGATGGGTGGGATTTCTGTCCCTGCGCAACTCTCTAGTGCACACCGACACATCAATGCCTCCTGGATCTACAGACTTTACACATCAGGAATGGTTTGAAAGTCACCCCCAACCTAGCCCATATTGCATCAATTTTGAATTCTAGGGAGATTTATGCCTGGAATAAACTACCTGAGTTTGTCTGCCACGCCCCTTCCCTTGTTTAAAAGCAGACTTGAAAACCCAGCTTTCTGATTTGGCCTTCAATCCATAACCCTACTCCCCTCTGCCCACCACCCTAGCCAGAGGATTAATCATTCCCCCTAACTAGGGTTACCATATGGCTCCAAAAAAAGGAGGACAGATTGAGGCATCCGGGTTTTACTTCCACTGAAAGCAATGGATGTAAAACCCGGATGTTTCAATCCGGCCTCCTTTTTCTGCAGCCATATGGCAACGCTACTAACTATATGCATGGCATCCTGTTTGTCTGTTTAGATTGTAAGCTCCTTCGGGCAGGAACTGTCTTCTTTGAGACTCTGTACAGCACTGCTGCGTATGTCTGGTAGCGCTATAGAAATAATTAATAGGAGTAGTGGTTTTGAAGAAGAGTTTGTGACATGCTCAAGTTTTCAAAGGACCCCACAAACTCTCCCCTCATGTTGAACACATCTAGCATCCAGACCTCAAAGGGTTAATCAAGAAACTGTGAGCAAAACTCTTTGTACTGCATTCAACTTTTTGCAAGAGCAGAAAACCAATTAAATGTTGGCTTCGCAACAGATTTGCTCAAGGCTGGTTTCAGACAAGCTGCTAGGGACTCAGCTCCTTCATTCTTACAGAGATAATTTGATTAAAAAAAAAAAAAAAAAAGAGAGAGAGATAATTAACTCATCACATCCAGCACTACCTTAAATATCCAGGATCAGAGAATTATTAGTCTGCAATAATCCAGAGGAAGGTATGAAAATAGCAGTAAAATAATTAGGTCAGACTACATGGCAATTCTTGCGTTCTGCAATCACCTACGGGCCCAAATTCAGCCAGTAGCAATCAGCTTTGGTTTTTTTTGCAGACTGACGCTGCCGTTAAACTCGGAATTTCAATGCTGGGCCATGGCCTAGGCCAGACATGGGCAACTCCGGTCCTCGAGGGCTGGAATCCAATCAAGTTGTCAGGATTTCCCCAATGAATATGCACGAGATCTATTTGCATGCACTGCTTTCAATGCATATTCATTGGGGAAATCCTGACAACCCGATTGAATTCCGACCCTCAGGATTTCTCCAATGAATATGCATGAAAATTTCCCCAATGAATATGCATGAGATCTATTTGCATGCACTGCTTTCAATGCATATTCATTGGGGAAATCCTGACAACCCGATTGAATTCCGACCCTCAGGATTTCCCCAATGAATATGCATGAGATCTATTTGCATGCACTGCTTTCAATGCATATTCATTGGGGAAATCCTGACAACCCGATTGAATGCCGACCCTCAGGATTTCTCCAATGAATATGCATGAAAATTTCCCCAATGAATATGCATGAGATCTATTTGCATGCACTGCTTTCAATGCATATTCATTGGGGAAATCCTGACAACCCAATTGAATTCCGACCCTCAGGATTTCTCCAATGAATATGCATGAAAATTTCCCCAATGAATATGCATGAGATCTATTTGCATGCACTGCTTTCAATGCATATTCATTGGGGAAATCCTGAAAACCCAATTGAATTCCGACCCTCAGGATTTCTCCAATGAATATGCATGAAAATTTCCCCAATGAATATGCATGAGATCTATTTGCATGCACTGCTTTCAATGCATATTCATTGGGGAAATCCTGACAACCCGATTGAATTCCGACCCTCAGGATTTCTCCAATGAATATGCATGAAAATTTCCCCAATGAATATGCATGAGATCTATTTGCATGCACTGCTTTCAATGCATATTCATTGGGGAAATCCTGACAACCCGATTGGATTCCGGCCCTCGAGGACCGGAGTTGCCCATGTCCGGTCTAGGCTTTGGCATTGAAATTTGGAGTCAACTGGTTAAGTGCAATATTTATCACTTGACCGGTGTTGGGTTACTGCACAGAGATAGGTCTAACTTTTATACAGTCCTATTTATTTGACTAGATTGTAAGCTCTTTAGAGCGGGGACTGTTTCTTCTGTGTTTTGATGTACAGTGCTGTGTATGTCTAGTACAGGGGTGGGCAATTCCGGTCCTCAAGAGCCGGGGCCAGGTCCAGTTTTCAGGATATCCACAATGAACATGTACGAGATGGATTTGCCTCCTTGAGATCTCATGTGTATTTATTGTGGACATCCTGAAAACCTGACCTGGCTCCGGCTCTCGAGGACTGGAATTGCCTACCCCTGATCTAGTAGCAGTATAGAAATGAGGAGAAGGTTGGTTTTTTTTTTATTAACCTGATCGGTTAAGTGCTGAATATCGTCACTTAACCAGCCAAGTTTATGTTTCTTGAGAGCTTCTACACCACTATTAATGACCGGGAAGTCAAGTGCTCGCGCCAGCCCTGAAACGTCCCCAAAATAGCTGGGTTTCAGTTTGACGCACCGTGGTTATTTTCATCAGCATCGGTCGGTTAAGCGCTGCTGAAAATTGGCCCCAAACAGGAGATACTGGGGCTCATGTTCAAAGCACTTAGACACACAAAGTACCATGGTGACCTATGGTACTTTATGGGGCTCATAATCAAAAAACTAAAACGTCCTAGAAAACACCCAAGCCGGCACTTGGACGTCCTAATCGCCGGGGCATCTAGCGAGATGTTTCTCCCGCTGGGTGTCCAGAGGGGCATGCTGGGAGGCATGTTATGGGCGTGTTTTGAGGCGTGCTTAACTTGGACATCTTGCAACGATAATCGAACCTTTTCCAAGATGTCCCAGGTCAGGGGTGTCAAACTCAATCACATAAGAGGCTGAAATCTAAAACATAGGCTAAGTCGCGGGCCAAATTTTTAATTAAAATACTCAGGGGTCCTTTTATTAAAAGTACGATAACCGATTTAGCATGCGCACCTTAATAAAAGTCGCAAAGCGTGAGGGCCGCAAGACTTGAGGCGCGTGAATCTACAGCTAATGCCTTTTTCGAATGCCAAAGCCATAAAAAGGTGGTATACGAGTCCCCTGTTCCCCTTTGATTGTAGCCACAGAAAAGGAATATGCACAAACTTTTTTTTTGTACCTGGGGCAACGGAGACTTGCCCAGAGTCACAAGAGACCACGATGGGAATCGAACCTGGATTCACCTGGTTCTCAGGCTGCTGTACTAACCATTCTCTGCTGTTGCAGTCACCTCCCTTGTCATTAACACATTATGGAGAGAATTCAATGAATGGCATAAAAAAAAAACCTGAGAGTTAAGTGCTATTTTATAAAGGGAGCGTGACGAACTTCCACCTGCCCAAAGCGGGTTTAAATGGTGGCACCCAACTTACGCGTACTTCAGACAAATTCTGTAAACCTGCATGCAAATTTTTGGAACACCCTCCCCCCCCACCAACACACTCTTGCGCCATGCCCCCTTTTCAGATACGCATGATTGAAGCTAGGCACCTGTGCTTTATAGATTAGCATGCAGTGAGATGCACAAGCAAATTTTTAAGACTGCCAATTAACAGCAACAGGGCTGGCTCAAGGGACTGCGGCACCCTGAGCTAATTTTTGCATTGGCACTACCCACCCATGATCCAGTAGCTCCCTCTCTATCTCGTCTCCCCCCCCTCCATGATCCAGTAGTGGTTGGTTACAGCCTCAGCGCCCTGAAGTTGTGGGTTCAAATCCCACACCGCTCCTTGTGACCCTGGGCAAGTCACTTAGGCCCAAATTCTGTAACCGGCAGCTAATGCTAGGCATCCATTTTGGAGGCGCCCAACTAGATACGCGCCTATCTAAATTGGTTAGGCAGCTATCAAGAAAGAGCGATTCTACAACAAGGTGCCTCTAAAAATTTAGCTGGCCTTCAAAAAAAAAAAAAAAATAAGGCGCTATACACGTTAGGCATGGGCGTGGCTACGTGTCAGGCGCCATGAGGATAAAGAGGTAGCTGAGAGGTTGAACACGTTCTTCTCGTCGGTTTTCACGAGAGAAGACACATCTAATATACCGGACTCAGAGGAGCTCATGAGTGGGGAACAGGCTGAAAAATTAGAACACATAGAGGTAAGTAAGGAGGATGTCCTCAGGCAGATAGACAGGTTAAAATGCGGCAAATCGCCGGGCCCGGACGGGATCCACCCAAGGGTTCTGAAAGAACTAGGACAAGAAATAGTGGGCACAATCCAGCATGTTTGCAACCTATCCTTGAAAACTGGAGAGGTACCAGAGGACTGGAAATTGGCGAATGTCACACCTATCTTCAAGAAGGGATCGAGGGGTGACCCCGGGAACTACAGGCCGGTGAGCCTGACTTCAATTATAGGGAAGATGGTGGAAGCTATGATCAAGGACGGTATTTGCGAGCACATCGAGAGATATGGCCTACTGAGAACAAGCCAGCATGGATTCTGTAAGGGAAGGTCATGCTTAACGAACCTTCTGTACTTCTTTGAGGGAATAAGCAGTCGGGTGGACAATGGGGAACCTATAGACATCATTTACCTTGATTTTCAAAAGGCTTTCGACAAGGTGCCACATGAAAGGCTGCTTAGGAAGCTGTGGAACCACGGGGTGGGAGGGGATGTGCACAGATGGATCGAGAACTGGTTGTCGGGTAGACTGCAGAGGGTCGGAGTAAAGGGACAATACTCTGACTGGCGGGGAGTCACGAGCGGTGTGCCACAGGGATCGGTGCTGGGGCCGTTACTTTTCAACATATTTATCAATGACCTGGAAAAGGAGGCAAAGTGCGAGGTTATAAAATTTGCAGACGATACCAAACTGTGCGGCAGAGTTAGGTCCAGGGAGGAGTGTGAGGACCTGCAAAGGGACCTGGACAAGCTGGAAGACTGGGCAAACAAATGGCAAATGCGCTTTAACGTGGAAAAATGCAAGGTCATGCATATAGGAAAAAGAACCCGTTGTTCAACTACAAATTGGGGGGGGTATTATTGGGAGACAGCAGACTCGAGAGAGACTTGGGTGTGCTGGTGGATGCATCACTGAAGCCATCTGCACAGTGCGCAGCAGCCTCGAAAAAAGCCAACAGGATGCTGGGCATCATAAAGAGGGGCATAACAACCAGGACGCGGGAAGTCATCATGCCATTGTATCGAGCGATGGTGCGTCCGCATCTGGAATACTGCGTTCAATATTGGTCACCGTACCTCAAGAAGGACATGGCGGTACTTGAGAGAGTCCAAAGGAGAGCAACAAAACTGGTAAGAGGGCTGGAACACTGCCCGTACGCCGAGAGGTTGGATAAGCTGGGGCTCTTCTCTCTGGAAAAAAGGAGGCTCAGGGGAGATATGATAGAGACCTTCAAGATCATGAGGGGCATAGAGAGGGTGGATAGGGACAGATTCTTCAGGCTGAAGGGGTCAACAGGCACGAGGGGGCATTCGGAAAAACTGAAGGGAGATAGGTTCAGAACAAATGCAAGGAAGTTTTTTTTCACACAAAGGGTCGTGGACACTTGGAATGCGCTACCGGAGGAAGTGATCAGGCAGAGTACAGTACAAGGATTCAAACAGGGATTGGACGGATTCCTGAGGGATAGGGGGATCGTGGGATACTGAGAGAGGTGCTGGGATGTAACACAGGTATAGAAAGCTAACTAGGTAATAAGTATAGAAATCCAACCAGGTCGTGCATGTGCAAGACCGGAGGGTTAGGACTTCGATGGGAAGATAGGACTCAATGGGAAACCAAGGTGGCAAGGGGGCCCCTTCTGGTGACTCAGACAGGCCGTGACCTGTTCGGGCCGCCGCGGGAGCGGACTGCTGGGCAGGATGGACCTATGGTCTGACCCGGCGGAGGCACTGCTTATGTTCTTATGTTCTTATGTTGCAGAATCGCTGCTCTTAAGCGTGCTTAAGCGCTCACATAGGCGCTCTTCCGGAGGCTGTCGTAGGGGAAAACACCCTCCAGGGATTCAAGACAAAGTTAGACAAGTTCCTGCGGAACCAGAACGTACGCAGGAAGGGCTGGTCTCGGTTAGGGCGCTGGTCTTTGACCAGAGAGCCGCCGCGTGAGCGGAATGCTGGGCACGATGGACCCCTGGTCTGACCCAGCAGCGGTAATTCTTATGTTCTTAGTTACGCCTAGAGCTGGCCTATTTATTGGGCGCTTCCAAAATAGGTGCCGCTCAGCGTGATTCACTAAACAGCACCCAATTTTACTTGAATCGCGCGGAACAGTGCCTATTTTGGCGCCTAACTTTGGGGCGCTTCTTATAGAATTTGCCCTCGAATCCCCCGTTGCCCACCAGGACAGATAGGGAAAAATGCTTGAGTACCTGAATGTAAACCTAGGCTATAAGTGGAATATAAATACTCAAAATAAATAAGTAATAAAACTATGACATTTACAACATGGGGCTGGATTCACTAAATCCCGAAACCTATCCAATTCGTGTCCTATCCGTTTCCGAGTCATTGCAGCCGATCGATTCAGTAAAGCTTATCCATGCAAAATGATCCCATCGTAAACACGCCGCTATTAGCGCTGAAACATCAATCGACGCGCGTGCGCACTGTATCCTTCTTGGTTTTGAAGCACATAACGCATGCGCTAACTCTTTAGGACGCAACAATCTAGCTGGAAGGAAGGGGGGAGGGATAGCTGGCCCATAAAAGTTTTATTTTACAGTATTTTGGATTTTTTGTTTGTTTGTTTTTTTGGCACTGATATTTGAAATGTACAATGCGCAAGGAGAGCACGGGGTTAATCCACGATTTTCTCGCCATGCAAATTACAAATCCGAGATTCACTCCCGTGCTCGCTGTGCGCGTTCCAAAAAAAGAAATAAAAAATTATTTCTAACGCTTATGTACATGAAGGTTTACATATATTTAAAAGTTTTGATATATTTAGGATTTTTGGAGGGGTAGATATATATATTTTTTATGGGGTTCTTATGCATGCGGCAGTTGCTAGGCAGGAATAGTCGGCGAGGATGTAAAGCGACTGGTCCTCAGCAGTCGAAACTTTTTGGAACGGAAAGGCCAGTCGGTTTGGACGAAATGGTTTCATGAATCTAGGCCTTAAGAAACTTACATGCCTTTTTACTCATTTGCATGTGCCGATCGGATAGGGTGCAGAGGAGGTCTGGAGGAAGGTTAGTGAATCGAGCCGGAGTCGGAAAGCGAGCGCAAACCGAGCGGTACACGATCGGTTTGCTTAGTGAATCTAGCCCATGGTGTGGCATCTTATCACACTTAGCTGCAATTATGGCCAATTGTCCCCTTAAGAGTGAACAATTTGATTAGCTCCCATCTGGACTTGATTCAAATAAGATAGGGATCGTGGTTGAGTTTTTATGGATTGGTTCAATACTTGTACTGGAACACTGAAGCATAGCCAGTACATGGAAAGGTCTATAAGACTGTTTACAGAATTCACTATAAAAGTGTTGAAAATTCTAACACATAGGGACATCTGGAAATACCTTGCAAACTTTGTGGAGACCAAGAGGACTTCAAGCACTGGCATATTTGTTATATTCATCAATGGCTGAAAGTGGTAATATCACCAGGAAGTTGAGGTTGGTCCAAAATACCGCCGTCCGTCTCATCTTTGGCTTGAAGAAATGGGAACACATAACCCCTTTCTACCACAAGTTGCACTGGCTGCCCTTCGATTCCAGAGTTCTATTTAAGTTCTCATGAATCTGCTACAAAACAGTATTTGGTATGTCATCAGATTATCTCTAACCACACTTCAACCTGAATTACAATAATAAGAGCTCCCGCAGAATAAACCTGTTCGCTTTTCCCTCATTGAAATCGTATCATCTTAAAAGATTCTTCGAAAGAACCTTTGCTTTCCAAGTGGCCAAACTAAACTCATGGCTCGCCCAAATTGTACTAGATGCCTCTTCATATCTCAACTTTAGAAAGCAGATCAAAACCCAACTCTTCAACAAATCAAATCCTTAACGCACCCCTCCCTTAACTCCCTCCACCCCTTCCCTTCCCTTTCTTTTTAAAATTGTTACTCCCCACCTCCTAAAGCTTGTATGCATCTTCTCTTAAATGCATTGTATATACTTACTGTATGTAATGTACTTAATCTTCTCCCTCACTTAAATTGTAAACGTATAACTAGTTTGACTTCATGATTGCTTTGTTATGTTCCTCAATCTCAATCGCATTGTCTGTATTTCATCTAACTGTTGTGAACCGCCTAGAACTCCCTGGGTATGGCGGTATGCAAAAATAAAATTATTATTATTTTTATATCCCCTCATATACAGTAAAGAGAGCCCAAAAGCCATTATACACAGAGCATGGGCTAATGGTTGAAGTTGAACTATTTTCCTCCTAGTTCCAGGTCCCAGCTATAAACACAATGTACGGTCTAATCTGGTTTTCCTGGACATCAGTGAAAACATAGCTCCCCTTTTACGAAGCTAAGTTAGGCTTTTTTAGTGCCGGCCGTGGCAATATTATCTCCAATGCTCACAGGAATTCTATGAACGTTGGCGCTAATATCACCGCAACCTGCGATACAAAAAAAAATCTAATGCAGCTTCGTAAAAAGGAGGGGGATAGTTTGCAAACATGTTGGCTCGCCCTGTCCAGCTCTCCTGCACAAATTCAGTCATTAAAACTGGAGCACAACGGGCTGCCCCAGTAGCGTGCAAATCCTGAATCCCTTAACAGACCTGCCTAGGTGCTGGTCTGTATCTACACAAGGCCAGCAGAGTCAAACTCAGACAGAGCTGTACAACACTGTACAGGCAAGGATTAAGAAAGATGAATTTGTGCAAATTGATGATCATGTGATCAATCATTCCATCTTGAAAACTGCGACGAGCAAGAGGACTCCACTCAATGACAATAAGGCCATGTAATATACTAGTCCGGCAACAGCTATTACAAGACCACCCATTGGCATGAGACAGTATTTATTGACTGAATAAAACAGTTGTGTTGCAAACTATGAGAACAGGATGCATAAAAACAGAGTGTAAATTACATGACGACACAATGAATAGCTACCATCTTTGCAAAGAGGGCAAACAGCAAATGGTTTCAGAGCTTTTATTTCCCATTGTTTTTTCACCCACACATCTAGGGGGGGGTGGAAGCGGGAGGGGGTATATCTTTTGTTTTGGTATTATTCCTGATGGTAATGATGGATGGGGGAGGGAATTTTTATCTTTTGTATAGATGCCGATTGATTATAAGTGATTGGTTGATTATCATTATTTGTATATAAATTGTACTGCACTTTTTGTTGGCATTAAAAACTAAATAAAGTTTTAAAGAAAAGCTCTGCATCTTGCACGTGACTGCCTTTAAAGAGAACGTCTGCCTGTTATAATCTCGCACGCCGATGACATTCATCGTATTTCTGTTCTACTGCAAATATTTCCGACGCTCTTATCTTGTTATTCAACTCGCCCGTCTCCAAGTTAACCTCACTGATTGCATTTAGGCTTCTAATTGGTCGTTTTACTTTTGTTATGCTGTTAACAAAATCAAAATATTTTTCGTAAGGTACTTTTATGGTTTAGGTCATATTCACATCAGTTTCAAGTTGTACAAATTCACGCTGAATCAGATCGGACGTCTCTGGGTTCAAGCGTGCTACAAGGCTCATCACTGCCTTTGTTCATCTCTTTATGTACAGGTACTCATCGACGTATGACCGTAATTGGTTCCGACTGACAGGTCGTAAGTCGGCCTATGTTAGACTAAGGTAAGAATACTGTATTAGACTGGGTAATGATATTGCAATCATCTTAAAATAATATTTTATCAACATTTTCTTACTTTCTAAGTCAAGCACAGCACAATCCCTTTGGGGTGAACATTCATTGTGGTGCCTCCTCCTTTTTATATTATTAGTGCTGCGTAGCGAGACTTGGGAGTGTGGGAGACTGGGACTGCTAACAGCTGGCAGGGGGAAACTCTAGGAAACGCGTTGTAAAGTCCAACAGTCGTAACTTGAATAGGTCGTAAGTCGACGAGTACCCGTATCGGGTTTGTAAGCTGCAAGCAAACCTAGGTGTTGCTTCTCAGTCCTATGCTGATGATTTGCAATTCTATTGCCCCATACCTGATAGGATAAATGAGGGTGACGGGATAATCGCACACCAGACACCAGCATGCCGACAATTCAGCACAAGAACAAAGCGCGCTGCGGGAAAACTTATTTTTAAAGAGCTCTGACAGGGGGTGGGGGGAACCCCCCCCCCCCACTTTACTGCATAGAGTTCACGCTGCCATTGGGGGGGTGTGGAGGTGCAACCTCCCACATTAGAGAAAATGGAACTTCCCCCCCCCCAAAAAAAAAAATCGGAAAAAGTTCCGTTTTCTCTATAATGGAGGGTTCCAGCCCCCCAACCCCCCCCAACAACAGTGCGAACACTATGCAGTAAAGTGGGGGGGGGTTTTCCCCCCAAACACCGCCCCCCCCCCGTCGGAGCTCTTTAAAAATAAGTTTTCCCGCGGCGCGCTTCTTTCTTGCGCCAAATTGTCAGCACGCTGATGTCTTGCGCACCACTGACTATGAACCTAAATGAGGGGTCCTAATTGATCGAATTTTATATATGTAGATTTCAAGCATGGATGCCTGCTAATCATTTATCTTTGAACGTGGCAAAAAAAAACCCCACACATTGTCTAATTAGCACATGGCAATCAAGTACCATTTTCCTTAAAATGTTAATTTTGAGGGCGTTTCTCTGCCTCTCTTGAATTTGGATAGAAGTTTGAGTGCGATTTTGAATTCCTCTCTCTTTTAAATGGCCAGTTTCTGCTGTTACTGAAACTGTTTTCTTTACGATAAGGCTAGTGATGAGACTTTGGTAATGCAAAGTTTTGTTTTATCCCGCTTAGACTACTACAATGTTTCATTAAACTATATGCTGCGGCACCCTGAGGTGTTGCAGTGAACTCACAGGAGTGCCGCAGAGGAAGATACAAATGGCCTGTCAGTCCTCCGCTTCCTCAGTGTAATCTCTCTCCCTTCCCCACTCTGCAGTTTATCATCTTCAAGCTTGCAACAGCTTAAATGCATTATCTTTGATGACCCAGAAGCTTTCCACAGCCCGAAAACTGCAAGCTATAGGATGAGGAAGGAAGAGAGAGGAATAGGATGGGGAGAGAGAAAAACGCTGAACACAATTGAGAGGGAGGGCTAAGCAAGAAAACTGCCAAATTGAAGGGGGGGGGGGGGGGAGAAAGAAGGGACAGATGCCAGACCAGGAATGAGAAGGGAAGGTAGAGGAGAAGAGAGGAGGGAGATGACAGACCACAGGGGAGGGGAGGGAAGGAGAGGAGATAGATACCAGATTGGAGTGGGAGGGGAGAGGGAGAGAAGGAAGGAAAGGAGAGAGATTTTACCGCCACGACCAGCGATAAAAAACGCTAACACAGTTTCATAAGGGGGTGGGTGGGTGTGGGTGTGGTGTTGGATGTGCCTTCATTCCTTCAAATCTGGCCAGAGGAGGATTGTTCTTGAGTGTTTTCCATTGTAGGTCCAACTTTGTGGAATGATCTTCCCGTAGAATTATAGCAAACTAGTCTTTAAGCCCGTTACATTAACGGGTGCTAGAATAGATGTGTGTGTCTGTCTTTCTTTCTTTCTCTCTCTCCCCTTGGCCGCTGTCTGTCTGTCTATGTTTATTTGTTTCTCTCTCTTTGGACGCTAGCTGTCTCTCCTTGGACGCAGGCTGTCTGGCTTCGTGTGTGTCATTCTTCGTGTCTGTGTCCTTGTGTCATTCCCCCGCCTCCTCCAGAGCAAAGCTGTCTGCCCCCTGCATACCCCTTCCCCCTTTCCCTCTCCCCGACTGTCTTTCCATGGCCCCCTTCTGTCTTCCCCCCATATCAAAGCTGTCTGCCCCCCAGCACACCTCTCCCCCCAAAGTAGCCCCCTTTCCCTCTCCCTGACTGTCTTTCCATGGCCCCCTTATGTCTTTCTCCCCCCCCCGAGCAAAGCTGTCTGCCCCCCAGCACACCTCTCCAACAAAAGCAGCCCCCTGTACCTGCTCTCCCCAACACCAGTCCTCATTCTCAGGCTGAAGGAGCCATAGGGTTTGGCAGCTTCCCTCAGGGCTGCCCGTCTCTTCCTCCTGTACACCTCCCCTTCCCAGAGGGACTTCATGAGCAAAGTGGCGAGCAGCACAGCCCCCAGCGTGAGCAGGCAGATCCTCGCAGCCAGCACCTCCTGCACCAGGCGCTCCATCTCCCGGGCCGGGATCTCGCCGCGCTCCTTCTTCGCTTCTCACGGCACCGCGTGGGAGACGACCACCAGCACCACCCCAGCCACTAAACAGATCACGGCGCTGATGAAGCCCTAATCCGTCGATCTGCCTTGGATTTCAGCCACAGGGTACTCGTGGTGGGGGATCGGGGGCGAGCTGGGCTGTACCTCAGTTTGGGGAGGCCCGTCCGTCTCCGAACGAGTGGAGGGCGTGGGCGGCTCCTCCCCCAGACCGCTCCAGTTCGCCTCTTGCCTGAGGGTCAAATAGCCTCAGCTGGGTGGAGCAGGGCTACCCAAAACACCGGAGGTGCTCGGCCTTTGTGTGGATTGACAGCGACACGTTGCTGTGCCTTGGCCATCCCTCCCCTCTGTCCTGCAGTCGGCGCACCACCGGTCCAGCCTCTGGTAGTGATCATCATCAGACTGTCCTTTGCCTTTCTCCAGGTGCAAGAGCTCCAGACACGCCATCAAAAAGCACTGCTGCAAGTCTTTTCAGGATTAAAAGCGGCCTGCTGAGATTCGCGGCCGGCTGTAGCGAACCTCGCAGGCCGCTGTCCACCTCAGTAGCATGTTCCTTCTGATGCTATCGCGTCAGAGGGAACGTGCTGCCATGTGGAAAGCGGCCTGCGAGGTTCGCTACAGCCGGCCGCGAACCTCAGCAGGCCGCTTTGAACAGGAGCGGCAGGGGTTGGTGTGGGAGGGGGGAGTCGGCGACGTGCAGGCTGCTTTGAACAGGAGCGGCAGCGGCAGCAGGACCATGAGACCTCCTCCCGCCAGCGCCGCTCCGTGTCACCCGATGCGCCAAACTGGCGCATGTGCCTCAAGTCGGCCACGGACAGACACAGCACATGTCAGATCCCCACATCCTCCTAAGTGCGTATGCGCTTAGAGGATTATTATTATTATAGATAACCTCATTGGTGTCATATAGGAAGCAACTTAAAATGCATTTATTCCAAAAGGCATTTTACCGATGACTTATTATGGCTGCGCTGCATGTTTTTATAGGTTGTGGGTGATTATCTGATTTTATAGTTTTGTTATTACAATTTGATATAATTTTTATTGATTTGATTTTGCAGTTTATGATTTTATGGAATTTATGTATGTTTTCTGTTACCAATTTAGATTATTTGGTTAACACAGGATATAAAATTGATAAATAGTATAAATAACTAAAAATATCTGTTATATATCATTTTGGGTGAATATCTTCATAAAGGAGGCTAATAAATCTCAACAAATAAATAATCCTGGGAGGCACTTTTGTTGAATTTTTGTGGTCTCTCACCTCTAGTTATCTAGGAGGCTTTGAATATTCTGTACACTTTTGTAAAAAGCACAAACCATTCATGTGTCCAAGACAATTTAAAAAGGTCAAATCCGTTGCTGTTATACAATATCTACTCATCTGTCTTAGCCAGTTAAATGCCTATAGACTTATCCCCTCTTCTACGAAACTGCGCAAGCAGTTTCTAGCGCGGGGAGCCGCGCTATTCCCGACGCTCATAGAGTTCCTATGAGCGTCGGGAGCAGCGCGGGTCATTCAGCGCGGCTCTCTGTGCTAGAAACTGCTAGCTCAGTTTCATAGAAGAGGGCGTTAATTCATACCCATCAGAACTACTGGAGAATACCTTGACTTAACACAATAACAGACTTTCATCCACCTGTCAGCTGGATGATTGGTAGTATAGAGCAAGAAAAAAAAAAAATTATATAGATGGAGAATGGGACTGAAGACTCATAGATTAAGGGTTCAAGCCCAGAGGCTCCTTGTGACCCTGGGCAAGTCACTTAATCCCCCCCACCCCCATTGCCCCAGGTACATTAGATAGACTCTGAGCCCACCAGGACAGACGGAAAAATGCTTGAGTACCTGAATAAATTCATTTAGACCAGGGTTGCCCACACTTTTTGGGCTTGCGAGCTACTTTTGAAATGACTAAGTCAAAATGATCTACCAACAATAAAATTAAAAAAAAAATAACCCCACAAAGCACACTATACGCAGAAAAAATGTTAATTATCATTTGTATTCAGGGGTTAAATCAGAGGTCAAGGCAGATGACTCTATGCACTGTCACCTCAGTAACAACTATACAAAAATAGACAAAGATACCCCCTGCCTTTTTACTAAACCGCAATAGCAGTTTTTAGCTGAATGCCCTGCGCTGCTCTTGATGCTCATAGGCTCCCTGCGCTGAAAATTGCTATTGCGGTTTAGTAAAAGGGAGCCATAGTGCAAAATATAGAAAGCAAATATAAATTCTCAAAATGGACACATTTTGATCACTAAATTGAAAATAAAATCATTTTTCCTACCTTTTTGTCTGGTGATTTCATGAGTCTCTGGTTTCATTTCCTTCTTCTGTACAGCCAATATTTCTTTCTTTCTGCCTTTCTCTCTCCCCCTGCCCCCCCTCTTTATTTCTTTCTCTCCCCCTGCCCCCCAAGCCATCGTGCCAATTTCTCCACTTCCCCGATTCTTTCCCTACCCCTACCCCCAAGCCACCCACCCTTCACCAAACCCGGTTTCACCAGCACAGGATTTGTGCGGTAGTAAAAGGACTCTGCCTTTTAGATTCAGGAGAATTGTGAGTACAGCTGTTTTGTTTGGAGTCATGGCGGTGGAAGTGATTAAGCGCTGTACGCCTACAGGAGTGTGTTCTGCCGCTTGCTCAGGGGACTAACGGCGGCAGCTTTGTTGGCTCTGGAGTGCGTGCTGATTCCCCACATGAAAGACACGCTTGAGGATAAGAAGGCGGCGCTCTCGTAGGTGGTAGAGGTGCGTTCTTCTAGTTCAGCAGGGGCTATTGGTGAGTTAAAGATGCAGGGAGAGGCAGATGTGGAGAATATGCTGGCAGGCATGCTGCCTTTCTCTCCGGAGTTTGTCCTTTTGCTGCTGCTTCCCTGAACCAGGCCTGGCACATACAAGTGCCGGGCCCACAAGACTTCACTTCCGACATCAATTCTAACGTCAGGGAAGAACTTCCAGGCCAGCTAGGCAGCGATTGGCTGGCCCTGAACTTCCTCTCCGACATCAGAATTGACGTCGGAGGCAAAGTTTTGTAAGTCCGGCGCTTGTACGTGCTAGGCCTGGTTTGGGGAAGCAGCAGGGAGAAAAAGATTGCAAAGGCAACGTGATCGACTTTGGCGATCTACTGGTCGATCGCGATCGACCTATTGGGCACCCCTGATTTAGACCTTTCTGAGCTGCCTTGGGAGAACGGTATAGAAAATTTAATGAATGAATGAATTTGGGGCAATGCTCAAACCTATATTTCTGAAATCCATATTCATACAGCTTTTCCCAGTGCAAGTAAGTTAATAGCTCCCATTTAAGCACTGTGACGAAAAGGGACTTCCACAGCCAATTTATCCGGAATCTATGGAAGTAAAGTTTTATTGTAGACCACCATGAGTGAAACTGATTTAAGTTTTAATCGTATTTTTATTGAACAATCAGAAAAAATAAACGCAATACACAATCAGGAACAAGTTGTTCAAAGTTTCCAACCAAAACAAATCAAAACCCACTCTTTCTGGTATCCATATGCATAAAATGGAAAGGCTGATGAGGTGGACACTTTTAGCCCAGACTACAGTACTGCCAAATTCTGGGTTCCATACCCTCCCCCCAAAAAAACCCCCAAAAACCACAGGTAACCCCCCCCCCCCAATACTCAAGGCAAAAATGATATAGAAATCTCTTAATCAAACAACCTTAAATGACTATAAAGAGTTAAATATAAAGTTACGAGCTCTAAGAGCTAGTGAACAGATATACTGTACACTTCCCAAATCAACAAAAATTGATTTTTTTTCCATTTAACTGTAAGTTTAGCATGTTTGTGTTCCAGAAGCTTTAATGCATGAAGGTGATTCCATCATGCACAGAATGAGGGAGGGAGGGAAATTAATTTAAATTTTTCAATCAACTCAGTTTACTTTAGAAGCTCATCATTAAAAAGAGACAAAACAGGATGGCCTGATGACTCAGTGATGGGGAAGGGCATGCCAGTCTTTGCTCAACAGTGACCTCCACTGACTAAATTCAAGAAGTACACAGCAGCTTTCAGAGGGACTCACAGAGTTTGACTCCTGGACCATGTATTAACAATATAACCGCTGGATCTAGGTGACACGGTTTTAAATAATGAGGGAACATCCCATCCCAGGGGCTGCAAATCCAGGCACATAGTTCTATAGTCCCAGTAGGAACCAGTTCCAATTCACTGGAACATTAAAGAAGAAAAAAGCAGAAAACTGCCAGGCAAAGAAAAAAAAAGATCCACAAAATGAATTTTGCCAAGTAATATTAGCTAATGTACGATCTATCAAATGGAATTAACTGAGTTGAAAGTATCAGACGCATACTGGAGACAAATGCATTCCTTCCGTGGCAGGAGAGCTTTAACAATCTCCCTAACTCAATCCATAGCTCTTTGTGAGGGTTTTAGTAAAGTTTGTGCACACATCTAGCTGCGGACTATTCCATAAGGCATGGCACCCAACTCTAATAATGGGTAATTCATAAGGGGTGTGGCCATGGGAGGGGCTTAAGCAAATCAGGAGCATTCTAAAAAATGTGCATGGTTCCAGAATACTGCCTTGTGCCTCAGTGCACCTAACTTGGGCCCCGACCCTTTGGAATTCATTACCCCCAGAACTACACGATGAAAATGGCTCTAGAAAAGTTTAAAGGAAAACTTAAAACATTCCTTTTCAAAGACGCGTTTCATCTCTAATGTCGCTACAAGTCCTTCTTGCTCTGGCCTTCAGATGAGATTCCCCCTCTTTTTGTATTTCCCCTTCATGGCTTACTTTACTGTTTTTAATATGGGATTCCTACCTCCAACCCTATTATTCCAGTTCGCCACCCTGTTCGATAATCTTATTATGTAAAACCGCTTAGAAGTATGATAGGCGATATCAAATTTTTATTAAACTTGAAACATTTACACCAGGAGGGCCTTAGGTAGTTACATACTGAATACTGGACGAGTGAAAGCCAGTCAGAGCCTGGACATAGTCGGGCATAATGTTGACCGCCGCCAGCTGGCAATTTATCCCAATGATTTATTAAGATTATGAAGGTAATTAATCAAACTTCAGACGATACAGAACACTGCAGCAAGGCTTATATCATATTACACAGTTTATAGAGTTACATTGGCTCCCGATAGAAAAGCAGGTTGAATTTAAGTTATGCTGTTTGGCATTTAAGATCTTGTATGGAGATGCTCCTGATAATTTCTCCAGATTTACTAAATTATTAGGCAGATCCGCTAATCATTTGATTTTATCTTTTTAATCTCTAAAAGACGTAAAATGCAAGAAACCTCACTGCAGAAATGTAGAATCTCTATAGGACTACCTATAGAGATTCACATTACCACTATGTATGCTCTGTTTTGCAAAAATCTGAAAGCATGGCTTTTTCAGAAGTCTTTGTTAGAGGTTTAGGATGACCTGATTTTGCATTATGGGACTGATTCTACAAACAGCGTCCTGACTGTAGTCAGCGGTAGGCGTCTTTAACGCCATCTCACCAGCCAATCAGGACACTTTTATTTTAAAAAAATGGATGCGGTGAATGACGCCTATATTATAGGTGTCTGTCTTGCGCCTTCGGAGAGGCATAGGGATGCTAATGGGCACCCAAGGCTGGAAGTGGTCTTGGGCATCTGTAAGCGTCCCCTTAGGTGCGAGACAGATGCCTTAAATATAGGCCTGCAAAATGTTAGAGAAAAAAAAAAAAAAGACACAATTATTTTTTTTTTATATTCTTTATTGATTTTCAAAACTGAAATAGTGCAATACAACAAATATAACATATAATACAATAAAAGCACCTTCAACTTGCACATGTTCTTAATCAACCATTTCCCCCTCCCCCATGATTATTCAATAGAACACAAAAAAAACATAACAATTCTCTTCTTAGGCGGCCATCGAGATCGGTGTCCTTTAGAGAATCAGGCCCTATATGTTTATTGGTGTGTAGCAGAATTGCTGTTTGTAACCCACTGTTTCAGAAGTTTTTGTTAGGAGTTTCGTCTGCTTTTGATTTTTTGTTTCGTATGTTTATTTTTATGTAGCAATAATGCTTTTTGTAATCCAGCTCGAACTCCGCTTTGCGAGGATTTGGCGGCATATAAGATTACATATATCAACATAACATAACCCTTCCCAGGCACATACTAATTTGTCACTCTGCCAGTTCCATCATCCTTCTCCGTCAGTTCTTTCCCTTCAGTAGTTTTTGGTTGTGCGATCAATTCATCTGACTTGGTCAGCTTCTCTATAGGGGCATGAATAAATTTTGACATAAGTGGCTGTATTTTATTTAAGATTACACGAACCAATCTTGTACCGTGCACCGCATTTTCATCCTGTTTTGGGCGACCACAAGTGGTGTCTGGAACACCGTCGATCAGTAACTCGCAAGGCACCTTCTCAGGGCGGTTGAGGTCATATATTAGAAGGAGCTATTGAAAAGCGAATTCCTCATAAGACAAGTCTGCTTCCTGGGTTTGTCCTGGCTCCGCTGGAGTAGGAGAGCGCTGGAAGTATTGCTTTTAAGATTTCTTCAGAAGAGTGTAAGCCCGGCATTCAGTTTCCAGCTGGGCTTCGCAGGATGCCCTAAATATTGGATCACTTGAAAGAATACGATTCCGTGTTTCAACAGGGGCACAGAGCCAGGGTTGCTCACGCTGCGCATTCGCAGACACAATAGACCACGTAAAGAAGAGAGTTCATAAATAAAGAAAAAAAGGGTAGATGGTGATATAATTCAATTGACTACAACCAGTGATGGAGTGACCCATAGCTGATAGCAGAACTTGAGTTCCAAAAGGTCACTCCTTCCTATGGGAAAAGAAACCTTACACCACCGCACACCATAAACTATATAACAGGGGCACACACCAGGTTTCAATTACCCTGCATCTATGTTCTTTAAATTTCTTTATTTTAAACAAGGAAATACAAGCTGCTATGGCTTTCCAGAGAGAGCTGCCCATAGTACTATAAATATTCTAAGATAAAACTTCTAATGAAAGATAAGGAAAGCAAATGGCAGTTTCACTATAGTGTGGGATTTTATCAGATTCTTTGAACAGATATTTTTTAAGCTGATGTCTGGAGCCCTAAAACAAGACTTTATTTTCTTGCTCCCAGGCATCATTACAGATAATACCATTTTTATTGACTGGAAAAATCAAAGCGTTCTTCTTTCTTCCCATGTACTGCCCTGTTGAAGCCTGGCTCAGCTCAGCCTATGGCACCGTGGCTACTCGAGCAGAGGGGGGCAGAGAGCCTGCCTCCGGTTTTATTCTCTCTATGGGAGCCTCCAGGCTGCAGCGCACCCATAACTCCCAGTGTAATTGCTGGAGATGACCAGTAGGTGTTGCTCTTGCACAATGGCTGAGATAGCCCAGCTTCTGGGAACAGTTACATGCTTCCGGTCAATCTACGGAGCAGGAGCTGGATCCTCCTGTCACACCAGAGGCTGCCATGGGGCTTTATGCAGAACAGGTGCAAGGCTACTGGAGAAGATGTGTTTCCTTGCTGATTATCCCCCGCAATAGCGGTTTTTATCACAGGCCGGCGTGCTGATTGCTCTGCGCTTTTCCCGGCGGTCATAGGAACTCTATGAGTGTCAGGAGCAGTGCAAAGCATTCAGCGCGCTATAGCAGTTTTGTTAAAAAAAAAAAAAAAAGGGGGGGGTATATTTGCTTTCGTAAAGGTTTTACTGGTCCTGGTATAACAATCAGTGGAATGTCTGAATTTTCTCCCATCAAGTGGTAATACAGATGTTCAAATTCAGCAGTGTATGTAAAAGGGCTTTTTTCTGAGTTACTTAGCTCCACCAGTTGTGTATTACAAATAAAAAGAAGTGAGACCTAAGCATCAGTTTGGAGCCAGAAATCATTAAAGGGCATGTACAAAAGGAATGTAACCATGCACGATAAAAATCAGCATTAGCAGGCCAGTCATAAAAATAACGAGATTGCTCACAAAACCAAATCCAAACTTGGCAGTCCACCACAATGGAACTAAAAAACTTTGCAGAACACAGAACTACATGACTACATGACTATTAAACAACTCACATGTACAGAGCAAGGAGGAAAACAACCTCTCAACCTCTGTACTGTACAGGCTAGCGACCAGTTCTCAAGAGTCATCAAAAAAACCTCTACAATTCTCTAGATCTATACTCTTGCTGTAAAAAGGGCAGCCATGTTAGTGTAAAATCATAAAATTGACACAAAAGTGGACTCTGGTCCTCAAAAGCTCACTCTTCAAGAAACTAGTTAGTCTATAACAGTGGTCTCAAACTGGCGGCCCGGGGGCCGCATGCGGCCCGCCATGTACTATTTTGAGACCCTCAGTATGTTTATCAATCACAAAAGTAAAATAAAAGTTTCTTGATCATATGTCTCTAACTATAAATGACAATATTATTATTAAGACTTAGCTGAAAGGAAAGATTTATAAACTATAAAGAGTTTTACCTCATGCAAAATTGTAATTTTTTAAATAAGATATTAACTATTTTTTTCTGAGGCCTCCAAGTACCTACAAATCCAAAATATGGCCCTGCAAAGGGTTTGAATTTGAGACCACTGGTCTATAAGGTGCCACTTGCTTCTGTCAATTTTATCCTCTCACTACGTACATTTTTTTATATACAGTAAAACCTTGGTTTACGAGCATAATTCGTTTCAGAAGCATGTTTGTAATCCAAAGCACTTGTATATCAAAGCGAATTTCCCCATAGGAAATAATGGAAACTCAAGACGATTCGTTCCACAACCCTAAAACTATAATACAAAATACTATACGTACTTGTATTGTAAGACCTCGCTCATTTAGAACAGTCATTACACTCTCGCAGCATCCGAGAGAAAAGAACCATCGGCTCAGTTGTGATGATATGACGCGTGTATACTGTATGTACTCGTATTGCAAGACTTTGCTCGTTTAGAACAGTCACTACACTCTTGCAGCATCAGTGAGAGAAGAACCATCGGCTCAGTTGTGATGTGTGTGTACTGTATGTACTTGTATTGCAAGACATTGCTTGTATATCAAGTTAAAATTTAATAAAAATGTTTTGCTTGTCTTGCAAAACACTTGCAAACCAAGTTACTTGCAATCCAAGGTTTTACTGTATTTATATGTCAGCATTAAAAAAAGACAGATGTTAAGGACAGTTCTACATGTGGAGTGCTGCAGGGATCTATTTAACTTATTTATAAATGGTCTGGAAATTGGAACGAGTGAGGTGATTAAATTTGCAGATGACACTAAACTGTTCAAAGTTGTTAAAACGCATGCGGACTGTGAAAAACTGCAGGAAGCCCTCGGGAAATTGGAAGGCTGGGTGTCGAAACGGCAGATAAAAATTTAGTATAGACAAATGCAAATCATAGTTACCAGATGCTAGGGTCCATCTTAGGGGTCGGCACCCAAAAAAAGAGATCTGGGTGTTATCGTAGACAATATGCTGAAACCTTCCACCCAATGCATGGCGGCAGCCAAAAAAGCAAACAAGACGCTAGAAATCATTAGAAAAGGGATGGTTAACAGAACTAAGAATGTTATTATGCTTCTATATTTCTATATCGCGCCATGGTGCAACCTCACCTTGAGGCTGGAACAGGCAGCAAGTTGGAGATATTGCTCACACTGGGGAAGTTAAAAGGGTACGGGAAAGGGGTGCGTGCGTGATGGTGTCGGAGAAAGAGTGGGGAGACAGAGAAGAGGGTAGGGGATGCCAACGCCCTGGGTGCCTCCCACCCTCGCTGCGACACTGCCCCTGACCACGCCCCCTTTTGATATCAGCGCACTAGAGTTTACACGCACCACTTTATAGAATATGCGTAGAAAGTTGCGTGCATAAATTCTAACTTGTACCACTAAGACCAATTATTACTTGTTAATTGGCACTTATCAGCGCTGATTGGCTTATTAAACAATTAAGTTGTGCTTGTAAATCTGCAACGCACACAGATTTGTTGTATAACTTTGCAGTATATAGTAGAGAATGACACGGTGACTAAATTCATCACCGTTCCCGTCCCCGCAGATAACCGCGGGAAACCATCTTCATGTCATTCTTTAAGGAGAGAGGGAAGAATCAGAGTATGAATGGCCACAACCACTGACCCGCAAGCTTTGCTTTGAAGAATGCTGGTGTAGAAGGACCGAGGTTGAAATAGACACTACAGAATGACAGTCTCTGGTATCCAGAGCAGATATTGTGATGTCATAATGCCTCATTCCACCAGTGCCTAAGAGCCAATCACATCAGTGATGTCACAATGGCTCACATAAGAATCAGAGTATGAATGGCCACAACCACTGACCCGCAAGCTTTGCTTTGAAGAATGCTGGTGTAGAAGGACCGAGGTTGAAATAGACACTAGAAAATGACATGGGTTTATTTTTTGCAGTTATCCGCGGGGACGGGAACGGTGATGAATTTTGTCACCGTGTCATTCTCTACTATATAGGGCCAGGCCCTAAGGCCCTGATTATATAAAGTCTGCCTTCAGTTAGGTAATGATATCAGTTCCGATTCTATAAAACTTAGATGCCCATTATAAAATCATGCTTAGCATTGCCTAAGCAGGCTTAGGCAGCTCTCAGCCCCTTAACATTTAAGCATCCCTAGTTTATGCCAGGGTTTTCTAAGCCTAAACTTAGGCGCTGCTATCAGAGCCTAACAGCACCTGATTCACAAAGAGGCACCTAACTCAAAAACACACCCGAGACCCACCCCCTAACCACACCTACTTTTAGTGTAAGTGCTTTGGGCTAAGCGCCTCCCTTTTTACACAATCGGGTTTTTCGAGTTAGGCGCCTAACTTTCAAATTAAGTCTAATTAAAGCTGATTGTGAGGTGTTGAGTGCCAACATAAGCACCGATTAAGCTTACTGCTCCATTAAGTCGGTCGCTGATAATCAAGGCCTAACTTTAAGCAGGCTTTCTAGAATCGGGTCCTATGTGCTTTGATTTTCGCAGTCCTTTAGCAATGACCAAGCAGGTACTGCTCACAAGCTAGCAAGGGGAAACACGAATAAAGTCTAAACTCCCTCCCTGGTACAAGCTGAACTTTTTCAGAGCTCTACCACGAAATTGCTGCTAGTCAGTGGGGAATTCTGACCTACATTAACTCTCTGTAACATATATCATGTGTTGTCTACTGAATGCATTAGTAAATCTAATTTCTTTGATGAGAAGGCAAATTGTGGCTACCCAAGGCACTTCTCCTGGCAAGGACTACCGTAGAAGGCAGAATAACACCACTGCAGAGTAAAAAAAAAAAAAAAAAAAAATATATATATATATATATATATATCATTGTATTCCATTCTGTGGGACGGAAACAACACAGCCATAGGATTGTAATAAACTTAGGGGCCCTTTTACTAAAGTGTGATCAATAATTGAGCGCTAACAACAAACTGCTAGTTGGCGCCAATTACAGATTGCACACACATCTGCCTACACACTACAGGCAATCACTGAGCTACAGACGCCCTACTTAAGTACGACTCCTACACTTCTCCTGCAGCAGATTCAGGAATGATGCATGGCCACATTAAGAACAGTGTGTGACTGTGCATGCTGTACCTTAGAGGGAACACTAGGGACAGTTGGCCCTTTTGTTAGCTGGGAGCAGAGGTAAGCAGCAAGAATCTGAAAATCTACAAGTTCTGAGTTGCCTAAAAATCAGAACTTAAGTACAGCTTTAAAAACGTAACTCATTTTTAACCCAGGTACTGCCTGTATAGGAATAATCAAGGCATTGTGACATCACTAATGAGGTTGGCTCTTAGGCATTGGTGGAATGTGGCTATTATGACATCACAATATCAGCTCTAGAATGTTACTACTTCTTTGGATCTTGCCAGGCACTTGTGACCTGGGTTGACCACTGTTGGAAACAGGACACTGCGCTTGAGGGACCTTCAGTCTGTCCTAGTATGGCAACTCTTATGTTTTTATGTGAGTCAAGTACAGGCAGTTCCAGAGTTACAGATGCCCAACTTAAGTACGACTCATACTTAAGAACATGATCATGGCTTCATTTGATTTCACTGAGCAGTATTTCCAGTGGCAGAGACTCCCACACTTCTCCTGCAGCAGATTCAGGAATGATGCAAGGCCACATTAAGAACAGCAATTTTTTTTGTGCGCCGATTTTAGTCCACAGCACGTGAATTAGCAAACGCCGTCACACAGCATTTTAACACTGCAACCGCACACTAATAGTTTCTGCCTGTTAATTCACGTGGTTAACTGCGTGCAGTGACGTAGCGAGGGCGAGAGGTGCCCGGGGGCGGTGGCGCCCCTCCACCACCCTCTTCTTCGCCCCCCACCCCTACATGCTCCTTCCCCACCCCCAACGGCCACGCATGTGCACCGCTTCCTTTCCCCCCATATCTCTGTAACGTTCCTGGCGTGAGCAGCAAACCCCAACCTGCTGCCGTGCCTGCGTGGGCTCCCCCCTCCGATGTCACTTCCTAGGCATGGGTCTAGAAGTGACATCAGAAGACGCAAGTGTGACAGCAGGTTGGGGATTGCTGCTCACGCCAGGAACATTATAGAGGTAGGGACGAAGGTAAATGGTGCATGCGCATGGCAGTGGGGGGCGGGGAAGGAGCAGGGGGCGGAGACGATGACAGGTGCTGTGCCTCTATGAAGACGGTGCCTGGGGCAGACAGCCCCTCCCACCCCTTACTATGCAACTGACTGTTTGCAGGGCTTTAATAAAATGGCCCTTAAATGCAATATAAGCTTTGGCCGCACACAGATTGGTTGCACAAAATTGTTTATCTTTTCCCTTCAGTACAAGATAGTGTAGAGCAAGGGTGTCAAAGTCCCTCCTCGAGGGCCGCAATCCAGTCGGGTTTTCAGGATTTCCCCAATGAATATGCATGAGATCTATTTGCAAGCACTGCTTTCATCGTATGCTAATAGATCTCGTGCATATTCATTGGGGGAAATCCTGAAAACCCGACTGGATTGCGGCCCTCGAGGAGGGACTTTGACACCCCTGGTGTAGAGCAAGGGTTCTCAACCCCATAACTTGGGATACGCCCAACTAGTCAGGCCTACAATGAATATGCATGAGAAAGATTTGCATATGATTGAGGTAGTGTGTGCAAATTTATCTCGAGCACAGTCCTTGTGGGTATCCTGAAAACCTGGTTGCGTTCTGTTGACTAGACTGAGAATCCCTGTTTTAAAGTAATAGCCTTAGGCCAGGGGGTGGGGAAACGAGGGCCGCAATCCAGTCAGGTTTTCAGGATTTGCCTAAGGACTGTGCTTGAGATCTATTTGCATGCACTGTCTCCACTGTATGCAAATAAATCTTAGGCATATTCATTAGGGAAATCCTGAAAACCTGACTGGATTGCGGCCATCGTTCCCCACCCCTGCCCTAGGCCCTCTGGAGACAGAATTCATTCACAGCTAATGCCCCCGCACTGGTTAAAGGCAGACCAAAATCCTGGATTACTGTAAGCTAGAAGTCTGGAAAAGTAGATTTATTTATTTAAAAACCACTTGTAGCCCGCATATCAACCATCTGTGCGGATAACAATGATACATACATAATTAAAACAAAACATTACATACAGAATAAAACAGCATAGCAGATTATTAAAAAAAAACAGCATACAATAAACAACTTACACATTTGACTAAAAAATAAAAAGCCAAGCAATTATAAGATTACAAAATAACCAAATTTGAAAAGGCAAGTAAAAAAAAAAAAGGGGCTTTTAAAGTTTTCTGAAATGCCAAATAATCAAAGGACAGACGGATAGAATCTGGAACCGAGTACCATAGTAAAGGTCCAGCTACTTGGAACATATGTGATCGATTTGTAACTTTTGGAGACAGAACAAAGAGTGGGAGCAGCCAAAAAAGCTCCGTTTTGTGATCTCAAAGAACGAGAAGGCACATAAGACTGCAGCAGAGAAGCAATCACCCGGACATATTTGAATACCAAGGTTGGAAGCTTAAATTGTATTCTCCAAACAACCGGCAACCAGTGAAGTTCAGCCAGTACAGGTGTTAACACGGGAAAAACGGAGCAATCCAGCTATTACCCTGGCAGCGGTATTTTGAGCCACCTGAAGCGCTAGTGAAGTCTTCAGCAAGCCGCAAAAAAGAGAATTACAGTAGTCTACATGTGGTAAGACATAACTCTGCATAGCCAGTCTAAAGTTCGTAGCTGAAAGCAAATCCCGTAGTTTTAACACCATCCTCATTTTAAAGAAAACAGTTTTGACTACTGAGGCAATGTGGCTGCGAAATTTTTAACGAGAGGATTACTCCCAAACTTTCATTTCCTGCTGTATTTAGGAAAGGACGCATTTAAAGCTTGCTTAGAAATGTCTCGCAGATAAATTAAATACTGAAGTCTGAGGTGAAACAAAGAACAAACAAGTTCCCCGAGGTGTGACACATGCAGAGAAACCTTAATAACCTTCAGAGCCCTTGAAAGCCTCACTCCGACACCCCCAGCATGAAATTCTGAAGAAAAACCGCTGCCTTAGGCATCTGTTAATTAGGTAACAGCCTTGGAAGGAAGGAACATGCACAAACACAAGAGATGCAAAATAGGAAAAAAAGAAAAAAAAAAAAAAAAAAAAAAAGGTACATAATTAAAATACAACACCGGGTTTCTAATGCTCAGCAGAAAGTGTTCAACTCTAAATGCAAAACCACTCAAAGTGGTGAGTCCTGTTGCGTTTGTATGCTGGGAGTTTTCAAGAATTCCGATGACTTTTCTCGGTGTTCGCTTGACCCCCAGCAAGAGCAGAAAGATTCCAAATTTGGACTTCGCCTTTATCGAAGGCACCCTCACCCGGGTCTAGGACCATTCATCAAGGCCAGTTCAGCGCACGCTTTTCAGCGTGGTCATTTAAACATTGGATTGTCCCGCGATGAACATGCTATTAAAAACAATCAACCCCCCCCCCCCCCCCACACACACACACACACTAATTAGGCTGCCCTCACACACCAAGCACGCTTCCTCACATGCATTCGGGGACTAGGGGGCTGTCTCCCCTCCCTATGTGCTGTCTCTCCCTCTGTTTTCTATTCTCCTGGGTCTAGCATGTCTCCCCCTCTCCTCCCTGTACACGATCCGGGACCTCTCTCTCAAGCATTCCCCCCACTCACCCCTATCACACTCATACCTGAGCTTGCCCACAGCAATATCACAGTTTTTCTTTCTCCAGTGCCCCGTCCCTTCTCAAAATGGGATGATTCGGTGTTTGGGGGGGGTGATGCCCCCCCAAATTCAACCCTCCCCATCTCCTCCCTGTCCACAATCCGGCACTTCTCCCTGAAGCATTCCCAGCCCCTCCCCCCATCAAACTCATACCTGAGGATTCCCACCAACAATTCCACAGCTTTCCTTCCCCAGTGCCCCGTCCTCTCAGAATGGGACAATTTAGCATTGGGGGGGGGGAGGGGAAGATGCCACCCCACCCCACTCTCACTCCAAAATTCAACCCTCACCATCTCTTCCCCGTCTGTGCTTATTATAGACTACGGTATAGGGCAGATCCAGATATAATTCTTAATCACAGTCAACGAAGTACGAGAGGGTGCTGAAAAGTTCCTCAGCCCGACCAAGAAGAGAATGACGTGACTATGGTTCAATCAAGGATCTGAAACAATGTCAAAACACAGAATTTAGTTTCTGCAAATTGACACTTGACGAAATAAGATAACACTCCTTTCAGCAAAATAACGCTCAGAATTTAAGAGTTTGGTTGGTTGGGCTGCGAACTTTTCAGCACCCCCTCGTATGTAGCATAAGTGAGCCAAGTATAAGACAATCAAGCCATTGTGACATCATTGATGAGGCTGGCTCTTATTGGTGGAAGAGGCATTATGACATCACAATCTGAGCTCTGGTTACCAGAGACTGAAACTCTTCACAGTATGAGGATGTGCTGAAAAGTTCTCAGCCCAACCAAGAAGAGAATGACGTGGAAATGGTTCAATCAATGATCTGAAACAATGTCAAAACACAGAATTTAGTTTCTGCAAATTGGCACTTAATGAAATAAGATAACACTCTTTTCAGCTATAGTGGCAAAATAACGCTCAGAATTTAGGAAGTTGGTTGGTAGAGCTGAGAATTTTTCAGCACCCCCCTCATATTTGTCAATGCCAATAATTGTTAGCGACTAATTGATTAATTAGGGGATCTGTGCCCAACTTTGTTCAATGCAAGCAGAAGGTGGGAGAAAGGGCCTTAACAGTGGACAGAGGGCGAGGTCTACCTGTGATAGGCAACATTATGAGCAGACTGAGGAGACCAACTGGATCGACATTTATTTTGATAAGGCACACGATAGCGGGTTTTTAGCGCAGGCCGGCGTGCTGAATGCTCTGCGCTGCTCCCGATGCTCATAGGAACTTTAAAAAGCATCAGGAGCAGCGCAGAGCATTCAGCACGCCGGCCTGCGCTAAAAACCGCTATCCCAGTTTTGTAAAAAGAGGGGTAACGCAGCCTTTACCTGTTCGATCTATATAGTGAACCCCGTATTTTCAGCCTACTCCCTAAATAAAGCATGAAGGAACATCATTAGGCATCGAGTCCAGCTTCCTGTCCCATTGCAAATAAACATATAGGAAAAATGCAATCTTCTATTTTATAAGATGGAGGAAGAGCAAATGGGACCCAACCGCATTGCTTCTTTCAGGAGGTACCTTTTTAAAAGGCACTTCTGTGAACAAAATGGTGTCTTATGTATAGAACAAACCTTTTATAAAATTGACCAGGCTCTATGGGGGTCATTTCAAACAGGGTGCTTATTATAAACCTTTTTTTCTTTTTAATATACTGTATAAGCAACATAGGAGCCTTTGTACCTTTAAAAAAAAGCCACCTAGAAGCAGCCCCTATAGCATGCAAATGACACCTGCTTCAGAGGTTCCAGTGTGTGCACGTATGCTATACACCTCCTCGAGGGCCGCAATCCAGTCGGGTTTTCAGGATTTCCCCAATGAATATGCATGAGATCGATTTGCATGCACTGCTTTCTTTGTATGCTAATAGAGCTCATGCATATTCATTGGGGAAATCCTGAAAACCCAACTGGATTGTGGCCCTCCAGGATGGACTTTTGACACCCCTGCTGTACACGAGCGTGTATATTTTACGCAACATGAATGCACATGGCAATTCCGCCTGTGCTCTGTGCAAACTGGGCCCCTGGGTACACTCATACACGGCTCATGATCTTTTTGATGTGCCTTCCTTTTTACATGCATCTGCATCCACACAATTTAATAAAAGCCCCATTCGGTGTGAAAAGCTGCCTTCACATGCAGAAAAGACTTTTAAAAAAGTATCTTTGTGTGTGACTTTAAGAGCATAAAGCTTGCGTGCATGGGTTTATGGGACTGGAGGGAAAGTGATCCCAGAGGCCGGACTATGGAGGAGGACAGCGTTTAGGTCAGGGGTCTCAAAGTCCCTCATTGAGGGCCGCAATCCAGTCGGGTTTTCAGGATTTCCCCAATGAATATGCATGAGATCTATGTGCATACACTGCTTTCAATGCCTATTCATTGGGGAAATCCTGAAAACCCGACTGGATTGCGGCCCTCAAGGAGGGACTTTTGACACCCCTGCTGTACACGAGCGTGTATATTTTACGCAACATGAATGCACATGGCAATTCCGCCTGTGCTCTGTGCAAACTGGGCCCCTGGGTACACTCATACACGGCTCATGATCTTTTTGATGTGCCTTCCTTTTTACATGCATCTGCATCCACACAATTTAATAAAAGCCCCATTCGGTGTGAAAAGCTGCCTTCACATGCAGAAAAGACTTTTAAAAAAGTATCTTTGTGTGTGACTTTAAGAGCATAAAGCTTGCGTGCATGGGTTTATGGGACTGGAGGGAAAGTGATCCCAGAGGCCGGACTATGGAGGAGGACAGCGTTTAGGTCAGGGGTCTCAAAGTCCCTCATTGAGGGCCGCAATCCAGTCGGGTTTTCAGGATTTCCCCAATGAATATGCATGAGATCTATGTGCATACACTGCTTTCAATGCCTATTCATTGGGGAAATCCTGAAAACCCGACTGGATTGCGGCCCTCAAGGAGGGACTTTGAGATCCCTGGTTTAGGTGGATTATCAACATAAAACATAAAATATGCCTGCAAGAGTATGAAAACTGTTGCAGGAGAAGTTTGCAGCTTCAGAATCACAAAGCATCAATGACCGGAATGGCACGAGCCATTTATTATCGGAGTATCTAATAAGAAGCTTATTATACTGAAAGACAGTCACTCAGGACCTGAACAAAGACTGAAATCTGCAGGAAACACGGTTAAAACGACAGAAAGATGAAAGCCTTACAAAAGAAATTCAAAGCACCAGCTGACAAGAGCCCGTCAACTCCGATCAACCCTGAGGTCCTATAAAAGAGAACTTTTAATTGCGCAAAAAGCCTGCGTCGACTAGTCAATTTAGCTACCTATCAACTTGGGATCTCATCCCAATCACTTTTCCAGTAACTGCTTTTCCAAAAGTGCAAGATTTCACTGTTTAATTCCGCCTCCTCGCTGCAAAAAAAGTTAAAAACAAAACAAAACCCCAAAACCCAGCCACACAAGTACCAAAATAGCAGCACTAGCTTCCAAACTGTAGCGCTATGTTTTTCAAGCTCGAGGAAAAAAAGTCACTTAAGCCCGCCGTCCTGTGCTACCTTTATTGCAAACCGTTTACTTCTTTATTCTGGGCCCTCTAAAAGCTTGCAAAACGGGAAAACTTCGAAAAGCCCAGCGCACTGACGTTTTGGACTTCTTTCTTTCGAGGCCATAAGCCACTAGGGTTGGCCCCGGGAGGCTCAGCACCCCGCGGGCTCGGATCGACCTTTATGAATGGCTCGGTTGTGCTGGCAGAGAAAAGCCCATCCTCCCTCCCACTGTGTATCCGCAGAGCCTGCGGGGGAAGGATCGCAGACTTCCCGCGGAGAAGAGAGAGAAGAGGTCGGGGCTTTCTGGTTAGGTCGAAGGGCTTTTCTCTCTCTAAATGGCCCCATTGTCTTCCCGGCTCGCCAAATCAAGTGAGCGCTAAATGTTTTCTGGTAAATCAACACTCATTTGCTTTCTAGACGCTCTGGCGTTGCCTTGACAAACGCAAGCTCCGTAGAAATGACCCTCCCTCCCCACCGATTTACCGATTCACGGGCTCTCTGCCTTCGCGAAAACCCTCAAACCCCCCCAGCCCGGACCCTCGTGGAGCCCAAGCGAAACCGGGCGACTGGCAAAGGCTCCCCGCGCAAGAAAGTCCGACGGCGTTTCCGATCGCACGGGGGACGGGGGGGGGGGGGGGACAGACGCCCGAAAGGTCTCCCCGAAGGACGGCGGACTTCTGCCCCGGCATCTCCCGACCGCCCTCCCCTCCTCCACACCGCCTTCCTCCGGGGAAGGTCCGAGCCAGCTCCGCTTCTCGACTCTTACCTTGGGCTCCGGGGCTGCCAAATCCAACGAGCAGCAGCAGCAGCAGCGCCGGCAGCCGGGCGCCGGAGATCCCCCGTCTCTGGCCAGGTTGCATTCCTCCCTCTCTGTGGCTGCGCCGGAGCCAAGGGCAGATCCCCAGGAGGGTCCAGCGCGGCCGGGTCGCTAGAAGGATGGCAAGGGAGGGGGGGGGGGGAGAGTAGCTGCCTTCCCGCTTGCTCTCTGGCGCTGGCCCCCTCCTCTGAACGCGTGGCCCCCGGGGCTGCTCCTCCCGGCTTGAGGTTCAGACGAGGGCTTCAAGTCAAATCTCTCGCTGCCCCGGGGTCGCAGTCTCTTTCTTAGCCCCTCACTTGTCACTCCCCCCCCCCTGCAAAAGCACGGCTGAGCTCTCTCCCGCGGAGACGGGCGTGCAGCGCCCCCTGCTGGCCGCAGAACGGACGGTTCGACTGCGAAGCGGCTGGGAGAGCTGGGAAAAGAGTTGCCGGGCTCTTAAATCTCTGACTTCCAGGAAATCAAATGAATCTTCCACAGTCCTCCCTCCTCGGGATCCTCTTTGTAAATGGGAAGAAGGGAGGGGAAAGGAGTCCAGGCTTTATCCGTTGGCAAATATTAGCTGTTGGTGACATACTACAGCGTTCGCCTAACAAAAAAAAATCTTTCAGTATTAATTAACTTCAAAGAAAGGATGAATCTGTATAAAGTGGGAAAGGCTACTTTCTGGAAAATAAGAAATGTTCCCTTACAGATCATATATCTATACATCCCTCAGATTTTAAAAAAAAGAAAACAGTCCAAGAAATTCATTGGTGCAAATGATAAAATGCTGATTATCTAAGCTAATTGTACAATTAAATGTAAAAAAACAACACCATTAGTTATAGAGCGTAGAATTAATTCTAAAATAAAGGGCTAGATTCACTAAGCAAACCAATCGTGTACCGATCAGTTTGCGCTCACTTTCCGACTCCGGCTCGATTCACTAACCTTCCTCCAGACCCCATCCGCACCCAATCCGATCTGCTCATGCAAATGAGTAAAAAGGCATGTCAGTTTCTTAAGGCCTCAATTCATGAAACCATTTTGTCCAAACCGACTGGCCTTTCTGTTCCAAAATGTTTCGACAGCTGACGACCAGTCGCTAAACGTCCTCGCCGACTATTCCTGCCTAGCAAGTATATCTAAACTTGAAATATATGTAAACTTTCATGTACATAAGCGTTAGAAATATTTTTTGATTTTTTGGGGAATGCGCATAGCGAGCACGGGAGTGAATCTCGGATTTGTAATGCACACGGGGGCAAGAAAATCACGGATTAACCCCGTGCTCTCCTTGCGCATTGTAAATTTCATATATCAATGCCAAATTTTTTTTTTTTTAAATCAAAAATAACTTTTAAGGGCCAGCTATCCCTCCCTCCCCCCCCCCCCCCCTTCCTTCCAGCTGACATCACGGGGTCGCCTTTGGTTGCTTCGTGCTTCAGGCAGAAAGAGCCGCACAGACTCCTGGGATTTTTAGGCTGTATATAACAGCACGTGATCCCAGCGCATTTACCTGCTGTTAACAGTTGTGCCTTCTAGCAACTTAACAGTTCTTTTCCTGTTTGGAAGCGTGCAATAAACTTCGAGATCAATCCGTAAAAAAAGGACGAACTCGAAGAATTCCACAGCTCGCTTACAAACCTCAGATGCTATTTCTCCTTAAACCTCTCCAACAAATTTTTCAAAAAGCTACGGTCACAGCTTATGCAACTTGCAACAGCACTTAAGAAAAATAGCGGTTGGTAAAAAATAGTTCTTATATTGCATTTTTTTAAAGACAACAACGCTTTGCGGTAGGTGCATTCGCAGCCCGCCAATGACGTCCGCGATTAAACCCCGCCCCATTTCTACGCAGTGAAGTCCTAAAGAGCTAGTGCACGCGTTACGTGCTTCAAAACCAACAAGTTTACGGTGCGCACGCGCGTCGATCGATGTCACAGCGAGACGTGGGCGCGGATGGGGGCGTGTTTACGATTTGATCATTTGCATGGACAAGCTTTACTGAATCGATCGGCCAGAATGACTCGGAAACGGATAGGACACGAATAGGATCGATGTGTGGACTTTAGTGAATCTAGCTCAGTCTTTGAATTACATAATTCATACCGATTGCATCTAATGCTTTGATAAGATAAGACAAACTCCTTCAGAGAACTGAACCTATTTCCAGCTACCCAGAAAACATTGACATCTAAACACAGGAGGGGTTTTAATGCCCGAAATTATATTTGGCTTTGAAGACAGTTTTAAAAGTTCAAAAGAGGGCAAAACAAACGCAAAAGAAAACATCTGTTTCTAATGAGCTCTGATTCTGAACTCAATAAAAAAAAAAAAAAAATAGTTTGCCATATTTCTCCTCGCAGACCGCAAGCGGGAAGACCGAGTGTCTTTGGAAGCAACGGGATGAAAAGTGATCTCGAACTTGAATTACTGAGGGTTTTTTTTCCTTCTAAGATACAGAAAAGGGGGGGGGGGGAACCTCAGTAAATCCCATTCTTACGGTGAAAATTGGCATTTAGAAACACCCGAGATAGTCAGGTCATGTGTGCGTGAAATCTGGTAGCAGCTCTGAAAACAATACGTTTTGGAGGAAGCTTCTCAAACCTGCCCAGCTGGGATTACAGGATACCCACAACAAAGAGTATAGCATACATTTGCATTAAGAGTGTGCTCTCCTTAGGGGCCCATGCGGAAAACCACGTGTTGCTGAGCGCAAGTCTTCAAACCTAACCCTAACAGTTTCACTCGTTAAACTCATGGCATACAAACTACTGGTATATCTCTAGTGAAACACTTCACTAGGATTCCGATGCTCTAACTCACCGTGCCTTTAACGATCGACGCTAAACCAGATCTTACTGGTTTATTAGTATTTTACCTACCAATGCACCTAATGGCTCTCCACAGTCCTTTATTTATTTTAAAACATTTATAGTCCGCAAATCAGAAAGATCTATGCGGATTGCTAAGTACATCAAATAAAATAAAACAAGCACACATTAAAATTACAATTGCCAGAAACATCAAAAGTACGTTTCTGCTGCGCACTTTTCCCGGAAAAGATAAGCCTTCGAGGCTTTTCGAAAGGAGAGAAACAGGGGGATGTGACGGCCCGCATCAAGAGGTGCATTCCACAACCCTGGGCCCATAACGCTAAATACCCTAGATCGGATTTGTGATAATCCGCAAAGGTGGAACTTCTAAAAGATGCTGAGACGTGGATCGCAGAGAGCGAGATGGAGTTTACGATCTAATCAAAGGGCCTTCGGCAACATATCTTGAAGAGCTTTAAATACTGTATCATAACACTGGAAGCTTGTCAGAATTTTTAGAAGATACTCAAGATGTTATCCAGAGTAGGTCCACCATGGTCATAACATGTATGAATGAGACAGATAAAATGTTAATAATGAAACTCTACTTTAAAAATAGACTAACCAAGTTTTGTGGAGATTTGGTTAGTATCTTCCCTGATGTATCAAGAGCTACTCAATTAAGAAGAAAATAATTTTTGAAATTAAGAACTAGAGTATTAGCTCTTGATGCATCTTTTTATTTGAAATTTCCTTGTAAATGTCTTGTCAAAGTACAAGACATTGAATATATTTTTTGGGACCCCATTCAACTGCAACAATTTGTGTTAGCTCGTGAACAGAAGTGAGACCTTTATTATTTCCTTTTATTATAATGATTCATTGTTTTGAGAAAATTGGTAGGAAACCAGAGTCCTATATAGTAGGGAATGATTAGGATTCATTTGAATTCAATCCATTTCTTTGTTTTCCTTAAAACTATGTTTATAAGATGCAAATGTATCTCCCCAATATTGTGGGTTTTAAAAGGATTGTTTGGTATTGTAGAAGTGTTGTAATTATGTATGAGAAACCTTTTTCTTTGATATCATTTGATATTGTAAATGTATTAAACTTATTTAAAAAAAAAAAAAAATAACACTGGAAGCTAATGCAGCTCAGCCAACAATGGAGTTATATACAGTGGAACCTTGGTTTACAAGCATAATTCGTTCCAGAAGCATGCTCGTAAACTAAATTGCTCGTATATCAAAGCGAGTTTCCCCATAGGAAGTAAGGGAAATTCGCTTGATTCATTCCACCTCCCCTCCCCCCCCCCAAGGCCACCAGCACTGCTCCACTTTATCCTCCACCTCCGAGGCCACCGGCACTGCTCCACCCCCCCTCCCCCGAGAACCGGCATCACCCCCACACCAGCGAACGTTCCCCCCCCAAGAACCAGCATCGCACCCCCCCTCCTTGCGTCGCCCCCCCCACACACACACACACAATCCAGCATCCCCCACCCACCCAAACACAATCCCTTACCCCATTCTGGCACCGGCACCAACACCAATGCACAGGACATGCCGGTGCCGGTGCCCGAAGATCCTGCCTCTTGCCTGGGCTGAGCCTTGAGCATTTGCACATGCTCAAGGCCTTCTGGTTCTCACTCTCTCCGAGATTCTCGAGAGCAGGAGCCAGAAGGCCTTGAGCATGCACATATGCTTAAGGCCAGCCCAAGCAAGAGTTAGGACCTAAACGCTGCTTTGAAAAAGTGGGCTTTGAGCCTAGATTTGAATACCGCCAGGGATGGAGCCTGGCGTACTGATTCAGGCAGGTTGTTCCAGGCATACGGCACAGCAAAGCAGAAGGGGTGGAGTCAGAAATTGGCAATAGACGAGACGGGTACAGAGAAGAGAGACTTATTGGAAGAATGGAGTTCTCGGGGTGGGATGTAGGGAGAGGTAAAAGAGGAGAGATATTGAGGAGCTGCAGAGTGAATACACTTGTAGGTCAGTAAGAGAAGTTTGAACCGTATGTGGAAACAGACAGGGAGCCAGTGAAGCAGCTTGAGGAGAGGGGTAATGTGAGCATAACGACCCTGGTGGAATACAAGGCATGCAGCAGAATTCTGAACTGACTGAAGGGGGGAGAGATGGGTTAGCGGGAGACCTGTGAGAAACACGTTGCAGTAATCCAGGCAAATGGTAACGAGTGCGTGGATAATGGTCTTGGCAGCATGCTCAGAAAAGAAACCCTGGATTTTGGTGAGGTTGTATAGAAAGAAGCGACAAGTTTTGGCAGTTTGTTGGATATGTGCAGAGAAGGATAGGCAGGTCGCGAGCCGATGAGACAGGGAGGCTCAGAGCGTTATCCACCGAAATAGAGAACATAGGGAGAGGAGAGGCAGGTTTAGCAGGAAAGATAAGGAGCTCTGTCTTGGCCATGTTCAACTTTAGATGGCAGCAAGACACCCATGTAGCAATGTCAGACAGGCAGGCCAAGACTCAGGCCTGGATTGCCATAGAAATTCAGGCTTAGAGAGATAGATTTGTGAATCGTCAGCATTGAGATGGTACTGGAACCCCTGGGAGGAGATTAGAGCTTCAAGGGAAGAAGTATAGATGGAGAAAATAAGAGGACCCAGAATAGAGCCTTGAGGTATGCCGACCGATGGCAGTGGAGGAGAATCCACTGGTCCTTGAATGAAAAGGGACCAATGACTGAAAAGATGGCAGAACATGTAAAGTCATAAACAATATGTCTGATTGTAGGAATTACAAGTAGATTTCAGGGGAAGGGGAGGGAAGGAAGGAGAGAGAGATGCCAGGGAAGGGAAGGAGGGGAGACATATTCCAGACCACAGTAGGGGGAGGAGGGAAGGAAAGAGGAGAGTGATACCAGACCATGGGAAAATGGGAAGGGAAGGAAAGAGAGGGAGGAGAAGGTGTACATGGATGGAGAGGAGGGGAAGACATGGGAAAGTAGACCTATTAAGAAGGAAGCAGAAAAATGGAAGAATTTTATTTTTTATTTTAAAAATCTCTATACCGTTTATAACTAAATGGTAAACAGAATATACCTACATAATTTTAAGAACATAGTAAAATAGACATACAAGTAAACCTTAAAAATTCATAGCTAAAAAATGATAACATAACTTTGCATAAAAATAAAACTTAGAAATCATGGCTAAAAATTAATAGCATATCATAGCTACAATTAATAGCTTAGGGCAAAAGGTATGTCCAAAAGAAAGCATCAACAAATAACTGCGTTTTGAGTAATTTTCTAAACATACCTTTCTCACAACAATTCTGTATCTACCCTACGAAGGAATTCCAAAACAACAAAAGCTCTTTTTACCAGTATAAAAGTTAATGTCAAAGATGGATGTAGGGTGAAAAGTGAAGGAGAGAAAAAGAGCAAATAGATAAGGTCTGGAAACAGAGTTCACAGCACAGACAGAAGGAAGTTCTGGAGACTGGGAAAAGATGATTAGAGAAAAATAAAATCACAGACAACAAAGGTATGAAAATGATTTTAATTTCAATCCAGTATATATATATGAAATACAGTATGTCAGTTTTGAGAATTTACATCTGTTGTCTATATTTTGCACTGTTCCGGAAGAAATGCATTTCTCTCTATTTCTCTGGCGATATACCGCATGCAGAGTCTGGCATCATGGGTTTCATTTGTATATATTAGTACTTTTAGTTTGTGGTCAAGTTTCCATGTTTATTTTAATCTTGATATACCGCTATGAAAACTTGATGATGTTCATCAAGTCGCTAGGCCTCGAACACGAGTCGACGACACCTAACAGACATACCACACATCAAATATCTGAGCGGTGTACAATTAAAAAGCAATGGGAACAAAACAGAAAGAGGAAAGAAAAAGTAAAAAGAGAAACTTAAGAACATAAGAACTGCCGCTGCTGGGTCAGACCAGTGGTCCATCATGCCCAGCAGTACGCTCACGCGGCGGTCTTCTGGTCAAATACCAACGCCCTGAGACTAGCCCTATCAGCGTATTTTCTTGTTCAGCAGGAACTTGTCCAACTTTGTCTTGAATCCCTGGAGGGTGTTTTCCCCTATAACAGCCTCTGGAAGAGCGTTCCAGTTTTCTACCACTCTCTGGGTGAAGAAGAACTTCCTTACATTGAAAATTAAGAAGATATAAGACTCAGCGAGGTGGGGTTGGGCTGTGACTTGCATGCCAGCTGCAGCCCCCCCCCTTTGGGCTCCCAGTGCATGAAGGCGGGCATGTGCTGGCCCATGCAGATATCGAACTTGACCTCCAGTCTAGCAGCATCCACCCCACTGACCAGCGCCAGGTTCACCACCTTCTTGAAGCCACCGATGTAGTTGCGGTACTCGATGATGTTATGCGCCACAGTGCTATGGCTCCAAGGCTGCCCTCTGATGCGAACCTCCCAGGCGGAAACAGGAAGCTGCGTCAGAGGGGAAGCTATTGGCCGCTTGCAGGAACAGTTACTGGAACTTGCTGCTGCTGTGGGGGGGCCCCAACGCTGCCGACCTTTCCGGGGGGGGCCTGGCGCTGCTGATCTTTCCTGGGGCGGGCCCGGCGCTGCTGACCTTTCCGGAGCGGGCCTGTCGCTGCTGATCTTTCCAGGGAGCCCGGCACTGCCAATATTTCCCGGGGGGGGGGGCCCCGGCGCTGCCGAAAGGAAAAAAAAATTTGGAGTCCTGTTTGTTTCTTCAGCGGGCCCCCCTGACAACATTGGGCCCTAGGCACATGCCTCTTGGGCCTACTCATTAATCCAGCCCTGGGTGAGGTCAAATTATTGAGCGATACAGAGGCATTATAACATTTTTAATCTTGTTTACCATCCCTTTTTTAATAATTCCTAGCATATTGTTTGTTTTTTTTGGCTGCCACCACACATTGGGTGGAAGGTTTTAGCGTATTGCCTACGATGACACCCAGATCTTTTTCTTGAGCGCTGACCCCCAAGGTGGACCCTAGCATCTGGTAACTATGAATGTTGAGAAGGGCTATTGACATCATGGCCCCAAGTAGGAAGATATTTATCGGCTCTCCTTCAGCCCTTTTGGACCCAAAACACTTAAAAATTTGTAAAGACCACTAATCTAATTGGTACTTGGCTTGAAGAAGTTCGGAAACACTGGTTTAGGGTACTTCATTATCAGGTTAACCAATTTTCACCGATAAATTAATTACCCTATCGTCGCTTCTCCTGGCCCTCAAAATAAAATTTAGGCACAGGTCTGTGATGCTTACAGCATCTGCTCCCTCAGAAGACCAAAAGAGAAGCATACATAGAAACTGGGTCCAGCAAAAAAAAAAAAAAGGAACAAGCAAACATGCTGTATCCATGGCAGAGGAGGGGGACATTGTCTACTGCTGAAGTTGAAGTTGTCACTGGAGCCCTACTGGAAGAGGGCAGCTTGATCTGCTATTAGAGCCACTGCTGAAGGGAGATTCACAGGGCCCTGGGAGAAGTGCTAGAAAAGGGAGATGCTGGAGGGAGAGAGAAGAGAGAGGGGCATTGACCAAGGCAGGGGTAAAGAGAGTGGGGAGAAGTCAGGAGGAGATAAGATATGTTGGGAAGAAGGGAAACATTTGGAAAGAAGGGATATAACAGGATGGGAAGGACTGAAAGGAGACTTCAGAAGGTGAAAGAAGAGAGAGAGAGAGAGAAAGTAAATGGGAAATGTTGGGAAGAGAGAGAGAGAGAAAGTAAATGGGAAATGGTGGAGAGAAAGAAAGAAAGGGGGGAATTGTGGGAAGAGAGATAGAGAGAGAAAGTAAATGGGAAAAGGTGGAGAGAAAGAAAGGGGGAAATGGGAAGAGAGAAAGAAAGAGAGAGAGAGAGAGGAGAGAGACTGGCAATGATTTGGAAAGGCCTGTGGAAATCTCTGTTCTAGGCATCAAATTTTCATAATTTGTATATTTTAAAGCCCTATATTCTGTCCAAAAAGTAAAGTTTGATATTTCTCTGAAACAATAATGAGCAATTTTCCCACTGATTTTCTCCCAGTTTTGTTCTTGTTGTTGTGATAAGCACCAGTATGAACAAGCTCTCTTTGCCATCACTGAGAGGAATCAAGTCCATTAGGAAAATTTCACGCTCCTTTCCATACTTACTAACTGCAATATGGAATGGACGACCTCCTCAAATTAGATTGTGTTTATCTCTTCAGATCTTTGGCAAAACCTTAAAAATCACTATCCCCCTCTTTTACTAAGGCGCGCTAATTGAATTAGCGCGTGCTAAACACTAATGCGTCCATAGACTAACATGCACGCGTTAGTGTTTAGTGCTTGCTAAATCGATTAGCACGCGCTCATCGGTTAGCGCACCTTAGTAAAAGAGGACCTACGTTTCATCGCTTTATAGGCTATAGCTCCAATGAATGTTAATGGATCTTTCTTTGTGATCTAATTAGGTAAACCGAATCGAGCTTCTATTTTTAGGAGATGATATGGTTTATAAGACTAAGAATTAGATTAGATCAGTAAATTCTAAACCCTAAAAGTGAAGATCCCTCATATACAGTATGCTAAATCTTAATTTCTGCAGTTTCTAAAGCCAGAAATCCAGCACAACTTCTCCAGGCAGAGTTAGAAAGTGCATTTCTTGTTGGCGTAATGAATTATGGTGTCAGGTCAAAAGCGCGCCGGGACAAAGGCGCGCCCAGACAATTGAGCGCAGCGCGGAGGCGCGCGCCGCTCTAAATTACTGTTTTTAGGGCTCTGACGGGGGGGCTTGGGGGGAACCCCCCACTTTACTTAATAGACATCGCGCCGTATTGTGGGGGCGTTGTGGGGGGTTTGGGGGGTTGTAACCCCCCACATTTTACTGAAAACTTCACTTTTTCCCTGTTTTTAGGGAAAAAGTTGTTTACAGTAAAATGTGGAGGGTTACAACCCCCCAAACCCCCCATAACGCCGGCGCGATGTCTATTAAGTAACCCCCCCGTCGGAGCCCTAAAAACAGTAATTTAGAGCGGCGCACGCCTCTGCGCTGCGCTCAATTGTCCGGGCGCACCTTTGTCTTTCGCGCCGTTGTCTATGAACCATTAATTATTTGTTTCAGAAATGCCATGTGTCATAGTCTATAGGCTACAGGAGACTGCCTGACAGAAGAGGATACAATTTAGTAGTTATTAGCCATCAAAGTCTGTCTGGTCATGCACGCTCACTATAAAATATACCAAGGAATAAATCTTTACCAGAGGAAAGGAGGCTTTAGAACGAGGCGAAAGGGACTACAGACTCGGGAGCATCATCTGGAAGGGGTTGTAGATGTCTGAAAGTAGAGAAATTCAATGGAATTCAAGAAGGAGGAGATATGGAAAGGGGGGAGGGGGAGGAATCCGACACTGAATGCTTCGGCTCAAAATAGCAATGAAGGGATATTTTGATATGATATGATGATATGATGTGGAGTGGCATAATTTAAAAAAAAAAAAAGCCTAGAGTACTAATCGCCCAAAGTCGGCAGCGTCTAAAGTCAATTCTCGAAAAATATGTGCAAAATAGTTGGGAGCTGAAAAATCGAAGTCCAGCAATGATAGTGACAGAATGGAATTAATTCAGAAACATGAGTCGAAGCAGGATTCTAGCGTACATTACTGTGCTGACGCCAGCTTCTTACGTCAGGCTGATTACATTTTAACCCCCCACCCCCACCCCACATTTACAAAACTCTAGTGTGGTTTTTAGCACCGGCCAAGACGGTAATAGCTCATAGGAATTCTATGAGCATCGGAGCTGTTACCACCACGGCCAGCGCTAAAAACCGCGCTACGGTTTTGTAAAAGGAGGGTAATTCTTTGTAATTTTAATTCTGTTGCATTGTAAGCTTTCTAACATAGATTATTGGAAATAATTATACAAAAGGAAAGTCTATCCGTAGGCACATTAACTCTTTTAAAAGGGTGGAAGTTCATCAAATTTGGCACATAGGAAGAGATACGAAGATCTCAGGTTAACACTGGGTCTGTATTTGCAATGTGAACCATACCTGCATGAAAACTCCCTGAGAAAACAGGAAATGATGAGTTTGAGAAGTGTCCGTAACAAGGGCTGGGGGCATCCCGAGCCAGAATTGTACCCTGGGCAATACACTCCCTATCACACCAGCCCTGCCCACTGTGCCACTGCAAGGGAGACAATGAACAGGAATTGTTTTGGGGGCTCTATGCAGCCGTGCGCATGCACAGTCCTCGGGATTGCCCTGCAAGGATTAAGTGATAAAATACTTCCTGAGGTTTCTAATAGGGAAGATTTCAGTAGAGAGGAAGGTGAAACTGGGCCACAAGTTTAAAAGCAGACTGAAAAGACACCTTTTTGATATAGCCTTCAATCCTTAACCCTACTTCTCTGCCCTCCAACCCAACCAGCTGATTAACCGTTCCCCTTAACTGTATCCATGACATCCTGTTTGTCTGCCTTGGCTGTTTAGATTGTAAGCTCTTTTCAGCAGGGACTGTTTTCTTCTTCTTTGTGACTCTGTACAGCACTTAGAAACATAGAAACATAGAAGATGACGGCAGAAAAGGGCTATAGTCCATCAAGTCTGCCCACTCTATTGACCCACCCCATTAAGTCTGAGTGCTGATGACCTAGTTCCTTAGCTCGACCCTCGTAGGGATCCCACATGGATGTCCCATTTATTCTTAAAGTTGAGCACGCTGGTGGCCTGGATCACCTGCACCGGAAGTTTGTTCCAGTGATCTACCATCCTTTCTGTGAAGAAGTACTTCCTGGTGTCACCACTAAATTTCCCTCCTCTGAGTATATCTGGAAGCGCTATAGAAATAATTAATAGTAGTAGTAGATTACCACAGCTAGGAAACTCAATCTCAGCAGCCACCTATACTCCCTTAGGCACCTGGGCAAACCGGAGGCTAAGACCTCCTTCCCAGTGCATTCTGGGATGCATTGGGAGTGGCCTAAGACTCTGGCCAGATTCTTAAGGTCACTCCCATGGGAGTATAGGTGGCTGCTGAGATTGGCATCCTATATAGAATCAGGCCCTTTGTGTAGCCCTCGATGGAGACTGCCCCAACTTTATTGGTTGGGCTAAACTTTTCAGCAGCCCCTCATAGTTACTTTCTTGGCTGCCATTGCACAGAGGAATATAGTGTATCAATATTGATGAGGAATTTTGCATCAGGTAGCTATAGTTTGGGTTACTCTTCCCTATGTACATCACTTTGCACCTCCTCACATTAACTTTTATCTACTATTTGGATACCCAATCTCCAAGGTCTTCTTGCAATTCCTCACAATCCTCATGCGGTTTAATAACTTTAAATAACTTTGTGTCATCAACAAATTTGATCACCTTACTCATCATTCCTCTCTCCGGGACATTTATAAATACAGTATATTAAAAAGCATCAGTCCCAGTACAGACCCCTGGGATACCTCACTCTTCATCTTTCTCCTTTGAGACTAGTGACCGTTTAACCCTACAGTTCTCAATCCACAGTAGGACATTACATCCTATCTCATTACCTTTTTAAAATTTCCTCAAGAGTCTATCATGAGGTACTTTGTCAAATCCTTTCTGAAAATCAGGTTACGCTGAGCATTTGAGCGTTTAATGGCACCCAGAAATTAGCGCAGAACCAAAAAAAAGGATCAGAAACCTCACGTAAAATCAAACAGAACAAGTGGGGAGTGGGATAGACCACATCAACCTTGGGACAGACAATCTTTATTTGTATAAATAAATTCACAATAATAAAACATATACAGTACTCCCCTGAAATTTGTGGGGGTTCCGTTCCAGGACCCCCCGCAAGTTTTGAAAACCCACAAATGCAGTTTTAAGACAGGAGAGGGCAGCTGGAGCGCCGGAAGGTGAAGGAAATCACTCACGGTCTTCTCCGACCGCCTCTTCCTGTAGTAAAGTTGGGCTACACCAATCAGGAGCTGCTTTGACATGCAGCTCCTGATTGGTGTAGGCCAACTTTACTACAGGAAGAGGCGGTCGGAGCAGACCGCGAATGACCGGGTCCGCGATCTGCGAATTCACGGGGGAACACTGTACATCCTGTACCCCGACCAGATTTCATGCCACAGCTAGTGCAGACGCCTCTACACTTAAGCAGTTTCCCAGCATTGGAGTGACATCCAGTGGGCAGACTTCACATACTCTACCCCTGAGGCAGGCCTCCATTTGGAGGCCGAAACACGGACCGTGTCAGGTCACATCATTTTATACAAGGACTTTCATATATTTGGACTTTTTTTTATGTGAACTTTGAAGTGGATGTATATGTTTTATTATTGTGAATTTATTTATACAAATAAAGATTGTCCCAAGGTTGATGTGGTCTATCCCACTCCCCACTTGTTCTTCTGTTACCCAGAAATTATCAGACGCGAAGGAGTGGAAAAGTCCAAACAAAGACTGGTGAACTCAGAATATTTCACAAACACCTTTTCTTTATGTCTTCAATGCAACATACACAGACTTGACGTGTACATGTTTCGGCCCGAATGGCCTGCCTCAGGAGTCTCACAAATTTGTGTGAAAATCAAAAAATTCACATCCGATGACCACTTCAACCTCACACTGATGGTTCAAAAAGAAAACAATTCAAATCACGCTGTAAAAAAAAACGCCACCAACTGCAATCTGCATATGGCGTGTTGTGATTGTGGATTTGACTCTCCTGTGTTACCCTACCCAGAAATTATCTACATTCAGCTGATAGTCAGCTTAGAGTCAAGGTTATACCCACATAGAAATGGAGGCAGATAAAAACCAAGTGGCCTATCTAGTCTACTCACCATCCTCTCTACTATCCCTTCCTCTCCTCTAGATGGGCAGACTAGACCACTTGGGGCTTCTTTTACTAAGCTGAAATAGCGGTTCTAGCTGCGCGCTGAATTGCCGCGCGCACTAGACCTTAATGCCAGCATTGAGCTGGCGTTAGTTCTAGCCGCGTAGTGTGGGTTTAGCGCACGCTAAAATCCTGCGTGCGCTAAAAACGCTATCGCAGCTCAGTAAAAGGAGCCCTTGGTCTTTTGTCTGCCTCCATTTCTCTCTCTTTCTATGTTTATGAATGTCTATTCCCAGTCCGTGTACACTACGCTGTAGTGCAGGGGTGTCCAATGTCGGTCCTCGAGGGCCGCAATCCAGTCGGGTTTTCAGGATTTCCCCAATGAATATGCACGAGATCTATTAGCATACAATGAAAGCAGTGCATGCAAATAGACCTCATGTATATTCATTGGGGAAATCCTGAAAATCCGACTGGACTGCGGCCCTCGAGGACCGACATTGGACACCCCTGCTGTAGTGTAAATGGACCCCAGAGTTACTATTTCACCCGGGTCCATCTGGCGGACCTCATAAGGTAAAAGAGATATAGGGCTCCTTTTACGAAGGTGTGCTAGCGGTTTTATCGCACGCACCGGATTAGCGCACGCTAGCCAAATATCTACCGCCTGCTCAAAAGGAGGCGGTAGCGGCTAGCGCATGCGGCAATCTTCGTAAAAGGAGCCCATAGTCTTCCTATCAGAGCCAGGATTCCGTGCATGCGATGGGGCTTAGCCAGGTCTGAATTCATCTTTTTCACGAGACAGCGGCTGAGCCCCAAAATTAGATTGTTTATGGTCATTAGGATTTGATTTGCCAACTGTTCCAAACACTTCAAAAATAATTGTTTTCTTTAGATGGAACATTGTAAGCACACATTAAATAATTCTAAACACGGCCTGTTTTTCTAACCCATTCTGCTTGTTTATGGGGGACCTGATTGGTTTGGGAATCATTAGACGTGAATGTCTCTGATCTGATAGCAGGTCTTTTCCTAGTTTCGTCTTGTTTGAAAATGTTGCTCCTTCTAGTGTTTTCGCAGTCCAAGAGACTCCATCTGTTTGTGGAGCACAATTCTGCAGCGTGGATGGAGTCAGTGTCGTCTGGATTTCATTATTCGGTTCCATAGGCTGGCGAAGGGGAAAAGTGCAAACTAGCTGGGGTCGCGGTGTGTAATGTGAGATCACTCAACTTTTTATGAAGTTTATGGAACTAGAAAGAAACCTAATACTGTTCAAATGAGGAATTTAAAGTTGCATCATGTGAAAACAATTGGGAGGCTTTAATCCTAGGTCCCAGATTTTAATAACTCGCATTACCATCCATCGCCCTTTTTGAGATGAAATTGACTTTGCGGCTCTGACATTCAGGAAGACCTTTTTGGAAGTTCTTGGTTTGGCAAGGCCCGGCCTAAAATAATAGCTTATTTCTATGCAGTTCCTCCTCTGAGTTTTTTTTCTTATTTTGCTTAGCAGTCGTGAGCACCGCCATGGACAGTCTGTGACAGAGCAAACATCTCCCGAAGGCTTGGTCTTTCCCCAGTGAAGTTACCGGATGGCTCCAGATCCAGTCCTGGTTTTGCTCTGTCACGTCTATGAATTTCTAGGCTCAATTGATCCAATGTTCATAAGCATTTATCTATAAAAAGTATAACTGGGTGCCTAGGTCAGGTGCCCCCTTGAGAGCTATCGTCTAATTCTATAAATGGCGCTAAAAATTGTGTGGAAATTTGGGCACATGGCCAATTTCTGTGTGCAGTTTAATTTAATAACAAATCAATTCATTAACGTTTTCACATGTATTTTTGGTGCCTGGATCTGTGCGTAAATTGTATACCTAGTTCCAAAATGGGAGTGGAGCCGTAGGAGGGTCATGGACAGATCAGGGGGCCTTCCTGTAATTTACGCACGCCGCGCCACCTAATTTAGGCACTAGGCCTTACTACTACTATTTATTATTTATAAAGCACTATCAGATGTACGTAGTGCTGTGCAACAAACACGCAAGAGATGGTCCCTGCTCCAAAGAGCTTACAATCGAATTAAGATGGACATAGGACAAAGGCTTATTATACATGTTAGGTGAGGAAATATAAGGGACTAGAGGTAGGGGAGTAAAGAGGGAATGGCAACAGATATGGGGTGTTTTATAACTTGGGAGGATAGGGTATAAATGCGGATTCAAAAAAAGTGTGTTTTTAGCCTTATAGAATAGCACACAGCCAGATGCGAGTGCACATTTAATGAGTGCCAATTAACCTCAACAATTGGTTGCTAGCATCCGGTTATTGATAATTAAGAGCTTACATGTTCCCTTCGGCTTCTGCGGCTGGCGTCATGATTGTCGCCGTTTTCTGGGCCTCACCGCGGCTGGATAGGTAGAGCCGACGTTTCAGCCATCACCCCTGAAGAAAGCTACAGCAGGATGGCTGAAACGTCGGTTCCACCTACCCAGACGCGGTGAGACTCGAAAAACCGCAACAATCAGTGAAGCGATTGCTACCCAATTAATTTGAGTGCACATCTTGGGCATGTCCTCAAATTTGGGCACGCAAAGCTGGGTACCTTAAATAGAAGCCAGGGGACAGTGCCAAGGGATAGCGAGGGCTGAGAGCATGAACATTCGGCCTAATTCTAAGGATAGTTGGCCACATTTTCCTGCTATTCGTATAGCTATACAGATCAATTTTGGACAACCTAATTTACCGTATTTTCATGCATATAACGCGCATACATGTATAGCGCACGGGTCCAAACCATTTGTGTAAAAAATTTTTTATATAGCACGCACACGCGTATACCACAAGGCATGGAGAGCTATGTATGTCAATGCACACAGTTTAGGCAATAAAATCCTTGAGCTGGAGACCGAGATAATAAATGCTGACCTAGATGTGGTGGCGATTTCCGAAAGTTGGTTCACGGACTCTCATGGGTGGGATATGGCTATACCGGGTTACAACTTACTTCGTCGAGACAGAGAGGGCAAGTTAGGAGGAGGGGTAGCACTATACACTAGGGAGGACATTAAAACTACGAGAATCACGGAGGTCAAGTACTCCGGAGAATCCCTCTGGGTAAACCTAGCCAGAGGCAAAGAAAAGTGTCTGTATCTTGGTGTAATTTATAGACCACCAAGACAGCTGGAAAACAAAGACATAGAATTAATCCATGACATAGAGAATATCACTCTAAGGGGGGACACAGTACTGCTAGGGGACTTCAACATGCCGGATGCAGATTGGAACACGCTCACAGCGACAACCAGCGCCAGTAGAAGGCTATTATCCACAATTAAAGGAGCACAACTCAAACAACTGGTATCAGAGCCCACTAGGGCACAGGCGATATTGGACCTGGTACTCACCAATGGAGAAAGCGTATCAGAGGTCTCGGTAGGCGATAAGTTAGCCTCCAGTGACCACAACATGATATGGTTCAACCTCAGGAAAGATTTCACTAGATCAAGCACGGCAACCAGAGTACTCAACTTTCGAGGCGCTGACTTCAAACGCATGGGAGATTTCGCCCATCACACACTACAAAGCCAAGCTGTGGCCAATAATGTGGAGAATATGTGGTCAACCTTGAAATCTACCCTACATGTAGCAACGAACCGATACATCACATCAGCAAGCAAATGGCGAAGAAACAATAGACCCCAATGGTTCACCGCAGAGATTTCAGATCTCTGTAAAGAAAAGAAATCAGCATTCATTTCTTACAAACATTCAGAGACAAGAGAGGCTAAATTGGAATACATGGCCAAAGCTGCAGCGGTGAAAGCGGCAGTCAGAGAGGCCAAGCATCAAGCTGAGGTAAACCTAGCAAGGAACATTAAGAAGGGCGACAAATCCTTCTTCAGGTATATTAGTGACAGAAAAAGAAACACTGATGGGATAGTGCGCCTTAGGAAATCAGATGGGAAATATGTAGAATCAGATTCAGACAAAGCCGAACTACTAAATGAATATTTTTGCTCTGTTTTCACATGTGAGGCACCGGGGTCAGGTTCACAGTCGCAGGTAAAGCAAAGTTCAGAAGATCCGTTTCGGGATTTAGAGTTTACTTCCGGAGACGTCTACGACGAATTATCAAGACTCAAGGTGAACAAAGCAATGGGGCCGGACAATCTACATCCCAGGGTGCTCAGAGAGCTCAGGGACGTCCTAGCGGAGCCGTTATCAATACTCTTCAATCTGTCCCTGAGCACGGGAATAGTGCCCTTGGACTGGAAAACAGCTAACGTCGTTCCTCTGCACAAAAAGGGTTGTAGGACAGAGGCTACGAATTACAGACCGGTAAGTCTCACATCGGTAGTGAGTAAACTCATGGAAACACTCATCAAACGCAAATTAGACATGATACTAGACGAGGAGGAACTACGCGATCCCCACCAACATGGATTCACCAAGGGTAGGTCCTGTCAATCCAATCTCATTAGTTTCTTTGACTGGGTAACAAGGAAACTAGATATGGGAGAATCCCTGGACGTCGTGTACTTGGACTTCAGCAAAGCCTTTGATAGCGTCCCCCACCGCAGGCTATTGGGCAAGATGAAATCAATGGGATTAGGTGAAACATTTACAGCATGGGTCCACGATTGGCTGAGTGGAAGAACTCAGAGGGTGGTGGTTAATGGTACCATCTCTAAAACGACGGAAGTGACCAGTGGGGTGCCGCAGGGCTCGGTCTTGGGCCCGATCCTTTTCAACATATTCGTAAGAGACATGACTCAGGGGCTTCAAGGTAAAATAGCATTATTCGCCGATGATGCTAAACTATGTAACATTGTGGGTAACGGCAGTCTGTCCGACAGCATGACGCAAGACCTGGTTTTATTGGAACATTGGTCCTCGACCTGGCAGCTTAGCTTCAACGCTAACAAATGCAAGGTCATGCACCTGGGCAACAATAATCCGTGCAGAACGTACACATTAAATGGTAAAACCTTAGCAAGGACTACAGCAGAACGGGATTTGGGGGTGATCATCAGTGAAGACATGAAAACGGCCAATCAAGTGGAGAAGGCCTCATCCAGGGCTAGGCAAATGTTGGGTTGTATCCGGAGAAGCTTTGTTAGTCGGAAGCCCGACGTCCTAATGCCCTTGTACAGAACCATGGTGAGGCCTCATCTGGAGTACTGCGTACAATTCTGGAGGCCATATTACCGTAAAGATGTACTGAGAGTCGAGTCAGTACAGAGGATGGCCACCAGGATGGTCTCGGGGCTTAAAGATCTATCATACGAAGAAAGACTGAACGAATTGCAGCTATACTCTCTCGAAGAACGCAGGGAGAGAGGAGACATGATTGAGACGTTTAAGTATGTCACTGGTCGTATCGAGGGAGAAGATGATATTTTCCTTCTTAAAGGACCCTCCGCCACAAGAGGACACCCGCTGAAAATAAAGGGCGGGAAGTTTCATGGCGACACCAGGAAATACTTCTTCACCGAAAGAGTGGTTGACAGCTGGAACAAGCTCCCAGTGCAGGTGATCGAGGCCAGCAGCGTGTCGGATTTTAAGAACAGATGGGATGCTCATGTCGGATCTCTAGGAGGCAAAGGTCATCAGAGAGTGATTAAATAGGGGGGGTGGGTCAGCGGTGTGGGCAGACTCGATGGGCCTCGGCCTTTTTCTGCCGTCACTTTCTATGTTTCTATGTTTCTATGTTTCTATGCTGCTATAACCTCCTCCCGCCACTCCCGCTTACTCCCTCTTCTGGCCTGTGAACCGGCATCCTCCCCCCCGCTCGCGTCACCCCCCTCCCCCGCGATCCTACATCCCCCCCCAGCACCGCAAAGACATCGGTCGCTTACCCGATAGGGCACCGGCACCAGCACCAATGCACAGGACGTGCCAGTGCCAGTGCCCGAAGATCCTCCCTCGTTGGGCTGGGCTGGGCTGGGCGGTGCGAGGGAGATCCTCCCTCTTCCCTGTGCCGGGCTGGACTGGGCTTTGAGCATTTGCGCATGCTCAAAGCCTTCTGGTCTCGCTCTCTCTGAGATTCTGAATCTGAGAATCTCGGAGAGAGCGAGACCAGAAGGCTTTGAGCATGCGCAAATGCTCAAAGCCCAGTCCAGCCCAGCACAGGGAAGAGGGAGGATCTCCCTCGCACCGCCCAGCCCAGCCCAGCCCAACGAGGGAGGATCTTCGGGCACTGGCACGTCCTGTGCATTGGTGCTGGTGCCGGTGCCCAATCGGGTAAGCGGTGCTGGGGGGGATGTAGGATCGCGGGGAAGGGGGGGTGACGCGAGCGGGGGGGAGGATGCCGGTTCACAGGGGAGATGCCGGATCACACTGAAAAAAAAAATTTGTATAACGCGTTCACACATATAAAGCGCATGGTTATACTCAGTTTGTAAAATTGTGTATAACGCGCACGTTATATGCGTGAAAATACGGTAAACTGCACTGGTATACAGATAGGCCCAGATTCTCTATATGGTGCCGATATCGGCGGTCGCGTGTCGATCACGCGACAGCACTGTATAGAGAATCGTGCTTCCAGAAAAGAGAGGTGCCAGAAACGTAGGCCGGGCTTTTCCAGGCCTACATTTCCGACATCTATCTTTCGTGAATCACACCTACATAGGCGCCTTAACCGCCTAACGCCACTTCTGGTGTTAACCACACCCAGTGGCATTAGGTAGCCTAAAAGCACCCATGGAGGCGCGATTCCAGCGCTGAATTTTTAGGCGCCAGTAGGCGATTTCAAACTCAGTTAAAAATGCCCTTTAAATGGTGTTTTTTTTAAACCGATCAGCGCCAATTAGAGAATCTGGGTCATAGTGGCCGAAATCTTTGCCAGAAACCCCAGAGAAAAGAGACCAATATGTCCCTCAAATACAAAGAACAAGCAAACAAAGTGGAACAAAGGATCTGAATGAAAATCAATTGTTCCGGATCCTTTGTTCCACTTTGCTCGATATCATTGCTGGCCATAGAGCCATCAGCGGTCAACCACTGTCCATGTAAATCACTATCCAGAGAATAGTGTGGATGGTATTTTTGAAAGAAAAACCTGACCATGGCATTTCTAAGTTGTTAGATGCAGTGGGGCAGAACTGGGGACCAGCTTAGCCACTTGGAAGGCCCCTCACAAGCAGATTAAAATCAATTAACATAAATGTGTAGTCATTTTACTAATAGAACTAAAAGATTATGTGAGACTGTTTTGGTTAATACTTTAATTAGTACCAGAGGGAAAGGGAATGAGCTGAAGGAATAAATTGTTCCTCATGGCAAATACAGAGAAAGTGTAAAATGGTGTCTCAGCTTATTATAGGATGAGCTGGGAGTACTTCATTCTCTATAAGATTATACAAGCAGAACATTTTGGTTGTATTCCTTCACTGTGTTTCATTTTATTTTTGGTTCATGTAACTCTGTATTATAATAGTCCAAAACTATTTAGCTGTAATATGCAATTTTTCCCCCCCACACACAAATCTGTTAGTGAATCCCACAGTAAATGTACATTTCTGTTGCTGCAGGCCACTAGAACCAAGAGGAAAAAGGGAGTCCAACCTTGTCTGCAGTGACAAAACCAACCAGGAACAAACAAACCAAAACTGCAGAAATGTACAACGATGTAGGCAAATTTTATTGTGTCAACCAAAATATATTAAAAACCTTTTTACCAAACATGGGACCCAACACGGTCCGTGTTTCGGACAACCTTCATCAGGGGTCCATGGTAGAAAAGGGAAAAGAACATATGTCACCAAAAAAAATGTTGAAAGCCAGATTTTACATGATTGAGTGACTTTCGGCGTGACAAATCATCCGCTTGTTTTTACTGTATTTTTCAACATTTTATCTCATACATATTCACTGCAGAGATGTGAAAACCTGATTGGCTAGGGGATTCACTAGATTAGAGTTCAGAGATATGGATCTAAAGACCCTGCTCCAATTGCTTTGTGTACAGTTCATTATGGCTCCAAATCTATGAAAACAAACGCAGAAATAGATCTGGTTGGGAGAGGGTCTTCTCATTCCTGTGCCAGTCCTTTTACTAAGGTGCGAAAATCAATTTAGCACGTGCTAATCGATTTACCGTGCGCTAAATGCTAAGGCGCCCATTATATTCTATGCAATTAGTGCTCGCTAATCTTTGGCGCGCATTATATCAGTTAGCGTGTACTAAATCGGTTTGCACGCCTTAGTAAAAGGAGCCCATAATTATTAAAGCATGAGCAAAAAAATATCACAGGCCAGCTATCTCTACTATTTTCTGGTGGGGGTGAAGAAACCAGTTTCTGGCTGCACCCAAAGCTCTTTATTGGTCAATGCTGCCCTGGTCAGGCCACGGCCACCCCCATGCCACCGAGGAACTGTCATCCAAGCAAGTCACCAAAACTATGTCAGATTTTGCACGCCAGAAGTGGATGTTTTGGGTTGAAATCCTGAATGGATAGAAACTGCTATGTAAATCACAGTTGTTATCATCTCTGAACAGTGCAATGAAAAAAAAAAAAAAAATCAAAACTTTTGGAGGCAGGAAGGACATGTGGGCAGAATTTGGGTTGGTCATGCCTCATTCTATTTAAACGTTATTTCCTGCCAATTCACTTCTGTGTACTAGGTAAGGGGAGGGTGTGGCAAAGTGGTTAAAGCACCCTGAGGTTGTGGGTTCAAACTCACACTGCTTCTTGTCACCCTGGGCAAGTCACTTAGGCCCAAATTCTGTAACCAGCGCCTAAAGTTAGGCACCTATTTCGGAGGCGCCCAACTAGATAGGCGCCCATCCAAATTGAATGACAAGCTCAATTAGGCTTTTTAATCAGCACTGATTGAAACACGGGCGCCTATCAAGAAAGCGCGATTCTGTAACAAGGCGCCTCTAAAAATTTAGGCGGCCTTCAAAAAAATAGGCGCTACGCATGTTAGGCGCCTTCTTACAAAATCGCTGCTCTTAAGCGTGCTTAAGCGCTCGCATGGGCGCCTAACTTTTAATTGTGCCTTAAGTTGACCTATTTCTTGGGCGCCTCCAAAATAGGTTCCGCTCGGTGAGATTCACTAAACAGCACCCATTTTTACTTGAATCGCGCTGAACGGTGCCTAAGTAGGCGCCTAACTTTTGGGCACTTCTTATAGAATTTGCCCTTTAATTCCTCCTTTACACCCGGTACATTAGAAAGAATTTGAGCCCACTGGGGCAGACAGGGAAAAATGCTTTTACTACCTGAATAAGTTAATGTAAACTGTTTTGAGCTCCCCTGGAAGAACAGTCTAGAGCAGTGGTTCCCAACTAGAGAATGACACGGTGACAAAATTCATCACCGTCCCCGTCCCCGCGGATAACCGCGGGAAATAATCCCATGTCATTTTCTAGTGTCTATTTCAATCTCAGTCCTTCTACACCAGCATTCTTCAAAGCAAAGCTTGTGGGTCAGTGGTTGTGGCCATTCATACTCTCATTCTTATGTGAGCCAATGATAATGAAGCCATTGTGACATCACTGATGTGATTGGCTCTTAGGCACTGGTGGAATGAGGCATTATGACATCACAATATCTGCTCTGGATACCAGAGACTGTCATTCTGTAGTGTCTGTTTCAACCTGGGTCCTTCTACACTAGCATTTTTCAAAGCAAAGCTTGAGGGTCAGTGGTTGTGGCCATTCATACTCTGATTCTTCCCTCTCTCCTTAAAGAATGACATGAAGATGGTTTCCCGCGGTTATCCGCGGGGACGGAAACAGTGATGAATTTTGTCACCGTATCATTCTCTATTCCCAACCCTCTCCTGGAGGACCACCAGGCCAGTCGGGTTTTCTGGATAGCCCTAATGAATATGTATGAGAGAGATCTGCATATAATGGAGGTGCCAGGCATGCAAATCTGCTCCATGCATATTCATTAGGGTTATCCTGAAAACCCGACTGGCCTTGTGGTCCTCCAGGACAGAGTTGGGAACCACTGGTATAGAAAACACAGGCCAACAAAAAAAAAAAAATGTTCTTGGTGCCTTGGGTTTTTGGCCTGTTCCTAGGGTTATTTGGGGCACTGATTCAGAAAATTGCATTAGATAGACTGCATCAGCTCTAGTTTCTTAGATATGGTGGTTACACAAAGTATCCTTGCTTTTTATGCCTTTGGGATAGTAAAGCCAAACATGAACATTGGTCAAAAAAAGATTGGCCTCCAAGGGAATATATGGTGGTTGGAGGACAAAATGTAACCAATGAATCTTTGGTAGCACAAGATAAAATCATACTGCCATCACTACATATAAAGCTAGGCCTGATGAAACAATTTATAAAGGCTTTGAATAAAGAAGGTTCATGCATTGAATACTTGGAAGCTCATTTTCAGAACACTTACACACACAAAATACCATGTCTAAGTGCTTTGAAAATGAGCCCCATAGCGCATATGTTACCTGGACATACCATGGATAAACCAAAGGCAGGAATTTTCGATGGTCCACAGATCAGACAATTTATAAATGACCCACATGTCATAGCATCAATGAATGAAATCGAATCATGTGCCTGGCCTTCATTTGTTCTTGTTGTGAAAAACATTTTTGGTAACAAGAAGGCAGACAACTACACACAATTAATAGAGGATATGCTCTTTCATTTCAACAGGTTTGGTAGTAACATGAGGGTTAAAATCCATTATCTGCATGGTCACTTAGATCGCTTTCCAGAGAACCTTGAGGACTTAAGCGAAGAGCAAGGTGAAAGAGTTCACCAAGACATAAAAACAATGGAAGCCCGACACCATGGAAGATGGGATGCACATATGATGGCAGATTATTGTTGGAATCTTATGTGGGCTTGAACCGGCAGATCCCACTCCCGGAAGTCTTATAAAAGGAGCTTCTTGTGTCAAATGACTGGAAAGTTTGTATCATAAACTTGTGCTTTTGGTATGAAATAAGTAGATTTTCATGTTGTACACTTTTCTTTTAATTTTTAATGTTTCCTTCAGGCTTAAAAGATATTAATTTAAACACTACCTTTAAAATATCCTGATTTTTTAATGGGTGAGCAGAGTGAAGAGTGGTATATGGCATATGTTCCGTATCTCAAAACTAGAGCTGATAGGAGAAAACTGGTGCCATTTTTGGAATCAGAGGTTCAGATATACCCAGTAACAGCTCTAACATTTGAGGCACCAAAATGAGTGTTAGCCAGTGAAATTGAATAAATAAATTTCCAAAATAAAATATGTAATATAACACAGCAAAACCTAATCTTAACCACCACACAATGGGCTTGCCCAGTGTTCCAGATTGAGGAGAAGGATATGAAAGGGGCTGTATGTACTGGATTTAGCGGCTATACAGAAGCCATGAAGAATTGAGTTTCTGCCACTTTAGGGGCTAAGAATTTTGGGGGTTTTTTAAATTTATAGTCCACCTTTCACAAAGCGGAGCACAATATAACATACATAATAAAATCATCAAACAATTAAAAGTTCCACATAACCACGGGACATAAAAATAAACGAATAACAACAAATATTATACAGACCTCAATCTTTCCTTACCAAAGCCTATCGCATTGATCACATAGCGAAACAACTCCACTCCAACCGCCAACTCAGCTCATATGTTTCATAATACAGAACAGCTGGTGTTTTAACAGTTTCTTAAAAGCACCCAAATTTCTCTGCTGCTTGATGTAAGATGGGAGCTTATTCCACTCTTCAGGTCCTAAACATTCCGAGAGATAAGTGCAAAACGTTTTTGGTTGTTTGTTGGGGTTTGTTTGTTTTTTTTTGTTTTTTAGGACCTATATTGCAATGCACTAAGAAGTAAAACTAGAAAAAAATAGATGAGAGTAGATTTTGAAAGAATTTAGCACTTGTTTATGTACAGTGTATGAGGGGAGGGTTTTTTTTTTAACCTGTTAAATAGTGTAGGTTTGTTGGACCCTTTCACCATCCCCCTCTTCTACGAAACCGCGCTTGCAGTTTTTAGCGCAGAGAGAGAGCACAGAGAGCCACGCTGCATGGCCCGCGCCGCTTCCGATGTTCATTAAGTTCCTATGAGCGCCGGGAGCAGCGCGGCTCCCTGCGCTAGAAATTGCTAGCGCAGTTTTGTAGAAGAGGGGTTATGTTAGGCGTTTTTTTTATTAAGGTGCGCTAACCGATTTCGTTTGCGCTAAAGATTAGCGCATGCTAAATGCTAAGGCATCCATGATATCCTTTGGGTATCTTAGCATTTAGCGCTTGCTAAATCAGTTATCCCACCTTAATAAAAGAACCCCTTAATGTGCAACCCTGAGGGTTTTTTCTCCACTCATTGATTGATGTCCTTGGTTATTCTCTTTCTTTTTCTTATTCCTTTTTTTGTGGATGAATGAAGTTTTTGGTGGTGGTCTACTATTGGTCTATTCAGTCATGGTACAGTTGCTATACTTTAGGTAAGCCACAAACTCAAATTGATATTGCATGAGAAGCTTTTAAACCATACAGCAATTATAGTTTCAAGTTTATTAGGATTTTATATACCGCCTCTCAAGGTTATCTAAGCGTTTTTACAATCAGGTACTTAAGGATTTTCCCTATCTGTCCCGGTGGGCTCACAATCTATCTAACGTACCTGGGGCTATGGAGGACTGAGTGACTTGCCCAGGGTCACAAGGAGCAGTGTGGGGTTTGAACCCACAACCCCAGGGTGCTGAGGCTGTAGAGCCAACCACTGTGCCACACACTCCTCCACATATACATCTAAATCACTTCTTAGAGCTGGAGGACCATCAGAGGTGAGATACTCCATTGAGAGCAGCTGATTTACTGCCTCACCACAACTTCATCAGTTCAATAACTATCACGTCCAATAATTCTCCTCTTTCTTCTTTTCCCCATGAACACCATCTCTCTTTCCCTCTCATTCAGACACCCATGCCCAACAATTCTCCCTTTCTATTTCCTCCCCCACCTCAGCATCTCTTTCCCTCCCTTCCTCTGTCCTTCCATCCTCTATCCCAAGTTCACGCCCCCTCCCTCCCTCCATTCTGTGTCCCGGGTTTGCCCTCCCTCCCTTATGTGCCCCCCTCCGGTGGTGTGTACCTGTCTCCAGGCAGCCACACGTATTTCTTCACAAAGCCGCGGGAAGTTGTTCCAACACGCTTCCCGCAGCTGACCCGGAAGGCTTCCCTCCGACATCAAGAGGCCTCCGACATCAGAGGGAAGCCTTCTGGGTCAGCTACGCATAGCACGTTGCAACAGCTTCCCGCAGCTTTGTGAAGAAACACCTGTGGCTGCCTGAAAGAAAGGAGGAGGAGGCCAAGAGACAGGTAAACACCGTGGGAGCCGCAGCCATGTGGTCAAAGAACCGCATGTGGCTCACGAGCCACGGCTTGCCAACCTCTGTCTTAGGGAGAGGAAGGGATAGTAGATGGCAAAGATAAGCAGACTAGATAAGCCATAAGTTCTTTATTTAACTTAATAACATAGTAAATGACACCAGATAAAGACCTGAATGGTCCATCCAGTCTGCAAGCATTATAAATTATTATTATGTTTTATTCAGTAGAAATTACCACTGATCCTGTTACACAGTGGGACTTATTTACTAACAGTTGTAACACCCCTTAGTACATTTCGGCCATACATACATGGTTTTTTGGTGCAAGCATCCTAATGTACATCTAGCTCTGATTTTTTTCTTGCGCTGGCTTGCCTAGGTTATAAGCAGTGTTCAGATCTAAATGCAGCTGAAACAAGTTCTGTCCGAGTTTTACATTTTAATGATTTCCCCCCCCCCCCCAACCCAAGTTTTATCTTTCCTGTTGTCTCAACCTGCCTACACTGAATCATGGAATGACTGCCGGTTAATCATGAGGTAAAATTAAAAAACCATGCCCCAGGAGCATATGTAGAAATGCTGCTCATGTCCTAGCCAGGTCATCTTCCTGCCAGAAAGAGAGAAGGAAAGTGGAACCTGACATGAATTATTCTCCTCCTCTTTATTTCGGTGCCAGGAGGTGAACGACGCCTGTTTATCATTTCTCTGGGGAAAAATGGAAAAGCTCTGACTGTTTCATAATCAAAAGATAACCGTGTTTATCATTACAATTTCTGCTCCTCTGTGAGTGGCACATTATTACTTTGTAGTTTCCTGCTTTTATCTTTGAAGAATACTGTACCTCAAGATAAAACCGGAGGCATCTGCTTCAAGTACTTGTGGCCCTAAAAAATATCCAAGGTGAGGTCTAGAACAGCCATTGCTATTTACGTGTTTCTGGACAGCCCCTTGCAATGGCGTGGTGAGGAGTATCCGGGACAGTGGCCCCACTTCCCTTTCCCTGTACCCCCTTTTGATGTCACTAGGTGCGGGTCCCGGAAGTGACATCAGAGAGGGCGCCAAAAAAGTACGGGGGAAGGTAAGGGGTGCACGCGGCAAGGAGAGGAGAGGGCAGGTGAGTGAGTGGGTGGTCAGGAAAGTGGGGGAGCAGAGAGGAGGAGGGGTGCCACTGCGCCCTTAGGAAGACTGCGCCTGGGGCGGATCACCACCCCCTTACTATGCCACCGGCCCCTTGTCATTCTCCTCTTCCTCTTCCTCAGCCCCATTCCAAGCTGAAGAAAACTTAGATCAGAGCTACACAACTGCTAAACTATTTTCCCTATTAACCAGTCTGGACTAGAGAAGCTCCATGGGAATGGGGATTGCAGGAAGCGAAGAAGTTTCCATGGGATTCCCATGAGGATGGAAGAAGTTGCTGTGGTATTCCTATGGGAGTGTAATCAAAATCTTTGATGATTCCAGACTGAGGCTTGGAACACAATGAATACCATCCAAGGAAGGATTAATTCATCGAGGGCCCCTAGGCACACAAGTACACTGGGCCCCCCCTGCCCCACCCTACCCCACCATGCGCCCAGGTGGAAACAGGAAGCTGCGTCAGAGGGAAGCTATGGACAAGCAGCAACACTTGCAAAATTACAGTTCCCGTTGTCTTACCTGCGTTACTTGCTTGTCTTACTTTCCGTTGATTGGGGGGGGGGACATGTTGCTGATCGGGGGGGGGGGCCCGCGTTGCCAATCGATGCTGGAGGGGCCCATCGCCGTTTGGAAAAAACAATGTTGATATCCTCCTTTATCAAGCCCCCTGACCATTTTGGGCCCTAGGCAAGTGCCTACTGTGCCTATTGGTTAATCCTGCCCTGATACCATCCAAAAAACCATGGGAGCCTGTTAGGGTTGGGAGGACACAGAGGGCTGCAGGCAAGTAAATAATAGTGTTGACTCCTGGGGGATGGGTGGGGAGGGAATGATTTTTAACGGGTTCAGTTGGGTATGGATTAGATTCTATTGGTGATGGGTGAAATTTCTGTCCCTCTTGGTAGTCTGGGTCTCTTTCCAGATCTTCTGCCCCCTACTGGAAACAAGACAGAGCTATTAATTCAGCAAATGCAGTATCTGTCACTTACACTGTACATACGTCTGTATGTTCTTTATGATACATTGGATAGGTCAACTCCAAACTACCCTTGAATGCAGAGGAAACAGGGGCTTTAAAACGGTTTCAGTATTTTAGCTACCAACTGCACTCGGGATTTTGGAATTTTAATGACGGTCAGTAAGGATTTTCTGTTACAAATAGGAAATGAAAATCTTCTGTGGAACAGGAATTATTGACAAGAAGGAAACTGAACCTTTATCTCAAGGCAGGTTGACAAACCAGGAATTATAACAATACACTACATGGATATCATGGATCTTGTTGATCTCACTGGATTTGGAGGTTTCTTTAGATATTTTGACTGCTCCTCTTTCCAAATCCAAGCTCAAGACAAGTTACAATCAGACAGAGCTGGTATTTCCCTATGTGAGATGACTAAGTTTGTAAGATTTTTAAGTTTGTACCTGAGGCAAAGGAGGATTGACTTTCCCACGATCACAAGAAGCAGCAGAGGGAGAACGGGATTTGAACCCTAGGCGTCCCTGGTTCACAGCTTGCTGTTCTAAGCGGTAGGATTGTCACCATCTTCCCTCCCACCCCCACCCCACACAATCATTCATTTATTTTAAAATGTTGAATTCTTGCAGAAAGCAGTCTAGTTAATAGATTCAGACTTAGATGGTGTAAGGAAGGTGATACCTCAAAATGTACTTTAAGGACAGTAGTGATAAGAGAAACAGGTCCAAATAGAATAACATCAAGGTAATGTCAGAAGCCTGTACTTGCAAAGGATTGGTGCCCATTATGCACAGTGGTTGGCATGAAGTCAGGAATACAACGACCCAGACCAGCTTACTCTGCCCTTGAGCTGCATCTGAAAATAATAAAGACTGGGTTCTCTGGCTGCTGACATGGCTTTCTTGATAGCTCAGTGAAAGGTATGTAACCCTTTGATTGGCAGATGGTGGAACAGCTGCTTTACGTAACTTGATGTTGAGTGAGAGCAACAGTGCCAAGTGAACAGGCATTTGGAGATGCAGATCTCCCATAAGAGCCACAGAAGACACTTGTTGCTCCTGAGCAACAGTGCCAAATAAAGGGTTAGAAAAAGATGATCATGCACACATGCGTGGAGAAGTAAGAGCCTACTAGATCAACAGGCTGTGAACCTGAGAAGCCCAGCTCATGTCCTGCAACTCCTTGCGATCCGAGGCAGTCACTTAACTCTTGGTTGCCTCAGGTAAACAATTGTAAGCTCTCCGAGGAAATACGACTCACCTTGTAATCTAAAAATCCCATCCCTTCCCTTCCCTCTTTTGAGATTACAGGTCATCTAGCAGTGGACCCTTTCTGGATGTTTCATTTGGTCAACGGGTTTATAATTTTAATGTTGAGCCACTTGAGCCATGTCAATGCTCGAGGTCGATGCTTACCATTAAATGCTGGCAGTCGTGCGTCTGATAGTATAATATGACTTAGGCACGTGACTTCAAAACCCTTTTGCAGTTGTGCACTATAGAATTTTAAAAAAGATACAGAAAACAAGCAGAAATAGTCAGTAGGTTCTCATAGCAGGTACCCTGCAGTGCACCAAATACCAAATCACAAATAATAAATATAACAAATTTTGATTTTAAAGGTGAGCCCTCAGTGTGAGGAGCTAGCAATAACATAGAAACATAGAAACAGATGGCAGATAAGGGCCACGGCCCATCTAGTTTGCCCACCCCAATGACCCTCTCCTACCTTTCTCTGTGAATAGATCCCACCTGTCTGTCCCATTTGGCCTTAAAATCAGGCACGCTGCTGGCCTCAATCACCTGAAGTGGACAACTATTCCAGCGCTTAACCGAACTGGTATGGGAGCTTAAATAAACACCATCATGGGGCTCACAGTGTGTGAAAAACACAAACAGTCACATAAATTTGTGCTTTTTAAATACTGGTGCAAAAAACTCGCAAAGAAAACCCCCAGCTGTCCCCCTAAAGACCCCAACATAACTTTTGAATGTTGGTCAGGGAAAGCTGTAAGTCGCTCGAGGTGTTTGTAATTTATAACAACCCCGCACCTAGGTGCAATAATGCACGTAATTGCAAATGTATTTATTTAAAAGACTTACACTCCATCTAAAAACTAAGCGGATTACAACCATACTTGCATAAAATATTAAACACAGAGTGGTACCTTGGTGCTTGGCACAGGCACTGAGGCGGTATATGCTTTTATGTAGAGAATGACATGAGGACAGATTTGTCCCTGTAGGAACTCAATTTCTCCATCACCGCAAGTTCTGGCACTGTCCCTGCCCCAATCTTATAAGCTCCGCCTTAATTACACAAGCCTTGAACACTTAGGATTTTCAAGTGTTTGAGGCTTGTGCAGATGAGAACAGAGCTTAGGCATTGGTGGAAAGAGGTATTATGACATCACAATCTGAGCTCTAGAATGTTGCTACTTATGATTTGAAAGCGTTTGAGGCTTGTGCAGATGAGGACAGAGCTTAGGCATTGGTGGTATGAGGCATTATGACATCACAATCTGAGCTCTAGAATGTTGCTACTTAGGATTTTCAAGTATTTGAGGCTTATGCAGATGAGGACAGAGCTTAGGCATTGGTGGAATGAGGTATTATGACATCACAATTTGAGCTCTAGAATGTTGCCACTTATGATTTGAAAGTATTTGAGGCTTGTGCAGATGAGGACAGAGCTTAGGCATTGGTGGAATGAGGCATTATGACATCACAATCTGAGCTCTAGAGATGGGAGGAAAACACAGCACATTGAGGGCTTGCCATCAGCTGATTGCAGCAGAGGAATCCCAATCAGCTGAGCCGGTTTCGGGGATTCCTGCCAGCTCAGCTGAGCTGTGGAGCCCTAAACTCCTCCCCCGACATCTCTCTGATATCCCCGGGCCCCCCGTGTTCCCCAACATCCCCAAACCCTTCCCGACATCCCCCCCCACATTGTACTGCTGAAATCTTAACACTAAGGGCTCCTTTTACGATGCTGCACGGGCTAGACACTAATACAGCTGGCATTAGTATTTTCTGTGTAGCGCAGGGTTAGCGCGCGCAAAAAACGCTAGCGCACCTTCGTAAAAGGAGCCCTAAAACTTTAAACAAAATTCTACCTTTAACAGGAAGCTAGTGTAATTGATGCAAAAAACAGGGGGGGGGGGAGAGAGGGTCACATATCCTGCCCTATCGTTTCCAAAAATCATTCATGCAGAGGCATTCTGGACTACCTGCAGTGCCCTACACTTAGAGGACCCCATCCCCAGGTACAGGACATTGCAATAGTCCAATTTGTGTGATATCATACATTGAACTACTATCTGAAAATCATATTTTGATAACATTGGCTTCAGTCTATGTAATAGCCGCATTTGGAAAAATGAAGATTTCACTGTAACTATCACTTGATCTTGCATTGATAATGTCAAATCTAACCAAATTCTAAGAATTTTAATTTTCTTCCTTACTGGTTTTTAAACTTTCTTAGTTCTATTCAACTTTTTATTGTTTTTTTTTTTAACTACTGTAAACCACATAGAACTTTACGGCCTTGTGATATATAAATTGATTATTATTATTATTATTATTATTATTACTGGTATTTCCATGGTATCTACTTCAGGCCATGCTGGATCTTCTATTCTCCCCATCATCAATAATTCAGTTTTCACCAAATTCAAAATGAATTTTTTGTTACATCATCCATGCCTGTACTGTTCTCAAGTAAAATATCACTCTAGTTTGTAATTCCCTCTGCCAGACAGTCATTGGCAAAAAGAATTGAATGTCATCTGCATAAAATCTATAGCTGACACCTAATTCTCAAACACATTGCTCAATGACGCTAAATAAAGCTTAAAATGAAACACTGAAAGAGCGGAATTAAAGCCAGCATCATTTTACACCAATTAAGGCTCACCAATTATGCTTAAAGCCAATCAGCACCTAATTTGACAATTACGTTAGGGGCATTGGCACTGTTCTTTAATTTGCAGCCACAATTTTGCTCTCAAGTCATGAAACTGTGTGCACAAGTTAAAATTAGAGGGACAATATCTTAACAAGACAGTCCTTGGGCTGGGCAGACTGCTTAGTCAAGGAGCCATTTTAAGTCCTTCATTTTCTACCAAATACAGCTACCAGAAGTGCACCATAAAGCCGTGTTTTCCCAAGTCAGGTTTTCAGGATATCCACAATGAATATGCATGTAAGAGATCTGCGTACAACAGGGGCAGCGTATGCAAATCAATCTCATGCATATTCATTGTGGATAGCCTGAAAACCTGACTGGTAGGGCTGCGCTCCAGGACCGACTTGGGAAACGCTGCCATAGCGTATCCAACCGTGGTAAAACCCGGCAGCAATAGCGCCCAAATAACCAGGATAGGACACACCATAATGGCGGTGGCTGAGTCAGAACTGGCTACTCAATTACACTGTAGGATTTCTTACCCTTCAGACCAAGTTTTCATCCCCTCAGGGGGACTAAAGGAACCCTGAAAGGTATATTTTTGTTCAATCCATGTATGTGCCGGACAGACTCGACAAGAGATTTTGGGGCTGATTCTATAAACGGGGCCTAAATCAGCCAGCGCCTAAAAAAAAATGGCACTGGCTGCATGTCAATCACACTTAAGCCGTCGCTTCAAACCCGCTTGTGAAACACACTATACCCTTACTGAAACAGACTGATGTTAGGCCCAAAGTTTCAATTTAAATTAAGTGTATGAAACTTTGGGCCCAACATCGTCTCTTTCAGTAAGGGTATAGTGTGAATCACACTTAAGCGCCATTTACAGAATTGTAGCTAGTAGCACCTATGTAAAAACTTAAGCGCCTGAAATGTAGGCCAGGCTTTTAAAGGCCTTCATTTCAGCCACCTAAGTTTTTGGAGAATCCCATTTAGTGACGCCTAAGTCAAGCTCCTCCCATAGAAACACCCACTTAGGCATTAGGCGCCATGTGATAGGCTATTAAAGGATTTTTGCCAATTTACCCCCGCCCCCCTCTCCTGTTTTACTAAAACGCGATAGTGGTTATTAGCACAGGGAGCTGCAGGCTGCTCTCGCCGCTAATAGTAACTCTACGAGCGTCAGGAACAGCGTGGAGCATTCAGCGTGGTTCCCTGCGCTAATAACCGCTATCCCGCTTTAATAAAGGGGGGGTAAGGTTATGCGTCCTTTATAGAATCAGCCCTTTCATGCAGAACTCATGAATACAGTAGCTGTATAGTTAGACATATTATATGTGAAGATGGTCCTGACTTCAGAAATATAAAAAGCATAACTAAATGAGATAGTGGATAGGGCCAAAACGCTTTTCATTTTCTATCTAACAATTAGGAACAAAGGGAAAGCACATTAAAATATGTGCAAAATAACAGATGAATTCTTCAACTGTTGTAATTTGCAATGCATCAAATGGATCTGAGAGAGACTTGGTTTAATGTTTTCTAAAGAATTGCAATAACTGTCTTGGATAAGCCGCACCATAGATGAAAAGCTAATTAAGGGGTTTGTAGTGCAGTACTGGCATATGGGCACACTATACCAATTTCAACATTACTGCATGCTGAAACTCCCCCGACTGAAATGGCCAATTATGCTCATCATGTTGGCTTTTGCTTTTACAGTACTTACTCACCAATGCTGCCATCTAAAGGCTGTTATTATTATTGCAGGTTTGTTCAGGGTAATTGTCAGGAACCAAATCACTCCTGATCCTGTTAGCAGCAGTTATCTTTGGAAGTGCTACATCCCACATCCAGTGAACCAGCAGCTGTGCTGCTTGGTTGCAAGTTATATCTTAAATGCAAATATCAACATGCATGTCAAAAATCTGTAAGTGATGTGCCAGAAAACATCAAACATCAAGTTGAGGGATCCATAAGCACAAAGCGCAGCAAACCAAAATCAAAACAGTACAGTTGGCCAGAATTGGAACAAAATGTTGAAACTTTATTAGGTTTACCCGACACGGCCCATGTTTTGGCTAGACAGCCTGCGTCAGGGGTCTGAAAAATAATCCATTTTGACATACATAAGTATAAAAACATAAACTAACATAACATAACTTAACTTATATACATCATATACAATTAAATTCAACTATACACAAAATAATAAAATGCAGCTATTTAAACTAAAATAAGAAGAACCCACAAATAATAAAAATATCATATTGAAAAAATATTAATTTTTACCAACTTCAGATATAGTTTAATTCTGATCAAAGTTTTACAAAGGCACATACATTGATGAATAAAAACACCTAAAAATCCATAAAATAGAAATTACATGAGGATTCATAGAGCATACAGTCTAAAAATGCTCAGGAATATTTCTGTGACTGGCTGCTGCAGTTAACTCAGGGGTCCTTTTACTAAGGCACGCTGATTTAGCTTGCGCTAATCGATTTAGTGCACGCTAAAGATTAGTGCACGCTAAATGCTAAGGCGCCCATAGAATATGGGTCCCCCGCGCCGAGGAGAGGAGCGTGGGAGCCCTGCTCCGCCCCCCTCCCGATCCAGCAGGAGACACCAGCAGTTAAAACCAGCCGCATCAACGGCGTGTGGCCTTTTTCGTCAGTCCCTCGCGCCGAGGAGAGGAGCGTGGGAGCCCTGCTCTGCCCCCCTCCCGAACCAGCAGGAGACACCAGCAGTTAAAACCAGCCGCATCAACGGCGTGCAGCCGTTCGGCATGCCGACGAAGGCGCACGACAAAGGCGCGTGCGCCTTAGCTCACGCCTTTGCGAAGCGCCAGTGCGAGGCGCCGTGCGGAAGTGTCGTCTTTTCATTCAGGTCACCATACCCTCAAAACTTCAACCCTCAGTGACAGTTGACCGATACCCGCAGCTGGACCACCTCCCCAGACGGTGCTGACCCAAACCGGTCACCTTCAGCGGAAAATCTGAACCTCCAATCCATGGATTTGGCCCACCTCCACGACAATTCCAGACCTCAGCGTCCGGACTAGACACAGCCCAGGCACCCTACACCGCAGATCCAGACCCAGCTGACCAGCCAGATAAGTATCCCTATATTTCACAAACAATCTATGTATTCTTCCAACCCACAAGCAAGGCATTGCCAGACAACCACCGTATAGCCGGACAAGCAATGCACAGCCTGACAAGGCCTACATAACATGACTAGTATTGTATAGCTGGTCAATTACTGTATAACCAGAACTTGTATAACCAGAACCTGTATAACCTGTACAACCTGAACCTGTACAACCTGAACCTGTCTAACAGCACGTCAAGTCTTGCATAGCTAGGTTTTCCAGACAAGCACCGGGTTTTTTTCCTGTCACCCTCCCACTCCCTAATCTCACCCTCCTCCCCCTATATCCCCCTTCACCCCCTGACCTCCTCCTCATAATCAAGATAACCCCCTCTAGAGATCGGAGCCATGGCTTTACCAATCTCCCATCAATGCACACTGTTGCTCCTACTATATCTCATCTGCATCAGAATTTGCACAGCCAACCCTCGATACCCATCACCAATACCAATTCACTACACCTCACACCGTGAGGCGAAGCCCAAGTTCCCACCATTCCCACCATACAAATCACACGACCACCCAAAGCTAGATCCACTTCCAACCACAACTCCCCCCTCCCCCCACACTCCTTCCAAGCCCCGCACTATAAAACAGCGGTCACTAAAAAAACTAGCCTACTCCCACTACCTTCCAAACGAAGTCACCACCCATCAGAACCTACGAGGCTACTACCTAAACATAAGATCGATGAGGAACAAATCCATCCTGATCAAGGATTGGCTGAACGAAATTAACCCGGACTTTCTGCTACTCACAGAAACTTGGCTACTATCAGATAGCGACATCATTATCAAAGATTGTCTCCCCCCAGGCTTCAAGATTATAACTCTAGCTAGAACCTGGGGAAGGGGAGGAGGATTAGCAATAATCTACAGAGACCACCTAAATTGCGCTATTCTTAACTCTGAATCTTCGCCCAACTTAGAGATATTGTCAGTATCGCTAACCTCAAAAACCCTAACAGCATCCCTAACAACTATCTTGTTCTATGTCCCACCAAAAAAATGGAACCTAGCCAAGGAGGACTTCACGGAATTTTTGATAACCAACTCCTTAGCAAGCCCATACAACTTACTATGTGGTGATATCAACATTCACCTAGAGCAAACAGACCAACCAGAAATATCAGATTTTTGGTCACTCATCTCTCAACTAGACTACTTCACACCACCCCCAACCAAAACCCATCAAAAAGGTCATCAGTTAGACCTAGTGACTTTCTCCTCTAAAGAACCAATCAACCCCAAACTCTACTGGAAAGAAGATAGCTGGTCAGACTCCCTATGGTCTGACCACAGACTATGTTACTTCACTATTGACTGCCTACAAAGAGCCAACATAAACAATAAAACAAGAACTAATAAAACCCACACTTCCAGAGGTAAGATCGACCCAATAGAATTCTGGTCCCAATACGAGAATATCATTACTCAGAATGCAGAAACAGATCAATTCATGTCCTCATGGACTAAAGACAGCACAAACATTCTAAACAAAATTGCCCCCTTAAAAATCCGCAGAAAGAGAAGCACAAATCTAGAGGGATGGTTTGACTCCGAGCTGCTACTGCTAAAGAGAGACCTAAGAAAGTCAGAAAGATTATGGTCTAAATCTGGTACTCAAGAGCACAGGGTTGAGTGGAGATCAAAATTAAAAAACTACAAAAACCTCACCAAGGAAAAACGAAAAAATTTCTACGCCCAAAAAATAGGAAACGTCACAAACAACAGTAGAAACCTCTTCAACCTGGTCAACGACCTCTACAGTCTCGAGACAGTCACGAACACCCGGGAGGATTCCACCTTAACAGCCAGCACCCTAGCTGACTTCTTCAATTCTAAAATACAAAAATTAAGATCATCTAGAACTCCCCCGGCCAACCCCCACGAGTACTTCCCCATCCTCAATGACACAAACACATCCAACTGTGTTCTAGGATCCAGAACCGACCTAAGTTGGAACCATTTCACACCCTTAGACTGGCAATCCTTTAACAAATACTACAGCAAATACAATAACTCCTACTGCAGACTGGATACTTGTCCCCCATATGTCATGAAAACTGCCCCAGCCCACTTCAAAGCCTACATGCTGACATGGGTCAACGCTCTACTATCCGCCGGAAACTTCCCAGCAGAGCAAGGCCACATCCTGATAACTCCAATTATAAAAAACTCAAAAGAACCTCCCAACATCCCATCTAATTACAGACCTATCGCCATCATCCCACTAGTCACCAAAATAACTGAAGGGGCAGTAAATGCTGAACTCACCATATACCTGGACAAATTCGACATCTTACACGACAACCAATCAGGCTTTTGCTCTGGCCACAGCACCGAAACCATCATTGCCTCTCCACTCTACCACCTGCACTCACTCTTCAGCCAGGGCTCCAGCGCCCTAATCTTGCAACTTGACCTAAGCAGTGCTTTCGATCTAGTTGACCACACCATTCTCCTAAACTGCCTCGCACACATCGGCATCTCCGGACAGGTTCTCAGCTGGTTCAACGGATTTCTAAAAAATAGATCTTACAGAGTCATCAAGAATGACTCCTTCTCCCACAGCTGGGACAACTCTTGTGGTGTCCCCCAGGGCTCACCACTATCCCCCACCCTATTCAATATCTATCTCGTCTCCTTGGGAAACCTCCTGCACAACTTCAAGCTCAAATTCTTCATTTACGCAGACGACATCACAATAATCATCCCCCTAACCAGTTTCACCCTAGAGCTGCTTGACTCTATATCACACATACTCAGGCAGATAGAACTCTGGATGCTATCCTATAGACTAAAACTAAACGCTGACAAAACTAAATTCTTCCTGGCCTCCCCCAACGACAAACTCAAAAATACCTCAATCCAAGTGAACGGGTCGGACTTCCCCCTAGAACAAACCTTAAAAATCCTAGGAGTCACCCTAGACAAACACCTTTCCCTTGAAAAGCACACTGATCTTACCGTCAGGAAATGTTTCTCGGCGCTCTGGAAACTCCGCACCATAAAAAAATACTTTGATGACAACTCATTCCGACTGCTAGTACAATCCTCCATTCTCAGCATCCTCGATTATTGCAACATCATTTACCTAGGCGCCATGAAGCAAACCCCCAGGAGACTAAAACTGATTCAGAACACTGCCGTCCGCCTTATATTTGGCCTTAACAAATGGGAACATATCACCCCTTTCTACCATAAACTGCACTGGCTGCCATTTGAATCCAGAGTACTGTTCAAGTTTGCATGCCTCAGCTTCAAAACGGTGTTTGGTCTATCCCCAAGCTACCTCATCCCCCACTTTAAATTAAACCACAACAGTAAGAACTCTCGCAGAATTCATCTGTTCGCCTTCCCCTCCCTAAAACTATGTCCTCTCAAACGATTCATTGACAAAACCTTCTCCTTCCAGGCGGCCAAACTAAACTCATGGCTTGCCCAAATTATACTTGACGCCCCCACTTACCTGGACTTCAGAAAAAAACTCAAAACTCACTTATTCCACAGACAGAATCTCTAACACTCCCACTCGCGACTTCTACTCCCTTCAATACACTTAAACCTCCACCTTCCCCCCCAAGATTCCCTCCAAACCAACTATCCTCCCTGACCGGTATGTTTTTTCCCTATAAAATAAAAAAATAAATAAATTTTTGGACACTCTTGTATATTCCATGTACTATGTTCCCTGTATATTCCTCGCATATTCCTTATATCATACTCCTTGTATACTCCTTGTATATTTCCTTGTATATTCCTACTGATGGCATTTTAAACTCCTGTTTAACTTCAACGACTTGTACACTCCAAAAAATTGTAAATTCCAAGGCTATTTTCGTGTGTAATCTTTTTAATCTGTGTGTAAAATTTCGTGTGTAATCTTATTAACTGCTGTGAACCGCCTAGAACTCTCTGGGTATGGCGGTATACAAAATAAAGTTATTATTATTATTATATAATCAATTAGCGCACACTGAATTGGTTAGCACCCGGTTAGTAAAAGGACCTGTCAGTGAGAAGTGCCTGCCATTATTACATCTTCTTTCCATGCTTTAAACCAATGCAGCTCTACTTACTAATGTTCCAAATACACCTAAAACAACCGTGTACCCAATGTTATCTTTGCCACAATTATAAATGTATCCATAGTGCTCTAATTACTCAGTCTGGTGCTGAAATATCCATTGTAACCCAATATAAAATCATCCAGTGTAAAAACAACTTACCGCACCCTAGAGGTTCTGACACAATCCCTGTTCAAAAAAAAAAAAAGATATGTATATAATATATTTAAACACTTTATTCATCGATACCTTCAATGAAGAAAAGAAAGAACAAAACAAGATTTTCTCTAGCTCTTACCTTATTCAATTATTTTTATTTGTTGGTCCTTTATATTTTAATTTTAATAACTGTATATTATTGTTTTACGTATGGTTGAATTTAATTTTATATGATGTACAGTATATGTTATTTTATGGTTTTGTTCTTACATATGTCAAAATGGATTTTTTTTTTTTTCCAGAGCCCTGATGCAGGCTATCTAAGTGAAACACAGGCAGAGTGGGGTCAACCTAATTAAGTTTCATCATTTTTGTTCCAATTCTGGCCAACTGTACTGTTTTGATTGGTTTGCAATGATATACCAGAAGACATATCGGGAAAGACCCGAAGAGCTAAATGTGTGTGCACCCTGAAGAAGAAGAGGGACAGGGAAAATCTAGATATTTGAATAATTGGAAAATGATAATGCACAAAAAAATGAACAGAAACAACTCTAAATGAAGGCATGGGGATAAACTTGTATGGAGTGGTAGCTATAAACATACCCACCTTACTGGTCCTTATCTGCCATCATTTAACTATGTCACTACGTATACAGTGGCATAGCAAGGGTAGGAGGCGTGCAGGTCAGTGTTGCCCCTGTGCCCTCCTCTCTGCCCCCTGCTCCTTCAGTGCCCCACACACGCACCCTCCCTTCTCACCCTGTATCTCTTTAAATCTGCCAGCACGAGCAGCTTGTCCGACCTGCTGCTTGTGCCGGTGTTGGCTTTCCCTCTGACCTCACTTCCTGGCCTCGCGATCCGGAAGTGGTTTCAGAGGGAGCCAGGCCAGCTCAAGCAGCAGGCCAGAGTAGTTGCTCATGCTGGGAAGATTTAAAGAGGTACGGGGGCAGGGGAGAGCACAAGTGTGGCGTGGAGGGGGGGGAAGACGGTCCAGCCCCCCCCACCCCACACACACACACACTGACTGTATATAAAGGGCTAGGGGCTAGGTTCAATGAATGGTGTCCAAAGTTAATATTCTGAAAAGGGTGCTCTGTGCAGAGCATCCTTCATAGAATTATAGCTTAGCACGCATTTCAGGCCCAATTCTGTATAGTGGCACCAAAGTTGTGTGCGCAAATCTGTGTGCATTGCTGATTTGTGCACAGAACTTGATCTATAAGCCAATCAGCACTGATCATTGGCATTCATCAAGTAATAATTGGCCCTAATTAGAATTTACACACACAACTTTCTAAGCATATTCTAAATGTGCTGCGCATAAATTCTAGTGTGGATCTCAACAGGGGAGGCATGGCCAGGTAGGAGCATGGTGTGGGTTGTGGTCGTTCTAAGTTAGGCCTAGAGGACCTCTGTGCTTCCAATCTAAAAGTACTAATACTGGGAACATCCAGCAGCCTCTTATTTGTCGATTTTAAAGTTAAGGCAATTGCTCTAAGTTTGACGATACCATTACTGACATACGGCAAGAGATTTTGATACATTACATTCAAGAATCTCCGATAATCCCTCCTGAATAAAAAGAATTGGACATCATAACTATTAAAAACTTTCCCTGCAGGGAAAAAAATGTGCTGATGCTTGAGTTGTATGGCTGTCAGGTCATATTATTTTGCTTTCAATGCAGCTGCCCCTCCCCCCCTCAAAAAAACAACCTGCCACCATAGGCAATACCTGGTCTTACCTAATGGATGAGCCAGTCTCAACATTCTTTAGGCCCACTGCCAGGTTGTTAGCAGAATGTTTGGCTATCAGTCAGTGCCAATATTCAGACCCTCTGAATAGTGTTGGTGAATACCCCAGACTCAGTGCTGATAGCTACCAGCCACCACCCAGATTCCAGTCCTGAAGATCCAGATCTAATTCAGCTCCGATGGCCGACACGTATAAAAAGAAAAATAAATGCTGGCTATCCTGGCTGAATAGCGACTGGTTATGAAAAATGTCCCTGCCCTATCACGGATCCACAAATTGTACTACAGGTCGCCTTGAACCTTTTTCAGGCACAGAACGCTAAATCCCAGATTACATTAGATTTCTAGGAGCTTAAATGAATACTGGTCTGAAATGCAGGTGGATTTTCAACTAAAACCTTAAGTCCCTAAGTTGAGCTGGAAAGAGGCCCTTAACTCTGAGGCTTAACTTCAAGGAGCTCAGCTGAGTTCCAGTTTTGCTATATATCAAATCCAAAAAAGAGACAGAAAGAGAATTAAAAAAACAACAACCAGGGAGTGGAGGAGTAGCTTAATAGTCAGAGGCAGTGGGCTGAGAACCAAGGAAGCCAGGGTTCAAATCCCAGTGAGGCTCTTGAGACCTTAGGCCAGGAGTATCAAAGTCCCTCCTCGAGGGCCGCAATCCAAATCGGGTTTTCAGGATTTCCCCAGTGAATATGCCTGAGATCTATTTGCATGCACTGCTTTCATTGTATGATAATAGATCTCATGCATATTCATTGGGGAAATCCTGAAAACTCAACTGGATTGTGGCCCTCAAAGAGGGACTTTGATACCCCTGCCTTAGGCAATTCCCTTAGCCCTCTGTTGGCTCTGGTACAAATTTAGATTGTAAGCCTTCCAGGAACAAGGAAATGCTGCATTAAATACCACCTTTTTTTTTTTTTTTTGTAGTGTTAATAATAATAATAACAACTTTAATTTTATATACCACCATACCACAAACAGTTACCTCCACACTCAAAGCAGTTTACCTACAAGTACTTCAAGCATTTTCCCTATCTGTCCCAGTGGGCTACAATCTATCTAATCTACCTCAGGCAGTGGAGGATTAAGTGACTTGCCCAGGGTAACAGGAGCAGTGTCAGGGTTTGAATTCACACCCTAAGGGTGCTGAGGATGTAGCTCTAACCACTACAATTATGAGCGAAGAGTCCTAAGGGTATCCCAGTATTTAAAATGATAAAAAGGTCAAAACTAGGAATCTTGAATTTAATTTGAGACAACAGAAGCCAGTCGCTCCAGGAACAAAGTGGGTGATACAATCAGACTTCCCAGGTGCATGGATAACTCCTAGGGCAGTGCTCGGTAGGGATGGTGCTAGACTCAACGGGGCCCAGGGCATATGCTATGGCAGGGCAGTGGCGTACCTAGGGGGGGGCGGGCCGCCCCGGGTACCAGCTCATTAGGGGTGCTCGAGCCTTGGAGTCATGGCCCAGGAACTTCCCTGCTATGGCCCGACTCCAAGGTTTCCGCGAGTCCCCGAAGTGATCCTGCCTGAGCCCTCTCTCAAATTCCATTCACCCACAGCCACACCCCCCGTCGCCGTCGGAGCTTGGTCAGCAACTTCCGGTTTCCGGCTGGGTGGAAGCAAGAAAGGGAGCCCGAGCCGCGTGGGACACTGCAATTAAGGCAGGAACTGAGGGTGAGTATCGCTGGGCTGCTTGGTGGTGGTTTTATTGTTATTTTATTTCTGCCCGAATCAATTTTTTAAAAAGCCCAAAATCGGCCTCCCGAATCATCAACTGACCCTCCCCCCCTAAAGCAGGATCGGCAATTTCCTCTTGCTAGCCGGCTCCTGCTTTAGAGGGCGAGGGGGGAGGGTCAGTTGGGAATTGCTGCAATGTCCTGCTTCCCCTCTGGCCTCCTAACCCGTACCTAATTGCATTAGATAGTACTAGATGGGGGGTGTAGGCCTTAAGGGGTGGGGTGTAGGCCTTAAGAGGGAGGTGTAGGCCTTAAGGGGGGGACAGACCTTTGGGTGGGGGGGGTGCAGGCCTTCAGGGGGGGTGCAGGCCTTCAGTGGGGTGCAGGCCTTCAGTGGGGTGCAGGCCTTCGGGGGGGTGCAGGCCTTCAGAAGGTACAGACCTTCAGAGGGGGGGGTGCAGGCCTTCAGAAGGTACAGACCTTCGGGGGGGTGCAGGCCTCCAGAAGGGTGCAGGCCTTCAGGAGGTACAGACCTTCAGGGGGGGTGCAGGCCTCCAGGGGGATGCAGGCCTTCGGGGGGGGGGGTGCAGGCATTCGGGGTGGGTGCAGGCCTTCAGGGGGGGAAAGACCTTCGGGTGGGGGGTACAATCCTTCGGGGAGGGTGCAGGCCTTCAGGGGTGGGGTTTAGGCCTTCAGAGGGGGACAGACCTTTGGGTGGGAGGTAAAGTCCTTCGGGGGGTGCAGGCCTTCAGGGGTGGGGTGTAGCCCTTCGGAGGGGGGACAGACCTTCGGGGGAGGGGGGTCCTGGTGTAAAAGTACAGAGTGAGAGAGGGAAGGGGGGGTTCAAAGATACGAGCATATGCCAGACTTTGGGGGTTAGAAATAATGGGTCTAAAAACAGAGGAGTGGGAGAGAGATGGTGCATAATGGGATTTAGGGAGGGAAGGAACAGAAAGGGAGAGAACTTGGAAACAGGGGATGGTGTGGAGGGGGGATAGAGATACTGGATAGGAGGATAGTTGGGAACAGAAAGGGAGAGATGGTGGATGCTGGGGTGGTGGGGAGTTGAGAAAAGGTGAATCTGTGGATCGAGACAAAAAAAGGAAAGATGCCAGATCTCCGGGAGAGGGAAGGGAAACGGAAGGGGAGGACAGAGATGGCAGACGGATGGTTAGCACGGAGAAAGGAGACCCTGGCAAGCAAGACAACAAGAGCCTGGGACCAACAAGATTTGAATATTGACCAGAGAACAAAAGGTAGAAAAAATAATTTTATTTTCTGTTTTGTGATTACAATATGTTAGATTTGAAAAGTGTACATGAGACAGCTTGAAATGGGAACTTTTCTATTTTTGTGAATGGCAAGGCTGAGTTCAGTTAAAATATATGCTTTATAAGAAAATATAATAATGTGTTTTATAAAGTTTATAAGCATTGCTGGCATACTCGGTGAGGTGTTCCTAGTGTTGGTGGTGGTGGTAGCATGTCAGTGTGTTGAGAGGAAGAGGTAGTCTGGAAATTCTGCTGAGCAAACTCTGGGCCCATTTCCACCCCCAGTTAGTCCACTCCACTCAACTGGTTCACACACTGAGTGGGTCTTTGGGTGTTATTTCTGGGTAGTTGTTTTAGAATCTCTTCCAGTGGTTTGTCAGTATCTCCTTCTGGTCCAAGGAAGGAAACTTTGTCAACCTTAGCATTGACCTTCAGAATATGTTTGTAACAGCGCTGCTTGTGTGGCATTAGGCTATGTAGTGATCGAAAGAAAAAAACAGACCTTTGCACATTTTTGCACTATATGGTGGGTGTATGAGGAGATTCATTTCCTGCACAGTTAAGTCCATGTGAAGTTACCTTGTGCTGTATTTGACATCTAGCAAGGTCTCTGTTTGGAAGGAAAGATCTAAGCTTAAAAATGAAGTGGCCAGAAGTTATGTTAAAAGTAGATAGCGTAGCTGGTTTTAAGAAAGGTTTGGACAAATTCCTGGAGGAAAAGTCCATTGTCTGTTATTAAGACATGGGGGAAGCGTCTGCTTGCTCTGGATTGGTGCACTCAGCAGCAACAAATACTAGTTTTGGCTGGCTCTTTCCCCGCATTTCTCCTCTCTTCCCCACAATTTAATATCCAGTTCAGGCAGTAAGTAAATACATCGGCAGGGGGGGGTCTGGTAAGTCTTGGGGCTGGGGATGGAAGGTGAGAATCAGTTCTGTAGGCTATCAGAAATTTGCTTAATTATCTACTCACACAGAAAAGCAGTAAAGTCAATAGGTTCTCTGAGTGGGAACAACCTGTTTGATCTTGCACTCTTGTGATTGACCAATTGTTTATCACTGTTTAATTTATCACATTGATTAATTTGAGCACACCTGAGGTGTCCTATGATGGTGTGCACTGCAGGCAGAGGGTGATTAACCTGTGCCTTATTGTGTAAAGCGCTGGAGAATTCTCTCCTCTCGCTTACCTCTCACGCTGAGGACACCCTGCTTCAGTATAATCATTTATATGATTTATCTTATAAACATTATTACGTGGTCTTTTCCTCAAGTGCTGAGACATCAGGTTGTTCCCACTTGGAGAACCTATTGACTTTTACTGCTTTTCTGTGTGGCTTTAAAATTTTTGCTATTCAGTATACCTAAACTATTATTCAGTAGAAAAAATTTGGTTTCTTCAATCAAATCCTGTGTGGACATTGGACTTCTATGAGTGAATGTTCTGCTTGATTGAACAAACTAAATTTTTTCTACTGAATAATAGTCTAGGTACAATGAAAGTAAATAGCAAAAATGTTTGAGTAGATAATTAATGAAATCTTTTTCATATTGCTTGCTTATGGACTGGGAAAAAAGACTGTTCAAGCAAATGTCTCCAGAACTGCTTTAATGGAAAAATGTGATTATTTTTTTTAAGTACCTTGTGAAATTTATTGTTGTTGTGAAATTTATTGTTGTACTTTGTTTAAACTTAAAAAGCGGTGTCATTAACAGTGAATCGAATCGAAAAATCGATTCAACAGGGTGAATTGAATCGAATGAAATATTTTTCTCTGAATCGGGCAGCACTATTGGCTACCATGAGAATGGGCTCCCGGCATAAAATTAAACATTCAAAGCTACAATTCTCACTTATCTCTCTGTGTAATATTTGGTCTAGCGACCATACGGTTCATAGACAAAAATCGCGCGAGACAACGGCGCGCCAACAACTGAGCGCAGACAACTGAGCGCAAGGTTGACGGCGTGCCGAAGAAAAGCACTATTTTAAAGGGTTCCGACGGGGGGTGTTGGTGGGGAACCCCCCTATTTTACTTAACAGACATCACGCTGGCGTTGTGGGGGGGGGGGTTTGGGGGGTTGTAACCCCCCTCATTATACTTGAAACCAAACTTTTTGCTTGTTTTTTAGGGAAAAAGTTTAGTTTTAAGTATAATGTGGGGGGTTACAACCCCCCAAACCCCCCCCCCAACAGCAGCACAATGTCTGTTAAGTAAAGTGGGGGGGTTCCCCCCCACACCCCCCGTCGGAGCCCTTTAAAATAGTGCTTTTCTTCGGCGCGCCGTCAACCTTGCGCTCAGTTGTCGGCGTGCCGTTGTCTCGCGCGATTTAGTCCCCGTCAACGACCATACTCCTCAAAAGTAAAATAAGAACACGCACACAATAAGCTTTGGCACCAGCCTATTTGTTTTTAATTTCCAATCACGGCTGTGCAACTTGTACATTTGGGTTGAACAGAAAAAACTTTGCGTTGTGGCAAACAATGGTAACTAAAAAGTCAATTTACATATTATATATTAAACTTTTATCTTTCTCTAAATGAGTCTGAAGAGAATTGGGAATTATTAGACAGCAGCATACTTTTGTTTTTTTTGCGGTCGCACAACTGAAAAGAGTTCTACGGATTACTCTAAAAATAGTTTCCAGTGGTGTTCTTGAGATACCAATGAAAGTCGATGTCAACTACTCATCCTTTTTTTTAAAAAATGTACAACCATGTGGTAATGTTGCCAGGACACAATGTAAACAATTGTAGGTACTGACGTCAGTCAATGAGTATATAAGTACTCTTCTGAATACTTTTCTTAACTGTAACATTTTCTTGGAGGGAAACTGCACGGTAAAGGAAGACTGATGAGGGGACCCACACTTGGATTCGTGCCGGGACTTTCTTCCCAGGCCTACCAAGGGCTTCGATGTTCAGCTTTTAGGCGCTTTATGTGATGACTGTCGGACCTGCACGGCCAGTTCTTTCATGAAGTTTGGAAATCTTCAGCGCAATGGTGATAAGAGGAGAGAGCATGACCTGAACGAAAGTGAACACAGAAGAAGGGACTAAGTAAACATGCTGTGAGTAGTCACCGTCGGGAGGTAATTTTATAAGCAGATATTTCTCAGGTGCTCCGATGCCACGTGGTGACAGCCTGGGTTGTCCAGGTGCTTAACCCTTTCAGGACCATAAGGATCGTAGGCCAATTTTTGTGGTTTTGATGACATTTTTATGGTAAAAAGGGCTTGCAGATGCCAAAAAATTTATTTTTTTTGTGAAATATATATTTTTTTTTTTTAAATCAAACTTCTGGCTTATGGACAGTGTGGCAAGTGAATCTTCTCGTCAATCTGGCAACGACGCTAATGAATGAATGTCGGAACCAGTTTGTTTACATAAAGGCAGTATCATATGGAATCCGTACATATCAAATTTAGAACTGTAGACTATCCCAATCAAAATTTATAGGATTTTAAAGTTATGGGACAAATATGTCCCTTGGTCCTGAAAGGGTTAAAGAATACTATGTAACTTGGCACCCACACCCCCGTCTGCAGTTATATCCGCCATAGGTCTGGTGAAAGAAACTGCAGACTAGAGAATGACACGGGGGAAAAATTTTTCCGTCCCATCAGCGACTCAGTTTGCCTGTCCCGTCCGTTATGTCGCTCTCCCTGTCTCCCATTCCTGTAAGCTCTGCCTTAACCGCACCAGCCTTGAACAGTTATGAATTTAAAAGTATTTGAGGATTGTGCAGATGAAGGACAGAGCTTGCAAGAATGGGGCAAGGACAGGAAAAGACACGCGGGGAAGGGGACGGGGAGTTCCCACAGGGAGGGGGAAAAAATCTGTCCCTGTGCCATTCTCTACTGCGGACGCCTAAATGCAGCAAGGACATGTGCAATTGACAGAATCCTTTAAGTGGTGTAAGAGGGGGCCTCACCCAGTGGCGTAGTAATGGTGAGGGGCGCCAGCACCCTTCCTTCACTCCACTCCCCATTACTTCCCTGTCCCCCCCACTACCGCGCATGCGTGCCCTTTCCCTCATACCTCTAACGTTCGCAGTGCGAGCAGCAACCCCAATCTGCTGCTTGCATCAGCATCGGCTCTTCCTCCGATGTCACTTCCTGATCTGTGCCTAGGAAGTGACATCAGAGGAAGAGCCGACACTGGCGTAAGCAGCAGGCTGGGGTTGCTGCTTGCGCCGCAAACCTTAAAGAGGGAAGGGAAGGGATGCACACCTGGCAGGAGGAGGCAGGGAAGGGGGCGAGGGAGAGGCACCTCTCACCCTCACTGCGCCACTGTCTCCACCCATGTGGGCACCCCCCCTTTGCATTCACATTCTAGAAACAACTTGGGTGCGCCTTAAAAGCGTAGCGTTTAAATGTAAGGCTACATTTTGATTATAACTAATTATGATGTTATATATTTACATTCCCCACTGCAGGTCTCTTAACCCTCCATTGCCCAGAGTCACAAGGACCTGCAGGGGGAACAAAAAACACAAATATACAGTGTTCCCCCGGTTGTTCGCGGTCAGCGGTTCATAGTCCTGGTCAATCACAGTATTTTCGGACCGCAAACCGCCGACAAGGAGAGGGCAGCGGGAGAGAGCAGCCGGAAGCGCCGCGAGTGCAGGAAATCACTCGCGGTTCGCTCTGACTGCCTCTTCCTGCACGAAGTCGGGCCTTATCCAATCAGGAGCTGCTTTGAAACGCAGCTCCAGATTGGATAAGGCCTGACTTCATGCAGGAAGAGGCGGTTGGAGCGATTTCCTGCACTCGCGGCGCTCCGGCTGCTTTCCTGCTGCCCTCTTCAGGCTCCCCCATGAAAAAAACGTATTCGCGGTTTTTTGAGATTCACGGGTGTTCTTGGAATGGAACCCCCACGAATCTTGGGGGAGCCTGTACCTTTAATTACATGATTAATCGTGATTACTTTATTTTAGGCTGCATTTTGATTAAAATTTGTAAAGTAATGAAAAGAAATACAAGACAATTAGGGCAGGATTCACTAAACCTCCAAAGCGTGGGCGATCCGTTTCCGTTTGCATGCCGGCCGACTGATTCAGTAAAGGCCTAACTGCAGAACCAACAATTTTACAGGTACTGGGGTGGGCCGGGCCCGACCAGGACCAGGCAGGGGGTGGGAGGCCTAGGCGCAGGAGGGACCGGGCATCCCTCCTGCTCCCAACTATTTTTCAGGTATGTGGGTGGGCCAGGCCCGACCAGGACCGGGCAGGGGGTGGGAGGCCTGGGAGCAGGAGGGACCGGGTACCCCTCCTGCTCCCAACTTTCAGTCCATCGGACCTGCAATCTTTTTTATTTAAAACTTTTTTAGTAGTTTTGAGCCCTGCAAGCCCGTAGTTTTAACCCGCTTTAAACTCGTGGGTTAAAAGCACGGGCTCGCAGAGCGGGGAAGGGCAGTGCAGGGCAGCAGGACTTCGGGGCAGGAGATTTGTGCTCGAGTTGAGGCAGAGAGCAGGATATGCAGTTGGAAACCACTGAACGACTGGTCCCCAGCAGTCGCTTCTTCCGTTGATCTACCAGCCCTGTTTTCAGAGCCTATTTAAATATGTTTTGCTGCCACTTATGTGCGAGATGCAGGCATCCTACACATTCATGCACACAGGTAGCACTGAAATGTAGGTGCTCAGTAACAGAATTACCTCCCTAAAGCCTACTTAATCACAGAACTTATAGAATCTTGAACTGAAAGTCTAGCGGCTGCTCCCTAATGTCAACAGTCAAGAGAACAAGCAAAGAATAAAGCACAGCTAGTTAGAAACCTGAGGCTTCAATACCCAAAATATTATCCCCATTTCCTCCCACCTCTGCCCCTTCTTCTCTTGAGAATAATCATAAAATAAATAAAAGAGTGGTCAAGACCACTGGGGAACATTTTGTAAAGCTATTCAAATATATTAAGGATGCTCCTTCTCCTACTTCATTGCAGGCATTACTTTGGGCAAACTTTATAGCTTCAGCCTTACCTGTGGGTCTTCATATATTTTGCAAGGATCTTTCTCATAGCTATCAATGTATAATCGAACAGTGGCACCAGCACTTCCTGTTCCACTCAGCCTGAAGATGATGCGTGAGCCATCCACAAAGATTAGTCTTAGACCCTATCAAAGAAAAAGGACAGAAGCTTTTGGTCACATTTGATGTCAGCAAGCCACGAGCTTTGCCAAGTATATTCATTTCTTGATATACCGTCCATCAAAACATATCTAGATGGTTTACAGTAAATAAAATACATTTAAAAACAGATATTAAAAAGATGAAGAAAAAAAAGAAAATCCATCACATAATACAGTGAGGGGGGGAAGTGAAAAGACATAAGACTGACAACAAAGGGGTGGAAGGTACAAGAGGTGGCAAAAATACATCAATTAAAAAAAAAAATTTTTTTTTAAAAAGGAAGAGGGACGGTAGAACATTAGGACTTGTTCACCTCAAGCAAGGTGTTTTGGTGTTAAGAAGCTGAAGTGAAAATTATTTCAGGGAAAGCAGATGGAATCCTAGGTTAGGTATCGTAGGCGTCCTTGAATAAGAAAGTTTTGAGCTTAGTTTTGAATAGTGGGAGAGAGGGCTCTTTGCTTTATATGTATGGGAAGAGCGTTCCAAAGTGAGGGGGCCATTACTGAAAAAAAATGGAACTTCTAGCAGTGTCATGGAAAATTTCTCTGATAGAGGTGACAAGAAGAATATCTTGATAGTTTGAACAGAGAGTACAAGAGGAGGCGTAAGGAATTAGATATTTGTCTATGAAAGCAGGGATATGATGTTGTTTGACTTTGTAAGTGAGTAACAGAATTTTGAATGTAATGCGATGGGGAATTGGGAGCCAGTGGGCATCACATAGAAGCGGGGTGACGCCATCAAATTTCTTTGCATGGTAGATGAGTTTAACAGCCATGTTTTGTAGGATTTGAAGTCTATGTATCTCTTTTTGATTTATACCCTGATAAAGGAAGTTGCAATAGTCGATGTCTGAAATGATGAGGGAGTGGATGAGAATGTTTAGAGAGGGAGGATCGAGTAGAGATGAGAGTGATCGAATGAGTTTTAATTTGTAGAAGCATTTGCTAACCACAGAACTGATTTGCTGGTGAAAAGAGATGTTTTGATCTAGGATAATTCCCAGTATTTTCACTTTAGTATCTACCTGAACTGGGATGGAGTCTATTTTGATAGGATCGACTAGACAATCGGTGTCGGTGGCAAGAAATACCCACAGCACTCTTGCCCATTAAAATAGATTGAAGAGGTTGATAAGAGTGTAATATCCCAAACGAGGCTTTCAAATGGGGCTCTTCAAGAGATAACCACCACTTTGTATGGAGAGGGGAATTTAACATATCTTTTGAGCATCAGCGGATGCAAACTTGGAAACTGTTGACAAACTTGGTAACTGTTGTCATTGTGGCAAAGTTGTACTGTATATTCAATACAAAACCAAGCAGTTTGGAATAGAAACCTTCTGGAAAATAACTGAGCATCCGCATATCATATCCTTCCAGTTTACAAAGGAACTTTGGGGTGCCTCCTTAGGAGTTCTATACATACCTCAGAATAAAACATTGCTTTTCGCAATCAGAGTTGGTTGCGATGGAGAGAAGGAAGCTTACCTAGAATAGCTTTGTTGAAGGGGGGGGGGGGGGTTGATTTTTAACATCTATGGCATTTTAAGAAAGAGAGATTTGTATAAACTACCTTATATGACTGAGTAGGAGAAGAACTGGGTATAGCTTTAGAGGAGCAGAGCTGGAAAGATATTTTTAGACCTCTAGGTTATCTGTATTTGCTAATGTCAAAGAAATTGAGTGGCAGGTATTGCTTAGATCAGCGGTCTCAAACACACGGCCCGCGGGCCGCATGTGGCTCTCCAGGTTTTATTTGCGGCCTGCAGTCTGGAGGCGATCATTCTCTTCCTTTTGGAGCAGCAGCCGGCTCGTTCGTTCAAAGCCACGGGTTGGCAGCTCCTTGCGCTATCCACTCCTGCATCGGAAGCCTCTCTGATGTCACAACATCAGAGAGGCTTCAGACGCAGGCACGGATCTCGCAAGGAGCCGCCACCTCGCGGCTTTGAACGAACGAGCCGGCCAGACATGCTGCTGCTCCAGTGGCGTACCAAGGGGGGGGGCGGTCCACTGTTCTCCCTAGAGTGCGGCTCACAGCTCGTTTAGAGCAGTGGTGCCCAACCTGCTTCCCTTCCCTTCTCACTGCTGCCATCGGGGATCAGGCCGGCACCATTTTTCTTTGATCTCCCTGCTTCTCTTCCCTGCGGGGCCGACCAACTCTTGCGGCCCGACGTCAATTCTGATGTCGAGAGGACGTTCTGGCTAGCCAATTGCTGCCTGGCTGCCCGGAACGTCCTTTCAGACTTTAGAATTGACGTCGGGCAGCGAGAGTTGGCCCCGTGCAGAAGAGAAGCAGGGAGATCTTGGCCTGTTCTCGATAGCGGCAGCGGCAGCAGCCTATTCCGTGGCGGCGGTGGCATGGGGGAGGGCAGGAAGAAAGAAAGAAAGAAAGAAGGAAGTTGGGGTGGGGACAGGGAGCCAGAAAAAAAAGCAAAATATGGGGCACGGAGGAAGGAAGGAAGAAAGAAAGAAGGAGGGGGGACAGGGAACCAGAAACAAAGCAAAAAATGGGGCATGGAATCAGAGAAAGACAGACAGAGAAAGAAAGAAAAAGTTGGGGGAGGGAATGAGGTCTGGAGGAGAGGAAGCATACAGGAGGTTGAAAGAAGGGAAGAAGTATTGGATGCACAGTCAGAAGAATAAAGTGCAACCAGAGACTAATGAAATTACCAAACAAAGGAAGGAAAATGATTTTATTTTCAATTTAGTGATTGAAATGTGCCAGTTTTGAGAAAGAAAAGATATTGAACTTTAAATGTGGGTGCTGCAGAAAAAAATAGAGTACTTGGAGGGCCACAGAAAAAATAGTTAATGTCTTATTAAAGAAATGACAATTTTGCATGAGGTAAAACTCTTTATAGTTTATATATCTTTCCTTTTAACTGTTAAAGGAAAGTTTTATAAACTATAAAGAGTTTTACCTCATGCAAAATTGTCATTTCTTTAATAAGACATTAACTATTTTTTCTGCAGCCCTCCAAGTACCTACAAATCCAAAATGTGGCCCCGCAAAGGGTTTGAGTTTGAGACCACTGGCTTAGATGGTATCTGACACCCTTTCATTTGAGTAAACTGTTCCCTAATACACTGGCTAGCTGTTAAGAAGGGTTGTGGGCAGGAGGATATATATATATATTTACATGTGGTAGAACTGTCCGGTTGTGAAAACCTTCCGAGAGGTGATGTTGCAGGAAATGGGTAATATCTGGAATGGAAATTTTACATCTAATGTGCTGCAAAGTTTGCTAGAATGGGTGGGTGGATGGATACTTTGATCAAACAGGAATTGCTATGTGATTAAGCTGCCAAAAAACAAACCAACTAAAGCTTTAGATTGGAAGACGACTACTGATCCCCTAGTGGACCAGTGGAAGAAGATCTCAGGGAAGATGATCTTTTTGGATTATTTAACTAATCAAAATAAGAATAAGGCCTACTTACAGGCTGAGGGAGGAAAGAGTAGCCGGGGGTATAAATACTGGTATTTGAGTCTGCATGCCTTTGTTGAGCGAATAGATACCAGAGTGTGCTGGACTGGATTTGGGTTTTTTTTAAAAAAGACTGCACATTAATTTTAGTTAACGCTGCAATTAACTCATTATTTATTAATTGCTATTTTAAAAATTAATCTTTACTAATTAGAGCTATACCGAGTAGTATATTTTGCTATTCAGACCTGTTGTCTTCTGTTTATAAAATTCAATAAAAAAGATTGAACTAAAAAAAAAAAAAAAAATACTATTCAGCCGAATAGCACTGAGCTTTAATATAACAATAATAAAAAGAAGCAAGGTGAGCATTTTTCAGTTGGATTTAGCATTGTAGAGTCCCAGATTATTTGTATTCGAATTTAAATCATTATTCGTCCAAGTACGAATAATGTATTGGGGGGGTCAAATCAAATCTAATATGAATAGTTGTTACAGGCCTATGATTAATAAAATCATGGCATTTCCAACCTCGATCACATACCTATGAAGCAACCAGGACCCTGGCCTCACTTAAGGGCACACGTGATGTCACGTAAGCACAAAGCCAAGTACGCCAGGAGTATCCGTTCACACTGACATGTGCATTTGGCAGGCCAGGTGCATTGTTAAGCTTCTCGTGGACATAAGTTGGAGCTCCACAAATTGACACGGCTGAGCTGATAAAGTTGGATACAGGGTGGGGGTGGGGAAAGAATGGGATAATCGTACACTGAACATGGGGGAGAGGTGGGGAGGGAGAATAATGAGATGCTGGCAGGCTGGACACGGAGGATAGAAATAAGATGCTGGTAGGTTGATTGGAGGCGGAGAATGAGATATGTAGGGCTGGGTGGTGGTTGAAATGGTGATAGCTAACATCGTTAACATTTGGAATTCTTTCATACGTCATATAGTTTTCCAATGGGTCATTACAGCAGATCCCCCCCCCCCAGCAGCAGCAACTCCCCCCATGTGTCAGCATATCTATGCCTCCCTCCCTTCTCACCCTATACCTATTTGATCTTCAGGAGCCAGTGAGGAGTCTTGAGTATGCATGTTCAAGGCTTACTAGCAGGGCAGGATTAATTCATCAAGGGCCCCTAGGCACACAAGTACACTGGGCCCCCCTGCCCCGCCCCACCCCACCATGTGCCCAGGCGGAAACAGGAAGCTGCGTCAGAGGGAAGCTTTGGGCAAGCAGCACCGCTTGCACAATTACAGTTCCCGTTGCCTTTTTACCCGCGTTGCTTGCTTGTCTTACTTTCCATCGATGGGGGGGGGGGGGGGCCGCGTTGCCAATCGATGCTGTAGGGGCCCATCGCCGTTTGGAAAAAACAATGTTGATGCCCTCCTTCATTGGGCCCCCCTGACCATTTCAGGCCCATGGCACATGCCTACTTGGCCTATTGGGTAATCCTGCCCTGCTTATTAGTCCTGCCATTTCTGAAAATGGAAGTTTGGAAAGATGTGTCCTGAGCATATACAGTTGTTCAAAGTCCCACACCAGGTGCAATGAGTTTTCTGTAACATAGAAACATGATGGCAGATAAAGGTCAAATGGCCCATCCAGTCTGCCCCTCCGCAGTAACCAATATCTCTTCCTCTCTCTAAGAGATCCCATGTGCCTATCCCAGGCTTTCTTTAATTCAGACACAGTCTCTGTCTTCACCACCTCTTCCGGGAGATTGTTCCACACATCTACCACCCTTTCTATAAAAAAGTATTTCCTTAGATTTACTCCTGAGCCTATCACCTCTTTAACTTCATCCTATGCCCTCTCATTCAATAGCTTCCTTTCAAATGAAAGCGACCCGACTCAAGCGCATTTACGCCACGTAGGTATTTAAACATCTCTATCATACTATACTATAGGTATAACCCAGAGACTGGTTCTGAATAAAGATGCAACGATAGCAACTCTGGCTCACACTTAGCAATAAACACACATTAAGCCTGCTAACGCCTCTGAGTGGGAGAAGCTTTGTGTGCTGCTGACCATTCTTGAACTGTACAAAAATGCAACAGAGTTACCGGGTGGAGATCAATAAATTTTGTGCTCAGTGATACTGCCAACCTTCTGCCATTTTCATCATGCCATAATGGTGTCTGAAGATGATCCAGCGTATGTGGTTTGCTTCAAACAAGCATTTTATTACTGATCTAAAAGACTGACAGATAAATTGGTCCTGGCTAAATATTGCAACTGCATTGGACCCCTGCTTCAAACTCCAAATGTATACCAAAAGAACAGTGAAGTAATGTCTAGAAGGAGCTGTGGGATCTGGGGTCACATGGTGAAACGGATTCTGAAATTGAAAAATCCACAGAATCACCAAGAAACAAGGATATAGATTACCAGCAACAACTGTCCTCCGAGTGCTTGTTTTGATTGTCAGGAACTATAGTCAATTTAAAAAAACAAACCATGCAGCTCTTTCGCCCTGTGTGCCTCAGTGATTGGCTAAAACAGTAAGACTGCGTAAAGTTTACTTTCTTGGCTGTTCTTATGGTTTAAAAGGATAGCGTTGTTATTTTCCCACCAAAATTCAAATTTGTGACCAACTGACTTGCCCACCAAAATTCCAGTCAGGTTAGTGGACCCACTGTTTACAAAGACAAACTACAGACCTCACAGCATAACCTGAAGAAGGCCACAGCATGATGACTGAAACGTCGGTTTCTACCTGACAAGACACAGCGAGACCTGGATACCCTCAAGCACAATGCCTGCTGCGGAAACCCTGAGATAACACAGTGTTATTAGTTTGCTTGCTTCTGATAATGGTTCCTTAAAGAGACAATAAACATTCCCTTCTACTTCTGACATTGGTTCTTTAATTACATGATTAATCGCAATTGAAAATTTAGTATTTCGAAACCCAATGTTTTTATGTTTAAAAACCATTTTTATTGATGACGACAGGACAGCAAAAACAAGAGTTAACAAACAGTGCCGAACAGATAAAGACAAATACAATTGGAGAGGGATCGAAAAGTCCCAAGTCATCAAATATTTTTTCCCCATATCAAGCCACAAGAACCCCCCCCCCTCCCAAGCCCACCATCTCTCTTCCTAGAACTATTTATGCAGGGCAACCAGGAGCATTAACAAAGGCAGAACAATACCTCACAAAAGAAAATGGCCAAACCCCCACCACTCAACTTAGCATCAGAGTAAACCCATACCTAGTTGAAAGCAGAACACCAAGCACCAACCCATCCGCTCCCTCCCTAGCCCCTCTCCCCCTGCAAACTCCCCCAACTCCAACCATAAAAACCCCTTCCCCTAACCATCCCAAGGACAAAATACCAGACCCACAACTAAAGGTTTCATAATTGGAAAAAAAAACAAAAAAACACCCAGAATAGTTTAAGTCCAAGAGCATCTAGTTTTTACGTTTATTGGCTAAAATGTTTGATATTTTTGCACACACTGCTCTTCCTGGGTAGAAATACAGTAAAACCTTGGATTGCAAGTAACTTGGTTTGCAAGTGTTTTGCAAGACAAGCAAAACATTTTTTTTAAATTTTAACTTGATATACAAGCAATGTCTTGCAATACGAGTACATACAGTATACACGCATCACAACTGAGCCGATAGTTCTCTGACACTGCAAGAGTGTAGTAACTGTTCTAAATGAGCACAGTCTTGCAATACGAGTGCATACAGTATACACGTGTCACATCATCACAACTGAGCCAATGGTTCTTCTCTCTCTCCGACACTGCAAGAGTGTAGTGACTGTTCTAAACAAGCAAAGTCTTGCAATACGAGTACATACAGTATACATGCATCATATCATCACAACTGAGCCGATGGTTCTTCTCTCTCCGACGCCGTGGGAGTTTAGTGACTGTTCGAAATGAGTGAGGTCTTGCAATACAAGTGTGTATAGTATTTTGTATTAAAGTTTTTAAGCTGTGGAACGAATTGTCTGAGTTTCCATTATTTCCTATGGGGAAATTCGCTTTGATACGAGTGTTTTGGATTACAAACATGCTTCTGGAATGAATTAAGCTCGCAAACCAAGGTTTTACTGTACATCAGTAGGTCATTTCTACAGGCTGCATTGCTGGAGAGCATCCCGTCACAGCTTGAGTGTATCACTTCACTCCATCAATCTATTACACATACCGTTATACTATGGGACCACATTTAAGTGCTGCAACCAGTAAGACACATGGATTCAAAAGCTCTTGCATGCCTTAGAATTAGTTATACCACCATATAAATCCACCGGCAACCTCAACACATTTTCCTAAACACTTTTTGAGCAAGTGTTTAGAAGTCTCAAGTCTTCGGCAGAAATAAAATTAATGGAATATTGGACTGTGCAAAGGACAATACACTAGAAATTTACCAATTCCAATAGCATAATATATAAAAAGAGTGACCAAAAGTTGTATATATATATATATATATATATATATATATATATATATATATATATATATCCTCTACAACTTTGGTCACTCTTTTTATATATATATAAATATATAAACACTTTTTGAGCAAGTGTTTAGAAGTCTCAAGTCTTCGGCAGAAATAAAATTATATATATAAATAAAATATATATATATATATATATATATATATATATATATATAAATATATATAAATATATAAACACTTTTTGAGCAAGTGTTTAGAAGTCTCAAGTCTTCGGCAGAAATAAAATTAATGGAATATTGGACTGTGCAAAGGACAATACACTAGAAATTTACCAATTCCAATAGCATAATATATAAAAAGAGTGACCAAAAGTTGTATATATATATATATATATCCTCTACAACTTTTGGTCACTCTTTTTATATATATATGTGTGTATATATATATATATCCTCTACAACTTTTGGTCACTCTTTTTATATATATATAAATATATAAATATATAAACACTTTTTGAGCAGGTGTTTAGAAGTCTCAAGTCTTCAGCAGAAATAAAATTATATATATAAATAAAATATATATATATATATATATATATATATAAATATATAAACACTTTTTGAGCAAGTGTTTAGAAGTCTCAAGTCTTCGGCAGAAATAAAATTAATGGAATATTGGACTGTGCAAAGGACAATACACTAGAAATTTACCAATTCCAATAGCATAATATATAAAAAGAGTGACCAAAAGTTGTATATATATATATATATATATATATATCCTCTACAACTTTTGGTCACTCTTTTTATATATATATGTGTGTATATATATATGTGTGTATATATATATATATATATATATATATATATATACACACACACATATATATATAAAAAGAGTGACCAAAAGTTGTAGAGGATACCTCTTTATTTGAAAATCCAGCCCTGTATGTATTAAGTTCTTCTGAGTTATAATTCCCTTGTTTGTTGGGTGAAAACTGAGCTAAGTAAGATCCTGTTCAAATACAGAGGTACATTGTGTGCTAGATTGGGTGTTTGTTTTCAAAGCTCTATTTTACAGCTTTTTATGAAGATGGGTAACTTTAGAGTTAATTACAGATGTATTAGGTTCCTCCATAAAAAGGTTATTGACAAAATTTACTTTATCTATTTGGAATGAGGGTACACCAGTACACAAGCAACGGCTAAAAGCTTGGCTTTTTTATGAGGTTTATGGATCAGAATTGTGATTTGACCTCGGGGCATACAGATTACCCTAGCATTTATAAATTGCCGACACCATTCACTTCTGCTTTGTATTCTCCATTTTCTCCACTGTAACCTTTCTTCCTTATAGATCTAAAGCTTTATTTACTTGTCTTAAGAGGGTGAATCTGAAAAGACAGAATGGAAAATGTGTTTATGTTGGTGCGACACACAGGCCTCCTTTACAGACAGAAGTGGAGAGAGATTTAATTGAAGACATTCAAAATATGGGAATGGGGACTTATATACCGCTTTTTTTGTGGCTTTGGCATTCAAAGCCAGTGGGCACTGGAGGATTAAGTAACTTGCCCAGGGTCACAAGGAGCAGCACAGGGATTTAATCTCACCACCTTTGGGTGCGGAGGCAGCAGCTCTACCAGTGAGCCACACCTTTCCAAATATCTGTAAAAGGGGTACTACTACTAACAGGAGAATTTACTATGCCAGATGTTGATTAGGGTATCCTTATTGCAGGGTCTTCTAGAAATACGGAGATTCTGGATTTTCCACAGGGAGATCTGCACCACCAGTTAGTAATGGAACCTATTTAGGACAAGGCCATGCTGGATTTTAGAGCTTACAAAAAGCTGAGTGTCTCTGATATTTTGGTTCATAGACAACCCCGCGAAAGACAAAGGCGCGCAAGACGGAGGAGCGCGCCGAAGAAAATTACAGTTTTTAGGGGCTCCGACGGGGGTTTTGTTGGGGAACCCCCCCCCCCAGTTTACTTAATAGAGATCGCGCCGGCGTTGTGGGGGGCTTGGGGGTTGTAACCCTCCACATTTTACTGTAAACTTAACTTTTTCCTTAAAAACAGGGAAAAAGTGAAGTTTTCAGTAAAATGTGGGGGGTTACAACCCCCCACAATGCGGCGTGATCTCTATTAAGTGGGGGGTTCTCCCCCCATGCCCCCCCCCGGAGCACTAAAAAGAGTAATTTTCTGCGGCGCGCACCTCCACGCAGCGCTCAATTGTCTGCGCGTGTCTTTGTCCCGGCGTGCTTTTGACCCGACACCGATATTTTAACAGGCTGAATATTACCCCCTTAGTTATGTTCTTTTTTAATAAAATATCTATTAAGACATTACATGAACACGAAGAATCCGTTCTATAAATGTAGGTCCAGTATTTTGTTTCCAGTTAGCTGCAATTTTGCGTTTCATTGCAGCTAGACACAAGCGCTTCTGTCTTTGCCATTTAAGCCCTGTCTTATCCTCAACCCCAACACACAGTGAATTTGTCACCGCCCTTGTGGGAAGAATCAAGAGTGTGAATGGACACAGCCACTGACCCTCTGTCACTGTGACATTCTCTTAAGATCCTTAAGCAACTGCCCTCCCCCAACCCCAAACCATTCATTGAGTAACCTCTGTCCAGAAGTGTTTCATCTTCTTACGGGACGACACCATTATATGAAAGTGTCCTTGTTCAGTCCCACGGAAACAGCAATATCATAAGTAATTCCAGAAAAATTGCTTCTGATCTCTTTGGAGTGTAGCACCATCTAGTTACTACCTTGATGTGCATTTTCAAAATGATGTCTAGGTGCCAAAAAAAAAAAAAAAAAAAGAGAGAGAGAAATGTGCAGCTTAAAACCTTCACCAAAAACACATCTCAAGGGAAGACGTCAGGATTTCTTGTTCAAAAATATGAGGTCATTATTACACCAAAAACATCCAAAATGAACAGCCAAATTTAAAAGTGAAAAACCATAGTAAATGATGGCAGATAAAGACCCGAATGGTCCATCCAGTCTGCCAACCATACATGCTCCATAAAATTACCATATTTTTTGGACCATAAGACGCACCCACCTGTAGAGGAGGAAAAACCAAGAAAAAAAAAATTTGGTTCATATTTTTTTTTCTTGGTTTTTCCTCCTCTACGCAAAGGTGCATCTGGTGCTGGGAAGCCCAAAGCCTCCCACAGCCCCCCCCCTCCAGATACCTTTTTTGGTGGCAGTGGTCCAGCGCAGTCTCCTGGACGCCTGCCTTTGTCTTAGAAGAGTGACGCACAATACAGGAGCGCGACCTTTGCGCTTCCTGCCTGGTCCCACGCCTTTCTAAAATCCTATGCAGATATTTTCGGCAGATGGACAATTTGTCCCTTTTGAGATGTCCATCTGCCTTGAAAATGAGCATCATAAGAGACTACCCCCCCCCCCAACAAAACTAAAATTCCTGTGAACACAACAGGAAATGCTATGAAAGGAGATTTTTCGGGCTGAATCTCCCCCAACCCTAATGATTATGTGATATGCATATTCCCACCTGGTTCCTTGAAATGCTTCCATCCACAGGATCACTATACTCAAAATTGTCAGCTTTTTCCACGGCATAAACTTTGTCACCGACGGTAAACTGCTGCCCTATGAAGGAGCGATCGAACATCAAGGTCTCGAGGTCCTTCATCATCTTGCCAGCTGCGTCAGCATCCACTTCTTCATAGTCATACCTAGAGCCGCCAGCACAGAACAAATAGTGAGGGTACATTTAAACCACCAATACTTGTCTATCAAGCTTTCTTCCACTGAAAGACACAAACCTCTTGTAATTTTAAGTTATGATTACAAAGAATGTGAAATTTGAAGGTGTAGGATGTGTGTGTGAGAGTGTGTATAGGTGTGTCCAGCAGCGTAGCAAAGGTGAGAGGTGCTTGAGGTGGTGGCGTCCCTCCCTGCCCTCTTCTCTGCCCCCCATCTTCTCCACATGCTCCTTCCCCACCCCCTCCTGCCACGCAAGCACTGCTTCCCTTCCCCCGTACCTCTGTAATGTTTGTGGCGCAAGCAGCAACCTACAAGCTACTGTTGCACCAGCATCGGTTCTTCCTCTGATGTCACATCCTAGGCGCGGGTCCAAGGAGTGACATCAGAGGAAGAGCTTTGCGTTGGCGCAACAGCAGCTTGGGGGGTTGTTGCTCGTGCCACGAATGTTACAGAGAAATGGGGGAAAGGAAGCAGTGCGCTTGCGCAGCGGGTGGAGCGGAGGATGGGTGTGTGTGCTCTCACCATGATGACATCCGGGGTGGAGGGCCCCCCCCCTTTTACTACACCACTGGGTGTGTGATCACATTTTGATCTTTCCAAATATTGGTAGACAGCTTGTTGTACCCTCTCATATTCAGTTAGATTCAAACCCTGTACGATTTAGCCACCACATTTTTGGGGCTTTTGTGAGGTCATCTAGATCAGTCGTTCCCATCTGTCCCGAGAGACCCCCCCAGCTAGGTTTTCAGGATATCCTCAACAAATATCCCTAAAGATAGATTTTCAAGCACTGCCTCTCTTAAACACGCACATTCATTGTAGATATCCTGAAAACCCAACTGGTTTATTGTAGTACTTTCCGCTCCGGTTAGATTTCATCACAACACAGATGAGGAATCGGAGAGAGGTAATTTTAAAATTAAGTTTCTGGTTAGCCACGCAAAAATCTCTTTGTTCAATTGCCAGGTCAGAAAGTCTGTTCCCCAGATTGGTCAGTCTGGGTTTTCTAGAAAAGTCATATTTAGTGCCACTGGGCAGGGGGAGGCCCGCGGCAAAGGAGCAATGCCCAGATGGTTGGAGTTGTGGCCCATGATTATCTAGTTCCAAAGAAATCAGGCTACGTGGCCCAGGATGGTCATTACCATGACCTCAATTGAACTTGTTTGGGGGACGGCAGAAATATAAAAATTACAGGGGCAAAATTCTCCAGGTGGTGCGAGTGAAGACTCATGCCTCCAAAGTCCAGCCTGGCTCCTATGAACTGGAGAGAAAATGAGCAATGAAAAAAAAAAAAAGTGCCAGGATAACTATATAAGAGGTAAAGCAACATTTACGTACATTAATCTCAAGATTTCCTGATTTTCTACTACATATGGTTAAAGTCAAGGAAGGAAAATATGTGTAGAGATTGCGTTCTTAGCTATTATGTGGGTTATTTCGCTTCCAAAATTTCTACTTGCCCCCTCTACAAAAAAAAAAAAAAATCTCCAAAAATCTTTGTGCCTGCAATAAAAAAGTGCGTAATTTAGTTTACATCAGAGGTGTCAAAAGTCCCTCCTCGAGGGCCGCAATCCAGTTGGGTTTTCAGGATTTCCCCAGTGAATATGCATGAGATCTATTTGCATGCACTGCTTTCATTGTGTCCTAATAGATCTCATGCATATTCATTGGGGAAATCCTGAAAACCCGACTGGACTGTGGCCCTCGAGGAGGGACTTTGACACCCCTGGCTTACATTATGCAAACTCCAGTGTGAGCTGTTTCATTCTTCTCCCCTGAATTACTAGCCCTTTAAGACCAGAAGGTTCTACCTGGGCAGAGCCAAACTCGAGTTCCACTTGGCAACTATAGATAATTTTGCTACTTTGGATAAGATACTTTGATACTCTGGATAACTCTGCTACAATAAAATCCACTGGATAGAGTAGTGCAGGTGCTGTTAGCCCACCTTAAAGGCAATAAATAAGGTGACAGTCTAATAAGGAAGGTCTCTTTATTTTCCTCTTTATTTAATGACACAATTGTCTCTGAGCATCCCTAATGCATCCATGACTTCACTTTTCAAATATGTGCTGCCACCTAATGGAGAACTCAAATTTTGCAGCTGCTGGATACTTTGGTTCAAAGATTCAGCGGCAGGAAAGTTTACAGTCCGTTCTCATTATTCGTGCATTCCTGAGGCGCAATTTCACACATACGCGGTTGCATCTATTGTGACCAATATTCCCCATGTGTTCATGTGTTCACAGACCTGCTCTAAAAATCAGCTCTCTTTGTGTTCCCTTTCACTTTGCATCTGGTGTTTGCTTCAAATATGAGCCCCAAGTATCCAGAGAGTGAATTATAAGCATCTATAGCGATGTCTCAATAGGATCCACTGTTCACTTTCCACGGTTTTTGAGGCGCAATGTGCACTGCCAGAACTTAACCTCTATTTTCCCATATACTCAACATTTCATTATTCACAATTTTGTGGTTCACAAACTACCAAGAATAACAAGAACAGACTGTACTTCATGCTGCTCTGCACATTTGAAAGGTGAGCAACAGTGGGAAGAAAAGTCAGATTTACTGGAGGAAGATGATTTTGTGCAAATAAAATGAATGTTTGGTCCTATAAAAGTCAGATTACGGCAATGCTCTCTTCCTGAGCATGTCACAAGCATACAAAATACAGCAGCCAGATTAGTGACTGGGCTAACTAGAAGCTTCAGAACATATAGCCTCAATTAGAGTTAGAATACATTCATTTATGACCTCAGCAGTACAAACTGTGAGAAAGGTTTCATTCACAGTATAATTTGCACTAAAGTCGTCACCGGTCAGAGGTTTCTATCAAATCTTATTAGTTGATTCATTTTTATTTATTTTTCTTTATTTTTCAAAATAGATTAAGAAAAAATACTCATCTCTTTATCAGAGCATAGCAGGGGTTCAGAGCATAGCAGGAAGAACCCCTGCTATGCTCTGATAAAGAGATGAGTATTTTTTCTTAATCTATTTTGAAAAATAAAGAAAAATAAATAAAAATGAATCAACTAATAAGATTTGATAGAAACCTCTGACCGGTGACGACTTTAGTGCAAATTATACTGTGAATGAAACCTTTCTCACAGTTTGTACTGCTGAGGTCATAAATGAATGTATTCTAACTCTAATTGAGGCTATATGTTCTGAAGCTTTTAGATTCTTGGCCTTATAAAGATATATACTACTGCCCTATATATTTGTTTATGGGCTAACTAGATACAGTACAAGCAGAGTACTCCTCTTTCATTTGTCTACACTTCTCCCTCCGAATCCGCGGTTTCAGCATTCGTGGATTCGGTTATTCGCGATTTTTTTTTTTAATCCATTTAGATTTTTTGGGCTATTTTTAAGCCCTCTTAGACCCCCCCTTAAGCCTAGCGGGTTTTCAGGGCAGCAGCGATCTTCCTACGCTCCTGCCCTGTGCAGATCACTCATAGGAAATGGCTGCCGTGAACTCCTGTAGTCTCTCGAGACTATGACAGGAGCTCACAGCAGCCATTTCCTATGAGCGATCTGCACGGGACAGGAGCGTAGGAAGATCGCTGTTGCCCCGAAAACCCACTAGACCACCAGGTAAGGCTTAAGGGATGCCAGGGGGAAGCGGGGGGGGGAGGGGGGGAGGGGAGGTCAGAGCTGGCACAAATATTTGCGTTTTTTTAATATACGCGGGCCGGCTCTGCCCCTAACCCCCGTGGATATGGAGGGAGATGTGTACTCTGGCTCTCTATTCAGTATACAATCAGTTTCAAGATCTCGACTCTTATTCATAGACCTCTGAATGCGACTTCCCTATTACATGGAGAGGAAAATGGTGATGGAATTCAAAAAAGCATGGGATAAACAGATGATCTCTAGTTAGAAAATTAAAGAGCTAAGGTCGGCACTGGACAGACTTGCACGGTTTGTATCCCTTATGTGGTAATTTGGTGTAGGATGGGCTGGGGAAGGCATCAACAGGAACTCCAGTAACTTGGAACATGAGGATGTTACTGGCCAGACTTTATGGTAGATATCCTGCAAACAGGATGTTTGGATAGGCTGGAGTGAGCCTGGATAGCAACTTCAGCATTTGAAACTTAGAACAATACCAGGTGGACTTTTACAGTCTATTACCAGAAATATCAAAGAACAGACAAGTTAATTAATCAAGTTTTTTAAAACCAATATAACTAATGGGCAGACTGGATGGACCATCATTTACTACATATGACCTAGGTACTAAAATCTACCTGCCCTCCCATGTACTATGAACAGAAGGGGCAAGATAGCTTTCTCTATCTTTGGCTGATGCAAGGGAAGCTTCTTTTTCTATTGCGAGTCCTCTACTGAGAAATAAGCTGCCTGTGAATTTGTGCCTGATCACCAATATTTCAGATTTAAGTTAACAGCTAAACACATCTTTTTTTTTTTCCCCCCCAATGGCTCTTCTTATTAATAGGTAAGCCAGAGTATAATGCAAGATGCAATGAAGAGACTGTGATGTTATAGGAACATGAGACAAATTCTTATGGATTTGTCTGCTTTTAAAATATACATGGTTTTATTGTAATAGAAGTGAGACAGTAAAAGATGAAAAAAAAATAAAAAGCAGGCCCAAAAACGTCAAGCACGTACTTGGGATATTTCAGATCCTTAGTATGGGCTCTCTGTTTCTAAGCAGTGTTTGGCCACTTCGTACCTGGTAAAGAAATTCCGTCCGTACTTTTGCCAGTGATCTTTGAGGATGTCCTCAATACTCTGCTTGCGAGCAGCAACGATTGACAACCAAGCGAGGACGGCCCATAACCCATCTTTCTCACGGATATGATCAGAACCTACAACACACCAACACATTCTTAAAAGCTAGAAAAAGAGAGTTCATACTATCTTCAGATTTTTCCTATGAAATCACACCTCAGCCCAACTTTAAAAATCCCAAGTAAAGAAATCTTATCAATGTGAGGAGGAACCTGCTAAAAAAATAAAAATAAATAAATCTTGTTAAGGTGTAAGATATATATAGATCTTACACCTTAACATATTGGATATAGAACTTTCATAAAGTCAGCCTTGGGAAAATTCTAACATCTCTTAATTTCTGTGGATAACTAGACTGGATCTTAGGTGTGGCCTAGCAGCAACAGTCCATTTCATTTCTAAAATCTTTTTATTGAAAATTTTTTTTACAAAGATACACTGGTAAATCATACTGTATATATGATACAAACAAATCCATAGGTGCAACAAGGACACAACAAGCACCTATGTGTAATGAAGATAGAACAACAATTATATGAGGCCATAAATGAGAAATGGATAGGAAGTTCCTAAGGAGAACGCTCATGCGAATTATTACTTTTATCAAACATTATGGACCAACAGACCTCTCATCCAACTACAGACCAATAGCCTCAATACCTCGATATATCAAACTAACAGAAGGATTAGTAGCCAAATTCCTCACCAACTATCTCGAGGACCATAACTTACTCCATCCCACGCAATCTGGCTTCAGAACTAGCTTCAGCACAGAGACACTACTAGGCTCCCTTATCGACACAGCAAGACAACACCTCAGCATTGGAAAAAAAAATGCTGCTCATACAGTTGGACCCGACGACGGCATTTGACCTGGTAGACCATAACATCCTACTGCAAATCTTGAACTCAATAGGCATCTCAGATAAAGTATACTCATGGTTTGAAGGTTTCTTAAAATCCAGAACATACAAAGTAAAATCAGACAAAGAAAAATCCAAACCTTGGTCCAACCCCTGCGGCGTTCCACAAGGGTCCCCACTGTCCCCTACTCTCTTCAACCTATATACGGCCTCTCTTGGCGTTTACCTGAACAAACAAGGCCTATCCTCTTATAGCTATGCTGATGACATCACCATCCTCATTCCTTTCGACCAACCAATGCTCTTAATGTCAGACACACTACACAGAACTCTAGCTACAGTTACGACTTGGATGGAAGACCACAAGCTGAAACTCAACCCAGACAAAACTAAATTCATCCTCCTAGAAAATAACAAAATCCCAACCATAACCAACTTAGAAATCAACTCTATCAACTACCCTTTGCAAACCACCCTAAAACTTCTAGGTATGACTATTGACAGAGGCTGCACCATGCAACCACAAATTAACAAAACAATACAGAAATCTTTCGCAGTTATGAGAAACCTCAGACAAGTCTGAAAATTCTTTGAAAAAACACAATTTCAGCTCCTAGTACAATCTCTACTCCTAAGTATCCTAGACTATTGCAACATCCTCTACCTCCCCTGCCCTGCAATAATGATTAAACAACTACAGACAATTCAGAATACAGCTCTGAGACTCGTCTATTCATTGAAAAAACATGATCACATTACTGAGGCATTCATCAATTCTCATTGGCTTCCAATCCAGGAAAGAATACAATTTAAATTCTACTGTATACTATTTAAAACTATAAATGGAGACAGCCCAACCTACCTAAACGACCGCCTCATCCAAACCACCTCTACCAGGCATAGAAAAACACACACCCCATTCACTTACCCCCCAATCAAAGAAGTAAAACGGAAAAAACTATACAACGGACTACTGGCCACTCAGGCAGCGAAGATAAGACAACCAAGTCTCCAACCTATTGACAACAACCCCAGACTACAAGATGTTCAGAAAGGAAATAAAAACTATACTCTTCAAGAAATCCCTTAATAAAGCTTAATACCATGATAAAGCTTAATCCCCCTCTTACCATCCCCTCCCTAACTCCAGATCCTACTTTTCCCTCTCTTGGAAACCTTCTCTGATCTAACGTTGTAACCCTTCTTCCATAACTCTTTTTGTAATCCGCTTTGAACCGAAAGGTAATGGCGGAATAGAAATCTGTAATATAATGTATTGTAATTATGCATTGAATTAAGTTAAAATTCAAAATGAGACAATACTGTACTAGCTATATCATTACAGATGACCCTTTCGCATTCAAAATTTGCTCAATTACTAAATACTACTTTCTGGTGGGCCACTGTGATGATGATACATAATTCTAACTCTCATACCAGCAAGAGGCACAAATCTAATAAAATATGGTCTCCCTTAATGAATATCTCCTCTCAGTCCTAAACTTTTGGCGACAGTCCAGTATGTCTAGGGCAGGGGTAGGGAACTCCGGTCCTCGAGAGCCGTATTCCAGTCGGGTTTTCAGGATTTCCCCAATGAATACGCGTGAGATCTATGTGCATGCACTGCTTTCAATGCATATTCACTGGGGAAATCCTGAAAACCCGACTGGAATACGGCTCTCGAGGACCGGAGTTCCCTACCCCTGGTCTAGGGTTACCAGAGTTTTGGTCCGGAAAAAGAAAATGCGCAGCCTTGTCCCATTCTACCCGCCAACCCCAGCCCCACGCAGACCTCATCTCTTTGAAGCCGCATCTAGAGGGCATCTGCATCACCGTGTCACATCTGCACATGCGCAGGTGCCCTCCAGAAGTGGCCACCGATCTCAAAAGCCCTCCGGACAGTCCTCTAAAAAGAGGACATGCCTAGCTCAATCCGAACCATCTGATAACCCTAAGTATGTTATCATGGGAAAGACCCCTAATAGCTAGTGCAGCAGCCTGAGAACCAGGGGAACTGGGTTAAATTTCCCACTGCAGCTCCTTCTGACCCTGGGAAATTCACTTAACCCTCCTTACCCTAGATACAACCCCTCCCCCACCCTGGGGCAGGATTAACTCTTTATTGGGCCCTAGGCAAATAGGTTTGTTGGGGCCCCTCATTGTAATTTAAATATATTTTAAAGCTCCCACAAATGGAGCCTTAAGTGATTCTGACTACAGAGAAAAACTGGCAGAGGAGGAAACAGCAGATAAGAGGCTCTGCTCGCTGGCTCCCCCTGCTGACTAGAAGGCAGTACACAGGGAGTGAGGAAGAATAGACAGACCTCTGTGGTGAACAATGGCTCTGTGTCCTCCCGATTCTCTTCTCTGCGGCAGCAGCTAAGGTACTAGGGCAAAACTCTGCCTCGACTTACACACTTGAGAGGGCCCCTCCTAAATATTTGGGCCCTAGGCCCATGCCTACTTTGCGTATGCTTTAATCCTGCCCTGCCCACAACCCCCCCAAAAAAATTGTAGACCAAGTCCACTAGGGACAGAAAAAAAAAAAATACCTATATAATACGTAAACTTGTTTACACTTCTGACTGTTCATAACCCCTTAATTAAACCCACCTTTACTACAGTCCGCTATAAACCCTGATGAATATTACAGATATTAACCATGTAATATCCCTGAAAATGCCCAGGCCAATTCTTGTTGTAAACTGCCTAGAACTGAAAGATAGAAGACCACAATGTAATGTAATGTGGTTTATTTAAGGAACCCTCACTTTTTTTGTGGACTATACATTTAGAGGAGGGATAGATAAAATTATTTTTTGTACCTCCCCCCCCCTTTTTTTGGAATCAGTCTGGAATAAATACTGTTTTCTTTATATCTTTCTTGTAATGCTTTGATAAACTAAAATGAGAGAAAGACTGTCCCACCCCCATTTCCTTTCCCTTATTTGATACTTGAATCAGGCCTTCTGCACCTGGACTGGGGTGGGAAGGGAGAGAAGGGATTCATAGACAACGGCGCGAAAGACAAAGGCACACCCCAGACAATTGAGCGCAGCGCGGAGGCGTGCGCCGTTCAAAATTACTGTTTTTAGGGGCTCCAACGGGGGGTTTTGTTGGGGAACCCCCCACTTTACTTAATAGACATCGCGCCGGCGTTATGGGGGGTTTGGGGGGTTGTAACCCTCCACATTTTACTGTAAACTTAACTTTTTCCCTAAAAACAGGGAAAAAGTGAAGTTTTCAGTAAAATGTGGGGGGTTACAACCCCCCCAAACCCCTCACAACGCGGCACGATGTCTATTAAGTAAAGTGGGGGGTTCCCCCCCACGGCCCCCCCGTCGGAGCCCTAAAAACAGTAAGTTTGAGCGGCACGCACCTCCGCGCTGCGCTCAATTGTCTGGGCGTGCCTTTGTCCCGGCGCGCTTTTGACCTTACACCAAGAGAAGGTGGTTAAGGGTGACATCTGGTGGCTGGATTTAGATCTCATGGATCCCAAGCTTAGAACCACAGACTAGGGTAAAGGGGGATGGGACTTGTATATTGCTTTTTCTGTGTGTGGTTACAATCAAAGTGATTTATACAATTTTAGATAGGCACTTATTTTGTACCTGGAGTAGTGAAGTGTTAAATGACTTGCCCAGAGTCACAAGGAGGTACAGTGGGAATCGAGCTCACTGCAATCCTCCACTGCAGTCTGCCTATCTCATCTTTATCATCACAGCTCAGGCTCACAAAGACCTTGGTGTCAGCTGCATAGATGAATGGAATAAGGCCATTAATATAAGAAATGGAAAAAAAGGTCACTTTTATAGCTGCGGTAAAGATGGCCTTAGCATGCAAGAAACACTCAAGGTAAGGGTGTGCTATGGCCACTTTTTACCACAGCTTAGTAAAAAGACCCAAATTGGCCTGTGGCAGCAGCTAGTGTGCATGTTTGTGAGCATTCACTTTTAAAAGGTACACTAAGAAACTGAACACACGCTTGCAAATGCACTCCTTTTCTGAAAATCAAACTGGTTTGGATGCCCTTCCAGAGCAGAACATAAGAAACATAAGAACATAAGAAGCGCCATCTCCGGATCAGACCTTCGGTCCATCAAGTCCGGCGATCCGCACACGCGGAGGCCCTGCTAGGTATACACCTGGCTTATTTTATAGCCAACCATATCTTTATATGCCTCTCTCAAGGAGATATGCATCTAGTTTGCTTTTGAAGCCTAGGACTATCGATTCTGCAATAATCTCCCCTGGGAGAGTATTCCAGATGTCAACCACTCTCTGTGTGAAGCAGAACTTCCTGATATTAGTCCTGAACTTGCCCCCCCCTTAGCTTCATTTCATGTCCTCTTGTCCGTGTCAAATTGGACAATGTAAATAGTTTTTTCTGCTCTATTTTGTCGATTCCTTTCAGTATTTTGAAGGTTTCGATCATATCCCCACGCAGTCTCCTTTTCTCAAGGGAGAACAATCCCAGTGTTTTAAGTCGATCCTCATATTCCAGTTTCTCCATACCCTTCACTAGTTTAGTTGCTCGTCTCTGCACCCTCTCCAGCAGTTTTATATCCTTCTTTAAGTAGGGAGACCAATGTTGGACGCAGTATTCCAAGTGGGGTCTGACCATTGCCCTATAAAGCGGCATTATAACTTTCTCCGATCTACTCGAGATTCCTTTCTTTATCATGCCCAACATTTTATTTGCCTTATTTGCCGCTGCCGCGCATTGTGCCGACGGCTTCAGGGTCCTATCTATCAGTACACCCAGATCCCTTTCTTGTTCACTTTTTCCCAGAGTTGCACCTGACATTCTGTACTCGTATTCCTTATTTTTACTGCCTAAATGCATTACCTTGCATTTCTCCACGTTGAACTTCATCTGCCATTTCTCCGCCCATTTTTCTAACCGACACAAATCGCTCTGGAGTTCCTCACTGTCCTCCTGCGATCTGATTGCCCGGCAGAGTTTTGTGTCGTCTGCAAACTTGATGATCTCACTGGATGTTCCGTTTTCCAGGTCATTGATATAAATATTAAAAAGGATCGGCCCAAGTACCGAGCCTTGGGGTACACCACTAGTCACTTTCTCCCAGTCGGAGAACTTCCCATTTATGCCCACTCTCTGCTTCCTGTTTTCCAGCCATTTGCCTATCCATCTTTGTATATCTCCCTCTATGCCATGGCTTTGTAGTTTCCTAAGAAGTCTTTTGTGTGGAACTTTGTCAAATGCTTTCTGGAAGTCCAAGTATATTATGTCCACCGGCTTTCCACTATCAATTTGCTCGTTCACGGTCTCAAAGAATTGGAGTAAATTCGTCAAACACGATTTCCCTTTCCTGAATCCATGTTGACTGGGTTTCATCAAGTCATGTGTGTCCAAGTGCTGAACTATGCTATCCTTGATCAGTGATTCAATCATCTTGCCGGGGACAGATGTAAGACTCACAGGTCTATAGTTGCCCGGTTCTCCTCTCGATCCTTTTTTGAAAATTGGCGTGACGTTCGCTTTCCTCCAGTCGTCTGGTATCTGACCAGTTCTGATTGACAGGTTTGCAAGTTTTTGCAGTAACTCTCCGATTTCGACCTTCAATTCCTTCAAGACTCTCGGGTGAATTTCATCCGGTCCAGGGGATTTGTCACTTTTAAGTTTGTCGATCTGGTAGTATATCTGATCTAAGTTCACTTCAACTGTGGTGAGGCTGTCCTTTATTTCTCCTGTAAACAGTTTCTCCACTTCAGGTATTGTTGAGGTGTCCTCCTTCGTAAAGACAGACGCAAAGAAGGAATTTAGTTTGTCTGCGATTTGTTTATCTTCCTTGATGTACCCTTTTCTTCCCATGTCGTCCAGGGGTCCCACTGCCTCCTTTGCAGGTTTTTTTCCCTTTCACGTATCTAAAGAAGGGCTTGAAGTTTTTGGCCTCCCGGGCTATTTTTTCCTCATAGTCCTGTTTTGCATCCCTCACCGCCTTGTGACATTTCTTCTGTTCATCTTTATGTTTGTTCCAGGCTTCGGTTGTCTTCGTGCATTTCCATTTTTTGAAAGAGTCCTTCTTTTCTTTTATGGCTTCCTTCACCTGTATGGTAAGCCATGCTGGTTCTCCTTTGCCTTTAGTTCTCCGATCTTTGGAAATCCTCGGAATGTAGAGATCTTGTGCTTCTGCAATAGTATTTTTCAATAGGCACCATGCCTGGTCTACTGTTTCAAGTTTGTCCACCATCTTCTCGAGTCGTTTTGTTACCATGGCTCTCATGCAATCGTATTTACCCTTTTTAAAGTTTAAGGTGGTGGTTAAGGTTTTGGCATGTTTCCCTTTCCCGATGTCAAGTTTAAAGTTGATTACATTGTGATCACTCGTTCCCAGTGGAACCATGACTTCTACTTCTGTTATCGGTCCGGTGAGACCATTTAGGACCAAGTCCAAGGTGGCGTCGCCTCTTGTCGGCTCTTTTACCATTTGCTCCAGGAAGCAATCCCCTAGCACCTCCAGGAACTTGGCCTCCTTGCCGCAGTTGGAGGCTCCTAGTTTCCAGTCTATTCCTGGGAAATTGAAGTCTCCCAATATAACTACATTGCCTGTCTTGCATACTTGTTTGATTTCCTCCATCATTTCTGAGTCAGTGACCTCCGCCTGTCCTGGGGGACGATAGTAAAGGCCAATTTTTGTATCTGCGCCATTGTGACCAGGAATTTTGATCCAGAGGGACTCCAGCTTCTCTTTCCTGTCTGTTGTAATCATTCCAACAGAATCTATTCCTTCCTTAACATATAGGGCAATACCTCCACCTTTCTGCCCTTCTCGATCCCTTCTATATAGTTTGTATCCCTGTAGTACTGTGTCCCATTTGTTTTCTTCATTCCACCATGTTTCTGTTATGCCAATGATATCCATGTTCTCATGTCTTGCTATCGTCTCTAGTTCTCCCATTTTGAATATACTTGCATTAGACATAGAAACATAATGGCAGATAAAGGCCAAATGGCTCATCCAGTCTTCCCATCTGCACAAACATCTCTTCCTCTCTCTAAGAGATCCCATGCGAGCCAAGTATAGGACAATCAAGCCATTGTGACATCACTGATGAGGTTGACTCTTAGGGATTGGTGGAATACGACTTTATGACATCAGAATCTCAGTTCTGGAATGTTCTACTATTTGGGTTTCTGCCAGGTACTGTACTTGGGTATGGCAATTCTTATAGAAGCATGATGGCAGATAAAGGCCAAATGGCCCATCCAGTCTGCCCATCCACAGTAACCATTATCTCTTCCTCTCTCTAAAAGATCCCACGTGCCTATCCCAGGCAGTTAATTTTTGGTTTAGAATTTTTTTTGCCTTCACAAATAAACAAATTCTATAATAAAAATATACATCCTGAGCAGAAAAGCTAAACAAATAGCAAAAATCTTCTTTTCCAAAACAGACATGAACAGCTTATCAATCTCCATATCCTAAAAGGTAGGAGATCAAGAAAGGACATTTAAAAAAAATATATACTCCAAAAGCCAAATTTGCATTTCAATACACCAACCAGAAATCATACAAATTTAGCTTCCCAGGCAAAGAAACAATATCTAATAATAAAGACCCCAAAAGAGATAAACTTGAACCCCCCCCCCTAAAAAAAAACCAACAAAAAACTTACTGCCTTGATAATTAGGACTTCTGTTCTTTGGTATTTATGGCCCAGGTAGAAAATAAACACTTAAATGTATAATCAGCATCGAGTGTAAGAAAAAAAAAAAATCTTTTCCCAGCATCTTTGCACCATAGGGACCATTACTATCTTTTCCAGTGGAATCAAAACGTACACATCTGTGCAATTTAGGAGCTCTTAGAACAGAAAAGGCACACAAACTGAGTGGAGGGTTAAAAAAAGAAAAAAAACCAAAACTATGGGCTCCTTTTACTAAGCTGCGTTAGCGTTTAGTGCACGCATTTTAGCTATACAGCTAGAACTAACACCAGCTCAACGCTGGCGTAAGCGCCTAGCGTGCGGGGCAATTTAGTGCACGCTAATCCGCGCGTTAATACCTTAACGCGGCTTAGTAAAAGGAGCCCTATGGGAGGAATGACGCCAGCAGAGTAAAAAGGGACAGCATTTATCCCGTAAAGGTCTATAATAATAATAATATTTGCTTCTTTGACTGGGTGATGAGGAAGCTGGATGTTGGGGAGTCCCTGGACATCGTATACCTGGACTTCAGTAAAGCATTCGATAGCGTACCACACCGCAGGTTGCTGAGCAAGATGAGTTCTATAGGATTGGGCGACACATTGACAAAATGGGTTGGGAACTGGCTTGGAGGTAGGCTTCAAAGGGTAGTGGTGAACGGCACCCCCTCCGAAATGACGGAGGTAATCAGTGGAGTGCCGCAGGGCTCGGTCCTGGGCCCGAACCTATTCAACATCTTTATAAGAGACTTGGCAGAAGGGCTGCGAGGTAAAATAATATTATTCGCCGATGACGCCAAACTAAGCAATGTAGTGGGCAAAAGCACAACAGACATAAATTCAATGTCCGACAACATGATGCATGACCTACTCCTACTGGAGCGCTGGTCTAGGTCCTGGCAACTCAGCTTCAATGCTAAAAAAATGCAAAGTCATGCACCTAGGCAGCCAAAATCCATGCAAGACTTACACCCTTAATGGCGAGATCCTAACAAGAACTGAAGCAGAATGAGACTTAGGGGTGATCGTCAGTGAGAACATGAAGACTGCCAATCAAGTGGAGCAAGCTTCCTCCGAGGCAAGGCAAATCATAGGTTGCATACGCAGGAGTTTCATCAGCCGTAAGCCAAGTCATTATGCCATTGTATAGATCCATGGTGAGGCCCCACCTGGAATACTGTGTGCAATTCTGGAAGCCGCATTACCGTAAGGATGTCCTGAGACTGGAGTCGGTCCAGAGAATGGCCACCCGGATGGTCTTGGGACTCAAGGATCTCCCGTACGAGGAACGGCTGGATAAGTTGCAGCTGTACTCACTCGAACGCAGAGGGGTGACATGTTCGAGACATTCAAGTATCTCACGGGCCACATCGAGGTGGAAGAAGATATCTTCTTTTTCAAGGGTCCCGCGGCAACAAGGGGGCATCCGTGGAAAATCAGGGGCGGGAAACTGCACGGGGACACCAGGAAATTCTTTTTCACTGAAAGGGTGGTTGATCGCTGGAATAGTCTTCCACTTCAGGTTGAGGCCAGCAGTGTGCCTGATTTTAAGGCCAAATGGGATAGACACGTGGGATCTATTCACAGAGAAAGGTAGGGGAAGGTCATTGGGGTGGGCAGACTAGATGGGCCGTGGCCCTTATCTGCCGTCTATTTCTATGTTTCGGGCAGGGTTAGGCAATTCCGGTCTTTGAGAGCTGGAGCCAAATGGGATCGACTCGTGGGTTCTATTCACTAAGCAAAGGTAGGGGAGGGTCATTAGGGTGGGCACACTAGATGGCCGTGGCCCTTATCTGCCGTCTATTTCTATGTTTCTATGAATATGTATGAGATGAATTTGCATGCACTGCCTCTTTGAGATGCACATCTATCTCATGCATATTTATTGTGGATATCCTGAAAACTTGATCTGGCTCCGGCTCTCGAGGACCGGAAATGCCTAGCGACTACCTGCACTAGGGGGTGGGGTGTTTTTCAGTATTTATTAGTTAAAATCTGGAATCAGAAGCCCTAATGATTTAATAAAGAATACTTCAGTGGTTATTTTAGGTATTAAAAAAAACCAATCCTCCTAAGAGCAAGTTTTGCAACCTCCAGGAACATACTTACTTTTGATCACAAAAGCAAATGTCCCTGTTTTTAAGGTAATATTTAAGCATCAAGCTTCAATCTATTTCTGAGCAGAAAGCGAGCAATAAGGTGGACTCGGCGATGCAGCCATGGGTAGACAGGGGCACACCCAGTGGTAGCACACATCCTCAGGGTAGCTGGTGGGAATCCCCAAGTCCCGCCAAGAGCAAATATCATCTACCAGAACTCTCTTAGGCCACGTGAACACTAGAGTAGCTGGCGGTATGTTTCCAACAGATGCTACCTGCCCCTTAGCCATTCCTGCTTATTTTTCTGCCAAGACAAACAGAACATGTCTTTAGTAAAACCTGGCCCACTGCCTTGCCATCCAGTTGCAAATTGTACAAGTTGGCTGTGCAGCTGAAAAAGCTTTATTAAAGTCACAGACGACTGGAATGGGAAAGGCATTGATAGAACAGGTGATGTTAGCCAGGCATATGCCATCACATCTCTAGTCCCAGACAACCCTATGCTACTTGTGGCAGGTAGAAAAAAACTTGGAACGTGGGCACATTAGGGACAGCGAAAGTACCTGGATTACAGGACCCGAGGCAACATGGTTTCATTAGAGGCAAATACATTAGATCTCTAAAGGAGAGGTAGGGATCGTAATGGCATAGATAAGCAGACTAGATAGGCCATATAGTCTATCAGCTTTCATTTTTTGTTACATAAGAACATAAGAATAGCCTTATTGGGTCAGACCAATGGACAATCAAGCCCAGTAGCCTGTTCTCATGGTGGCCAATCTAGGTCCCTAGTACCTGGTCAAAACCCAAGGAGTAGCAACATTCCAGGGCAATCAAAGGCTTGTTTTTCTATGTTTACCATAGAAAGATGGTATATCAAATCCATACCCTTACCTAGGCAAAAAAAGGGTAGGTCAAGGCAGCACAGATATTTGATTGAGAGAGTATGCATGAGATCTATTTGCATGCACTGCTTTCAATGCATATTCATTGGGGAAATCCTGAAAACCGACTGGATTCTAGCCCTCGAGGACCGGAGTTGCCTACCCTTGGTCCAGGCAATGAAGTAAGAAGTGGAGGCACTGCAGACTATTGCCTGTATCTGAGAAGTGTAGCTTATCGTGAACACAGAGCGTCAAGGGCAAGAACCTAGTGGGGACACGGAGGTGAGAGAGGGGTATTTGCAAATATAGAAAAAACAATCTCTGCTGAATGCAGGTGTTCTAGTCTAACTCAATAGAAAAACACCGCTTTCATCATATATTTGTGCATGTAAAGATCTTTACTTCTGTTTTGATTAAAAGCTTGATTGTTCACTTATTGGAAGTTTCTAATAAAGAAAGGGGTCAATGTTAAATCTTTTGAGCATTTTGTCACTGGAAAATTAATAAAATAAAAATGAATCAATCTTTGGGCATGCAATATAAATTAATTTTGGAACAATAATAAAAAAAAAGCCAAACCAACCTGACCTCCCCTAACAACAAAAACACTCTGGAAAATAATTTGGCCCTGGGAGTGCTCTAGGTTAAATTTGGCTCCAGTTATAATCAACATGGGCTCAGAGGCAGAATGAAGGAGCCCAAGCTTCCTGCTAACCTGACACTAGGCCGAGATGACTTCTACAACTAAGAACAATTTGAGCACAAACACCCACACTAACAAGTAACAAATTTGAAATAGTGTTAGCCTTCAATATCAGGCGTAACTTTATCCAGTCAAGCGAATTTACACAAATCAAAAAAATGGACCTCAGAACCCAAAGGATAAAACTCCCAGAACATACGAATTCTCTAAGGGAGTTATCAGATACCATCACTGGTTCGCTACCGGAAAGCAAAGCCAGAGAGAAAAATTCCCTTAGGGAAAAAAGTCTCTGGCTCCAAAACCGGGCTGTAATCTAAGTTTTTATGTTGAAACATTTTATTGAAGAAATCAATCAAATATACAGTTATACAATATATGCTCATCACAATTAAATTCAAAGCTCAAATATTACATAAATAATTTTATCATTTTGCCATAATATATTTTCTATATTATCTATTCATAATACCATATATACCCCCCTAAACCTTTCCCACCCATCCCTTTCCCTCCCCTTCACGTCCCCCCAAATTTATAAAATATAACAATGTAATAAATTAACTATATAAATATACAATTCAAGAAATTCCAACTATTATTATCAAACAAATTCCCTCCCTACCCCCATAATGAAAGATGACACATATTACAAAGTGTTAAGTAATGAAAGTTTCTTATTCCTCAATATAAAACATTAAGAATCATACTATGAGCTCTATGGGAAAGATTTTGAATATATGGATTCCAAATTTTCAAGAAATACCTAGTTCTTCTAGGAAATTTACAAACCTCCCAGACCTCAAATAAAATTAACCGATGGAATTGGTTCCTCCAATGCCAAAAACTAGGAGGATCTTTCTGTAACCAATATTGTAGAATACACTTATGACCAATCATGCATGCCTTCTGAAATAAAATATTTCTTTCTAATCCAAAAACCCCACAAGCAGCAGCTTTACCAAATATTACCCTCTTACAGATTCCACTAATGGAAGTAACAGGTCATTCCCCAGACTTAGATTACAACTCGGTTTTGGAGCCAGAGACTTTTCTCCCTAAGGGAGTTTTTCTCTCTGGCTTTGCTTTCTGGTAGCGGACCAGTGATAGTATCTGATAACTCCCTTAGAGAATTTGTATGTTCTGGGAGTTTTATCCTTTGGATTCTGAGGTCCATTTTTTTGATTTGTGTAGATTCGCTTGACAGCTGACACTCCATTTCAAATTTGTTACTTCTACAACTAATACACCGATGTAGACAACTCATAGGGCCTGCCAAACCATTAACTAATAATCCCTGCATCCTGAATAAAATCTCTCCTTGGGTTTTGGCCAGGTACTAGTGACCTGGATTGGCCACCATGAGAACGGACTACTGGGCCTGATGGACCATTGGTCTGACCCAGTAAGGCTATTCTTATGTTCTTTATGACAGGAGCTGCACTTCAAGGAGAACTGTGAAGAAAAGGAGAACTTACCAGTACCGAAGCTTTCCTCCCCACAGAGGGACAACTTGTTGGCATCCATCAAATTTCCAAAAAACTTCCAACCAGTTGGTGTTTCATATAAAGCAATTTTTGTAGCTTTAGCCACCCTTTGAAAGAACAAAATTAAAAATAGATTGTGTCTCATAGCAAGATTATGACATTACCGTAAATCCTTGCTACAGATCGACATATTGTAAGATCATCTTGTCTATCTTCATTACAGGCCGTCTATCTTGTACAGCAAAGATACACATAAAAGTTACAGCAATTTTTAAATAGAAAGCATGAAAATCCCCCCATGCTTACAGCTGCTATATGGCATGCATAAATATCACAAGTTTGATTTCCATGCTTAGTTTGTAAAACAATGAAAAGTGATTTCAAAATATTCAGGTGTCCTAAAACATCCTCCATTCTTGGTACATGGGCTTGTCGGCATCTGAAAAGCTGAAAGCTATGCCATCAGAAGTTTCACTACCAGCAAGACCTCACAAAGTGGAGAGGTTTCAGCGGAGATGTCAGACTAAAGATGTACCACCCATCTGGGCAGCAGCAGATGGGCAGTGTTGGAGGCAGAGAATCGCATTTGACACAACAACATCATCAAATTTATACTGTGCAGAAGAAAGACCCGGCAATCTACTTCTGTATTCTGCCTAAAAAAAACTTGATGATGATAATGAGATAAAGAACATATGTATAGTACTGGAAAATGGTCCCCTAGGTCGGAAGGCAATCACCATGCTACTAGGGAAGAGCTGATCACCCAGAGTATGCCCAGTGATTGTGAAGCTGACAGATCAAAGCTGTCAGGACATCCCGATGCTGATGTTGCTGGACACAAAAGGGAGAGCAGAAGATATTCTCAAATGAGCATTGGATCTGCTACTCTGGTCATGAAACACACAGGAAAAATGGTGTGGCATTCATCCTCAACAATAAGCTTTCAAAGATGGTACTAAAGTACAATATTATCAGTGAAAGAGTCATGCCAATCCGTTTGCAGGGAAAACCGATCAATTTCACCTTGATCCAAATATATGCTCCAATGACAAACGTGGAAGATGAGGATGTAAAATTGTTCTACAAACAACTTCAAAATGTAATAGATCAAATGTAGAAAACAAGATCTATTGATCATTATGGGGGACTTCAATACAAAAGTAGGAAGTACACCTGAAAATGCAGTGGTTGGAAAGCACGGTATATGAGAAAGAAATGAAGCTGGTGATAACTTGGTATAGTTTTGCAAAACGAACCAACTGTCGATCATAAATACACAATTCCAACATCACAAACATCAGCAGAACACATGGACCTCTCCAAATGGCATGTATTGAAACCAAATTGACTACATCTGCATAGGACAGAGATGGAAATTTGTAGTTTTGGCTGCAAGGATTAATGATTGAATGATTGTGGAAGCAGCCACAAGTTTTTGACATGCAAAATCAAAGTTCAGCTTCACAAAATGAAGATTATTAGAAACCTCCCAAAATATGACTGATAATATTTCATCAAATTATTGGATAAAACTAGACAACAGATTTGCCTTTCTTGATACATGAGATAGAGCTGGAAGAGTTATGAGATGACATCAAGACCATAATTAGTGATGAACTAAAAAATACCCAAAAAAACCCCAACCCACTCTAGAAGAGAAAGAAAACCAAGAAATCGCCTTGGATCTCAGAAGAAACCAGAAAAGTAGCAGAACAAAGACAGCAAACAAAACTTTCCGGTGATAGAGAAAAAGTATCACAAATGATCTGAGTATTTCAATGTCAAATATGGCAAGACAAAGAATTAAATCTCAAGAATATTTGTCGGAAAACTGAATCAGAACATGTAAACAAAACAAAAAAAAAACAACAGTGTAGTGTATTAGGATGTTAAAAAATTGTGGCAGAAATGCCAACTTTGATTGGGGATGCTAAAAGACACCAATGGAATGATACTGAATGATCCAGAAAGCATTAAAAAGAGATAGAAAGAATATATGGAAAATTTATACAAAAAAGACAATGAGAACAACATTGGGAAAATTGAACTGGAAATTGATGCCAAAAAAGAATCATATATTTTAAAAGAAGATGTCATAGCAGCACTTAAAACTTTATCAAAAAACAAGTCACCTGGTATTGACGGTATTCCAAATGAATTAACCAAAAGCTCAGAAGGTGCTTATCATGGCCCACACTTGACTGTATCAACAGATATGGAAGGAAAAAGCATGGACAACTGATTGGAGAAGATCACTTTTCATACCTATACCGCAGAAAGGTGATGTCAAGGACTGTTAACTACAGAACGATTGCATTAATTCTACATATAAGCAAAATACTGCTTAAAATAATAAAGCAAAGGCTACAATCATACGTTGAGCAAGAACTACTCAAAGTTCAGGCTGGTTTCGGAAAAGGTTGAGGAACAAAAGACATTATTGCCAGTGTTAGATGGATATTAGAGTAGATCAAAGAATACCAAAAGCCCCTATAAGTTTATGACTGTGTGGATCACAATAAACTATGGAGAACTCTAGCACAAATGGGAATACCTAAACATATAACTCAGCTGATAAAGAGCCTCTATGAAAATCAAGAAGTTGCAGTGAGAACTGAATATGGCAATACTGATTGGTTGCCAATAAAACGTGGCGTCACGCAAGGATGCATCTTGTCACTTTACCTGTTCAACCTTTATGGCAAAGCCATCTTCAAAAAAGCAAATTTGGAAGAAGGAGAGCGTTAATTTCAAAGTTGGTGACCAAAACAAACAACTTGCGCTATGCAGATGATACCAACGCTCATCACCAGCAACAAAGAAGACATGCTGTATCTACTGAGAAAAGTCTAATTCATAACATGGATTTAGAACTGAACATAAACAAGATGAAGACCATGAACACGGAAAATGATGAAGATTTTGAGCTTGAAGGTGATAGAATACAAGTTGGATTTCAATTTCCTGGGCTCTTTCATAAAGAAACAACTAGCAGGGAAATGAAGGCTCTCGACAAAGTGTTCAAAGGCATGGAAATAATTCTCCAAACAAAGATCAGACTTGTTCCATGCACTCATTTTCTCAGTGGTCAATTATGGATGTAAAAGCTGGACACCCTTAGAAACATGACAAAGAATACTGGACTCATTTGAGCTTTGGTGCTGTAGAAGGATTTTATGCGTGTTGTGGACTGCCAGAAGAACTAACAAATCAATTCTGGAAGAGATCAAACCAGCTATGTCACTCAAAGTTCAAATGATGAAGGTACAACTGTCTTATTTTGGTCACATTGTCAGAAGAGAAAGATCATCAGAGAAGGACATCATGTTTGGGAAGATTGAAGGGACCAGTTAAAGAGGGTGACCTGCACTCAGATGGCTGGACTTGTTGAAAACAACCATGGGGATGACGCTGGAGGACCTTATTAGACTAGTACAAAACCGATTTCTTTTTAGATCTGAAATTCATCAAGTTGCTAGGACTTGAATAGGAGTCAATAGCACCTAACACAAAACATCAACTCCTGGAGTTTGTAAATGACACCATATATGGTTGCAGATCTCAAGGATCCAAGCACAAACTACTGATGTCAATTAGCACTAATTAGGATCTGCACAATCTGCCTGTGTGCTATTCTACAATTAGGTACCTAAATTGTCTTGAACACCAAAACATGGGTGTGGCCATAGGAGCATTCCCAAAATTTTAAAGGCAAATGAGAAAAGTAATCGAAACAAAAGATCTGGATGACATTAGTTTATTCAGCAGCTAGTATAAACACAACCCAAACCAAGTACAGTGGTGCCTCGGTTTACGAGTGCACTGGTTTGCGAGTGTTTTGCAAGACGAGCAAAACATTTGCTAAATCGGCGCCTCGGAAACCGAGCGCGCCTCGATTTGCGAGCGCCCCCCTGCGAACCAGCACCCTCCTCCCTGCGATCCAGCACCCCCCCGCCGCAACCTGAAGTCCCCCAGAACCCTCTTCTTACTTTAATGTAGCACCGACATGTCGGCCTCCTCTTCTGTGCTGGCCTTGAGCATGTGCGCATGCTCAAGGCCCAGCAGAAGAGGAGACCTATCTTCGGACACTGGCACCAACGCACAGAAAATTTAAGGTGGGTTGTCCTGTTTGGGGAAGAGAAGCGTTTTTAGGAGCTTTCTGAAGTGCATGTAAGAGGTTGATGTTCTGACCAGTTGGCTCCATTCGGGATCTTTGGAGGCTGCTTGGTAGGGTAGGAGTCTGTTGATGAATCTCTTATGGGTGCATCCTTTAATTGAGGTGAAGGCGAAGAATGATTGAGGTCGAGTAGCTCGTCCGGGTCTGCCGAATGTGAACCGATTGGTGAGGTAGTTGGGCAGTAGACTGTACAGAGCTTTGTAGAAAAGACATCCGAATTTGAAAAGTACTTGGCACTCAATTTTCAGCCAATGAAGTTTTTGGTAGAAAGTAGAGAATGACACGGTGACGGTTTACCCGCGGCCACCGCATTTAATCCGCGGGTCACCGCCGAAAACGGGGAAGAAAACTAGCAGTCGCTGCGGTGACGGGGACAAGGCCATTCACCGACCGCGGAAACGGTGAACAGGTTTGTCCCCGCGGCCCAATGTACCCCCTTCTAGGAACCGCTATTTACCGTATTTTCACGCATGGTATACAAAAGTTTTAAAACATAGTTCCCACCCCGCCCGACGCCCGATTCACCCCCCCAGCAGGACCGCTCGCACCCCCACCCCGAACGACCGCTCGCACGCGCTCCCACCCGCACCCGCGATCGGAGCAAGAGGGAGCCCAAGCCCTCTTGCCCGGCCGACTCCCCGACGTCCGATACATCCCCCCCCGGCAGGACCACTCGCACCCCCACCCCGAAGGACCGCCGACTTCCCGACAATATCGGGCCAGAAGGGAGCCCAAACCCTCCTGGCCACGGCGACCCCCTAACCCCACCCCGCACTACATTACGGGCAGGAGGGATCCCAGGCCCTCCTGCCCTCGACGCAAACCCCCCTCCCCCCCCAACGACCGCCCCCCCCAAGAACCTCCGACCGCCCCCCCAGCCGACCCGCGATCCCCCTGGCGACCCCCACGACCCCCCACCCCCCTTCCCCGTACCTTTGGTAGTTGGCCGGACAGACGGGAGCCAAACCCGCCTGTCCGGCAGGCAGCCAACGAAGGAATGAGGCCGGATTGGCCCATCCATCCTAAAGCTCCGCCTACTGGTGGGGCCTAAGGCGCGTGGGCCAATCAGAATAGGCCCTGGAGCCTTAGGTCCCACCTGGGGGCGCGGCCTGAGGCACATGGGCCCAACCCGACCATGTGCCTCAGGCCGCGCCCCCAGGTGGGACCTAAGGCTCCAGGGCCTATTCTGATTGGCCCACGCGCCTTAGGCCCCACCAGTAGGCGGAGCTTTAGGATGGATGGGCCAATCCGGCCTCATTCCTTCGTTGGCTGCCTGCCGGACAGGCGGGTTTGGCTCCCGTCTGTCCGGCCAACTACCAAAGGTACGGGGAAGGGGGGTGGGGGGGTCGTGGGGGTCGCCAGGGGGATTGCGGGTCGGCTGGGGGGGCGGTCGGAGGTTCTTGGGGGGGCGGTCGTTGGGGGGAGGGGGGTTTGCGTCGAGGGCAGGAGGGCCTGGGATCCCTCCTGCCCGTAATGTAGTGCGGGGTGGGGTTAGGGGGTCGCCGTGGCCAGGAGGATTTGGGCTCCCTCCTGGCCCGATATTGTTGGGGAGTCGGCGGTCCTTCGGGGGGAGGGATGTATCGGACGTCGGGGGGGGGGGGCATCAGGATGGGGACAGACCTTCAAGGGGGGACAGTGCAGGGAAGTCAGGGAATTTATATTAATTAATTTTTTCTCTGCGTGTTTTGTTTTTGTATAGTTATTAACTAATATTTAACTAAGTTTTAAAGTTTTAAAGAATGTTTCCTTTATATGTAAATAAAGAAAAGTGAATGGGATTGCAGTGGCGGTGACGGGGCGGTGAATGGGGTGGCAGTGGCGGTGACGGGGCGGTGAAGAGGATGGTGAGACGGGGACGGGGCGGTGACGGGGATGGTGAGACGGGGACGGGGCGGTGACGGGGATGGTGAGACGGGGACGGGGCGGTGACGGGGACCAATTTTTTCACCGTGTCATTCTCTAGTAGAAAGGTGCGATGTGAATGAATTTTTTCAGGTTGGATATGGGCCTCACTGCGGTGTTTTGGATGAGTATGTATGTGTGAATATATATATATATATATATATATATATATATATCATTAATCTTTCAGTAGAGTTTTGAATAATTCTAAGTGCACAATATGATTTTTTTTAAATCACTTGAACATGAAGTGCTTGCCTTGTAAGGTATTTACAATTTTTAAGCATATATTTACCAGTTACAACTTCCCTCCCCACTCAAACTACTACTACTATTGATCACTTATATCGTGTATATCGTGCTGAAAGGAGTACACAGCACTGTACATTTTGGCATTTAATAGATGGTCCCTGCTCGAAAGAGCTTATAATCTAACTTAGCCAGACAGACATGACATATAGGGTTAAAGATGCAGAACTGAAGGTGAGAGGATTTGGGGGTTGAAGGCAGTCTCGAAGAGGTGGGCTTTTAACTGGGCCTTTAACACTGCCAGATATGGAGCCTGTCGTAGGGATTTGCCACTGTGACAACTTCCCTTTCCACTCAAACTACTACCTGCTGCTTCTACTACAATGTATTATATGTTTAAAATACGGTTCCAATATAAAAGCCTCCCCTTGTTTCAAAACTAGACATATATTTCTGGTCCCTACCTATCTAGTGCCCCGCTGGTGGGCATGCTCCGAGCCAATCCTCGAACTCCAGTCTGCTGAAAGTAAGGAATACTGAAGATATTAGCAGCAATAACGGCAACAGAATCCGAAGGGTTAACAAAGAATCCATTCTTCCCAAGAATCATATTCCGGTCCTGAAAGAGAGAGAGAGCGTGAGAGAGAGATGAAGAGACAGCATCATGTACATATAGTAGGACTGTTCAAGTGCCTATTCGTCAGCCTTAATGAAACAATACGTGGGTCCAATGACTTTACCAAAGCAATAATTAATGTAAGTAAATGACAATAAAACATCACCTCCGTTATTTTGGAGGGATGAGTTTGTTAGAATTTAAACAAGTGCAGAAGAGGATCAAAGTAATCCCATAAAACCAAGGATTTAAAAAAAAAAAAGCATAAAGAGCCCTGGGCAAGTCACTTAATCCCCCCCATTGCCTCAGGTACATTACCGTATTTTCACGCATATAACGCGCGCGTTATACGCGTTTTTACCTACCGCGCATACCCCTCGCGCGTTATATGCGTGAGCGCGGTATACGAAAGTTTTAAAACATAGTTCCCACCCCGCCCGACGCCCGATTCACCCCCCCAGCAGGACCACTCGCACCCCCACCCCGAACGACCACTCGCACGCGCTCCCACCCGCACCCGCATCCACGATCGGAGCAAGAGGGAGCCCAAGCCCTCTTGCCCGGCCGACTCCCCGACGTCCGATACATCCCCCCCCCCCGGCAGGACCACTCGCACCCCCACCCCGAAGGACCGCCGACTTCCCGACAATATCGGGCCAGAAGGGAGCCCAAACCCTCCTGGCCACGGCGACCCCCTAACCCCACCCCGCACTACATTACGGGCAGGAGGGATCCCAGGCCCTCCTGCCCTCGACGCAAACCCCCCTCCCCCCCAACGACCGTCCCCCCCCCCAAGAACCTCCGACCGCCCCCCCAGCCGACCCGCGACCCCCCTGGCCGACCCCCACGACCCCCCCACCCCCCTGCCCCGTACCTTTGGAAGTTGGACGGACAGACGGGAGCCAACGAAGGAATGAGGCCGGATTGGCCCATCCGTCCTAAAGCTCCGCCTACTGGTGGGGCCTAAGGCGCGTGGGCCAATCAGAATAGGCCCTGGAGCCTTAGGTCCCACCTGGGGGCGCGGCCTGAGGCACATGGTCGGGTTGGGCCCATGTGCCTCAGGCCGCGCCCCCAGGTGGGACCTAAGGCTCCAGGGCCTATTCTGATTGGCCCACGCGCCTTAGGCCCCACCAGTAGGCGGAGCTTTAGGACGGATGGGCCAATCCGGCCTCATTCCTTCGTTGGCTGCCTGCCGGACAGGCGGGTTTGGCTCCCGTCTGTCCGGCCAACTACCAAAGGTACGGGGAAGGGGGGTGGGGGGGTCGTGGGGGTCGCCAGGGGGGTCGCGGGTCGGCTGGGGGGGCGGTCGGAGGTTCTTGGGGGGGGCGGTCGTTGGGGGGGAGGGGGGTTTGCGTCGAGGGCAGGAGGGCCTGGGATCCCTCCTGCCCGTAATGTAGTGCGGGGTGGGGGTAGGGGGTCGCCGTGGCCAGGAGGGTTTGGGCTCCCTCCTGGCCCGATATTGTCGGGGAGTCGGTGGTCCTTCGGGGTGGGGGTGCGAATGGTCCTGCCGGGGGGGGGGGATGAATCGGACGTCGGGGGGGGGTGAACGGAGAGTCGGGACAGCGCACGGAGAGGCGGGGCAGTGCACGGAAGTCAGGGGGGTGAACGGAGAGTCGGGACAGCGCACGGAAAGTCAGGGCAGTGCACGGAAGTCAGGGGGGTGAACGGAGAGTCGGGACAGCGCACGGAAAGTCAGGGCAGTGCATGGAAGTCAGGGGGGGGTGAACGGAGAGTCGGGACAGCGCACGGAGAGGCGGGCAGTGCACGGAAGTCAGGGGGGGGTGAACGGAGAGTCGGGACAGCGCACGGAGAGGCGGGGCAGTGCACGGAAGTCAGGGGGGGGTGAACGGAGAGTCGGGACAGCGCACGGAGAGGCGGGGCAGTGCACGGAAGTCAGGGGGGTGAACGGAGAGTCGGGCAGCATGCGCGGTATAATCGTGAGCGCGTTATACCAAAGTTTTTGTGCTTATCATCGTGATTTCTGCACGCTATACACGTGTGCGCGTTTTATACGGGTGCGTGTTATTTGCGTGAAAATACGGTAGATAGATTGTGAGTCCACCAAGCCAGACAGGGAAAAATGCTTAAGCACCTGAATAAATTCATGTAAACTGTTCTGAGATCCCCTGGGAGAACACTATAGAAAACTGAATAAATAAACAGTGTGAAAAGCTTCAGTCTCTGATAACCAGAGCTGGTATTGTGACATCACAATGCCTCATTCCATCAATGCTTAAGAGCCAACCTCATCAGTGATGTCACAATGGCTTCATTGTCGTATACTTGGCTCACTTTTACTACATTTTGATTTCTAGAGTGGTGCAGTGGTTAAAGCTACAGCCTCAGCCCCCTGAGTTTGTGGGTTCAAACCCACACTGCTCCTTGTGACTCTGGGAAAATAACTTAATCCCCCCCCCCCAATTACCCCAGGTACATTAGTTAGATTGTGAGCCCACCAGGACAGACAGGAGAAAATGCTTGAGTACCTGAATAAATTCATGTAAACCATTCTGAGCTCCCCTGGGAGAACAGTATAGAAAATTGAATGAGGCGTTTCACATCATGGGGCCCTGCACAGAGAACATGGACTTATGGTTCCCAGAAAGCCTCACAGCTGCTAATGACGGAACTTCACTTGAACTATCTGAAGACCGTAGCTCACGCAAAGGGCAATGCCACTTCAGGAGAGAGCGGACACTCGACGGACAATTATGCTGAAGCACCTTAAACATCACAGGAGAACCTTAAATTCGGCCCGCATGCCAATTGGCAGCCAATGTAGCTCTCAAAGCATCGGTGTAATGTGATCGAATCAGAATCTGCATATGTGCGTTTTCCATGGTCAGGGCCTAAAATGTGGAATAATCTTACAGGATATTTAAGACTCTATTCCAGAGTGTCGCAAACTGTGCGCCACGGCGAAGAGATTCCAGGTGTGCCGCCAGGGATTCAAGAAGTAGACATGTACACGAGTCTGTCACTGCCAGTGCCTCTCCTCCTCTCCACGTGAACCTCGCCTTTCCTGAGTTTGGGGCTGTATCTGGAGGGCCTCTGAGCACACATGGACATCTGCGAACGCTCGGACACCCTCCAGACATGGCCCTGAGCTCAGGGAAGACGAGTCAAGGTTCGTGTGGAGGTGGGGCTGGGGATAGAGCAGAGCGGGGCTGGAATGGATCCGGGCCACAAGTCCTTTGCTTTTGTTAAAGTGCCAGAACTAAAAAAAAAAAAAAAGTTTGCAAGACTGCTCTAGTCAAATGTTCAGCAGTTTAAAAAAGGTTTGTAAACCCATTATTTAATTTATTTACTCACTCATTCAACTTTCTATACTGTTCTTCAAGGGGAGCTCAGAATTAGAGAATGATACAAGGACAATTTGTCCCTGTCCCCGCAGGAACTCAATTTTCCTGTCCCGTCCTGAATTTTGTCGCTGTTCCTGTCCCATTCCTGTAAGCTCTGCCTTAACTGCACAATAGAGAATGACACGGTGAAAAAATTGGTCCCCGTCACCGCCCCGTCCCCGTCTCACCATCCTCTGCACCGCCCCGTCACCGCCATTCCCTTCACCGCCCCGTCACCACCACTGCCACCCCATTCACCGCCCCGTCACCGCCACTGCAACCCCATTCACCGCCCCGTCACCGTCACCGCTGCATACATAAAAGCCTCAAACGGGTACGATTTTATATATTTTTCTTTATTTACGTATAAAGGAAACATTCTTTAAAACTTTAAAACTTAGTTAAATATTAGTTAATAACTATACAAAAACAAACACGACATGTACTTTTAATGCTTACAATGTTAGCCTACATGGTAAGTAGACGCGGCCGCTGTACCTAATCGCGGCAAAGATCTCCCTGCCGTGATTAGCATAGTGACCACGGCTACGGCTGCAAGTCTCCCCTCCCCCCAGCGATCACGACAGGAGGGCACCCAACCCCTCCTGTATGCTTCTCCTCTGATCCTCCTTCCCTCAACCAAGCATCTCTCTCTCTCCCTCCATGAGTCCAACTTTTCACTCTCTGCGCTCTCCCCCTTCCCCAGTGTAACATTTCTCCTTCCCTCCTTTCTGTCCTCCCCATCCATCTTGCCCTCTCCATGAGTCCAACACTTTCTGCCTCCTGCACACTTTCTCTCTCTGTCCTTGCCTCTTCCCTCAGTGGTATCCCTCCTTCGCACCCCACAACCCAACATGCTCTCTCCCCATGCACCATCTCACCTTCCCCTCCAGTGTGTAGCACCTTTCCTTTCCCTCCTTTTCTGCCAGGTTCAGCAGTACCTCTTCTCCCTTCCTTTTACTTCCCCCTTGTCCAGCAGTACCCCTTCTCCCTTCCCTGTTCCCATTGTCCAGCAGTACCCCTTCCCTCCTGTCCAACAGTATCCTATCTCCCTTCCTTCTTCCCCTCCTCCCCTTGTCCAGCAGTACCTGGTGTACACTGGGCAGGAAGAGAAGCTCCGGCATCAGCGTCAGCTGACTAGCAACTTCCTGCAGCTGCATCTTTTGCTGGGACTCCTGTCTTCGTGTATCCGGCAGATATGCGAAGGCAGGTGTCCCATACGATGGGGGGTTGCTAGTCAGCTGACGCCGGAGATTCTCTTCTTTCCCAGTGTGCAAGATTGCGCCAGCGTCAGCTGATTTGCAACTGCCTGCTGCCGTCGCGTATGCCGGGACTTCTGCCTTCGCGTATCCGGCAGATACACGAAGGCAGGAGTCCCAGCATACGCGACGGCAGCAGGCAGTTGCTCAGATTTCGGGATCAGGTTGCCCAGTTGCAGTTGCCCAGATTGCGAGTTCGGGTACTAGACTGTGTATTCCTGTAGACCCCCCCCAACGGCCCTCCCGACAATCGCAGCAGAAGGGTACCCAACCCCTCCTGCTGGACCCCCCCCCAACGAAACCTCCCACCCCGGAACCCCCTTAGTCTTACTTTCCAAGGTGGACCCGACGGCTCCCCCCCCGTATGGCCAGCAGGCTTTCCTCCGTCCAAATGAGGCGGGCCCGCCCCTACCCTGCCCAACCCACAGGATCCTAGGGCCTGATTGGTCTAGGCACCTAAAGCCACTCCCGCTATAGGAGGGGCCTTAGGTGCTTGGGCCAATCAGGCCCTAGGATCCTGTGGGTTAGGCAGGGGAGGGGAGGGGCGGGCCCGCCTCATTTGGACGGAGGCAGGCCTGCTGGCCAGACGAGCGAGGAGCTGTCCGGTCCAACTTGGAAAGTAAGACTAAGGGTGGTGTTTTGGGATGGCGGGGTTTGTTGGGGGAGGGTCCGGCAGGAGGGGTTGGGCACCCTCCTATTGGCGATATAGGGGGCCGTTGGGGGGGCCGGCAGGAGGGGTTGGGCACCCTCCTATCAGTGATCATAGGGGGGCTGTTGGGGAGCTGGCAGGAGGGGTTGGATATCCTCCTGCCGCGATCGTTGGGGAGGGCTGGTTCTGTCGGCATGAAGGGCTGAGCACCTTCCTGCCGGCGATCGTCGGGGGGGCGGGTTCTATTGGCAGGAAGGGTTGATCTGACAAATGCAAGTTGGATCGAGAGTAAATGCGGCAACGTGCGAGTTGGATCGAAAGTTGGAGGAGACAGACAACATGGCGGAGACATCTAACACCCGGTCACGAACACGGTGAAACACAGGTAAATAGCGGTTCCTAGAAGGGGGGACATTGGCCTGCGGGGACAAATCTATTCACCGTTTTTGCGGGCGGTGAAAGGATTTGTCCCCGCGTCTGCGGCGATTTGCTAATGAGGTCACCATAACCCGCAGCCAAACCGCAGCCACGCAGCGGTTCGCTGCGGGGATCGCTCCCCGTGTCATTCTCTACTGCACAAGCCTCAAACACTTATGATTTTCAAGGTGTTTGAGGCTTGTGCAGATGAGAATGGAGCTCGCAGGAATGGGGCAGGGACAGGCAAAGAATTTGTGGAGACGGAACGGGAAAATGAGTTCCCGTGGGGACGGGGACAAATTTGCCCCGGTGTCATTCTCTACTTGAATAGTATAAAAAATTGAATAAAGAGTGTGAAAAGTTTCAGCCTCCGATCACCAGAGCTGGTATTGTGACATCACAATGCCTCATTCCACCAATGCCTAAGAGCCAACCCCATCAGTGATGTCACAATGGCTTGATTGTTCTATACTTGGCTCGCTTCTACTACATTGTGATTTCTAGAGTGGTGCAGTGTTTAAAGCTACAGCCTCAGCACCCTGAGATTGTGGGTTCAAACTGTCTGCTGTTCCTTGTGACCCTAGGCAAGTCATTTAATCCCCCCATTGCCCCAGGTACATTAGATAGATTGTGAGCCCATCAGGACAGACAGGGGAAAAATGCTTGAGTACTTGAATAAGTTCATGTAAACCATTCTGAGCTCCCCTGAGAGAACAGTATAGAAAATAGAATAAATAAATAGAGTGAAAAGCTTCAGCCTCTGATAACCAGAACTGGTACTGTGACATCACAATGCCTCATTCCACCACTGCCTAAGAGCCAACCTCATCAGTGATGTCACAATGGCTTGATTGTCTTGTACTTGACTCACTTTTACTACATGTAGGATTTCTGGAGTGGTGCAGTGTAGAGAATGACACTGCAGGAACTCAAGTTTCCTTGTCCCATCCCTACGAGTTTTGTCGCTCTCCCTGTCCCATTCCTGTAAGCTCTGCCTTAACCGCACAAGCCTCAAACACTTATGATTTTAAAGTGTTTTGAGGCTTGTGCAGATGAGAACGGAGCTTTCAGGAATGGGGCAGAGACAGGGAAAGAATTTGCGGGGAAAGAATGAGAAAATAAGTTCCTGCGGGGACAGGGAAACATTTGTCCCCGTGTCATTCTCTATTCAGAATGGTTTACATTAATTTATTCAGGTGCTCAAACATTTTTCCCCGTTTGTTCCAGCAGGCTCACAATCTAATATACCTGAGACAATGGGGGACCAAGTGACCCGCCCGTGGTCACAAGGGGCAGCGTCGCCCCCTTCATTTACCCCATCTCCATCAAAGGCAGCTCCAAAATCATGTTCTCCCTTCTTCATCGTCTCCACTAGTTCAGAGGCATAGGTCAGGTTCGGGTCTGGGTGGTGGCCACCGAAGTCCTCCAAAGGCACAGAGTTTACAGCCGAGTTTGCAGGGGCTCCCAGCTCTTCACACAGAATCTTCTTTGCATATGGTCCCACAACTAGTGTTGAGAAAGAACATAAGAGGTAAGACACAATATAATGCAATGATTGAAAAGAGAAAAACAAACAACATCCTAAACAGATATATGCACATGTACAAAATACTGCTTATAATTTACTGTGCTTATACATTATACCATGGATAAGAATATTAAATGGGAAGCCCTCAAAGAATTATGAGCAACATATCCATATTAGGAATTGATATTCATTGGACAAATATCCAAGGGATAGACACAGTATACAGGGTGTTCTTCTGTTCACAAAAGAGATGTGGGACTTGGATATGGTTGTATTTGACAGGGTAACAGGAAAAACCAGAATACTTAGGTACATAGGGTTAGGATTGGACAGCAGGAAAAGGAAGTGAGCCGTACAGGTTTTTTTTTTTTTTAAACATTAGTTTTTATTGAAGCTTTATAACAATGTATACAGCATATTTACTGGAGTACCATGTGCAGTTCTGAAGACCCACACTGTCAAAAAGAGGACATGAACATGAAGAAGTTGATCCAGAAGTGGCTACTAAAATGGTCAGTGATCCTCATTATAAAGCATATAAAGGCAGACGAATATCTAAACATTTATACCCTGAAGGAGAAGTGGGAAAGGGAAGATGATTATTGATATTTAAATAATTTCAAAGAATGGAGGTGTACAGGCTGAGGCTGAAAAGAGCCACTCTCTGGAGTCAAGGAAGAGCCTCTCATTGGAGGCATGGAGAAGACAGCATCAAATTCATCCCCTCCCCACAAAAAGAGCATGTACCATGAAAGAAGAACGTACTACTACCACTATTAATTATTTCTAGAGCGCTACCAGACGTACACAGCGTTGTACAGAGTCACAAAAGAGACGGTCCCTGCTTGAATGAGCTCACAATCTAAACAATCAAGACAGACAAAAAACAGGATGCCAGCGTAGGGGCTACAGTTAGCAGGAATGGATAAACTGATGGCTAGGGTGGTGAGCAGAAGGCAGAGGGGAGTAGAGTTATGAGTTGAAGGTTGTCTCAAAAAGGTGGGTTTTCAGCCTACCTTTGAACAAGGGAAGGGGTGCTGCAGACGGACTCAGGTAGCTTATTCCAGGTATACGAAGCAGCGAGCTGAAAGGGACAAAATCCAATTCTAGATTTTGTCCCTTTCAGCTCGCTGCTTCGTATTTCAGCTCACTCCTTTGTATGCTAGAATTGGAAGTGGAGGAGAAGGGTACGGATAAAAGAGACTGGGCTGTTTGTTTAGACAGAATGCTTGGACAGGACATATGGTCTTTTATTTAAAAAGCCTGGAGTCTCAGCGGTTTCCAAAATAACATACAAAAACATAACACATACATAACATTATACAATAATTCAAAGCAAGTCAAGAAGTGGAACCTAAAAACTCCTTGGTATCATCCTTCACTATCATTACAGTTAGATGAGGAACAGAATCCTAGGGAGCAATTCACAGGTATGCAACGACAAAAAGCTAAGATGATCCGAACATAGTCTTAAGTGACCACGTAATTTATTCCATAGAGAAACACCCATGCAATGCTTCAGTTATCAAAGAGCTTAGCAAAAGAACTGCATTAATGCTTCTTCAGTGGGCATGGGACACTGAAGTCAAGAACAGGCGTCTATTCTGTTGTGAAAAACACTAGAAAGTCAAGCCCAAGTCAGACTCAAGGTCCCTCAAGCATAGCATCCTAAGCCAGTCCTTGTCATAAGTAAGGGATTTGGATTTAGCTCACATCTTTCTCAGCAGTTCAAGGCAAGTTACATTCAAGTATGGATTTTGCTGCACCCCAGAGGGCTTTCAATCTGAGTTTGTACCCGAGGCAGCGGAAGGTTAGTTGACTTGCCCAAGATCAGATGGAGGAGCAGTGGGATTCGAGCCAGATTTATCTAGTTCTCAGCCCACTTCTTTGACCATTAGGCTAGGCTACTCCTCCACTCCAAAACTCTACTTGCACGATCAATGATTAGACCCATAGTCACCAAGACTTAAACTATATAGGGGGATCCTGAGGGGTTTCAAACTCCATTGCCTTAACCATTCAGCCATAAGTACTACCTGTAGTAGTACCCAATAGATCCCCAAAACTAGATCAGGAAAGCATTTAGATTCTAGATGAGACAAGACCTGCCAATGGTTCACCCTGGGTTAAAAGCAAAAGAGAGTACGGAACAGATTGGATTTGTGTTATCATAATGGAGAATGCCAAATAATTGAATGTGATGTGGTAAGAGCCTAGTGCAATTCATGACTGCCTATTTCCTGAACCATTCACAACAAGGTTAGCATTTCAAAGCGAGATATATCTATCCACGAAACTCACAAACAGTGCAGAAAACCCTGGCAAGGCTTAGATGGACACAGAAGTACTGTAATTATTATGGAAACCTTTACTTTGGGAAGTGGGGGGAGGGGGGGGGGGCTTTCTGCCACATTTCACAGCCTGTTGCTTTTTATGGCCAGGCCGAATGGGGACATTCTCCACAAGCATTGCACCAATGCTTGTTTTAGGCTTCAGGCACCCAATGGCAGCACCTGTCAGCAGTCAATATTGCCTTCACTGAGACCCGTCTGACACATACAATCGCTGACTCTGCAGACCTGCTGGCTTCTGGTGCCACATTTAGCTGATACATCTGTACTGTACTTATAAAGTAAGGAAGCAAAACCAGAACATTAGAAATTACTCTTCCCAAAAAGTTTCATTTTATGCTACTAGCTCTGTCTCAGATATACTAAGCTATTACCCCAGAGACACAAAATAAGGACAACATGGGTTAGTGCAGTGGTTCCCAACCCTGTCCTGAAGGACCACCAGGCTAATCGGGTTTTCAGGCTAGCCCTAATGAATATGCATGAAGCAAATTTGCATGCCTATCACTTCCATCATATGCAAATCTCTCTCATGCATATTCATTAGGGCTAGCCTGAAAACCCGAATGGCCTGGTGTTCCTCCAGGACAGGGTTGGGAACCACTGGGTTAGTGCATCTGGGTTTTTAAAATAATAATAATAATTTTATTATTATTAATAATGATGATATTATTATTAACCTGCATTACATCAGTCATCACTTACCACCTAACTAAGGGCTCCTTTTACTAAGCTGTGATAGCGGTTTTGGCGTGCGCTTAGCGCGTGCAGAATTACCGTGCGCACTAGATGATAATGCCAGCATTGAGCTGGCGTTAGTTTAAGCTGCGTAGCAAGGGTTTAGCGTGCGCGCTAAAATTCTGCACGCACTAAAAACGCTATGGCAGCTTAGTAAGAGGAGCCCTAAGTATTTCCCCCCCCCCCACAAAAATGTAAAATACTAATCCACATAAGAATATCCATCTAGCCCCGTATTTTATTTCCTAGAGTGGTCAGTCCAAGTCACAAGAACCAAGCCCAAGTCCCCAAAAATGGCAACATTCCATGCTACTTAACCTCGGGGATAAGCAATGGCATTGCAATGAATGAGAGAGACTCCTCACTTCTTTTTACATTAAGATCTAAACATTTTTAGTAGTCCAAGTTGTTGCACAGTACATAAAAGTTCACAGCCACAAAAAGAGCTTAGAGCTAATTCTGAAAGGGACACAATGTGGATAACATCCTTTGAAAACTTTCTACCAAGTATGAAGGCACACGTATCTAAGACTTCCATGGTGGTTAAATGGGGCAAGACGACAACAATTCAGGGCCTGTTTTTGCAATCCCGCTGCCAGAATACCTTTCTAAAGGGGGAAAGGGAAATGGACTTGTATACCAGCTTCTTCTAGCTTTACAACCACAGTCAAAGCAGTTTGCTTCCGTGTACTTCAAGCATTTTCCCTTTCTGTCCTGGGAAACCACTACACCGCATTGTCCTACACACATTGTGAGGCTATGCATCTTTTCAGCTATCAACCCTGGGCAATTACTTAACTTCCTGGCTAAATCTCTCTGAAAACTATTCTCTTATTGTTTCTACTTCATTCTGGTCTAATGCATTGACAGTACCAGGTACCACAAAACATAATACAAGGAAGTGGTATAACAAGTTGAAAAGTGGGTGCCTTAACTGCTGCAGCAAGATACATTTTCCCAACTGGGTAGGTGAGATGTATGGATGGCGTAGGTAATGTGGTTGGGTGTGAGCTGTTGGGAATGTGTAAGGATGTAGGGATGAAGTCTGTGAGAGTCAATCTCTCCCTTCCTCTCTTTCCATGGAGAGTGATTTCACCGAGGGCTGCACAGATGCTTTTCCAGATTGTTTAATGATACAAGGTTGTTAAGAATCTCTGGACTCCTGATGCAGCCAAAAACACAGTCTTTTGTCGGTTCCTGTTTTCTAGTTATACTCATACGTGTATCCAATTAAAGCGCTTTTTCCAGGCTGAAGGAATGATCTTCTCTGCTATTTTCTCTTCCACCTTTGTTTTGGTGCAGAGTTTGTCCTCCTTTTTTTGTTTGGGTTTCTAATCTCCCCACCACCCCTCCTGCCTTTCTTATTTTTTGGTAACCGGATCTTTCTTTCCTCCTGTGGAGAGGCCCAGCCTTGCTGTTTCTAGCTTCTCTGTTCTTTGATAGAAGGGCCTGGCCTCCCTTGCTCTTGTTCCTTGGTGCTTCGTACAGCACTGTGCACAATTATGAGTACAGATGCATAGAGCCATGGAAACAGACTGACTGACTTTCCCTCCATCAACAGGTGCTCTTGCTTTTTTGTGAGAGGCACCTAAAAATGCTCCATGAGGAAATCCCAATCCCTTACAATGGAGGACTAAAAAAAAAAATTAATCAGGGGGGGGGGGCGGAGCAAAAGTAAGATGGGGGCCTGATGCTTTCCCGAAAATACCACCGTACCTATTTGCAAGTTTTTCGAGTACCTGATGGTAAAAAGGAAGTCCGGGTTCTCCCGGACGAAACTGGTTTCTCTTCAGGCCCGATGGACGCCTTCGTAGAACACAGCTCTGTAGCTGCAGGATCGAAAGTTTCCTCTGCTGGCGAACCTGCGCGAACTGAGGCATGAGATTTCTCCTTAAAGGGCGTCACGCTATCCTCCGAAGAGTGCAGTCCGCCTAGTTGTTCTGGAGCGACGGGGAAGTCTTTTTTGGATGTGCTGGCCCAGGAATCCTACTTGGGGGCAAGAGGATGGAAATTCATCTTTCCAACAGGCGTTGAGAAGGCAGCAAAATCAAGGGGATATTTCTTTAGCTGAGGTGGTTCAAGCTAAATAGGGAGCTGCAGGGATTATCGGAGCAGAAGTCCCTCCCCTACAGAGGCCCAAGATTTTTCACAATGGAATCCATTTGGGAGGCTCTCTCTACAATGCAGACTTGTCTTGGGAATCAAATCCAGCAACTATCCACTAAATGCAATATGGTACTTTCAGAAAATTTGGATCTAAAGACAAAGGTAACAAGTTTAGAGTCTAAAACTAATGATTTTGAGACTAAGATAAAACCTCTGCAAGCACAAGCTCTAACTTGGACTAAGGACAGTGCTAGTTTGCACTTTAAACAAGAAATAATGGAAAATTCTATCAGAAGATGTAATCTCCGGATTATTAATTTTTCTAAAGTCCATCTTATACCACCCTTAGTGATGTTTAAGAGATATGAGTGAAATTCTGAAAGTCCCTGAGACCTCATACCCACCTCTATCAAAGATATATTACGTTCCTATGAAACCCACAACTCAAAATCCTGACCAGCAGAATGTTTCTGCTGATAGTTTGGATTTGACAATTTTTCTTGAGAGGTCGGATTCTGAGGCTCAGGTGTCAGCTTCATTGATTGTGCAGTTTGCTATTGAGTCCGATAGGGAATAGATGCTTAAGATGTTTTTCAAGCACAAGGATATACCTTTCCTGACGAACACCATAAGAATGTATCCAGATGTTTCTCGATCCACCCAGAAGAGAAGGAAGCAATTCCTTATATTGAGACCCCGGGCAATCCAGTTGGGGGTGACTTCTGTTTTAAGATACCCCTGCAAGTGTATTATAATTTACAAGAATGATAGATATGTTTTCTATGAACCGCAACAGCTGTCTAAATTTGTTTCAGCCAGAGAGCAATTAACTTCTACTACATGAATTTTGTTGTTTCTAAGATAGCTCAAGGATATTTGCTACTTGTTTAGAGCAGTCAGGCCTACATCTTTTGTTTCCTATTATTTGATTTCCTTTGTTTAATTTCAGTTATATTTAAGCTACGTCCCCAATTATAGTGGACTAATTATATCTTGTATTGTGGACATTAACTTTAAAGAATTCTGGTATTCTATTTCATTTACACGATATTTTTTCCTTTTTGACTTATGATGTCAAATTTTAAATACAAATAAAGAATTTAAATACAAATAAAGAATTAAAAAAAAATTAATCAGACTATTTCTTCCTAAATCCTTACATGCAGCATTCTACCAGATCAGATTAGATACTTGAAAAATATGGAAATATTAAATAAGGGGTCCTTTTATTAAGGCACGCTAGTGTCTTAGCACGCGCTAAATGCTAATGTGTGGCAACGCATCCATAGGATATAATGGACGTGTTAGCATGCGCTAAAACTCTCTAGCGCACCTTAGTAAAAGGACTCCTATATAATGCAATTTCTGTTCTATTAGAAATGAGTGCACCCTTAGAAGGCTAAATCATGTTCCACAGGGTGCATACCAGGCCCATGGTTGATCTTCTCCCTCACTCTCCCAAATAGAATCCTGATCAATTCACTGGCAGACAGGTTTCATGGCCCAGAGCTGAAAAATACCAATAAAAGGCAATCACAGTCTGCAAAAAATATGGGGCCTGATAGTCAGCCTGCAGTGATCAGCAGTTTTAAAATTGCAACACTTGAATATGGACATCTAAGTGTGACCACCAAGTATTCAGATAAGTGACAATACCTTTTCATTGTGGTGTGGGTGGTGGTCAGGAACATGAGAAGTGCAATGATGGTTCCTAATATCTCTTGCCTTCACTATGTAAGAATTTTATGATTCTGAGCACTATGGGCTAGATTCACTAAGCAAAGCAATCGTGTACCGATCAGTTTGCGATCCCGACCCGATTCACTAACCTCCGATTCTGATCCGTGCATGCAAATGAGGGTAAACAGCATGCAAAGTAGGAAGGACACGATTCACAAAACTTTTCAAGGAATACCGACTGGGCTGGCTGATCCAAAAAGAAGTGACTGGTGGGGACCAATCGCTCACGACCTTTCCTGCTCTCTGTCAACTTCTGCCCTTTTCAGCCCGTCTTCTCCTCTGACTTTCCTCAGCCTGATGTGCCTTTTTCAGCCTGACTTCTCCTGCCCTTTTCAGCCCCGACACTCCTCTTGCCGCCCTGCGCCCTGGCTTGCCGCCCCAACTCTCCTGCCCTTCCCCCGCAGTGCGAGCCCATAGTTTTAACCACAGGCTTGCAAAGTAGTAGTAAAAAAAAAAAAAAAAAAAGCAGCTTGCAGCTCCGTAAGCATGTGCAGACCATCTACAGATGGTCTGTGCATGCTTCAGGATGGCTCACTAGCGATCCGTATGGTCGGTGGGAGGCATTCTTCCGATCGCCCCCATTTGCATGCTGAGCCTTGGTGAATTGGTCGGCCTGCCGTAGATCAGCCACAGAGAGGCAGGTTAGTGCAGTGTTTTTCAACCGCTGTTCCGCGGCACACTAGTGTGCCGCGAGATGTTGCCTGGTGTGCCGCAGGGCCGCCATCAGGGCAGTACTACCAGTCCTGCATTCAGGGGCCCGGAGCTGACAGGGGGCCCGAGGCAGGGGCGCCAGTAGCTCGCCAAGGCAAAGTGAGTCGATCACCCAGGACTCACTTTGTCTTGGCGATCTAATCTATCGAGCCGATAAGTCTTCTTCTCCCCGACGTCAATTCTGCAGTCGGAGAGGAAGTTCAGGCCAGCCAATCGCTGCCTGGCTGGGCGGAACTTCCTCTCCGATTGCAAAATTGACGTCAGGGAGAGCATGCGTCGGCGTCGGCTTTGGGGCCTGTTATCCATTGGTGGGTCCTGTTCCCCGATGGCAGCGGCAGTGGCAGTGGCTTGGGGAACGGCAGGGAGAAAGAAAAAAAGGGGGCACGCAGGGGAAACAGAAGGAAAGAAGAGAAACAGAAAAAAAGAAAGAAAGGTCAGGGAGAGAGGAAGAAAAAGTTGGGGGAGGGAATGAGGTGTGGAGGACAGAAAGCATACAGGCTGATAGAAGGGAAGAAAGATTGGATGCACAGTCAGAAGAAGAAAGTGCAACCAGAAATCTGGTAGGAAAAATGATTTTATTTTAAATTTAGCAAAGTGGAGGCAGTATTACCACAGTTTTCAAAGGAATTTGCCCAAATAACTTAATAGTTAACTGGGTAAATTCCCAGAGATGAAAACTTCCCTTCACTTACTATGCACAGTTCTGAATTTATATCTGCTGTCTATATTTTACAATATGGTCACCTTTTACTAAACCGCAATAGTGGTTTTTAGCGTAGGGAGCCTATGAGCGTCAAGAGCAGCGCTGGGCATTCAGCGCAGCTCCCTGCGCTAAAAACTGCTATTGTGGTTTAATAAAAAGGATGGAGGGTATATTTGTCTATTTTTGTATGCTATAAAAACCAAATACAGAGAGAGACTGAGAGCTGTTGATGAAGAGCTACATGTGTGTCTTTCTTCGATTCCAGCCAGAATATCAGCTTTGTGTTCAGCCAAACAGGCCCAGGTTTCGCACTGAATAAAGTATTTTATAATTTTTCACTATTCTGTTTACTTAATATTTCATAATAAAGTAATTATAAAATACTTTCTTTGTGTTTATTTGATTCCTATTCAAGAGAATTACTTTATATATAGTCAATATAGGCACAGAGTTAAATTTTTTAACATTTTCTAATGGTGGTGTGCCTCGTGATTTTTTTCATGAAACAAGTGTGCCTTTGCCCAAAAAAGGTTGAAAAACACTGGGTTAGTGAATCTAGCCCTATATATATTATTTATTTTGGTTATACTATTTAGTATTTTTAAATAGCTAATGTTTTGAGAATTTGAAGTCCTGATTTTTGAGATTAGTCAGTAGTTCTTAAGCCACCGACAGCCACAGGCTGAATTAGGTCCAGATATTCAATGCAGGGCCTAGACCAAGCGCCAGCCCTGAATATTCAGGTCAGTGTGTCTACCAAGAAATTACCCAGACACCAGCTGACATTCAGACCAGTGTATAAAGGTTAGGACAGCTTTCTTGCTGTTCTAACTTTTACCTGCTTACTTACCTGGGTAGCAGACTGAATATCCTCATTAAGCAAGTAAATCCTAGCTCTGCCCTCACTTCATCCCTAGACGGTGCCGCAGCACTTGGAGAAGATGCTCAGTGGCATTCGGACACCCAGTTAAGTGCAGAAAGGAAGGCACTTAATTGCAACCTATGATGACATATCTCAATCCATAATGCAGCATGTCTTCGTACCTCCGTGCATAGAATCAATCCGAATTTTTATGTGATTAGATCCTGAAAGCAGCTCCTTCAGTGCGCTGAAGTCAAAGATGTTTCGCAGCATGTTAGCATAAGCTTCCACACAGTCCACAATTTCCACTAGAAAAACACAAAAAAAACCCACACACCATCTGTAGTTAACAGTAACCACAGTAAATTAATAAAATTAAAAAGCTCTTAAAGCTGAAAATACTGATAGTTACAGTACCCTCCATAACAAGACATTTATTTAACCTGCTCTTGAAACCAAATTTAAATGAAGACAACTGGATATAAGATGCTCTACCGGTGATACCTCACTTCAATGTGGCTCCATAAAATGTACCCTCAGCTATCTGATTTATGTTGGAGAAACTGCGGCCAAAAAAGGGTACTTTCTTCATATTTGGTGGGAGTGCCCCAAGGTTCTTCCTTATTGGGATATGGTCTTTGCAATACTGTCTGAGGTATTGTGTAGGAAAATGCCAAAATCTATGGGTAGCACTCTTTTGCATTGCTCTGGGCAAGAGCGAACAAGAAAAGGACCTGGGTGTACTGATAAGATAGGTCCCTGAAGCCATCGGTACAATGCGTGTCAGCGGCAAAGAAAGCAAATAGAATGTTAGGCATGATAAAGAAAGGAATCACAAATAGATCAGAGAAAGTTATAATTCCGCTTTATAGGGCAATGGTCAGACCACACTTGGAATACTGTGTCCAACATTGGTCTCCCAACCTAAAGAAGGATATATTAGCTGTGCTCCCTAAAAAATCTCATAAGCTTGCTTGCTATGTGTTTACTGCTAGTCAGCTATCACCTAACTAATGGCACATTGGAAGCAAGCTTATCCTCCATTTACGAGAAATTGCTTGGAAAGTTGAACTTTAATTTTTCGCATGTCTAAGTTAACTGCTTTACTGCATAATCGCCTTACACCCTTTCTTAAGGTATGGGATCCCTATATAAAGTGACTGGAGAATTCTACTGAACTGGGTTAGAAATTTCTTAAGTTCCATGCATACCTGCGTGCTTGCCTATTGACTGATGCTCAGGCCCCGGGGGGGGGGAGGGGGGAGTAGTATACTCTGCTATTTGTTTAGGCATTGTACAACATTGTTTTGTGATGCTATGTTTTGTTGGTTGTAATTTTGCGATAAAACTTTTCAATAAAAACTTTTTTTTTTAAAATGAAGACAACTGGGTCTTATCTCCCTAAATCTGAGACTTGCAAGGTTAGAAAAAAGGCCCCGGGGGTGGGGGGGAGTAGTATACTCTGCTATTTGTTTAGGCATTGTACTGAAGAGTCATTGTACAACATTGTTGGTGGTGGGGGGGGGGGGGGAATTCACTGTTTTTTGTGATGCTATGTTTTGTTGGTTGTAATTTTGTGATAAAACTTTTCAATAAAAACTTTTTTTTTTAAATGAAGACAACTGGGTCTTATCTCCCTAAATCTGAGACTTGCAAGGTTAGAAAAAAGGCCCCGGGGGTGGGGGGGAGTAGTATACTCTGCTATTTGTTTAGGCATTGTACTGAAGAGTCATTGTACAACATTGTTGGTGGTGGGGGGGGGGGAATTCACTGTTTTTTGTGATGCTATGTTTTGTTAGTTGTAATTTTGTGATAAAACTTTTCAAGAAAAACTTTTTTTTTTAAATGAAGACAACTGGGTCTTATCTCCCTAAATCTGAGACTTGCAAGGTTAGAAAAAAGGCAGTTCTTTACAAAATGAATAAATTGATTTTTTTCCCCAGAAAGATCAGGCTTTATTTACAATCAAAATACATCATCTTTGCTCTTCTGATAGCCTTTAACCACTCAGTCCCCCTTTGTTTTCTGTATACTGCTGCATAATTAACCTCACCGCTATGAGAGTCATGTTAACATTAAAACCCACATTAAAAACGCAGAACACATATTTACATGGAAAGACCATCACCCTTGAATACCTATAAACGGTTTAAACTTGTTCTCCAGGTCAAACTGCTGCTTCCCAATGGTGCTCAGGTCCACTTTCAAGTCAGGGCAGATTGCATATTCTTCAATGGTCTTGCTAATTTGGAAGATCTTATCTGTAATAGCTTCAGGAGCAGGACCTGTAGGTGTAACCAGCACAGTGAAACATTTACACGGTTTACAGTACTGAGCCAATAAAAGCTGTTAAAACAAAGCCAATGTACTAGCGACAAAACAAGAGAAAGCCATAAAAGTCTCACTCATTACAAATAACTTATATGTAAATCAAATTTTCTCTATCTCTTTCTCTTACATATGAATAGGCATTGCTATATAAAAAAAAATAATCCCCAAGTTAACAATATTATAAAGTTCTCGATGTTATGGGGCCCCTTTAATAAGCTGAACTAAGAAACTGGCCTAGTGCATCCTTACGTTAGATTTTTCTGTGCAGCCGTCAACAAGGGCTTTTTTCCATTTGTTGAATATTTAGCCATATGCTAGTGTTCACATTAGTATAAGAGTTGCTATTGGATCCTGCATGATGGACACACTAACCAGTTGGTGCAGGGATGAGCAACGTTTATACAAAGAAGGCCACATGAATGTCATTACCACCCCTAGAGGGCTGCAACATTACACAACGTCGGAACTTGAAAACGCATAGAACCCGATAGACCTTCTCTGAAAAATAACTAGAACTAACCACAAATGATAAAAACAAATTGCTAGAATGACTGCTTTGAAAATTATTTGTAAAATACAGTATTTTAAAATCGTCAGAACTCTGGTTAATGACGTTTCTGTTTATAAATCCCACGGTCTTGGAGACCGCATAAAATTCAGTGGTGGGTAGCGTTTGGCCTGGGCCTACAGGTTGCCTACTCCCGAGTTAGTGCATCCATGCCCCTCACCCCAACACACCAAGCACTTACAGTGCATAGATGGCAAAACTAACGTGGAATGCTTTAGCATGTTCTGCGTTAGGCATGTTAGCACCTAACACAGCTTAGTAAAGTGCCCTTATGCAAATCTGTCATTGTACATTAATCTCTGGAGCCTCAAAATGTACAGTAAGTAAGAATTTCTTTTGTTGGATCCCAAGAAAGATATTACAGCCTCCAGTGCATGCTGTCTTTCCTAGGACAGACTGAGTCCAGTGGCATAGCGAGGGTTTGAGGCACCTGGGTTTCTCCCCCCCCCCCCAGCCACACTCATGCTTTCTTTTCCCCCGTACCTCTTTAAATCTTTGCCAATGCGAGCAGCTTTCTACGGCCTGCTGCTCATGCTGACATTGGTTTTCCCTCTGATGTTACTTCCTGGCCTCATGACCCGGAAGTGATTTCAGAAGGGGAGCCAGGTCGGTGCAAACAGCAGGCCAGAGAAGTTGCTCGAACTGACAAAGACTGAAAGAGGTACAGCAGGGAAAGAGAGGGCGCGAGAATGGAATGGGAGGCAGAGAGGTGCCATACCCCCTCCAAGACAGCATCTGGGGTGATCCGCCCTTCCCCTTACTATGCCACTTACTGAGCCATAAACATCCTACTGACAATACTGCAATGTATTTTTGAAACATATTAGGCTATGAATAGAGAAAAAGATTCCAAGAATACAAAGATAGCAGTTTTCAGTCAAGTTATGGTTAATGTGTGTAAAGTATGCTCCCACCAGAAGACATCTGGACACTAACTTGCCTCCATTGGAAATATTGAACTTAATGCCAAAGTCGCCATTGGGTCCACCAGGGTTGTGACTCGCGGTCAAAATGATGCCACCAATAGCTTTGATTTTTCTAATAATACAGGACACGGCTGGTGTGGAGAGAATTCCATTCTGTCCAATTACTAAACGACCAATCTAAAAATACAAAAAAAAAAAAAAAGGGGAAATTATTCAAGAGAACAAGCTGGTTTATTTGCTATTGTGATTTATTTGACCTTGTTAAACTTTGTGTTTATGTTTAATAAAAAAAAGATATTTGTTTTAGGCTGAGCTGGTACAATTTATTTTTAAAATTTATATACCATCTACAATTAAATGGTTTTCATAAAACCATACATAATAAAACATTAAACAAACAGCATAGCTTTCTTTACCAAACTGTTTTCCAATATAAACATCATGCTACCATTTTTACTGGAAACCAGTTGCATTTAAAAAAAAAAAAAAAACTAGCTTCATCCACACACGTCCTTATTTGTCCCAAAAGGTCATGCCACAGTTTCATCCCTACAAAAGAAATTCTTGAGATGGTCGAGGACATGGAATGACCCAGCTACATTCACACACAGTGTATTTTCTGATCTTAAATGATCTCCCTGGACAATAAATCATCGCTATCTTCCTGAAATACACTGGTCTTGAATACAAAGCTTGATATTGAGAGAGTAGATATCACTTTGTACTGTACTTAGAAATGTGTCCAGAAATGGGGTTACATACATATACATATATTTGCCCTGTATAGCATAAGTGGTTTACATTCAGGTACTTCAAGCATTTTCTCTATCTGTCCTGGTGGGCTCACACTCTTATCTAATGTACCTGGGGCAATAGGGGATTAAGCAACTTGCTCAGGGTCACAAGGAGCAGTGTGGGATTTGAACTCACAACTTCAGGGTGCTGAGGTTGTAGCTCAAACCACTGTGCTACATACTCACTATATGACAGTGGTCTCAAACTCGTGGCCCGGGGGCCACAAGCGGCCCGCCAGATACTATTTTGAGGCCCTCGGTATGCTTATCCTAATCACAAAAGTAAAATAAAACAGTTTCTTGATCATGTGTCTCTTTAGCTATAAATGACAATATTATTATTTAGACTTAGCCAAAAGGAAAGATTTATAAACTATAAAGAGTTTGACCTCATGCAAAATTATCATTTCTTTAATAAAACATTATGCTTTCTGAGGCCCTCCAAGTACCTACAAATCCAAAATGTGGCCCTGCAAAGGGTTTGTGTTTGAGACCACTGCTATACGAGTTGGGTTTTTTTTTACTGGATAGCTTTCTGATTAACAAACTAATTTTTGGTGGCTACACTTCTGTTTCAATTGCTTCGATTAGCTAAGACTACAATTATCTTTTCCTTTCCCTTTCCAGAGGCTTCCCATCGGCCAATGTTTTTCTATAGGAGGTTAAGCCTTCTCCCTTTATTTTACCCTCAACTGTACCTCTTTAAAGAGTTTCCAAATATCAGCAGATAAACATGTAAACCAAAACGCATTAGTGTCATCAAGATCAGGCATAGACCATTCATGTCAGATTACATATCAGACTTACTAATTCTTCCTACTTTGGTACATCAGGCCCAGTATTTGCTAGCAAGTTCTCAAAATAGTCTTTTCCGTCTTTTAACTTAACAATTAAAAACTAACAAATTACATCATATCACAGTTCCATCTCTTGAATAAGCCAGTCACCTAATTAGTTGTACATTTTTAGAGCCAGAGAACATAGTAGATGACAGCAGATAAAGACCCGAATGGTCCATCCAGTCTGCCCAACCTGATTCAATTTAAATTTTTTCTCCTTAGCTATTTCTGGGCAAGAATCCAAAGCTCTACCCGGTACTGTGCTTGGGTTCCAACTGCCGAAATCTCTGTTAAAACCTACTCCAGCCCATCTACACCCTCCCAGCCACTGAAGCCCTCCCCAGCCCATCCCCCATCAAGCTGCCCAGCAATTCTCCTTCCCTACAACATATCACAGTTTGAAAATGAAAGAATCTCACTAGACTAAAGGAATACAAAACAAAAAGATAAATAATATGAAAAGTGCTATTACAGCAACAAAGTACCGGTACCAGGGAACTCAATATAGCCAACATAACTTTTTTAAATGTTGGTATGAATTAACAGCAAAAAAAAAAAAAAAAAAGAGCATGCATAGATTATTTTTTATTTTACCTAAGTTGAAATCTGTTTTACAGAAACGTGCTTAAGTCAAAGAATGCAATTTTAACGTGTACTCCAAAAGGCTGCTACCACTCAGATATAAAGTTTGAAGCTTACGTAAACACTCCTAAATCATACAGCGAAAGGTAAAATTGCTGTTCTCTTAGGGCTCCTTTTACAAAGGCGCGCTAGGGCCTTAACGTGTGGAATAGGGCGCTAGCTGCTACCGCCTCCTTTTGAGCAGGCGGTAGATTTTTGGCTAGCGCACACTATAGTGCGCGCTATTCTGGGGCGTGCGGTAAAACCCTTAGCGCATCTTCGTAAAAGGAGCCCTTAGTTTGCAAACCATTTTTATATAACAGCACAGAGAAGTGAATTTATAACACCAAGAGTTTAACCTCAAACTTTACAGATACACTTTTTGCAGTAGTACAACACTCTTTTTGAAATTTCAGATCGGAACAACTTCTCAGTTATCTAATTGAATCTCAATGCATTGCGAGTAAGAAATGACTTTTCTTTAATGATGGCCAACGCAAGCAGATTTAAAAATCAGCATAAAGCAAGTAATGTGAATCGATGTTGAAATTATTAGATCTTTAAAAAAAAAACAACAACACACTAGTATTTGTGTTATATTGATGATACTTGGAGGTTTATTTTCATTTGATTTTATAAGACAATTTCAATTGCTGGTGGTGCCTTCTATACAATCTGTAGTTAAGGCAACTATTCACTCCCGTGTTTTTGGAGTGGTTGGCCCTCGATTATGGAATGGCCTTCCAGACAATGTTCGTCAAATGTCTTCTTTTTCTACTTTTCCGTAAATGTTTGAAGGCTCGCTATTTTCTGAAGGATTTTCAAGATCAATGATAAGAGCTGTGTTGTATTATTTATTTGTTTATTTTTATAGAGTGCTATTATGTTTTGAAGACTTTGCTTATGAATTAAAGTTCTTTTTTGAGAAAGTTTAAGTGCGATATGTTGTATTGGAACAGTAGAGTTTGATTGTCCAATGATGCTTATGGCTATGCGGGATATAAATATTTTAAAATAAATAAAACAAATTTTGGTTGTAAATTTGGGAGGTGGACCACTGAAGGCAGCCTGGCACAATGCTCAATGGATGAATAGGGAACCGCCTCCAGCCCCTGACCTATTCCTAGTACTGTGTGCTCAGATCTACATTTTCTTAAGCTGACAATATAAGCCAGACAATACTACGAAAGAAATATTCATCTTTCTATCATATTTAAATGTATCAACCTATCCACATACCATTCTTCCACTGAAATAAATGTGAAGCAATTCAGGTTAGGTTAACTTGAGTCTACACCATAATGCCAAAACAGCAAAAGTCAACTGCAACCTAATGGGAAATGAGCAGGCAACATACACTAGCAAACCATCTACTTATTCGCTAGACTTAAAGAGATAGAGAGACAGAGACAAAATCAGCCAGAATGACAGATTCATGACATACTAACCCCATTGGCAGCAGCCATCCGAACTATGATTTCTATCGCCGATTTATTAAAATATCTACCATCTCCTCCCACCACCACGGTGGATCCCTGTCGGTCTCTCAGATCTATGGAAAAAAATATACTCTGGATAAAATTTTGCAAGTAGTTTGCCTTGGTCTCAAAATAATATGTCTTCTTTCTTAATCCACTAGTTCCCGGTTTCTGGTCATAGTAGGGTGCTGTAGGCAAAGTCAGTAATCGCAAAGGACTATCATCCATTTTTCTAATTCATCAAGGAAAATGAAAGAAATTACTCTGAAGACCAGCTAGGACAGATCTACTTGTTAGATATTCACTGAGGCAGTCAAGTGACCAAAAATAGCACCTTGGCCCCGTAAGCCGAATGTGGTTTCGGTAACACTAGAAGATTTCGCTCAAGCACTTGCCCTGGAAGATCACTGTCAAAGAGAGAATATGTATAAGATTCAGACTCTTGTAGAAATGCAAAGGGATCGTTCTTATTGATTCCAAATTCTAGTAGGTGGTCCTGTGCACTTTATTACTTTCAACTTCAGTGGCGTCTGCTTGCTCATGTTTTGCTTTGGGGTGGGGGCAGTCAATGCCAAGGGGCTGTTTGGTAGGTCAAAACTTCAATCAGAAGCACTGATTTGCTACCAGGCTCTGTTCTGCAAGCCAATGCAAAGCTGAAAAGAGTTTCAGACTAACAAGCAGATTTGGATATCTAACCTCATCTCCAGCTCCAGTCTCCCAATAAACCAAGTCCTGGATGGACTGAAAAGGTCAATTTTTGATCCATGTAACTTGAAGGTCACTCTTAAAATGGAAATTCAAAGAGAGATGGTATGGCAATTTGCTCGTATATGTAAAATAATGTGGTTGCCACGTTAGTTGACTTTAAAAGGTAACAGAAATAAAACAAAAAATGGTATCTTTTAAAAAGACTAAGTTAATACATTTTAAAAATAGTATTCAGCAATGCCTACTTCTGCAGGTCAGAAAAAATTATTATTTTTTGACCGAAGAAAAGCAAGTTAGTAAAATTTTAAAAAGCTATCGTTTCTTTTTTATTTCTGTTTATTACCTTGAATAGGTAGGATGCGAGTCCCTAATAAATATGAGGGAAGGCCGCTATCTTTGATGAAGACTGCAATTCTCAAAACGGCACTGTAGTTTGAGTGACGTGTGACTGGCGCCATTTTTTCAGGCGCTGGCCGATTCCAGTGCCATTTTGAGAATCTGAGGCAAAGGGCAGGCCCGTAGAGGAAACCGTCTTTATTATCTCCTTTAGAAGCTCCCAGATTTAACACGCTGTTGCCCGATATGACCACGTTTCGCAAGTCAGCTGCGTCAGGGGCAATAAATACCAGCTGGTGATAGATTCCAGGTTCCACGAAAACTGGAATCTGTCGACAACTGGTATTTATTGCTCCCGACACAGCCAACCCTCGAAACGTGGCCATGTCGAGCCACAGCGTGTTAAACCGGGGAGCTTTTACGTAGGGGGATAATAAAGACTATTTCATCTAATGGTCTACTTTGTTTTACAAATGTAAAGGCCTTTCGTCTTTATTCAAATTGTAACTGTATTCATTCATTTGAAGAGTTGTACAGTCTTGCCCACCTCTTTGCTGGATTTACATGAGCTTTGGAATCGTTTGCACGTCGTTTTCTTGTGTGCTGAGCTACTTTGATCACAGAGCAGCCACAAGAGTGTGGAAAATAGTGTCCCGAGTCCGTGCTAAGCACTTTATTACATCCCAGAGTACTGACAGCTCATCTATCTCCTCTGGACCCATGGTTTTGTCCACCTTCAGTTTTTTTTTGTTAAATTGTTCATGAAATTTCCTTTCCTTATGTCCCCTTCCATCTAATCCTTCTGTGAACACAGAACATTAGTATTTGATCAGCATTTCTGTCTCTTCCTTGACATTCCTCACACATTTGTCCTGGGTTCCTTTCAGTCTTACAATTTATTTATCTATTTTTAAAATTTTTATACTGTTTTTTTTCCAAAACGGTTTTACAATTCCACCTCTATCCTTCCTCGACTTTCCAGAAAAGTCTCATCACCTTGCTTTATATTTTTAACTATCTTTTCTTCTGCCTGTGCGCCTACCTTTCCGATTTTTCTACTTATCTCCTGTTTGAGATCCTCTGTTCTTTGTTAATGCCACACTTATCTTTTTTTTTTTTTAACCCTTCCACTGGACAAACCATATTGGTTTCTTTAAACTCTCTTGCTTTTTTCAGATTTCTTTACGTAAATATCTGTTGACACATTTATGATGCCTTTTGATTTTTTAATGAACTAGAAGAACAGTAAGCTATCTTTTCTTTCAGAATTTACCAGTTTTACCAAAAGTCAGCATGTTTGAAACCCAGAACTTTGATCTCAGTGTATCTGAACTCCACATTCACTTTTATATCTAAAAACACTGTGATGATTAACTTGGATAAGAGCATAAATCTAAGAAGAGCCATATTGGGACAGACCGAAGGTCTATCAAGCCCAATATCCTGTTTCCAACAGTTGACAACCCAGGTTCCAAGTACCTAGCTAGATCCCAAGTAGTAAAACAGATGTTATATTGCTTATTCTAGGAATAAGCAGTGGATTTCTCCAAACCATCTCAATAATGGCCTATGGACTTCTCTTTTAGGAAATGATCCATGCCTTTTTTAAACCCTGCCAAGCTAACTGATTTAACAACATTTTCCGGCAACGAATTCTAGAGTTTAATTAAACGTTTGTTTTAAATCTACTACTTGGTAACTTCATCGCATGCCCCCTAGTCCTATATTTATGGAAAGAGTGAACAAGTGTTTCACATCTACCCTTTCCAGTATTTTATAGACCTCTATCATATCACCCTGAGCCGTCTCTTCTCTAAGCTGAAGAGCCCTAGCCACTTTAGCCTTCCTTATAGGAAGTTGTCCCAACCCTTTATCATTTTCGTCTCTCTTCTCTGTACCTTTTCTAACTCCATATATCTTTTTTTGAGATACAGTGACCAGAACTGCACACGGTATTCAAGTTGCGGACGTACCATAGAGCGATATAAGGGTAATAGAACATTTTCATCTTTGTTTTCCATTCCTTTCCTGATAATTCCTAACATTTTATTTGCTTTCTTAGCTGCCGCCGCACATTAAGCTGAGGGTTTCATTGTTTCCTCAATAATGACACCTAGATCCTTTTCCTGGGCAGTGACTCCTAACATAGAACACAGCATCGTGTAACTATAGTTCAGGCTCCCCTTATGTATCACTTTGCAGTTTGCACTTGCTCACATTAAACGTCATCTGCCATTTTGATGCCCAGTCTCCCAAGGTCCTCTTGCAACTTTTCACAATCCTCTTGTGATTTAACAACTTTGTGTCATTAGCAAATATAATTATTTCACTAGTTATTCCTATCTCTAGATTACTAATAAATATGTTAAAAAGCAGTGGTACCAGGACAGACCCTTGGGGAACCCCACTATTTATACTTCTCCATTGAGAATACTGAGCATTTAACCCCACTCTCTGTTTTCAGCCCGTCAACCAGTTCTCAATGCATAAAAGGACATGACCTCCTACCCCACGACTTTCTAATTTCCTCAGAAGTCTTTCATGAGGTACTTTGTCAAATGCCTTTTGAAAATCCAAATACACACCTCCTCCATTTGCAAATACAGTGGTGCCTCACACAACGAACTTAATTCGTTCCAGGAGCAAGTTTGTTATGCGAAAAGTTCGTTATGTGAAACGCGTTTTCCCATAACAATACATGTTAAAAAAAATAATTCGTTCTGCAGCATAAAATATGCTAAGATGACATAAAAAAAGATAAATTTGTCAAAATGGTGAAAATGGTGGTCTTGCTGAGGCCAAACTCTTTGACGAGGTCACACTGTTTTACCCCACATTCACTCCTTCTAATTATTTCCCGTTTCATTTCAACAGAAATCACCTTCCTGCTTTTTTTAGAAGCCATGATATATAAAAAATATTGAGTTTATCTTAAAAGGACGACTGTATACAGTGAGAGAGGGCAGTTAAGCGCAGTGACTAACGACTGCCTGCAGTGCCTGCGCGGAAGGATGCAATACATCGGCAGCTCGGGCGACTTCGTTGTGTGAAACGAAGTTCGTTGTGTGAAACGAAGTTCGTTGTGTGAAACGAAGTTCGTTGTGTGAAACGAAGTTCGTTGTGTGAAGTTCGTTGTGTGAAACGAAGTTCGTTGTGTGAATCAAGACATGAAGTTCGTTGTGTGCAGCGTTCATTGTGCGAGGCGTTCGTTATGCGAGGCACCACTGTACTAGGCCTAAGTGTTCCTTCCCTCATGTGTTCCAAGATCTACTTCTTAACAAGTCCACATAAATAGAATTAATTCTAACTTGAAATGATTTGGCTCCCCACCGAGCAATCGGAGCTAACATTACATCCTAGGCCACGTAAATTCTGATCACACAGACCCATATTCTACAAACAGTGCCTTAGGTTACACGCCTAACAAATGCAAAACACTGTTTAAAAAAAAAAAAAAAAAAAGCACCTACATCACGGCTATAGAGGCGCTTTACAATGTCTAACGCCACTGTAGATGTGCTTAAAGCTGGAAGTGGCATTAGGCATCATAAAGCTCCTCCATAGCTGCGATTCACATGAAAGAAAGGCACCAGAAATGTAGTTCCTTGAAAATCCTGGCCTACATTTCCAGCACTTGCCTTTCACGAAGCCGCAAGTCTACAAAAAGTACCAGTGTGCAATTGACACGCCGATCGGTGGCCGCTTTTTAGGCAGCTGCCGATACCGGCGCTGTTTGTAGAATCCGGCCCACACTGCCTTGGTATCGTTGCGTGCATGGTTGCGCTCTGAGCCATACACCAGTAAATTGACCCACTTTGCATCCCGCAAAAGTACCTGCCGAGTTTAAATGCTAGCAAAGTGTTAGAAATGATAGATATGTATGTATGTATGTATGTATGTATATATGTATGTATGTATGTATGTATGTATGTATGTATGTATGTATGTATGTATGTATGTATGTATGTATGGTGTGTGGTGTGTGGTGTGTGTGGTGTGTGGTGTGTGGTGTGTGGTGTGTGGTGTGTGGTGTGTGGTGTGTGGTGTGTGGTGTGTGGTGTGTGGTGTGTGGTGTGTGTGGTGTGTGTGGTGTGTGTGGTGTGTGTGGTGTGTGTGGTGTGTGTGGTGTGTGTGGTGTGTGTGGTGTGTGTGGTGTGTGTGGTGTGTGTGGTGTGTGTGTGGTGTGTGTGTGGTGTGTGTGGTATGTGTGTGGTATGTGTGTGGTGTGTGTGTGGTGTATGTGTGGTGTATGTGTGGTGTATGTGTGGTGTATGTGTGGTGTATGTGTGGTGTATGTGTGGTGTATGTGTGGTGTATGTGTGGTGTATGTGTGTATATATATATATATCTGTACTATAAATGCACAGCAGGCGAGTCTCTTTCAATTAAAAGGAAGTTCTGGAATGAAGGTGCAAAGGGTGAAGCTTAAAAGAGACAGACTCAGAAGTAATCTAAGGAAATACATCTTTATGGAAAGCGTGATGAATATGAGGAATGGCTCCTGGTGGAGACAAAGGCTGTACCTCAAGTCACAAGAGCATGGAACAAGCACATAGGATCTCTAAGGGAGTGGAAAAGACAGTAAATGGTATAGCTAGGTTAACTTGATAGTCTATATGGTCTTTTATCTGACATCGTTTTCTCCATTTCTACACTGATTAAAGGTAATTGTGCTGCTGCTGCATTTGCTCATAGCTCAAAAGAGAGTAGCTTAACGGTTAAGAGCAGCAGAGAACCAAGGAAGCCAGTGCTCATATCTCACTGATGCTCTCTGAAATCTTGGGCATGCTATTTCATCCTCCATTATTATAGGTACAAAGTTAAATCATAAGCCCTCTGCGGACAGGAAGTTATCTAAACCAGTGTTCTTCAACCACCGGTCCATGGACCAGTGCCGGTCCACAGAAATTTCCTGCCGATCCACAGGGCCAGCATGCGCATCAGGCCCAAAACAGTGTTCAACCACCGGTCCACGGTGCGACTGATGCGGCGTTATCTTCGAGCCAGCTCCCTCTTCCTAACTGATTCAGTGCACAAAACTATGGACAGTGGCTCCTACGGGCATCCTGCGCCTGAACTGGAAGCCTTCTCTCTGACTTTGCAACGTCAGAGGGAAGGCTTCCAGATAACACAGGACGTGCAAGGTGCAATTAGTACTATTATGGGGGTGGGGTCTGGGGTGGAGATTGGGTAGAGGTGGGTGGGGTCTGGCCCACGACTTAGCCCCGTGTTCTTCAACCGCCGGTCCACAGAATAATTCTTTTATTTCTGCCGGTCCATAGGTGTAAAAAGGTTGAAAAACACTGATCTAAACTACCTGAATGGAACTCACCCTGAACTACTGAAAAAGGCACAAGATAAATCCAAAAATAGGAAACATCTAATAAACATGCCTTCTATTTGTCCTCAATTTTTTTTTTAACACTGAAAGAGAAATATGATAGCAGATAAAAGCCATTGGCCCATCCAGTCTGCCCATCCGCAGCATCCACTATCTCCTCCTCTCCCTAAGAGATCCCAAGTGCCTGTCCCACACTTTCTTTAATTCAGACAGTCTTTGGGCTCTTTTTACTAAGGTGCGCTAGCATTTTTAACACGCGCTAAAGATTAGCGCGCACTAACCATGTGCTAAAAGAAAAATACTAACGCCAGATCTATGGAGGCATTAGCATTTAGCGTGTGCGGTATTGTAGCTCGCGCTAAAACACTTAGCACGCCTTTGTAAAAGGAGCCTTTTGTCTCCACCACGTCTACCAGGAGCCTATTCCACACATCTAGCATCCTTTTTTAAAAAAGTATTTTCTTGGATTACTGCTGAGCCCATCACCTTTTAACTTCATCCTATGCCCTTTCATTTTGGAGCTTCCTTTCAACTGAAAGAGATTTGCCTCATGCGCATTTGTCATGTAGGTATTTAAATGTCTCTTATCATCGCTCTCCTTTCCCGCTTTTCCTCCAAAGTATACATATTGAGACCTTTAAGCCTATCCCCATATGCCTTATGACGAAGACCACTGACCATTTTAGTAGCCTTCTTCTGGGCCAACTCCATCCTGTTTATGTCTTTTTTAAGGTGTGACCTCTGGATAGTACACAGTATTATAAATGAGGTCTCACCACAGTCTCAATACCTCCTTTTTCCTACTGGCCACCTTAAGATCATCACATACTAGTGACCGAGTCAGGGAAAATGTTTTCAATTCAACTTTCCCACCCAATCGGGCATTATTTTTTCCAAACGTCCTGGCGGGTTTATTTTGTAGCTTTTTCATCTACTCCACCCGCCTTTGCCCTCTCCATCCCCCCCCCCCCAGTGCTGTGGTGTAAACAAAATAAACAAAAAAGACTTTTCCTCTCTCTATTAGACAGCGAGTGTGAGCTAGGACCCATCACCAGTCTGGCAGGATACACTTTTCAAATCTGACATATTGTAATCACAAAATAGAAAATCAAATTATTTTTCTACCTTTTGTTGTCTGGTCATTTTATTATTCAAATCATGTTGGTCCCAGGCTCTGATTTCTGTTTGTCTTCTGTTAACTCACTCGCCAGGGTCTCCTGCCCATTTGACGTTTTCTTCTTTCTCTGTGCTCACCATCCATCTTCCATCTCTGTACCTTCCCTTCCACAGCTATTTCAAACATTTCTGTTTCTTTCCCCACTGTCTACCATCTCTCTCTCTCTGCCTTGTGTCCTGGTTCAAACCTCTGTATTCCCCTCCATGCAACATCTCTGTCTTTCTCCCCACTGTTATCATATGCAACATTTCTTTCTCTCTCCCCATGCACCATCTCTCCCTGCCCTCCACCCTATGTCCCAAAATTTCTCCCTCTCTCTTCTCCATGCATGTTTCCCTCCCTTCCACTATATGCAGGAATTCTCCCTCACACTCCTTTTTCTACCACTGTTGTATTTCTCCCTTACTCTCCTCAACCCCATGTCCAAGAATTCTTCCTCTCTCCTCTTTCTTATGTGCAGCAACCTCCCATCCCCCCTGTGCAGCAGCTTTCCATCTCCCAACTGACACCCCCCCTCCTTCAGGCCTCCTAAAGTAGCAGCAGTGGCGGTGGCAGAAGCAGTGCAGTGAACAGGCTGTTCGCAGCCTGCCCTGCCAGGGTTTCCTTCTGATGTGTCAGTGACGTGTCAGTAATGCAGCTGAGGGAAGGCTCCAGTGGGGCATGCCAGGAGAAGCCTGTTCAGAGTGCTGCCTCTGCCACCGCTGCTTTACGAGGCCCAGAGGTATCAAGATTCACGGAATCGGTGAGTCCAATATTATTAGAAAATGAATTGATTTGAATCGATTCACTGAAGTGAATCGAATCAGTGAATTGGCAACCCTATCACACCCAAGTCCTGCTCCTTTTTCATGCACAAAAATCTTTCACCCCTTAAACTGTATCGTTCCCTCAGGCTTTTGCTGCCCAAAATCATGACCTTACATTTCTTAGCATTAAATCTTAGCTGCCATATTTCAGACCATTCTTCAAGCTTCGCCAGGTCCTTCCTCATGTTATTTGCATAATCAGTGGTGTCTACTCTTGCAGATTTTGGTATCATCCACAAAGAGGAAAATCATACCTGACAGCCCTAAAGCAATATTGCTTACAAAAATGTTATAAAAGAACAGGCCCAAGAACCGAACCGTCAGGTACACCACTAGTAACATCCCTTTCCTCTTGGCAAAAAGTGGTGGGGGGGGTGGGGGGTGAGGTCCAGAGTATGACAACTCAATCATTTAACTTGAATTTAAAAAGCAGTGTTAAAAAAAAAAGAACATGCAGAGTAAAGGTAAATCAACTGTTTACTATTTCAAAAAGTACAAAGACTAGACGAGGACATGACATGACAAATAGGTGAAAAAATATTTTTCCACTCATCGCACAGTTAAGCTGGAGCAAAGAGTAAAAGCAGTTAATGTAGCCGAGTTTTTAAAAGGGTTTGGACAAATTTCTGGAGGAAATATCCATAAACCATTGAGGTAGACCAGGGAAATAAAGAGCTGCATAGGAAAAGGGCAAGGAGTTCCCCCAGGGCTCCCATAGGAGCCTACCTGTCTGTGTTCTCTGAATTCTCCTTTCTCTTCTCTAGTGCTTCAACAGGACATCAGCAGAAGTCCTCCTATTTGCTGCTGGCCTCTGACCCAGAAGTCTTCCCTCTGAAGTAAAACAAAGAGAAGCCTTCCAGGTCAGATGCTAGCAGCGTGTAAGAGGATCCACTATCAGTGGCAAACAAAGATACTGCAGGGGTTGGAGCTAGGGCTGGGGGGGGGGGAGAAACACATGCTGCATGATCTGGAAAGGTGGGAAGGGATGGGAAACAGATCTTGCGCAAGCTGGAGGTGTGCTGGATATGGATGGTGGAGAGGAGGGAGGAATATTGGATGTCATGGTGAAGAGAGAAGGGTGGGACAGATGAAAACGGATGCAAGAAGGAGGAAAGCTGGACATTGTGGTGGAGGGAATGGAATGAGAGATGTGGCATGATGTTGGAGAGGGGAGACAGAAGGAGAAATGCTGCTCATGGAGCCAATGGGCAGGGGGCAAAAGATGCTGCACAGGGTCCAGGGGATGAGAGGGAGAAATGCTGGATTTGGCAGGAGAGGGGAGAGATGCACTCTGAATCCCTCCCTATCTTTAACAACCTAAGAATCGCCTTACTGGGTCAGACCAATGGGTCAATCCCATTTTCATGGTGGCCAATCCAGGTCACTAGGATCTGGCCAAACCTAAAGAGTAGCAACATTACATGCTACCGATCCAGGGCAAGCAGTGGTTTCCCCCCATGTCTTTCTCAATAACAGACTATGGACTTTTCCTCCAGGAAATTGTCCAAACCCTTCTTTAAACCAGCTACGCTATCTGCTCTTACTACAACCTCTGGCAATGCATTCCAGAGCTTAACTATTCTCTGAGTGAAAATGGTGGATAGTGAGAGAGAGGGAGACAGGTTATACACGGAGGTGGAGGAGAAAGGAAGAAATGGTGTGCAGGGGGCGGGGAATTTAAATAGAGGGTGATTGATCCAGTACAGAAGTGAGCATGCTGTGCAATGGGAGGAAGGGAAGAGAGAGGGAGAAATGCTGGACCAGGGTAGGAAGAACTAATGGAAAGCAGCTGAAGAAGAATTTGCAGAAGACGGGAAAGCAGAAAAAAGAGAAACCGGAACCAACCTGATGGAAAAATAAATCTCCAGACAACAAAGGTAAAAAAAAGGAATTTATTGACTGAAATATGTTGGCTTTGGGAAATATATATATATATATATATATATATATATATAGCAGATATCTTTGTATTGTGTTCAGCAGAAAAGGAAATGCATTTCTGGTTTTATTTCACCAGTGTTTAAGTACCTGCTGACTTGCTGTAGCTGGTGGCAATATCCAAGCACCGCCAGCTGAGGGCCTCCTACAAAGATGGTCAGAACTCCCTTCTACCAAGTGATGCAGTTGCTGGCAGCATCCTTGAGTCACTGAGGTGCCAGCATCTGTGGCTTAGAGACGTTGCTGCTGCCTGCCAAGCTTGGCAAAAGGGATTTTTGGCCACCTTCAGAGGAAGTCTTCAGCCGACATAGCTTGAGGTTCCTCATCAGCTGGACATTGTGTAATTTTTATTTATATTAGAGGCTCCGGCTGAGACCCATTTACAAAATATGTATACTTCCCAATTTCTAAATTTATTTGTAAATGGGTCTCTACCACTGCCTCTAATTCAGCAGCATAATTTAATGAAATGGCTACTTCTGAAGTTTATGGGGACAGGCAGGGATAGATTCAATTCCAGCAAGGATGGGTTCGATTCCAGCAGGGACAGGTTTGAGTTCTGTCCCTGTGCAACTCGCTGGGAAGAGCCACTGCTTATCTTTGGAATTAAGTAGCATGGAATCTTGCCACTTCCTTTGAGACTCTACCAGGGACTTGTAACGTGGACTGGCCACGGTAGAAAACAGAATCCTGGGCTCGCTGGATGAACCCTTGGTCTGACCCAGTAGCAGCCCTTATAATATTCTTATGTTTACAGATTAAAAGAAATAATTCTGTAAAAGGACATACCTCAAGACAAAATCAACCCAGATATTGCTCAAAGTATGATGGGTGCAATGCTAGCAGCTGTCATGGTGGGAAGAGAAGGGACCAATAAGGTGCTTCCTTTTTTTTTTTTTTACCACAGCTGCTGGCTGCCATAGTAACTGGGGCCTGACAGTTAAATGGACTAGAAGTTTTCCGGTTAGGACACAACCATTAATGGCCCTCTTACTTTTAACATAACCCCATACTTTTGTACAGCCTAAGCCTAGGCAAGCTACCAGCTAATGCAACAAAAATTAGTCTGGTTCATTATGCTAACCTAGAAGTTGTATTTGCAAAAATTCACACAGCTTCCACATGCAGAAGTAAAAATTCCCTTTAGTTTTCAAAGAAAAATATGAACAGAAATCTTTTTTTTTTTTTTTTTTAACAAAACTTTTCTAGTTTTTCAACCCCCCTCTGACGACCTTGTCTGGTAACAAGAAGCAGAAAATAACCTTTAGGAGCAAAAGGCATCCCACTCTCAAAATCGCCGAACGCATAGCTAAGTGGAAACCGTATCCCAGATGCCTGCAAGGTCAGCTTAAATGTCAAAGGGCAGCCGGGGGGGGGGGGGGTTGTCTCTGCGATCCCCAGACCAAGGTCATCCGGGCCACTGGCTCGGCGCACCTACCCCGTTTGCAGCCGCGATCTGGATGATGAGCTGGATGGCCTCCTTCATGTAAAAGCGGCCGTCGCCCCCCACCACCAGCACGGCGTCCTGCCTCTCGGGCGCCTCCACGGTGGCGATGATGCTCTGGATGAAATTCTCCGCGTAGTGGGCCTTGCTCTGGAAGACGCTGACCCGCTTCCTGAGGCCGCTGGTGCCGGGCTTCTGGTCGCCGTAGGGCTTCGTCTTCACCGTGATCACTTTGGCCATGGCTGGGCAGGAGGAGGAGGGCGGCGGCGGGGCTGTGCGGCGCGCGGGAGCTGGGCAGGCACTGCGCGGCCGGAGCGGCGCTCTAAGGCTCAGGGAGGAGGGCGGAGCCTCTCGCGTCGCCGCCTTAGCCCCGCCTCCGAAGCCGGAGATCCGACGGGCTTCGAGCCAGCCCTCCCGCCCACCTGAGGCGCTGCCGGCCAAAGGGGACGGAGACCTGCAGTCTTTCTGCTGAGGCGGAAGGGAATCTGCAGACCCCACACAAATCCTTCACCTCCAACTGGATAAAATAGTGGGACTGATGTCCGTTTGCAGAGGGTATGGGGGAGACACTTTGAATTGATCCGCCTTCCCTATTGCTGTGATTTACTTTTCTCCCCCCTCCCCTCGCAGACAAATCACACTGGATGACTGTAGGTGCACTTGGTAGTAGAGAATGACACGGTGACATAATTCATCACCGTTACCGTCCCCGCGGATAACCGCGGGAAATAATCCCATGTCATTTTTTAGTGTCTATTTCAGCCTCAGTCCTTCTACACCAGCATTCTTCAAAGCAAAGCTTGAGGGTCAGTGGTTGTAGCCATTCATACTCTGATTCTTCCCTCTCTCCTTAAAGAATGACATGAAGATGGTTTACCGCGGTTATCCGCGGGGACGGGGACAGTGATGAATTTTGTTACCGTGTCATTCTCTATTTGGTAGTCCTGGGCAAACAAGTGGGGCTTAATGTAGAAGGCAAAGGGAGGTGAAGTGTTGAGGGGAGGAGGAGCAGGAGTGCGCCTGAGCTGCGTGAGGGGCAGGCCAAAGTGTGAATTGAAGTGTTATTCACAGCAGCCTCCTGGGATATTGTACCATAGTAGATGATGACAGATAAATAGGTGCATCGTCCATCCACTCTGCCCAAGAAGGGGTGCTGAAAAGGTCTCAGCCCAACTTCCTAAATTCTAAGCGTTGTTTTGCCACTGTAGCTGAAGGATGTACTTTTATGGTGCAAAGTGTCAATTTGCAGAATCATAATGATCTGTTTGACATTGTTTCAGAGCACTGGTTGAACCATGCCAACCACCTGTGGAATTTTCAAGTTTGGACCTCTGAGCCGTTGTGAACTTTGTATTCCTACAGAAGAAAACTCCAAAGGAAACTCATGAATGTATGACGCAAACATGAGTGACAAATGCCCATCAAACTCCAAAGTGAAGAAGTGATGTGCAATCTTCAACGGGGGAGATTTCGAGACCAAAGATGCAGCAAGGTCTGCTGAGGCCTCAGTGTCAGCAAATTGTTGACCATGTCTATGACCTGATTTTGGCAGAGCTGTGAATATTGGCTAAAACAATTGCTGAGACACTACAGATAGCCAGAGAACGTGTTGGGTGTATAATAGAGGTCTGCATGGGAACAGGGATTGCGGAAATCCTGTGGAGATCCCCCCAGGTCCACGGGACTCCCACGGGGATGGACGCTGGTTCTCTGGGGTTCCCACAGTAATGCTGGCCTGCCTTTCTTCCAATGTTCCCTCTAAGCTAGAGAATGACATGGGGAAAAAATTTGTCCCTATCACCACCCCGTCCCTGCGACAACCATCCCTGTCCCTGCCCCTGCCCCATCCCCGCAACCACTGTCCCCACAGCATTCATACAAGCCTCATTACTGCAATATTTAGCTTATTCCTTCCTTATAAATCAAAGTTCTGACTGCTGAACTAGAGAAAGAGATGTTCAGCTGGCATGGCTTTGTGTATAAATTTTTAGCAACACAACTAATATACTACTTTATCCTAAAGCAATAAATAAATAGAAATTTTTTTTCTACCTTTCTTGTCTGGTTTCCGCTTCCCTCATCTTCTCATTCAATTCTTTCCATCCACTCTGTCTTCTCTCTGCGTCTTCCATTTGCTCTGTTACTGTGCCTCTCCCTTCCCCCCCCCCCCCCCATCTTCTTCCCTCATCTCCCCCCATAGTCTAGCATCTGTCTTCTTCCCTTCCAGCGTCTTCTCCTCACTCTCTGTTCCCCATTTCCCTTTAGCGTCTTCTCCCCACTCTGTCTTCCCCATTTCCCTTCATACATAGTAGATGACAACAGATAAAGACCCGAATGGTCCATCCAGTCTGCCCAATCTGATTCAATTTAAATTTTTTTTATTTTTTCTTCTTAGCTATTTCTGGGCAAGAATCCAAAGCTCTACCCGGTACTGTGCTTGGGTTCCAACTGCTGAAATCTCCGTTAAAACCTACTCTATCCCATCTAAACCCTCCCAGCCCTTGAAGCCCTCTCCAGCCCATCCTCCCCCAAACGGCCATATACAGACACAGACCGTGCAAGTCTGCCCAGTATTGGCCTTAGTTTAATATTATTTTCTGATTCTAGATCCTCTTCTTCTCCCCACTCTCTGTTCCCCATTTCCTTTCAGCGTCTTCTCCCCACTCTGCCTTCCCCATTTCCCTTCAGCGTCTTCTTCCCATTCTCTGTTCACCATTTCCTTTCAGTATCTGTTCCTCTCCATCCCCCTTCCACATCCCTTCTTTTCCACCACCACCCTTCCCTCTTGCCACCTCACCGCCCTTCAGCACCCCTCGTGTGGCCTGAGAATCTCCCTCCCTCCCCCTTACCTTCATGGCACGTTTTAAGCTACTTTCCAGAGTAATTTGCTCAAGCAGCAGGAGCCTGCCTTCAGTCGCGTCTGTGGCAGAAGCTTCTCCTCTGATGCAACCGGAAGATGTGTCAGAGAAGCTTCCACCCACACGACTGCAGGCAGGCTCGGTTGGCTTGAGCAAGTTACTTTGAAAACTAATGTACCGTGAAGGTAAGGGGGAGGAAGGGAGATAGATTCAGCCGGTAGGTAGGAAGGAGGTGACCGCACATGTTCCCTCCCTTAACTGCAGGGACAAGGCCATTCACCACTCCATTGGGCGGTGGATGGCCTTGCACCCGTGCCCGCAGTGAGCACTCCCCCCCCCCCCATTTTGGTGGGTTACCTGTGGCTAGCCGCGGGTAACAGCCAGTGTCATTCTCTACTCTAAGCTTTTTCGATCCCTCAGCGCACCAATTTCTGATTGCCACTTACACAGGAGAGCTCTTTACATCCACCAATAAGGGAGTCATCTGGAGCTTGATGGCCAATCATGAGCACTTCCTTGTAGAAGTGCTCCTGATTGGCCATCAATGAGATTTGTTGTGTATATATATATATAAATGAGATTTGTTGTGTATATATAGTCTTCTCTTCCTCTCTGTATTTCTGATTCTGGTCTTACACCCAAACTCCCAACCCTCAGCCTTTAATACCTGGTGGTCCTGCCCGGTGGTTACAACCCTCCTCATTCTCCTCCTCACTGGATAAAGCAGTTGAAAAAGGTTCAGATACAAAAATAGTTAAGCAAAACAGCTCTCAAAGAGAGGCCAAACAGGTTTCACCTCTTCTGAAGAGAGGCTAAACTGATTTAAAGCTATTCAGTTTGGAAAATGGAGGATAAAGTCAGTAGATTTTTATAAAATCATGAGTGAAATGAAATGGTTAAAGAGAGGACAATACAGTTAGTTTCTTGGAGTATCTTGCTTTGAAAGATTAAATAACAACCAGAAGTTACAAATTATTTATTATTTTCATGCAGTCTATAATCAAGTTGTGGAATCTTGCCTGAGGACACAAAGCAACTGACAGGGTGGAGATCAGTTACGAGATCTAGAGAATGTGTTTAAATCCTCCTCTAGGGATACAATTAAGGTGATTCATATATTGTAGGTGTGCTAAAACCTTAAAATAATCAGTGATCTGGGTTTTGTTGTTTATGGTATGCCAAATTACAGTATAAGTTGCAACCTAAGGGGTGGGATACACTATAGCCCTCCCCACAATATCTTCTATATTACAACTGTTTATTAACAAAAGTCTTCAGGCCCTCAGAGGTGCCACCAGATGCTCAATTATGTCTCATAGCAACTGGCTTTATGCCCCCTATCGTCATCGGGTCTCTTTAGTTTTTTTAAAGTTTTTTTGTGCAATGCTATATTTTCGTGTTAATTCAATAAATAATTGATAAAAGTTAGAACTTATCTTGGGTGGTTCAGCCAAGAGGGATAGAGTACTGCCAACATGTTTCACCCTATTCGGGTTTCCTCAGGGCACAATCCCTCAGAACTGTGTGTGCTCTATACGACGTGGCCACCCGAATGAATGATCTAATTGAGCATCTGGTGGCACCTCTGAGGGCCTGAAGACTTTTGTTAATAAACAGTTGTAATATAGAAGATATTGTGGGGAGGGCTATAGGGTATCCCACCCCTTAGGTTGCAACAGTATGCATTCTTCTACAAATATTTTTCATCTATAAGCCTATATACTAAATTACAGTATAAGAACATAAGAATTGCCGCTGCTGGGTCAGACCAGTGGTCCATCGTGTCCAGCAGTCCGCTCCCATGGCGGTCCTTTGGTCAAAGACCAGTGCCCCGAGTCTAGCCTTACCTGTGTACATTCTGGTTCAGCAGGAACTTGTCTTGAATCCCTGGAGGGTGCTTTCCCCTATAACAGCCTCTGGAAGTGTTCCAGATTTCTACCACTCTCTGGGTGAAGAAATACTTCCTTATGTTTGTACGGAATCTATCCCCTTTTAACTTGAGAGTGCCCTCTCATTCTCCCTACCTTGGAGAGGGTGAACAATCTCTCTTTCTCTACTAAGTCTATTCCCTTCATTAGCTTGAATGTTTCAATCATGTCTCCTCTTTCAAACTGTGTGGTGCTCAAGTCAACAAAGTAGGCAGTTCAACTGGATGAGGTGCTCACTAGAGTGGTCTGGATGCTGTGCTTGGCAGGAGATGCAAAAATGAGAACACAACTTCTGTCTCCAGTAAAGGGCTTAGCCTGGGCTAAATGTGGGCCAGTGGATAAGTTGGGTGGGCATGATCCATTATTTTTTAGACTATTGCAGGCATTAGTTTAATTCATATTACATTACTGCAATATTGTTTATTTAGGTGCCTCTAAGAAACTATTAAGAAAATTGAGGATAATTCAGAATACGGCTGTCAGATTGATTTTTGGCTTAAAAAAGAATGATCATATTAGTCCTTATTATCGATTGTTGCACTAGCTGTCGGTAGAGGCATGGGTCTTGTTCAAGTTTTCTTGTATTTGGTTCAAGTTTATCTCTGGACTATCTCCAACTTATCTCTTTTCCCTTTTTATATGGTATAGTCTGATGAGGAAAACTAGAAGTCAATAGTTATTTGCTTACCCGAAAATTAATGGTTGTAAATACTGTACAAGACTTTCCTGGATAAGACCCTTGTGTTCCAAGCAGGTAAACAGCAGACTTGGTTGGGTAAATGTATTTGTCAAGCCATGTCGTCCTACAGTACTTTTCGGAAAGTGATCAAGACGACGCTGTTTGAAAAATTAATTTCCCAGGGTGGTTGCATTGTTATTCTAAGCAAAAGTTTGTATGATATTTTCCTAAAGAATATTTGTACTTTTAAGAAACATTTTGTACCTTCCTACCATCTTGTATTTCGCCGATTGTCCAGTTTTCTTTGGTGTAAACCGCCTAAAAATCAGTCGGTTATAGTGGTATAGAAGAATAAAGTTATGTTAGGTTATGTATTTCCTCTTCACTTCTTATCCCCCCACACCATGAACTTTAAAAATTAAATACTGTATACACTCTCAACCATGCCCATCAATGCCCCCTGCCTGTACCTTATTAGCTTTGGCTGCAAGCAGCCAGCGTACTCCAAGGCTGCTTGTGGCCTATCCCAGAGCCATCTCTGTGGTTTCTGGCGGCCAGGACAGTAAAAATGCACTGGTATTTTCAGCCAAAACTGAAACATGGCTGAATCAGAATGTTGGGCTGATTTGAGCACCAGAACTAGAATGGCTGTACTTATATAGTAAGTGGTGCTGAATTGGCTCCCTTCTCTCCCACAGCTAATAGTTTATTTTTACCCCCTCTTTTACAAAGCCATATGTTTTTAACGCAGGCCACCACGGTAACAGCTCCGATGCTCATAGAATTCCTATGAGCGTCCGAGCTGTTACCGCCCCAGCTGGTGTTAAAAATGCTAGCAAAGCTTTGTAAAGGAGGGGGTTATGTAAAAAGTATTATTCAGTGGTAATCTGCCAATTCTAAGCAGGTTACAATAAAATCAGTTCATAGAAAAAAATTATTATACAGACAACTGCATTGAGAAAAAAAATAACTTGACACAACACCGTAAATGAGGCAAACAAAAAAATTTGAGGGGGGGGGGGGGCACTGATTCCAATACAAGGGTAATGTTTATTAAGCATCCATTAAAAAGGCTCAACTCAGAACTGCATTTCGGTGCAAATAACCTGCCTTAGGAGTCAAAGTCAATTTCGGTGCAACTGTTTACAAACTTATACATAAAAGTGTGCCAAGCACCGCCCACGATATTTAGAATAGGTGGGTGGGTGGGAGGGTTGGAAAATATTTTTAATTCTTTGAGTGCAGTTTTTGAATATGAGTATGGGGGTAATCTATTTGTCATAGATTACAATTTGATTGATTTTAAGTGCTTTTAGTGTAATATGATTGTATGGCACTTATGTATGGCTTAAAAATGAATAAAGATATTAAAAAAAAAATAGGTAGTAATAAAAACAGCAGGAACATACCGCTACAAAAAACTGTGTTCCTGCTATTTTTACTACTGGCTATTCAAAATATCATCAGCAGTGCTGGGCGCACTTTTTTTTGTATGTTTGTGAGCAATTGCACTGAAACTGACTGACTCTTCTGTGTCAAGTCTTTTTACTGGATGCACAATAAAAGTTACCTTGTTTTGGAATCAAGAGTGGTCGCCCCATTTTTTTGTTTGCCTTGTTATTTTCTCTTTGGGGGTTTTCTTCTTTTTTTTTTTTAACACCACAGTAAATGCCATCAATAAATAATGTGCTTCATGGCATCAATAGTAAACAGCAAGTTTATTAATTATAAGCTTTACTAAATAAATAAGCCTTTAATTCCTTTCTAAACTGGGTATAGTTTTTAATATAACAAATCTCAAAAGGAAACAAATTATATATTGGAGGACTAGCAACAGAAATTATCTTGATATGAGGGGGTGCTGAAAAGTTCTCAGCCCAACCAACAAAGTTGGGGCAGTCTCCATCGAGGGCTGTACACTTAGTCCAGCGATTTTCCACTTTTATCGTTCCGTATTTTTCCAACAGATATTTGCTACTTTGCATGTGATGGTTTAAGACAGGGGTGTCCAACCTGCGGCCCCGTGAAGTATTTTGTGCGACCCCAATCAAAGGCAATGCAGTGTTTTCCGGGTGTTTACTGTCTTGCCGGCTCCCTCCTCTGTCTTGCTGCAGCGTTTGCGCATTTGTGCGGCCCCGGAAATTTTTTTTTCGGCCAATGCGGCCCAGGGAAGCCAAAATGTTGGACACCCCTTGTTTAAGAAGATCCTTGGCACTGTGATTTTTTATTCTGGCATCATATATGGTCTCTGACATAGGCACTTGTCAAAACACAGGTCATGTCAGGTGGTGCAAGTCACTTTCTAGTGCATTACATTACATTACATTACGGATTTGCATCTTAGTAAAGGGGCTCTTATGTGCATTAGAACTTTTTTTTTATTTTAGTTCAATCATCTTTATTGACAGTTTAACTTTTTAATAGAGAATGACACAAGGACAAATTTTTCCCTGTCCCTGTGGGAACTCATTTTCCCATCCTGGCAAGTTCTTTTCCTGGCCCTGCTCCATTCCTGTAAGCTCTATGGATTCAAAACCCACGATGCTCCTTGTGACCCTGGGCAAGTCACTTAATCCCCCCATTGTGAGCCCACCGGAACAGACAGGGAAAAATGTTTGAGTACCTGAATAAATTCATGTAAAACTGTTCTGAGCTCTCTTGGGAGAACAGTATAGAAAGTTGAAAGAAAAAATAAATTAAGGCAGAGCTTACAGGAATGGGGCAGTGACAAGATTTGTGGGACGGGATGGGAAAAAAATTTGTCCCTATGTCATTCTCTACTTTAAAAAAAAAAAAAAAAAAAATTAAATTTACAAACTTAAAGATAAGCATACAATACTTGAATACAGATTCATAAATTCTCAAGAAAATTAAAGGTGATATACAAACAAATCACCTAAGTATAAGAAATTTTCATTATTTAATCCACAATATTTCAGAGACCAAGCAAAAACAAAAATACAGAGGCAATTTATATATATATATTAAAGACAGCAATTGGAGGTACAATGTTGGCAGCGGGTTTGTATTAATCTGTAGAAGAGGCCAATGGTCTAATTATTACTTCGCCCCCTTCTCTAGCCACAATAAAATCCAGAAATTGCTTCGTAAAAAAAAAAAAAAAGAGGAAATTTTTTTTACTACCAAGAGTAACACAACATTTTGCTGGAAATTTTAATATAAAGGAAGTTCCCAAGGACAGGACTCTAGATCGATAGGTCAAAAAATCCTTCCTTCTTTTCTGTGTCACTTGAGATATATCAGGAAATATAGGAATTGAACCTAGAAATTGCTCATTAATGTGTCTGAAATATGTCCGAAGAATGAAATCTCTGTCATATTCCAAGGCAAAGAGTAATTCTCTTGGTAATCACTTTCAGGGAATTTTCCAGAAAATTAGTTAAATTCATTTCTCCACCAGCCTCTCCAACCATGCCAGTTGGGAGTAATAATAATAACTTTATTTTTCTATACCGCCATAATCTTGCGACTTCTAGGCAGTTCACAGTGAAGAGAGCTGTGCAATCAGCGAATTACAGTGTAGAAATAGGGAAGATGTCACTGAGCAGACAGTGATTATAGTGTACAATTTAGCAAGAAAAAGATATTAATGGGTTACAGTGTGATCTTAACATGTTACATTAAAAGGGGCTGGATGGCCAGCGAATTACAGAATACAAATGGTGAAGAAGACACTGAATAGACAGTGAAAACCAAATACCGTTAGTGAAGAAGCGTAGTACAGCATGATGAGTAATAGCTTTTAAAAAAAGGGGGGGCTCTGATTTGCTAATAGTGAGATGAGCTCTCAAAACTGGTGGTAAATTCTCTGTTGAAATTAATAATATCGCATGCAAATATCTCCGTACCATCTCAACAGCTGACACAGTTGGGGAGTTAGGAAAATTTAACATTCTCAAATTATTTTTTCTTTGCTTATTTTAGATGTACTTTATAACTTTTTCTGGATATAAGACCTCTCCTTAATATTTCTATTTCTAAAGTCTTAATTTGACCAAACTGGTCTTCATATTTTTTTTTTTAATACTCTCACCCTGTTCTCGCAGTGTCTCACCTTGAGTGTTCACCAAGGAATTGATAGTGCTACAGTCATTCCTCAACACAGTTACAACCTTTCTTAGGTTGGAGTCCATAACTTCAATGGCCTTCCCCAGTGCATATTAATGATACTCATTTGATGCAATTCCAGTCTATCACTTATAACTTATTAGATCATTCTCATAAACTCTTCACGATCCTCAGAGGGTTAAAAAGTCCCATTAGTTCATATGATAAATAATCAATGAACCCGATTGTCATAGGATCATTAGTTTATGTATTTTTATATATTTCTATATGTGTAACTTTATATATAAATATTCATTCTTTTTTCATAGTAATATAATAGCTCCTATTAAGTGGCTATTAATATTCAAGCTAAGTAATTATTATATTACTATGAAAAAAGAATGAATATTTATATATAAAAAGTTACACATATAGAAATATATAAAAATACATAAACTAATGATCCTATGACAATCAGATTCATTGATTATTTATCATATGAACTAATGGAACTTTTTAACCCTCTGAGGATCGTGAAGAGTTTATGAGAATGATCTAATAAGTTATAAGTGATAGACTGGAATTGCATCAAATGAGAGTATAGTTTTACATCTGGTCTAGAAATAGCCTTCAATTATCCATATTAATGATGGCAGGTTTCACCATCTCTTTAAATTTTACTCCCAGAGGCTGGCTGACTGACTTACACACAGGTTGCCAACTTCTGGGCCTTAGCAAGGTTGTTCTCTATCATCATATCCTCTTCCACTGCTTCTCCAGGGCTAGACATTATCTATTCCACTTAGGGAGACAGAGCAGCCTCTTTTCCTGTTAGGTTTGTCCTGCCAGGTTTTATGGAATATTATTTGTGTTACCCCATTTATTGTTCAGTCACCTTTGGTCTGGGCTTAACAAAACCCAATCTATACTGAGGGTTGCCACTGACTCCTGCATTCCTCCCAAAGCCGTCAGTAACCCCAGCACATGTTGAGAAGCTATCCCTGATATAGTTGTCTGGATCAGATGTCTGAAAGTCATGGCCACTGGAGGACCAGGTTGGGGGGGGGGGGTCTTTTTCTCTTACCTATGAGCGAAAAAGATCACCAAGGTAAGCTGCTTTGTCTAAACAAACTTTCATCATGGAGAGCTCTCAGCTTTGACACCATCTTGGTCCCTATCTCAACATTCTCTACTTTTTTCTATGATAGTAAATCACTTTATTACTGCCCCGCTGCGATCCCTGATGTGTTTCTCAGGTAACCCCAATCTCTCATGTATTCTCTCCCCATTTATCTCCAATCTCTCCCTCATGTGTCTCCAATCTTTCCCCATCTTCTCCCCATGTACCTACAATCTATTATGTAATTTTCTCTTCAAGCACTCTGTAATTTGCTGATTGTCCAGCCTTCTTTCATTGTGAACCGCCTAGAAGTCTTTTGACTATGGCGGTATAGAAAAATAAAGTTATTATTATTATTATTATTACTTTTTAACATATACAAATTAACTTAAAACAAGTTATATCATAGGTTAACACAAATTATGTGGCTTGTTAGCATGCCTTAAAATTTTCGTGTACATGCTAAATCAAATTATGCACTGATGAATGTAACATTCCTACTTTCCTTGTTTCTCTCTATTACTTAATGTGTAACACATAAGAACTGCAACACTGGGACAGACCAAACGTCCATCAAGCTGATCCATGTGGAATCCCATCTCCAGGAGGAACTCTGTCAGGTTGTCAGATGTAGCAATGTCCACACAATTTTAGGAAATTATCCAAGCCCTTTTTAAACCCTGCTAAGCTAACTGATTTCACCACATTCTCCGGCAATGAATTCCAGAGTTTAGTTATACGTTATTACATAATATGTAGTACATAAGAATTGTCACACTGGAACAGACTGAAGGTCCATCAAGCCCAGTACCCCACGAACAACAGTAGCCAACCTAAGTCCCAAGTACCTAGCTATATCCCAAGAAGTAAAACAGATTTTATATTGCATATCCTAGGAATAAGCAGTGCATTTTCCCCAAATCATCTCAATAATGGCTATGGACTTCTCTTTTAGGAAATTATCCAAACATTTTCTAAACCTCACTAAGTTAACTGATTTCACCACATTTTCCAGCAATGAATTCCATAACCACAAGTTGTGTGAAGAAATACTTTCTCCGGTTTGTTTTAAATCTACTACTTAGTAGCTTCATTGCATGCCCCCTAGTCCTAGTATTTTTGGAAAGAGTGAGCAAGTGATTCACATCTACCCTTTCCACTCCACTCATTATTTTATCGAGCTCTATCACATCACCCCTGAGCCGTCTTTTCTCCAAGCTGAAGGGTCCTAGCCACTCCTCTATACCTTCATTTTTGTTTTTATTGCTTTATCAATTAATTACAAGTTAAACACTTGTTTTAGAAATAGCCATTTTTTTAACTTTATTGATTTTCAAACTTTGACAGTGCAATACAATTAATTGAACATAAATACTACATAAAACACACTATTAATTATACGAGTAATATATAAAACAATCACATAATTGGAAGAACCATGACAGAATTAATTACTTTTTGGTGGGCAAATGTGTGTACCACATATAAATATGAGAGAATGAATGTGGAACGTTTGGGGTCTAGCAATTCATTTAATAGAGTGTGGAGTCCATCGAAATAGCCATTTTCAATAAGAAAAAAAATAAAAGAAGGATTTCACACAGATATAAAGAAAGAAAATTAAATTGAATTTGACCTTTTTCTTATACCACTATTAAGCAGGAGGAGGAATCAAAATTTAAGGGAGACATGCAATAACAAAATCAGAAAAAGGCTTAAACGGTTTTAACCCACAGCTATGAAAAATATTTTCACCCAGACCCAATAGTTAACTTTTTAAGGTATAAAAAAGATCTTAGATATTCAGGGAGAAAGAAGACATATCTGAAGCTCATATATTTTACAACACATTTAGAAGAACATGAAAATACAGTGGAACCTTAGTTTACGAGCATAATTCGTTCCAGAAGTATGCTCGTAAACCAAATTGCTTGTATATCAAAGCGAGTTTCCCCATAGGAAGTAAGGGAAACTCGCTTTGATTCATTCCATCTCCTTCTCCCCCCCCCCCCAGGCTACCGGCGCTGCTCCATTCCCCACCTCTTGAGACCACCGACGCTGCTCCATACCCCCCCCCCCGCGATCCAGCATCCCCCCTGTGTACCGGCATCCTCCCCCCCCCCACTCGCGTTGCCCCTCTCTCCCCTGCAATCCTATATCCCCTCCCCCCCCGAGCACCGAAACGACATCCCTTACCCCGATTGGGCACCGGCACCAGCACCAACGCAAAGGACATGCTGATGCCGGAAGATTCTCCCTCTTCTGGGCTGAATCTGAGAATCTCGGAGAGAGCAAGACCAGAAGGCTTTGAGCATGCGCAAATGCTCAAAGTCCAATCCAGCCCAGCACAGGCAAGAGGGAGGATCTCCGACGCACTACCCAGCCCAGCACCGAAGATGGAGGATCTTCAGGCACTGGCACCGGCATGTCCTGTGTATTGGTGCTGGTGCCGGTGCCCAATCGGGGTAAGGGATGTCGTTTCGGTGCTTGGGGGGGATGTAGGATTGCTGGGGGGGGGGGGGGGAGAGATGCCGGATCGCTGGGAGGATGCCGGATCACGGGGGGTGGCGCTCGTAAATCAAGTCAAACTCGCTTTCCGAGGTGCCAATTTTGCGAATGTTTTGCTCGTCTTGCAAAACACTCGCAAACCGGTGCACTCGTAAACCGAGGTTTGACTGTATAGTCGCATAACAGATATGAGATCTTGTTCAAAAACGAAATTAACTAACAATGTACTTCATTCCTTAATCTCTGAGAGGGAATCTTCCAATAATGCTGTTAAATCTTGAGGTTATTTATCCTCAGATTCTTGAATATTATCTGTCCCACTCTTTTTATCTTTAACTATCGAGAGAAAATATTCTTTATTTATTGGTGGAATAGCTTCTGAATATCTATTGGGGACATAGCTGTTATTTTTGGACAGTTCAAAATCCTGAGATTTAAATGTCTATTGAAGTTTTCTATTTGCTCAATTTTCCTTTGAAGAAAATTTTGGTCTTTAGTAACAGTTGATATAGAATCCTTCAGTGTCCCTGTTTCTAGTTGAATTTTTTCAAAGCACTCTTGCCGTACTGTATCAACACTGACAGCAAACAAATCAACTTTAGAAACCAGTACCTCCAATTCTTTGGCTGTCTTCTGACCTTCTGATCCAAGCCTTTAATGGCCTCCAAAAGTGTCTCCATTGTAACTGCTGGCTTTACTGGTAGCTCCACTACCTCGTCAACTGTGTACTTTTTCTAATTCCACTATATATTTTTGAGATATGGCGACCAGAATTGCACACAGTATTCAAGGTGCGGCCATACTAGAGAGTAAAAACAAGGCCATTATAAAATTTTCATCTTTTTTTTCCATTCCTTTCCTGATAATTGTTTTCCTGGATTATTATTTTTATTTACTTTAGTGTTAATTTGCAACACATCTAGTATTAGAGCCTGTCACTTTCTAGAGAGCAAGAATGTCTGAGATATTTTTAAAATAACTTTTCTCTCACACTCACTCACGAATAGACTGACTTTCCATCAGACTTCTATGTTCTTTGAATTGTTTCTCTGTTTACCCCTTTTTGACATCAGGAAACTAATTCCCTGAAGCCAATACCTTCTTAGCACCCTCTTTTTCTGAATTCAAAAGAGAAAATGGTGCTTGGTTGCTAGTCCTTTCAGTTTCATTGGGATTTGGATGAACTGCAGCTGGGATAGGCTTGTTTGACTGCTTGTCAAAACATTTCAACATGCTTGGTCAATGACTTGTGCTTCTTATTTCTCCTTTCCCAGCAACTTCACTGTGGCTGGCCCCTTAGCCTCTAATGCAGGGATCTCAAAGTCCCTCCTTGAGGGCCGCAATCCAGTCGGGCTTTCAGGATTTCCCCAATGACTATGCATTGAAAGCAGTGCATGCACATAGATCTCAAGCATATTCATTGGAGAAATCCTGAAAACCCGACTGGATTGCGGCCCTCAAGGAGGGACTTTGAGACCCCTGCTCTAATGGCACTAACATATGGACACAAGTGATTTTTGACTTATCCTGGTACCACAGCTATTCAGTTCATTTAAAGGGACATGAAACAAAAATGCACTCATTCATCATATTTGGCCATTCATTTTCAAACTATCATACACATTTACAGAGTGGTTTCAATATATGTGAGCCCTAGGAATGAAAAAAGAATTTAGCAAAATTGATAACATCTCTATGTTATCTTTAGAAATTGCTACATAATGATATATTTTTTACAGAAATATATATTTTATCTGTAGAATAATTCAAACCCATGCTGCTCTTAGTGACCCTGGGCAAGTCACTTAATCCCCCCATTGCCCCAATTACATTAGATAGATTGTGAGCCCATTGGGATAGACAGGAAAAAAATGCTTGAGTATCTGAATAAATTCATGTAAACCGTTCTGAGCTATCCAGGAAGAATAGTATTGAAAATTGAAAAAATAATAAATAGTATGAAATAAAAAGGTTGTATTGATGACCTATTAGTCATTTTTTCCCTAACCATCTTTCACTTGGAGCCCCTGAAGAACATGTTCTTCCTGTCATGTTACACAATAAAAATGTACCAACATTTCAAGATATTAATAATTACAGCTGCCATACCAATATTACGTTATAGATAAGAAATTCACCTCACACTGAAAATACAACCACTGCTTTGTTTTGAGCAAGCTACTTTTTTAAAGTAACTTTCTTTCAAAGGTTTGTTAAATTCAACAGTTTTCAATATGGTAATGTATACATTGTATAATAATTATCCTCCTGTGTTGCACAGTGTATCTTGTGTAATAAGAATTATCTAAGCACTGGCACCAGCAAGCGCTGTAAATGTTATTGCACAGCTGACATTTGCATGCCTAGTATACTATTACAGCAGAAAAAGTTAAGACAGTGCAAAGGTCATTAACTGGTAAAAATAGCTTGCCTGTACTGCTTGCTGCTCTCTCAAACAAGATGAAATAAATCAAACTTTTTTTTCATAACATAAAACTGAAGCAGATAGTTGGGCCCAGTTCTTTTGAATTTTTTCCTCTCACATGCTGAATAATTTTCTAATGTGTAGTGCAACATATTGGGAAGATTCTCCATGAATCAGCAAGTTGCATGTAAAATTCTAATGGTGCCATTTATCTTTTTAATTCCCATGGTGCATGAAACTCCTCTTGTATGAGGAAAGGCTAAAGAGGTTAGGGCTCTTCAGCTTGGAAAAGAGATGGCTGAGGGGAGAAATGATTGAGGTTTACAAAATCCTGAGTGGTGTAGAATGGCTAAGAGTGAATCAATATTTTACTCTCAAAAATTACAAAGATTAGGGGGCACTCAATGAAATTACATGTAAATACCTTTAAAACAAATAGTTAAGCTCTGGAATTCACAGCTGGAGGATGTGGTAACAGTGGTTAGCGTAGATGGGTATAAAAAGTTCCTGGAGGAAAAGTCCATAGTCTGCTATTGAGACAGACATGAGGGAAGTCATTGCTTGCCATGGGATCTTGCTACCATTTGAGTTTCTAACAGGTACTTGTGACCTGGATTGGCCACTTTGGAAACAGGATATCGGGCTAGATGGACCACTGGTCTGACCCAGCATGGCTATTCTTATGTTCCTTAGTGATGGTGTTCTACTGTTTGCATTCTTCTCTACTGCTGCTGCCAGATTTGCCTGCATATGTTTGTCCATTTATGACCGGAATTTTTATTTAGATACAACTAAACAGAAACTGTGCAAATAATAACAGATACATCAATACTCAAAAGATCTTACTCCTCTTCATAGATGTTGGTTCATTAAAAAAAATATCTCCTATCTTTAAGATTAATACACCAAAACAGTATTTGCACAGTTTACCTTAAACTCCCCAACTTTCAGTAAGACTCTTTAAATACTGAATTCTAGACCAAAATATTAAATCAAATAGTAGTAAACTTAAAAATAAGTTTCCCAAATTATTTAAAATCATACATTTGTATAATATGAGGGCGTTTCAAAAAGTAACAACAAATTGAATATTTTATCTATATAAGGTAGTGGCGGAATAGAAATCTCTAATGTAATGTAATAATTCAATTAGAGATGCAAACTATATGTCATTTTTCTATATAACCACCCTCCTTTTTAACTCACTTCTCAAACCATTGCACCAACTTCTTTATTCCACTGGGAAAAAAAGTTTTTGGTTGTGCTTACAGTAGGAATGCACTGCTTCTTTGACCTCATCATTGCTTCCAAATCTTTGTCCTCTCAAAGTGTCCATCAAGGGTCCACATGATAATCAGAGGGAGCAATTTCAGGGCTGTATGGAGATGCTGTAAAATCTGAAATCTCAATCTCTGAATGGTGTAAAGAGTTGCAGTGACTGTGTGAGGGTGTGTGTTATCATGAAAGAGAAGAATGCCTTTAGACAAAAATCCTCTGCAATGGCTCTGCATGCTATTGAATCTAGTCAAAGGTTTTAGAAAATTTCTTCCTTGTTTAGAACTTTGTTTAAATTGCAAGTTACTTCTATGAGAATAATTTGAAATTCAATTTTTTTCCCTATATTTTATAGCTTTTTTTTTTTTTCTTTTCAGCTCTGCCTCCTTTCCTGTTTGTATAGCTTCAGAATAATAATAATGAATCATAAGTGGTTTACAAAGTCTTCAAATAATAAAATACAATTTGAATCATTAAGTTTCAGCAGCTAGAAAAAAAACATTAACTTGTTTCAAGTAATGTTAAGCAGTGATATTTTGCATACAGTTATAGATCCATTCTTGGTGCTCATTCAAAGGCATCACATGTTGACAAATCTGTAGATAAAAATAAATAAATGTATATGTAATTAATTAAAATTACCCTTTGCTTTATAAGTATCAACCATGTTGTTGTACTGTATAGTATAAAAAAGCAAGATGTAGTTTAGAGCAGTAGTCTCAAACCTGTCCTGGGAGATCGCCAGCCAGCCAAATTTTCAGGATATCTCTAATGAATATGCATGAGACAGATTTGCATATTCTGGAAGTGACAGGCATATTCATTAGGGATATTCTGAAAACCCAAATAGCTGGTCCTGCATACAAATTTGTGACACAATACAGGTCATGTATTGTACAGTCTATCCCTTTGGTTTAAATTAGACAGACTGTATGGAAAAAAAGGGATTAGGCTCTTACTGTGCTAATATCTTTTCCAGTAGATAGGTGTGATGCTGGACAAGCGGCTTATCTCCCCATGGCCACGAGCCATCTGCAGAAGGAATCCATTCTGGAATTTTTTTGTATCCTTCCTACTTCACTGAGAGCTCTACTGCCACCTACAATTAGTACCCAAGTATGCAAGAGCTCTTCTGAAATAAGGAGAAGTAGGGAAATTGGAAACTATCCCAACTATTAAGTCTGTTTTGCTCAAACCAAGTAATACCAGAACTATGAATAATGAAACAAACCAACAAATATGCCAGCAGAAGCATAAGAGGAGCTCAAATAAGACCCCCAAATATACCAGAATAAATCACTCTGCATGGCCCCAAAAGGCTGACTGACCTCCAAGGAACAGACTTGGAAAAGAACATTCTTAATGAAACAGTAGGCAGGCACAGGAAATAAATGACTGGGCGGGGGTCCAGAATGACATACCTATCTACTAGAAAAGATATTAGCAAGGTAAGAACCTAATCTCTTTTTCCAGTGCAATAGGTATGTCATTCTGGCCAAGTGGGACATACAAAAGCAGTCTCAGAAATCTAGGGTGGGATGACTGCACTAGCATGTAGCACGGAAGACCCGAACACAGAGTCTTTCCTTGCTGCCACATCCACTCTGTAGAACTTAGCAAAAGTATGAAGAGCTGACCACGTTGCCACCTTACAAAACTCTGCTGGAGATATTGCCCTAGTTTCTACCTGTGAAGAGACACTTCTGGTCAAATGTGCCTTCATGGAAACAGGGTACTGTTTCCCACAAACAATGTATGCTAATGAAATGGCTCTTTGAATCTACCTGGAAATTATGGCCTTGGAAGCTGGTGCACCTCGCTTAACTGGATTAGTCAGCAGAAAAAGATGGTCAGAGAGCCTGAACTCATTGGTGACCTCCAGATATCAAAGAACTCCTCTCACATCCAACTTCTTTAAAATCCGATCTTGTTTCTTGGAACCTGTGGATTAGAATGCTGGTAGATGAACTTCCTGATTGACATGAAATGGCAAAACCACTTTCGGCAGAAAAGAAGGAATGGTACGCAAAGAGACTCCAGTGTCAGAGATTTTAAGGAAAGGCTCCTTACAAGAAAGAGTCTGGAGTTCTGAGACTCGTCTCACAAAAGTCACGGCTACTAAAAAAGCTGTCTTGAGCGTCAGGTCCCTCAGCGATGCCTCCTTCAGTGACTCAAACAGAGCTTGGCTGAGATCTCACAGAACGTTAAAATTCCATGAAGGGAATGGAACCTTGACTGGAGGTCAGATGCGTAGTGTACCCTTCACAAATCTGGCTATGTCAGGATGCGACACCAGCATAGATTTGCGGTCTGAAACAGGAGAGCCCAGCAACCTGGACATGAAAGGAAGCCATGGTCAGACACTTGTCAGGGCCAGCTTGGAGAAAAGCCAACATCATAGAAATCGAAGCCGAAAAGGTTTCTACCTTTTCTTGGGCGCACCACAAATAGTCTGCCACACCTTAGCATAGACCAAGACCATTGTCGGCTTCTTAGATTTAAGGAGAGTGGCAATAAACACTTCCAAGTACCCTTTACGCATTAATGCTGTGCGTTCAAGAGTCATGCCATAAGAGTAAAGCATGCCTGGCAAAGAAGATTCGTAGGTACCTGTAACCTGAAACTGGAGCCGGTCTGAAGATGCACCAGGTCCGTGTACCACAGTCTGCTTGGCCAGTCCGGAGCTACAAGAATGACTCTTCCCTGATGACTTGCAATCTTTTGAAGGATCTGGCCAATCATGGGTCACAGGGGAAAAACTTACAAAAGTATGCCCCTTGGCCACGGCTGGACCAGAGCATCTAGAACCTCACTTCTGGGCTCATATGTTCAACTGAAGAACCTGTCCACCTTTTTGTTCTTTGCTTTAGCCATCAGGTCGATTTACGGTCGACCCCAGCAGGGAACAATGGTCTGAAATGCTGTCTCTGAAAGCGCCCATTCTCCAGGATCCAAGGTCTGTCTACTGAGGAAGTTGGCTTGGACACTGTCCACTCCTACTACATGCACTTCCAACAGAGTCTGCAGATGACATTCCGCCCAGGCGAAGAGTAGGTGGGTCTCCACTCTGAAGGGCACTCTTGGTGCCCCCTGCCAATTTACATAGGCCACTGATATAACATTGTCCAAGAAGATCCAGACTGCCTGACATCCTAGAGTCTTCTGAAGCTTCACTAGTGCCAGCTGAATGGCTCGAAGTTCTAGTCAGTTGATCGATTACTTCCTGAGTGGGTAACAAATGCTCCTGAATCGATTGACAGTTGCAGTGAGCTACCAAGTCAAGGAGACTGACATCCATCATTATAACTATCCAAGAAGAGATCTGAAGGGGTAAGCCCTTGGAAAAGGACTGTGGGCAAAGCCAGCAATCCATGTTGGCCCTGGCCTCCAGGGTCCAAGGTAAAGAAATCTGTAAAAAGTCTGTCTGTGGAGACCAATGCATAAGCAATGCGTTCTGGAGAAGATGCATGAGCCCTTGCCCAAGGAGCCACAAGGAACCCAGGACTTAAAGACAGACGCAGATAGAGATAGCTTGGCTAGGAGGCATATTATCTGAGAGGAAAGCTTCTGTCTGCATACTTCTGGAAGACAGACTGCCATGTGGAACAAAACACCCAAGTACTTCAGAGATTGCATCAGAGACAAATGACTCTTTCTGTAATTCACAATCCAACGGAGACTCTCCAGGACTGTGATCATCTGATCTATTGTGTGCTGATCCTCAGAACATGAGGCGGCTCGAATCAGCAAGCCGTCCAGGTAGGGATGCATCTGCAGCCCCATCCTTCGCAGGTGGGCTGCCACTACTACCATCATTTTAGTGAAAGTGCGAGTTGTCATCAGGCCAAAAGGCAAGGCTGAGAACTGGTAGTGCTGTTCTAAGGCATGAAACTTCAGGAACTTTCTGTGGTCTGGAAAAATGGGAATATGCAAATAGACCTCTGTCAGATCCTGGAGAGATTGCCACTATGACAGATTGAACCATCTCCATGCGAAAATGTGGAACCTGGAGCACTGCATTTACGTAAGGTCTAGAATGGGTCTCCAATCGTTGGAGCCTTTCTTTGGCACGATAAAGTATATGGAGTATCTGCCTGAGCCTGAGTCTTCCGGAAGCACAGGCTCTATGGCCTGAATATCTAAAAGCCTGCTCACTGTGTCTTGCACCCAGACTACTTTTCTGGGCATCCCACTGGAAAGTCCACAAACCAATCTGTCAGAGGCCAGGCACATTCCAGCTTGTAGCCATACTGCATGATGTCCAGAACCCAGTGGTCTGAGGAAATCTGAACCCAGGAATGAAGAAATTTTGAGAGTTGGCCTCTTATCTTGAGAGGGACTGCCCCAGACCTGGCGTCATTGCGACTTCTTGGTAGAGGAAACAGCCTGGGGTGCTGTAGACTGGTTGTGCTTGGATTCACATCTCTGTCTAAAACTGGGAGAATCTCTGGGAAGTGGAGCTGGAATATTGCCACAAAATTAAAGCATCCTGAGCCTCAAGAGACTCTGGGTATGCTGTCAGGCAAGGACTTGGGACGATGATCTATCACACATGACATCAGATTGTCCAGACCTTTTCCAAATAACAGCTGCCCCTTAAAAGACTGAATGCACACTCCACTCATAAGAGAGGAGGAAGTAGATGGAACTGGCTGAGAGTTCAAATTCAGCTCATGCAAGGACTCAGAAATGAGATCTAGGAGAGCAGAGGGCTTAAAGAGTCACAGGACTGAAGGATCATCTCCAGGATCCAAAGCCAAAAGAGGATTCAAAGCGCCAGATTTCAGACTCGCGTCCTCCGATGTGTGAGGTGTATCCTGGGACAATAAAGGGAACAGTAAGAGACTTGTCATCTATGTCCCCATCCAACACATCTTCTAAGTCCTGGGCAGTAGTAAACTGCGAGGGCCAAACCCTCATGTGCAAGGTCAGATGCACAGACCGCTTTTGCCTGGGAAAAATGGCTCTCCTGAAAGACTTTTCACATTAAATTCACAAACTCAGAAGAAAAGGCTATACCAAGCAGTATAGAGTCACCCAAGAATGATTGTAATTTGCGTCTCCTTGGCTCTGCTGCTTCTGTGCCTTTTCACGCAGGATGGTCACTGTTTCCAGGGCCAGAAAAGAAAACCACACGACCCACCCGAGAGCACAAAGGAGAAGCTAAGGTGGATGCTCCCGCCTCTTCATTTCAAGTGGCATGGCATGTGGCACAAGAATGCGTCTGAGGTGCACAATTTGCGCATTGCTGGAATGGATTAGTAGTGAAAGAGCCCAAGGACTCTATCTCAATTATTGATTTGAGCTAAATAAAGCCAATTTTAAATTCCAAACACTTCTCGTATATACATATAAAGCATAACATTGAGAAAGTATAAATAGATCCTGTTACCAAAATCCTTATCCAAGCTCTCATCACCTCTCGCTCAGATTACTGCAATTTGCTTCTGTCATGTCTAACGCTCAACAATCTCTCTCCCCTTCAACCCATTCAAAATTCTGCTGCAAGACTCATATTCCAAAAGAGCCGCCATATTCACATTACCCCTCTCCTCAAGTCACTTCATTGGCTCCCCGTCCATTGCTGAATACAGTACAAACTCCTCTTACTGACCTACAAGTGCATTTTTTCTGCAGCCCCTCAATATCTTCCCACTTATCTCCCCCTATTATGCTCCCTCATGTGAACTCCATCCAATAAGTCCCTCCTATCCATGCCCTTCTCCTCCACTGCCAACTTCAGAGTTCATCCTGTCTATCTTGCTGTGCCATATGCCTGGAACAGACCGCTCGAATCGTTAAATCAGGCTCCATCTCTAGCATTATTCAAATCCAAGCTAAAAGCCCACATTTTGGAGGCTGCTTTCAACTCCCAGCTCCCACTCATCATAAGATACATATGACCATCCTATTTTTCTCTCTTCTAGAAACTCCTTAATCCATACATGTTCTGTCTGTCCATCCAAATTAGATTGTAAACTCTTCTGAGCAAGGACCATCTATTACTTGTTAAATGTACAGTGCTGCATATGTCTTTCAGCGCTATAGTAATGATCAATAGTAGTAGTAGTAATGTGTAAATTAATATGAATTAAAGCACAGTTGTAATAGAGCCCTAAATCTAATTTTTATCACGTTATAAAAGCTACAGATATGATTTCCATGAGAAAAGCAAAGCTATTAAAGGTAGGCCCTTTTAACAGTGAAGTACTTTCGGAGGGTCCTGAATTATGGGGAGAAAATGTAATAAAGACTGCTTATCTTTACATGATTTTGCCACAAAAACATGAGAACTTTTGGTTTTGACCACAGGTTTGGAAATTAGGAAATAAAAAAATATATTATTACCATCTGGGATTTTGGTGGCACTTCCACTGCGAATGTGTTGAGTCCCCTGTTACTAACACAGTTTTTACTTTGTTCATTGTTGACATGAATAATCACCTTATTTGTAGACTAAAAGAAAAGAAAGAAATATCAGCAAACACTGTGCATTAATTGCTAGTATTTTTAAACCAATTATGTTAAAGATTTGAAATTCTACTTTGCACTTAAAACAAATTACACTGGTATAGAAGATTCAACATGGACTGAGTAAGAAATACATTTGGCAGAAATATAAGGCAACTTAATCTCACTTGCATTACAAAACATTCATGGGGGTTTAACCCAATAATAATGCTGAGTAGTGTTGTGTGGGTGACTGAGAAGTACTAGGGTACTGTGTAGACCTTTGGTCTCCAAAGCACGACCCTCAAGAGTCCTTTATCGAGGCCCTAAAACAGTTAACTGAAATACTCTTCAAATCCTTTAAATCCTTTAATTTCAATCTTGCCCACTTGATATAGAATTGCAAACAATCTCTTAAGTGTGTTACTTAGGTGTTGCATTTATGGAATTTGCTACTGTTGACAATCCAGAATAAAGCGAGTTTTTTAAAAATATATCCTTTAAGTGTGTAGAATCAATATTAGTATTAATTGTTAATGTTTAATACCCAGCCTAAATAAGCAGGTCAAGGTGGTTTACAAAATTAGCAGCATATATAAGCTTTTAAGTCTTTTTGTGACCCTCGGAGCTTTTTCGTTATCACATTGCTGTCCTTTACATAAAAAAGACTGGAGACTACTGGTGTAGACAGTACTCACAAGCACCAGGGGGGAATAACAGCCATCATGCAAAAGGGATATTTACTGCCTGGCTCAAAAGTGGACTTATATTTGGATCCAACTATAAGACTTTCCTGCAATGCCTGGGAAAGAGGAGAGAGGGAAGGAATTATGGAGAAACCTAAGGTCTTGTAGGTTTGGCCATTTCTTGAAAATTGTTTTATTTGTTCTTTGGGCAACTAACCCACTATGGGCTTTGATGGAAAAGTGGACCATAGTTATAGAAATTTTCAATAAACATAGTGCATCTTTGCACCAATCAACATTTCAAATAAATTATTACCTATCATATCAGATAATATGCCAGATAAAAATACTCCTTTCTTGTACAATCAATTGCTTTCATTCAGCCTCAATAGGGTGGCTTCCCAACCCTCTATAATAGAGACATAGACATAGAGAAGATCCTCCTGTGGCCCGGGGGGGGGGGGTGTGTGCTAAAGCTTATGTCACATCCCCCCTCATTTGCCGCATGGCACATGGAACATGGATGCTTGCCTAACAGACAGCTGTCGCAAACAGGGCATGAATCCAAGGTATTCTGCCCTGAGGAGTCCATCTGACGTGTTTTCTTTCGAAAACAAAGTGTTTTGAGGCACATAAAAGCTTTTAATTCAAATTGGGGAAATCCAAGATGGTCACCGCAGGAGTGATTTTAACTCTAAAACAGCTGGGAAACAAACACCGAAAAAAAAAAAAAAATGACAAGTTTAGATTTTGAGGGTATGGGGAACACAGAACTAACCTCCAAACCACCCAAAACTTGAATCTGGAGATCCCCTCCAAAATCGATCTCACAGGCTGTCAAGCCTGTTATTCACTGTGCCATGCTGTGTGCTGGGAACTGCAAGATGGAAGCTGAAGCAGCTTACATGGAGATCCTCTGTCTCAACAAGCCTTGGACCCTGGACTACCGGTATCTTCTGTTTCTCAGGCTCAACGCACCAGCTGTAGACCTCCACCTCACCCATAAATACTGTGCATGCAAACAGATGGAGGAACACAGTCAGCCCCGATTCTGGATACACCACCACAGAGCCTTGTAGCCTGCACTCTAACTCACTAGTGGATGAACCTGGGGTGAGAAATACTCCCAAGGGAACGGTCCCTGATCCCCGGTTGTGAATGCAGGCTGTCCAGGTGGGTGCACTGCAAAGTAGTCAATCCCCTGGAAGCAGACTTAGCCAGTAAAGTCTGTGATCTCCCGCAGCCAGAGCTGTCCCCACGGGTAACCTTTGCAGCACAAAATCACAAAGCCACAAAAATACTGAAGTTAAAGAAAACCATGAGCAGAAAAGACTACCTCCTACTGTCTTGCCTGACAACTGGAAGTCAGAGGGCAGTCATGAGCTAAGAGGTGGAGGATCAAAAATATGTAAATGAAGCTTTCTACAAGAGATCTTGTGAGATGGGATTGACTACCCATTTGTTCAGGAATAATATGGGATTGTACAAGAATGCCCTTCAGTCCCCTTCTATGCTACAGACCCAAGCTCCAGTGCATTTTCAATTTGTGTGCTGGCATATCCAGCAATCTCCTCCCAACAGTCTAAAACAGTGGTTCCCAACCCTGTCCTGGAGGACCACCAGCCAGTCAGGTTTTCAAGATAGCCCTAATAAACATGCATGAAAGAGATTTGCATGTAATGAAGATGATAGGAAGGCAGATCTGCCCCATGCATATTCATTAGAGCTATCCCGAAAACCCGACTGGCTAGTGGTACTCCAAGACAGGGTTGGGGACCACTGGTCTAAAACATTCACACAAAACCACCATATAGTCCATATGTCATTTCTCCTGTGGACCAAACCCATCACATCCCGATTCTTATATTGTTCGGGCGGGTAGGACAGGATTAACCTTTTGGTAGGCTCTAGGCAATGGATTCCCCTCACCCCTCAAACATACACACACTTTTCTTTCTTAAAGCATCTGATTTACCAGTTCAAAAACCTGCCTTGGGAGCTGCTCCGTTAGCACATCTAAGACAGCCCCCCCTCCTAAACATTTTGACCCTGGGCATGCGCCTATTTCACCATTGACTTAATTCTGCTCTGCCAGTGGGATTTGTTCTCCAGATCTTCAGTTTGTCAATTTTTGACCACAGCCCCTCGAGTTGCTGTAGTTCTTTCACTGCCTATGTTCGCTACTCCTCAAGTCCCTTGATCCTTCTTCCCATTTCTGAAATGCTTCATTTGAGCTCTGTCATTGCTTCTTTAGCTATATTCTCTCTCATCTCTGCCTTGGTGCAGATCTCCTTTTTTTCACCTTTGTGGCTTCTTCTGACACCGATCTGGAGACTTCCACACTCAGCTCCACTATTGCGCCATGTGGTGTCTTGCTTTTTCACTACTACAGAGGTGATTTAAAGATCACTGGCCATTTACTCAATCTTACCAACTCAGCTGGGAGATTTCAACTTTATTCAAGCAAGCAGGCAGCTACTTTGGAACAATTATTTCTTGCCCTCTCAGAGTTATCCATTTAGGCTTCCATCTCCCTTTGCTAACACCACTTTTTGAACGGGTTATACATTTTTAAATAAATAAAACTGAAGCTACAAATCCAGCAGGAACAGGCAGAGGTTCAGCATAATCCTCTACTCAAAAACATTGTTGAAGTTTCTCTAGAGCGCTGCTATTCCTTATTCTCTTCTCTCTACCCCACTACCTAGCTAAACTAACCTGCAGTTTATAATTGCTACTGCTAGAAAGACTTAGCAAGGTTATAAGAGGAATCCAAGATGCTTAACCATCTGTTTCAAGGTTCAACTGTCTCTTAAAAATATTCCCCAGAACAGTACATGAACACACTGCATCATGAGGGGATGAAACAACACATTTCTTGTGCTGTAAAAAAGTGAAATCCTTTGTACAACAGGCTTTCAGCTCAGAATGAGTGAGTTCAGGACATTTTATTTTTGATATTTGTTTTGCCCTGTTTGTTTTTTAATGTATTATTTTTATGCTTTTATCTTGTACATCACCAAGAACAAAATTTTTAGAATTTTCAAAATATTAATTTAGTTATTAAATAAATAAATAGGTAAGGGTTATTTATATCTTCAGATTTACTAAGACTTTAAGTAATATACTGTGAAACTAACAGTAGATTTGAAACATACACTTGATTTCTGCTACAACTGGAGAAAGAGTATGAAAGCCCAATATTAGTATACTTTTCATTCTAGCACCTTTTATAAAAATGGCCAAATTGTATCATCTGTCTTTGAGAACAGAAGAAAATAAAGCAAATCTAAGAGTCCATCAAGACCAGCATCTTGTCTCTCCCAGAGGCCTATGCAGACCACCTCCTTACAGTTCATTCTCAGAGGTCAAAACTAGCATCTGAGGTCTATTTGGCTATATTCTTTATGGACTGTTCCTCTATCAATATGTACAAACTGCTTTTAAGCTCAGCTATGCTATATGTCTTTGACTGCATCTTCTAGCAAACATTTTCACAGCTGGATGATTGACTGAAAAATTACTATCTACATTTCAAGTTGCTAGTATTTTCTTCTTTAGGGCCTGAGATTCCCTTTAATGGACCATTAAGATAGGGATAGAAGGTAAAATAATTATTTAATTTTTTTTTTTTTTTTTTTTTTCTGTTTTAAATCTTTATTCATTTTTTTGTGTTACAACAAGTGTTACAAATAAACTCAATAGAAACTTAAATACACACTTGACTAACTCATATATTAATATCAAGTATAACATTAATATAATAATCCCCTGTCCCACCCTCCTTCCCAAACAATAATACATAAATCAATTTTATTGTATATTTTTTTTTAAATATTAATTTAGTATGTAATAATCAAAATTGAAAAACCCACCCCATTTCCCTCTTTACAATTATCTTATCATGGGAAAAATTCATTAGAGAAATCATGTTAACGGTCTTTAGATGTTTCCAGTGTTATTTATAGGAAAAATTATCCTTCATTACAAAAATCGGTTAATGGTCCCCATATTTTTTTAAATTTATTCATGTATCCTTTGTGTGTTGCAATAGCAAGTTCCATTTTGTATATGTGGCATACCGAATTCCACCAGAACATATAGTTCAATCTATCATGTTGTTTCCAATTGAATGTAATTTGTTGTATTGCAATTCCAGTTAAAATAAATAAAAGTTTGTTATTACTGGATGAAATTTGGCTTTTTGCTCTCATAGTTGTTCCAAATAATATAGTATCATATGTCAAGGCTACTGGATTTTCTAACATTCTGTTAATTTGGGGCCAAATTGATTTCCAGAATGATAGGATAAATGGACAAAAGAATAAAAGATGATCTAATGTCCCAATTTCAATATGACAGTGCCAGCATCTATTAGATCTTGAACTATCTATTTTTTGTAAACGAGTAGGGGTCCAAAAAGCTCTATGAAGAAGAAAAAACCAAGTTTGTCTCATAGATGCTGACACCGTACATTTTAGCCTCCAAGACCAAAGTCGTGGCCATTGAGATGCACTAATTTGGTGTTTTATCTCAATGCTCCAAATGTCTCTAAGACCATTTTTTGGTTTTTTATTTATATATCCAGATATTAATTTATACCACTGTGCGGCTTTGTGACCTATTGAGTCCATCTGGAAACATAAGAATTCCAAACTATGATATTTAGCGAGATCTTTCCATTCAGGGAACCCTTTCTGAATAGATTGCTTCAATTGCAACCATTTAAAATATTGTGTTTTATTGAGACCAAATTTTTGTTGCAATTGTGAAAACTCCAGCAATTTATCATTTTTAATTACATCATCCAGAGTGCGGATGCCTGCTATCATCCAATGTTTCCAGATGACTTTAAAACCGCCAATTTTGATCTTGGGGTTTAGCCATATAGTTTGGTTGGTTGATTTACTAATTGGAATTTGAGTAAGATTACTTATGTATTTTAGAGTTTTCCAGGTATCCATAAATATTTTATGATCTTTGTATAACCTTGGCATCTTGATACTAATTACATGATTAAGACGTAATGGAAACATAAGCCTCCATTCTAGCCAAAACCAGTCTGGAATATTATCTGTGGGTTCTGGGAGGATCCAATACATACCATGACGTAAGATATAGGCTTGATGATACCTATAGAAATTGGGAAAATTTACCCCTCCCTCCTTAATTGGTTTTTGTAATGACGCTAGAGCAATTCTTGGTTTTTTATTAAGCCATATAAATTTTGTCAAAGTCCTATTTATTTTTGTATAAAACGTATCTTGAAAGAAAACTGGTATCATCCCCATTTGGTAACATACTACCGGTAAAATCATCATTTTTACAGTTTGTACTCTTCCCCACCAAGATAAATGCAAAGGATTCCATTGCTCACACATTTCTATTACTTTTTGTAATAAGCATTTTTCATTAATTTTCATTGTTTCATCTACTGTTTTTGTTATCAAAATTCCAAGGTATTTGATATATTCTTCCTTCCAAACAAAAGGGAATGTATCAAATAAACCTTTTGTACAATGTATATTTAGTGGAAGAATTTCTGATTTATTCCAATTAATTTTATATCCTGAAAAATTTCCAAATTTCTCAATCAATTCAAGTAGATGTGGAATGGTGGATTCTGGATTCTTCAGATATAATAATAAATCATCTGCGTAAGCAGATATTTTATATTCTTTATCTGAATGAGGTATACCCTGTATCTCCTTAGCTTGTTGGATAGCTAATATTAAGGGTTCTAAAACAATATCAAACAGCAAAGGGGATAAGGGACATCCTTGTCTAACTCCTCTCTGTAGATTAAATTTTTCTGAAAACGTATTATTAATATATAGTCTAGCAGAAGGGGAGCTATACATTGTTTGTATCATTTGTATAAATCCAGGACCTATACCAAACCATTCCATTGCTTGATACATAAAAGGCCATTCTACTCTATCAAAGGCCTTTTCTGCATCTAATGAAATTGCAAAAGTAGGTTCGTTAATTTTCTTTGTTAAATATAACATATGGAATGTTAATCTGGTATTGTGAGATGAATGTCTTTGAGCAACGAATCCTGTTTGATGCATACCTATTATATGGGGGAGAGCTTTAGCTAATCTTAGCGCAAGTATTTTTGCTAATAATTTTCCATCTACATTTATTAAAGATATTGGTCTATAGTTTGATACCAAAGTGGGATCTTTATTGGACTTTGGCAAAACAATAGTCAAAGATTCTGCTATAGTGCCTTTAATACAACCTTTATTGAGTTGATATTGATAAAGATTTAATAAATAGGGTAATAAAAAGTTTTGAAATGTTTTATAAAATTCCACTGTATATCCATCACCACCTGGAGCGGATCCAACTCTAAGGGACTTCAAAGCTGTTCCTAATTCTTTTAGTGATATTGGTTCTTCCAAACTTCGTTTTATATGTTCAGGAATTTTTGGACCCTCTAACATTTTTAAAAATTCAAAACCATCTTTTTCTTTATTTAGATAATTTTCGGAAGAATAAAGAGATTTATAGAATTTTAAGAATTGTTTTAAAATAGGTTCAATTTGTGTATATGTATTTCCATTTTCATCTTTTATTGCTATTACTTTTGTTTTTCTTTTTTTCGCTTTAAGATAGTTTGCCAATATTCTTCCTGATTTGTTTGAATTACCATAGTACAATGTTTGTTGAGAAAATAAATCTTTCCTAATCATCTTAGATGAGATTTCATTATATTTACCTTTTAATTTTAATAATTCTTGTTGAATAGAATATTCCCATTTTTCTATAAGTTTTGATTCTAAATTTTTAATCTCTTTTTCTAATATTAAAAATTGTTTTTTAATTTGTTTTTTTAGAAAAGCCGAATAGGAAATTATTTGTCCTCTAATTGTTGCCTTAAAGGCATCCCATAAAGTTTCTCTGTTAATATCATCATTATCATTTATTTGAAAAAATTCTTTCATTTTTATTAGAAGATTTTCACAAAAATTTTTGTCAACCAACATTGTACTATCCATTTTCCAAATTGGTCTATTATTATTTTGATTTGTAGTTTTAATTTTGATCCATACTCCACCATGGTCAGATAGAATAATTGGATCAATGGTTGCTTGTGTCACTTGATGTGCAAGATGTTTTGAAGTAAAGATATAATCGATTCTTGAAAAAGAATTGTGAACATGAGAACAGAAAGAAAATTCCCGACCATCAAAATGAAGTATTCTCCATATATCTATTAAATCACAAGATTGAATCAAATTATCTAGTCCCATAGATTTCATAACTCTACCTGGGTTTTTATCTAATAAAGGATCCATTACAGCATTGAAGTCCCCTGCTACTATAAGATTTGAAGTAGCCAGTGGTGTGATCAGTTGTTGAAGAGTTTTAAAGAATTCATTTTGGTTCGAATTAGGGGCATATATATTGATTAACGTCATGGTAGTATTTCCCATATTCATTTCCACCATTATCCATCTTCCATGAATATCTGAAGCTTTTAGTTTAAATGAAGCAGAGCATTTTTTGTTAATTAAAATAGCAACACCTGCCTTTTTCCCTATAGCTGGTGAGAAAAAACACTGTTTGACCCAGCCTCCTTCTAGTTTTTTAGATTCTATATGTGAGAGGTGGGTCTCTTGTATAAGGCATATATCAGCATCTTGCCTTTTTAAAAATAATAGTGCTTTTTTCCTTTTTATCATATGATTTAGACCGTTAACATTTAAAGACATAATTTTAATATCCATTTATTTTTAAATTTTCAGGTATTAAATTATGTATATTTTCCCAATGTTTTAAGTATTTCATTTCTCTTTTTTCCTTTATTCCCATGAATTCCTTATATATTTCCCTTTTATACCCTCCCATCCCTCTTATCCCTCCCTTCCCCCCCTTATTAATTACGAAAACTTGGATACGCAGGTTGAGGTTAGATTTAGATAACTCCCACAAGCTATTAACAATTATCTAAAGTACTACCATTTTTTTTTTCTCTATTTTTGTATATTTTCTTTTATTATTAATTATAAGAATAAGTAAAAAGTTTTTCATTCTTATGTATTGAAAGATTATTTTCTGTATTTGTATATCTTTAAATACATAAGAATGATTATATTAAATCAATTATATCTAAGAACATTTCAATTATTATTCGTTTCTTTTAGGTGGTATATTATTTTACTTTAAAAAGCTTTCCAATTTAGCCTCTTTCCTTAGAACTGCAACAAGAGTTTATAGCACAGGAATCCACTCATCTCTTATATTCATTATTTTCTTATGATTCAGGAGAGAGTTATCAATTAAGAGGAGCTAACATTCCCATCAGTGTTCTTGTAAGTTCTGTCTCAATAGCATCATTTATGATTTTAAAGTATCTGAGGCCTGTGTAGATAAGAGTGAAGTCCTGTGCCAAAAACCCTCCTTTTATCTCCCATTGAGGATTCCCAGGTTGAATTATTGTGGATACTAAATTTAATTTAATAAATAAAAGAATGTAAAATTTGCGTTTCAGACTTATTCTTTTCATATATTTCGTATTTGAAATGCATTTTAATGTATCTGAAACGCAAAATTAAACCTGAAGTACCACCTTCAACCGGAAATACAACAATCCAATCACTACATCTTTTTTTTTTTTTTTTTTCCTTTCAATCTTCTTTGTGATTGAAGGATGATTTTCTTTCTCACTATTACTCCGCTTTCAAGATTTCGGATTCAATCAGTACATTTTTAAGTTTGTTGAAGAAACTTTCTTCGTCATCATTTGAGTTCGGAGATGTGTTTCAAATCATTTACGTTCCTGCCATTAAGTTTATTCTATTTATTCTGAGTAGAATTTTTATATTTTTCAGTTTTCTTGTTTTCTATGGAGAATGTTACAAGTTGTTTAAGTCTTTAATTTGATCCTTGTGTGTTCTTTTTCCATTGCTTTCCGTTTTGATCTGTCTTTTAACCGTCAATAAACTTTAGTATGAATCCATTAATTATTTTTAGATTGTCATAGGTTGTTCCAGTTGATTTATAAATTCCTGTAGTTTTTTTGGATCTGTAAAGTTTTGCGTTTTGTTAGCAACGGTAACCTTCATAATTGCCGGGTACAGGAGCCCAAATCTAGCTCCTAGAGATCTTAGTTGTGGTCTCATATCTAAGAATTGTTTTCTTCTTGTTGCTGTTTCTTTTGCAAAGTCTGGGACAATGTATATTTTTGAATCTTGGCATTTAAGATTTTTGATTTCCTTGGCTAATTGGCATATTTCAATTGCTTGTTGGTGTCTTAAAAGTTTGAAAATTAAAGTTCTTGGACCTGTTTGAGTGTTATTTCTTTGTGTTGGAATCCTATGAGCTCTTTCAATTTCCAGTTCCGTTTTAAATTTCAATGGTAGTATTTTAGGTAGAAATTTTTCAAGAAATGCAATCGGATCATTCTTTTCCACTCCTTCAGGTAATCCGATTATTCTTAAATTATTCCGTCTTTCCCGATTTCGGCTGTCTTCAAGATTTTTTTTTATCTCTGTTATTTCTTTCCATATGATTTTGCTGTGATTCATGTCTGTATTTAATTGTTCTGTAATATCTTCTAATGTTGAAATTCTATTCTCTGTAATGTCCACTCTTTTAGTTAGGATTGCAGCATCTTCCATTGCTTTTTGTAGTTTTTTGTTACTATCTAAGACAATTTCTTTTATTTGTCTTAGTTCTTCCATAACATCCAGATTTTTTTCTGTTGGTAATGGGATTTTAGAGGGTGTACCTGGCTCAGGTTTCGACCTCTTATTGCTTCCTGATGTTCCAGCTCCTAAGTCAGCTTTATTTTGTTTAGTTGAAGTCATATTTCAATATATATTTTAGTTTTTTTTTTTAAAATATTTGGTAGTAATTCTTTTTAATATATTTTTTTTTTATATTTGCTTATAAGGAGCTATTCGTTTATCCAACCTTTCATCCAAGCCACGCCCCTTTTATTCAGTATTCTTAAGGCAACTGTAAGTTATTTGTTTTTAGGCTCTATTGCAGACTCGTTGTTGGCACCTAGCCTGAAAAAATTTGTAGCCTTCTTTTCTAGCTCTCCTCTTACAAGCCCAATCGCAGCTTTTATCGAGGAGAGCAATATTCCATCCAATATATTACTTCAATCTTTCAATGTGCATGTATTTGTATTTCAGTGTCTCTCAACTGCCTCAATGTCACTTTTCTTCAGGTCAAAGAAATTACCAATCCTTTTATTTGACCTTCCTCAGAGCCCAAAAACCTATAGTCTCTTATATCTGAATCTCTTGAATTACAGCATGAGAGATTAACATTTATATTGATCTTTCATAGTTTATTTTTGAAGTTAGCAGCAAGGAAATAGTTAAAAATAAAAACCGTTGCCAAGTAGCTTTCACTGCAGATCTCTCCTCATTTCCAGCAGAGGACAGCTATTTCAAGTAGCCCATTACCTGAATTAAGCAGGCATCAGGCATTTCAAAAAACTTATCCTTGTCAGTAGGTAGCTCACCGGCCGACCCAGACCTTGTAAAAGTTTCTTTTTTTTCCGATCCAAGATGGCCGCGGTCGTGGTGCAACGAGCAACTGCCTGCTAACCCCCACCTTCGGGAAATCTTTCCTCTTGCTCTCTGCCAGAGAGCTTTGATCGTGCTAAAGAGGGAAGGAAAGCCTCACTGGCCTCACGGCGTCCCGGACCAGCCCACCCTGGCAACGTTTAAAATTAAATCTTGTTGTCTCTGCCTGGGGGACCCGATCTTGCCGCTTCTGCCAGCGGGGACCCAATCTTGCCGCGTTTGTCAGCGGGACCCGATCTTGCAGCCTTTGCCAGCGGGGACCCGATCTTACCGGCTTTGTCAGCGGGGATCTGATCTTGTCGTCTCTGCTTGGGAGACCCGATTTGCTGTCTTTGCCGTTGAGACGGATTCAGCCCTCCACACCTCGTTTTTCAGAAAACAATGAAAACGGCACTTTTTTTTTCCGATTTTCCCCTTCAATTGACTCTCCCACCTAAACAAAGAGGTAAACTCCAATTTATATACTTTTAAGAACGTTTTTTGTAGTTTTTTTTTTTTGAAATTAAGCTTGTTTATACAGGAGCTCTTTCTTCATCCAACCGTCATCGTTCGCGTCCAAGCCACGCCTTTAATTATTTAATTTTTTTATTCCATCTTTTGGACTGTACTCTGTGTTGGTGATGTATAGCTATGTTTACATTGCAAACATTTTCTGATAAGGACAGTAGGGATGTATTAGAAAATAAGAGTTGCCATACTGGGAGAAGCAGAAGGTCCAACAAGCCCAGTATCCTGTTTCCAACAGTGGTCACCCAGATCACAAGTACCTGGGCAAGATCCCAAACAGTAAAACAGATTTTATGCTGCTTATCCTAGGAATAAGCAGTGGATTTTCTGAAGTCAATCTTAATAATGGCTTATGGACTTCTTTTAGGAAATTATCCAAACCTTTTTTAAACCCTGGCAAGCCAACTGCTTTCATCACATTCGCTGGCAATGAATTCCAGAGTTTAATTACACATTGAGTGAAGAAATATTTTCTTCAATTTGTTTTAAAATCTACTTAGTTGCCTCATTGCATGCCCCCTAGTTCCATTTTTGGAAAGAGTAAACAAGCAATTCACATCTACCTGTTTCACTCCACTCAGTATTTTACAGGCCCCTATCATATCTCCCTAAGCTGTCTCTTCTCCAGGCTGAAGATCCCTAGCTGAAGATCCCTAGCTTTAATGGCTGGGAGGGTGTAGATGGGCTGGAGTAAGTCTTAACAGAGATTTCGGCAGTTGGAACCCAAGCACAGTACCGGGTAAAGCTTTGGATTCTCGCCCAGAAATAGCTAAGAAGAAAAAAATAAAAATAAAAATAATAATTTAAATTGAATCAGATTGGGCAGACTGGATGGACCATTCGGGTCTTTATCTGCCGTCATCTACTATGTAGCTGCTTTAGCCTTTCCTCTAGCCCAGTGGTCTCAAACTCAAACCCTTTGCGGGGCCACATTTTGGATTTGTAGGTACTTGGAGGGCCTCAGAAAAAATAGTTAATGTCTTATTAAAGAAATGACAATTTTGCATGAGGTAAAACTCTTTATAGTTTATAAATCTTTCCTTTTGGCTAAGTCTTAATAATAATATTGTCATTTATAGCTATGGAGACATATGATCAAGAAACTGTTTTATTTTACTTTTGTGATTATGATAAAAATAAAGAGGGCCTCAAAATAGTCCCTGGCGGGCCACATTTGGCCCCCGGGCCGCGAGTTTGAGACCACTGCTCTAGCCCCTTTATCATTTTTGTTGTCCTTCTCTGAACCTTTTCTAATTCTGCTATATATTTTTTGAGATGCAGCGACCATAATTGCACACAGTGTTCGAGGTGCCATGGAGCAATACAAAGGCATTATAACATTTTCATCTTTGTTTTCCATTCCTTTCCTGATAATTCCTAACATTCTATTTGTTTTTTTAGCCACCACTGCACAATGAGCTGAGGGTTCAACATATCAACAATGACACCTAGATCTGTTTCCTGGGTGGTGACACTTAGGGTTCCTTTTACAAAGTGAAAAACTACCGCCTGCTCAAAAGGAGGCGGTAGCAGCTAGCACGTGCGGCATTTTAACGCGCGCTATTCCGCTTGTTAAGGCCATAATGCACCTTTGTAACAGGAACCCTTAATGTGGAACCTTGCGTTATGTGGCAATAGTTCGTGCTCCTCTTTCCCACATGCTTTGTGATGCAGAGTTCCACTCAGGGTCACCATTCAGGAAATAGATCTAAGTGTCACTGTTGATATGTTGACAATCATACTGGCATCAAAATCATTTTTGAAAAGTGAAAAATTAATAAAAATATAATACCTTATTTTCAACAACAGATGTGATTCGTGTATCACTCTTGTATGTATGGATAATCACATCTTCATAACCATCCATTACTTTGGCTTCACCTTTCAGAATGACTGATTTGCAAATAGCCTTTTCGAGTTGACCGCTTCCTGCCTCCAGACTGGCAGCTTTAATTCGGGGTTTGCATTTTTCAGCATAAATATCAATAATGAAAGGGCATGCCTATTGTGAGAGAGAAATAAGGTGAATTGACAGAAGCTATAAAGGCTAATGCTGCAAGAATGTCTTTGATTTTATAAAGGGTTCTTGTAACTCTTTAGATTAATAGTTCTTGCAAAAGAAATTCTGATTGAAGTTAGCAATTCATGCCCTTCCTGAGACACTAAAAACATACAAATCATTGCTTCCCTTTTCATGACTAAGGTGGTAATTTTAAAAACTGGTGCCTTATTTTAGGTAATTCAGTATAAGAACCAGAAGCTGAATGGAAAATTATCCAAATCCCCAAAAAGCAAGTCAGTTAATCAATTATCTCAAGACAATGGAAGTAAGAGTGATAAAAAAACAGAGAAAAAGACATCGGTGAAACCTTGATAATAGAGATTGTATCAAAAGCTTTAACAAGAACATCACTGGTCAAAAAGGCTCCATTAACACCACATGTGCACACATCCAGAAAACCAGTCTCTAATTAACTGACAATTTAAAATTATTAACCCCTCCTTTTACAAACGCGTAATGCAGGTTTTAGTGCCGGCAGCAGGGGTAACTGCTCAGATGCTCATAGGAATACTATGAGCGTCAGAGCAGTTACCAACGCTGCCGGCGCTAAAACCCGTGCTACGCGTCCATAAAAGGAGGGGTAAAATGTTTATGTGGAAATAATAGCTGAAAAAAGTGCAAAAAAAAAAAGTACTTTGTTTCACACAAGGCAGAGCACTCTTGACTCCCAAAGTATAAGAATATACTAGCAGTAAAAATGAATTTTCTTAGCGTCTCCAAGAACGCTCAAAGCATAATGCTGAATTCCTGACAGGGGCCCGGTTTCACTCACAATGCCTCAGGGGAACCACAGAAAACAAAAGACTGCAAACAGTTTTGCCAGTAAAACACTATCCTCATTATTGCTATGTACATGTATATGCATTCACATATACAAGGAACACGGAAGGATTAGGAAACCACGCCAGATGCTGCTCTTGGGAAAGTGTAAAGTCGGTTATGTCCTGAACCAAGAAACGTTGTCTTGGAAGGTGGCTTTATTTGGATTGAGTCTCCATTTTCTAACTTAATCTGAGTTTTGTTCACAATATTTTTTTCAATAGACTTGGCAATAGTCACTTTTGACAAAAGTTTTTAATGCTGATGTGGGCGGTGGTGGTTGAGCTTATATGTGCTCACCAGTGACCTGAGGCTTTTTCTTTTGTCTACAGTGACAGCTTGGCATGATAGTGGAGTGCTTTATATTTTGTGTAATTTGTATTCACATATATACATACATGAGTAGAATACTGGTATTTAAGTGCACATTTGTTACCTAAATTTAGGCAGCTTCTTGTAGAATTATCTCCTTTGTGCCTACAAGAAAACTTAGTAAACAGGACACAATATGCTTCTAAAACACTCTTTCAGTATAAGCACATGCAGCAAGTAAATATAAAACAAATTTTATTGTAACACTGATATACCTCTGTCATTTCCAATGCTCTGTTGTAACCCATCGATTCCAAGGTCACCCATAAGTCATCAGGATCCCCTTCACGATCATTTGCTTCCATGAGATTTAAGTCAATAAATCCTTGCTTTGTTAGTTCATTTTTCTTTGTCTCAAAATTTTCTGTTTATTAAAAAAAGTCCACACATGCATATATTGAATACACGATGGCACGCACATTATTGGTCCAATAGTCAAAAAAGTACTTAATTATGGGGCTTAGTGCACCCTTAAACCCATTTCTCGCATGGCCATATAAAGGCCTTAAAAAAAATTTGTATCATTTATAGAATTTGCTAATGTTACCACTCTCTACTGAGCAGGGTTGTTTTAATGCACAGTGCATAATGCATATGTCTAGCAGTGCTATAAAAATGATAAGTAGTAGTAGTATTAACCTTTTCCTATCGTAATACATTTTACGTTACGCTGGTTCCAATCGTAATTATTTTAGCAAAGTTTTGTATTATTCACCGTTATCGTTTACGGCCAGTGTTCCCTCTAAGCGGGCGGGTGTTGTGAGCAAACTTTTTTCACTGTGAGCTAAAAATATCGGGCGCCAGCAAGTTATGAGCCAAATAAATATGTTGCTTTCTACCACAGAACTTCCTTACGTTTGTATGGAATCTATCCCCTTTCAACTTTAGAGAGTGCCCTCTCGTTCTCCCTGCCTTAGCTACTAAGTCTATTCCCTTCAGTACCTTGAATGTTTCTATCATGTCCCCTCTCAATCTCCTCTGCTCAAGGGAGAAGAGGCCCAGTTTCTCTAATCTTTCGCTGTACGGCAACTCCTCCAGCCCCTTAACCATTTTAGTTGCTCTTCTCTGGATCCTTTCGAGTAGTACCGTGTCCTTCTTAAAGTACCAGTGCTGGACGCAGTACTCCAGGTGAGGGCGTACCATGGCCCGGTACAGCAGCATGATAACCTTCTCTGTCTCTTCAGTCCAGCATCTGCCCCTTCCATTCACTGTCTGTCTTTCCCTGCCATCTCTCCTCCTGCCCCCCCCCACCCCCCAATTTGGTCTAGCATCCATCATCTTCCTTCTGTTCCCCTCATGGTCTGGCATCTCTATCCTTCCCTCCCCCCTGTGGTTTTTAGCATATCTCTCTTCTCATTTCCTCCACTCAGATCTGATCATTCTCTGCTCTCTCTTCCCTTTTCTTCTCTGGTCTTCCTTCTCTATTTTCTGCCTCCATCTAAATTAAATTCTTTCTTACTATTTAGTCCCGTTTCCCTCTTTTCACTGTGTCTACACACAGCTTGTCACCCCTTTCCCTCACCCCTCCATTATCTTACTATTTTCTTCCCCCTTTATTTATCTCCTCCTTCCATCCAGTATGTGTTCTTTCCCACTTCCATTCAGCATCTGCTCTCCCTTCTCAACTGACATCCATCTGCCTTCTGCTCTCTCTCCCTTCTTCTCACTTCCATCATCTGTCCCCTTCTCTCTCTCTCTCATCTCCTCCATTCCATCATCTGCCCCTTCTCTCTCTCTCTCCCCCCCCCAACTTCCATCATCTGCCCCCCTTCCCCTCACCTTTGTGGGTCACTTTCTTTCCCCTGAGGGTGGCTCATGTCACAGGGGAAGCTTTGGCCGAGCAGAACCGCTTGATTGACAGTGGAACTTACTTGATTGATGTCGATGCTGGGGCCCGTTGCCGTTTGAAGGAAAAAAAAAAAAGGTGGATAAAAGGAACCTGTAAAGGCGAGAGGAAGGGAAACCTCCAGGACAACTGCTTTTTGCCCTCCTTCAGCGGCCCAAGAGTTCAGACCAGCAGCGGCAGCTCTGTATGCTTTTAACTTCGGCACAGAGCTGCCTCTAATCAATAGTTTAGCGCGGTTTCATGAGGCAGCCTCGGGGCCTTTGATAGCCGGCCCGCTTCGATGATGCGATGTGGGCCGGCCTAGCAAAGGCCCCGAGGCTGCCTTATGAAACCGCGCTAAACTATTGATTAGGGGCAGCTCTGTGCTGAAGTTAAAAGCATACACAGCTGCCGCTGCTGGTCTGGAGGTGCGGAGACAAGGCAGGAGGCAAACGCAGTGGAAGGCAGGAGTCCCGGCGAAGGCAGGAGTCCCGGCACAGCGACTGCAACAGGAAGTTGCAAGTCAGCTGACGCCGGCCTTTCGTTGCGGCGGGGACCGAATCCTTCGCGGACCGGCAAGATTTTGTTTGCGGACCGGCGGTTGAAGAACTGTGCTCTACACTGTGTGCGCTGTGACGAGAAACTTGTGCGCTGCGAGGTAATATTTTGTGCGCGTGCGCACGTCAGCGCAGCTTAGCGGGAACACTGTTTACGGCTATTGCAAACATAATGTAAATAAGTCATAAGTCTGTAAATTCAAATATTTTGTGTTCCTGGCTCTTTATTAGTCCATACAGACTGTTTATCCACTGCCTATGTCATTTTTGGAATGTCCCGTCTTCCGGGACACATGATAGGAAAAGGTTAATAGTAAGTAGTAACTTACCCCCTTAAAAACAAAACCATTAAAAAAAAACCCAAACCTGTGCTTAGGGTATGCAGATGGCAAAACTAACATAGGATGCTAAAGCATGGCCTACATTAGGCCATTTTTGTTGCTTTAGGCAGGTGTTAGCGCCTAATGCTGTAGGAGCATAGGCACTGCCCAAGTAGCAAATGACAGATATAGCTACAGTCTCCTGCAATACAGCAAAGGTAATACTGTGGAGCAGAACTTCTTATCTTTGTCTGTCTACTTCAGAGAAGAAAGGCTTGCTGTGTGGCCAAGGATATATTGTCTTGTACTCTATTACAGAGATCAGCATGACCTGGCCACTTTATCTGAGTCCTGGGACTTTCCTGAATTCCAAGTTTATCTCTAAGGGTCAGGATATGGGGAGGAACCTGCTTATCTTCAAGGACAATGCCTCCCTGGACCCTATAAGGAGTGCCGAGAACCAAGCCAGGTGCTGGTCATTCCATCTGGCCTGAGGTGCCATCAACCAGACTTTTACCAGCCATTGCTCTGCACTGTGATCTGCCGAGAGCTCCTGCCTGTCTTGCCTTCTGCTTCCAGACCCATGCATAAAGAGAAGAAATCCTGATAAGGTTTTATGTTATGTCTGCTACTTCTAGTGGGTACCAGTAGCAATCCTTAATTTTAAGGCCTAGCTAGGGTTATGTGCATTTACTCTGACTAACTATCTAATAAGAATGTGTGTCATTTATCTTTCTGAGTCCTTCATAACTATACGCGTTACTAAATCACTCATACTTTCATGTTTGGTTGTTACACTTGCATGTAAATAAATAACCTTTTATTTTACTATAACAGGTTTCTCTTACTGCTTTGTCAGTACTATTCAGGAGACAAGAATTTTGATCCTAAGATTAATGAATGCAACATGGCAGGATGCACGCAAGAATTATGGCAAGAAGCACGAGCGAAAAATGGTTTGGGCAGTAAGAAGCTCCTGATGAAGCAGCTGTGAAATGGACGCTTCGTTGAGCATTGCCTTCTGCCTGAGTCACCGCTGAAATTTGAGATAAGTTTAAAATATTATTGCTTTAATGGACTAATAAGAAAGAAGCAAAAAAGTAAAAAATCCAAGTGGTAATCAGAGCTAATTAATATTTTAATTTAAGGAGTTTTCTGATTGGTGATGGGGTACTAATTTCCCCATGGTGAGTTGCATAGATAACCCGTGTGGGTACCCATTGAAATCTTTCATCCTTGGACACAAATATTTATTTTGATTTGTTGTAAAACTTTACATGTTTTTGATTAGAGGATCCTATTAGGGAAACATAACATATACTGAGCGTTAAATAAAATCCAATACACACATTTTCGTTCTTCTTGCACCATTACTATGGCACTCCTGAACATATATTACTAACACGCTATGCCCCAAAATGCAACTTAATAAAAGGGCCCCTATATATTCAGTGCAGCATCAAATGTATAAGGGCTTAAAAAAAATCAACCAGCATTAAACATATAGGAGTTTAATTCTATAATTGTGATTGTCTCTGGGAAAACATGGCTGAAGTCACCAGAAACGAAAATGAGTTTTTAATGAATTCTATTAGAACAATGTGTTGGACGTCAGGAGTTTGGAAAATCATAATTATCATTAGATAATACACTAAGCGCAGAACTCATTAACTCAAGTTTGATATTTTGGGCCCATGAAGTGAAAATTGGCCATTCTCAACATTTTGGATCTATGACTTTAGCAGTCATATATATGTAGGAGCCTAATCTATAAAGGAAAGTAGGCTTTCCTTTATAAAATATCGGTCTTGCAAAAATATGTGCTTTACAGCATGTTCATGTCTAGAGTTGTTTCACTTTATGGAACTTTAATGTACTTGCAGGTCATGATTATGCCGAAGACAAGCATTGTTATTGTTTCTTTCTGCATCTTTTTCAATGAAAAGGAGGTTTGGAAATTAGATGTAAGGAAAATTATTTAAGGTTTCGTACTATCCTGAAAATGTTCTTATTTAAGAACTCTCTCCTTAATGAATATTAATTTAATTGATTTTGTGTAATGTAATTTTATGTGACTGATTGCAAGCCACATTGAACCTTAATTGGAAAATGTAGGATAGAAGTGTCAATAAATGGAATAAATGAAAATATGCGCTTATGATTTGGCTGGCATGGGTGCACTTACACGCTGGAGATACTAAACTAAACTAAACCTTAAGTTTATATACCGCATCATCTCCACGGAAGTAGAGCTCGGCACGGTTTATAAGAACTTAAAAATGAGAAAGGGTAGGAAAAGGTTTACATAAGTTTATAAATCGAGTGGAAAAGTAAGGGAAAAGAAATTACATGTTAGAGAAGAGCTAGGTTTTTAGTTGCTTGCGGAATAAATGGAGGGAGCACAGGTTCCGCAGCGAGATAGCAAGGTCATTCCAGAGACCTGTGATTTTGAAAAGAAGTGATTTTCCCAGTTTACCTGCATGGAAAATACCATGTAGGGAGGGGAAGGATAGTTTTAATTTATGGGCGGTCCTGGTGGAGTTAGGGCACGAGGAGTTGAAAGAAAGTGGGATTAGCCACTAATGAAGATTGGCCAGGAGTGGGGAGATGTGGTCAGATTTACGTTTTGCAAAAATCAGCTTGACTGCCGTGTTCTGAATAAGCTGGAGTCTTTGGAGGCTTTTTTTTGTTAAGCATAGGTAAATGGCATTACAATAGTCAAGTTTGGAGAGGATGATGAATTGGACATACATTGGAGATACAATAACACTAAGCCTCAAAAACCTCTCTTTTATCATTTATAGTTCTAATGGACCATCATATTAGAACAGGGATCTCAAAGTCCCTCCTTGAGGGCTGCAATCCAGTTGGGTTGTCAGGATTTCCCCAATGAATATGCATTGAAAGCAGCGCATGCACATAGATCTCAAGCATATTCATTGGGGAAATCCTGAAAACCCGACTGGATTGCGGCCCTCAAGTAGGGACTTTGAGATCCCTGTATTAGAAGCATTTCTAGGCCTAAAGTCACCAACAACTGCTTCAGTATTTTAATCATCAGTCCGCAGAATCGAAAACTCAAAAGTCTGAGATCAGTGGAAGCAAACTGCTCGCTAAAAAATATTTTCAATTTTATGGCCGAGAGGGTGTGTCAAGAGGTAGAGAGAGCGGGTGTGCCTGCACCAATGAGTTAACATACCACTTGCTAACTGATTAGCGCATAAGCCCTTACCACCTACACAATGTTGGCAAGTGTTCATTTGCTAAATTGTTTTATGGTGGCATAGATCTATGTCAGAGTGCCTACCCCCACCCGCGTAGATTAAGATGAGTATTTATAATAATATTTATAAAAGTTGAAAGTATATATAAAAAAGTATTTAAAAAATAGTTGAAATATTGAGACCAATGAAGAACCTTGGTGCCTGGTTTCTGTATGTGTATAAAGTCAAATATACGTAAGGGTGGCACCCACTGAGATCTATAGTGATTGATAAGACTTGTATGGTGAAATTTTCTGTGCTTGAATGCATGAGTCTTATCGAAGATAGAGCTATATTTAGAGTTTAAGGGTGGGATGAACCCAGAGGATCTAGAATCAGAAAATAATATTAAATATTGAACTAAGGCCAGTACTGGGCAGACTTGCACGGTCTGTGTCTGTGTATGGCCGTTTGGTGGGGGATGGGCTGGGGAGGGCTTCAGTGGCTGGGAGGGTGTAGATGGGCTGGAGTAGGTTTTAACGGAGATTTCGGCAGTTGGAACCCAAGCACAGTACTGGGTAGAGCTTTGGATTCTTGCCCAGAAATAGCTAAGAAGAAAAAATTTAAATTGAATCAGGTTGGGCAGACTGGATGGACCATTCGGGTCTTTATCTGCTGTCATCTACTATGTTACTATGTATATCAAATGGCCATTAACAAAAAAATATGGGAAAATGGCTATTCTTATGTTGTGGTAGAAAGTAGCCTTAGCAAGAATGACATAAGAACATAAGAATTGCCGCTGCTGGGTCAGACCAGTGGTCCATCGTGCCCAGCAGTCTGCTCCTGTGGCGGCCCTTAGGTCAAAGACCAGCGCCCTAACTGAGTCTAGCCTTACCTGCGTACGTTATGGTTCAGCAGGAACTTGTCTAACTTTGGGCTTCTTTTACTAAGCTGCGATAGCGTTTTTAGCGCACGCTAAACCCACGCTACGCGGCTAGAACTAACGCCAGCTCAATGCTGGCGTTAGTGTCTAGCATGTGCGGTAATTCTGCGCACGCTAAAACCGCTATCGCAGCTTAGTAAAAGGATCCCTTTGTCTTGAATCCCTGGATGGTGTTTTCCCCTATGACAGACTCCGGAAGAGCATTCCAGTTTTCTACCATTCTCTGGGTGAAGAACTTCCTTACGTTTGTACGAAATCTATTCCCTTTTAACTTTAAAGAGGCCTCATTTTACCACACATTTGTAAAAGGACCCCTAAGTAACACATGCATTTACTCGTGATCAAGTTAACATGAATGGTGTTAATTTACCCCCCCCCCCTTTTACTAAGCTGCAGTAGAGGTTTCTACCGCAGCCTGGAGTGTTAAATGCTCTGACGCTGCTCCAATTCCTATAAGCGTCAGACCATTTAGCGTCTTGGGCTATGGTAGAAACCTCTAACGCAGTTCAGTAAAAGAGGGCCTTAATGCAGGTTAGCATGCTTTCAGAAATGGAGGCCTAACGCTGAAGACAAAATGAATGCCTTAGAGAAATTTTGTTTAGTAACGGTTTTAAAAATGTACATGTTTTAAATTAAGAAAATAAATACCTTTGCAAACACCCCAGGCTTCATCATCACACTTCTCTCCACTAGTTCTCAGCTCAAAAAAATTGTATTCTTCAAGGCTCAGGAGACCATTTCCATCTAAATCAATTATATCAAATATGTCTGATAAAGTTGCTCTAAAGTATAGAAAAAATATTAAATTACTTCAAATCCATCTAGTCAGTACAGCCATGTATTTTTATGCTAATACAAAGTGCTTCAATTAATACACATTTATGTGAAAAAACATTAATGTCTAACGGACCCTTTTAGAAAGCTGTGGTAAGCACTAATGTGTGCTTACTACAAGAAAAAATGGCATACTGCAGGGAGCGCTGAGGCATCCCTTGGTAGTTTTGCCATGAGCATGTGCCACCCATGCATGGGGTGTGTCTGGGAGCAGAAAGTGGGGGTGCTCTGTACTAATCAATTAGCGCAGGTTTAGCAAGTGAGTCCCTACCTAGGGTTACCCGCCATCCGAATTTACCTGAACATTTCCTCTTTTTTAGAGGGCACATCCGGGCGTCCGGATGGCTTTTCAAAACCTGGCACTTTGTTCGGGTTTTGAAAAGCAGATCGCGTCGGGAGAGGCATCCGTGTATGTGCGGATGCCCTCCAGACTGAGACAAGCAGGTTGAGGGGGGGTGGGGCGTGTCGGGGAAGGGATGGGAGGAACTGGGTGGGTCTATGGGTATGGATTTTACAGATATAAAATCTGGTAACCCTATCCTTACCTCCTACTTAATAGATGGTGGTAGAAGCTCATTTGCTAATGGCCACAGGCTTAATGTAGGGTGTTTCCACTTATAGCCAGTATTAAATGTTCAGAAAAGGACCTCAACATTCAAAAGAATAAATCTCCCTGAAGCCAAAGGCTTAAGGAAAGGGAGGATTTTCAAAATTATCACAGGTCCGCTCCGGGAAAAGTAAACTGAGAGAAAACTCACATAAGGGGAAAAACTCTCAGACTACAAAAAACCCGGGCTATACAAATGGGCTTAAAATTTTGGGGGAAACCCCAACATTAAGGCCAGTAATCAACAGGAGGTAAGTAGTTCAGCAAACTAGGAAGACAAAATTTTTCCAAAAGCATCAAACAATAAAGCTTATCAAAAAAAACGCTAAAGAGTTTTACTTAGTTTTATGTTGCATATCGCTATTGCTCTCCCATATAGTGCAGTAGAGCGGCTTCGAAGCCACAGTCCAGCAAAAGAAAAATTGGAAGACGTGATGAATTGCCAACAAACCAGGAAGTTCTTATAAATCTTTCTCCAACAAGAGAATCCTTGTTTCGCCATTTGGTTGCTGCATCAGGAAGAGCACCGCGAGGGTGCTGTAAGTGGAAACACCCTATATTAAGCTATAAGTGGAAACATTCTACATTAAGCCTGGACACTATAATACGAGTGTCTCTGCTCCTCAGCAGTAAAAATGCCCTTGTAGCATGCAGTAAAAGAGCCCCTAAATTTCTGTATACTGAGCTTATATAACTACATACAACTCACCTAAATTCCTTAGTGAGAACCAAGTCTTTACTTTCATCTCTATATACCAGTTTGGCTTCTGCAGTAACTGTTTTTCTTTTCTTTCTCAGTCTACAGCCAGCCGTGAATGGAATTAACCAATAAACACCAGACCCCATTTCACCTTTCCATCCAAATGTCTATGTTTCAGATAACAAACAAAAGAAATAGGGTATTTTAGTTCACAGACAGAATGGGGTGGACCATTGGAGCCACAATCCAACTAATAGTTTGAGTGTAATTGTAGTGTTTATTGTAACGCCGGTAATTAATTAAGCATTTGTAATTGTATTTTAGGTAGCCAATTATCTTGTTGTCATTGAAGGGGAGGATTGAAATGAAAGAGGGGGTACTCTTATTTATAATTTTGTAGCATATGGAGAATATTTTTAACGCTGGGTTTTACTAAATGGTGCTAGAGCTTCATAGGAATTCGATGAGCATCGAAGCATTTACCTCATGGACCCACGCTAAAAAACGCTAGCACCATTTAGTAAAAGGAGCCCTAAGTATACTGTATAATCAAATGGAATGAATGGATAAATATTTGTCACAGCATCAGCCACTAGAGAACTTGGGGATGGAGTTGGAAATTGGTTTGGTTGGCTCTTCCAACCAAAAAGATGTTCTGCCCTGTTTCAGTTTTGTTATTCTTAAATTTTCCTACTTGATATTTACATTTCTTCTTTTTTAACAACTTTATCAATGAACAAGAAGAGAACATAACAGAACTAACTTAGGCCTAGATTCTCAAAAAATCGTGTTAAAAAATGACAGGCTGCTATCGTAGCTGTTCTAGTAGCAATTTTAAAAAAGCGAGTCATTCTCCAAAAAACACTCATGCAAATGAGGTTCATGGAGAGTAGCGAAGACTCACTAAATTTGCATGTGCTCATCGCAGGTGAGAGCGATTGGCACATGCACAGAATAAACGCAAAAAGAAAAAAAACAACCCAACATAGTAACAGCGGGAGAGATGTCCAATCTCTTCTTCTGCCAACCAACACCCCCCTCCAACCTGCAGCGGGATAGATGCCCACTCTCTCCTGCCGCAAAGTGACCCTCCCCCTATGGGAGGGGCCTTATGCATCTGGGCCAATCAGAGCCTCAGGCCCCTCCCCAATGCACCGGGAAGGAGCCTAAGGCTCTGATTGGCCATAAACATCATACATTTATTTATTGAGATTTATTAACTGCCTTTATGAAGAGATTCACCCAAGGTGATGTACAACAGATATAATTCAACATAAAACTTACAATTTTGTTAATGGCCTAACAGTAGTAAAAAGACCAAATATAAACAAAAATACAATGAATGAGGTAGAGTTAAAATCAGTATATTGAAACTTAATAGGACTACAATGAAACAGAAACATTCCTAGCAATAGCAACTCCCCATTTCAGAATTATCATATTACCACAATGCCCTGTAGAACACCTCTGTCACTCCTCCCAAAAACCTTATGTTGCTTTTGGATGCCATGTTCTCTCTCCCCCTCCCCACAGCTTTTAAATATTCAAAAAAGTAATCCATGACTAAGATTTCAGGCAGCAGAATGGGGTGAGCCATTAGGAACCATGGCCCCTCCAATATTTTGTCCAACACACCATTAACTAGGGTGCTTGAGAGCATGGTCAGAGATTGGTTAGTTTGGCTCCAACCAAAAAACATGTTCTCCTGCCCCTAGGATTCTCCCTTTGGTCTTCAAACCTCATCCAGTTTTCATAGACTTCAACACCCCTCCTAGAGGTTGCTCACCACTCTGATTGTGAACCCTAGGGTCTAGAAGGGGAAGGAGCGATTCCTACTTTCTTCTTGCTGACAACCACTTTAAATACGGCACTGACTGACCCTGGCTCTCCTTTGACCTACCCTAAAGCAGAAAGGACAATCAGAGGGTCAACCGGCACTATTTTCCAGTATGGCAGGAATGAGTAAGGATCACTCTTCGCCACCTTGTAGACCCTGGGGCTCTCAGTTGAGGAGGGAAGTTCCAGAGAAGTTGGAGGAAGTTCCAGAATCTTTGGAAACAGCATGTAGTTTGAAGGTTGGGATGAGGCTTATCCCAAGATTACCTTTTGTGACTATTTAAGTCAGGTGACTTGGACGGGGCAGAGGGACATGACACCATGGATCATGAGGGATTTTTCTGCAGGGGAAAGGGCAGACTTATAGGGCCTTGCAGCTTATTTAAGCTTGACTCTTCCAGTGCATTTCCAGGCACCTTCACAACATTCTTTATTAAATCATGTTATCCATGTCCATGACATGAGCAGGAAATCTAATATGAATGATACACTGAGTTTAGAATATTCTAGGTCCAATTCATTAAAGGGTTTTTGATTTAAAAAAAAAAAAAAAAAAAATCAAAGAAAATTCCTTGGTGGATCAAGACTATAAGTGACTGCATGACTGATGGCATTTTTCAATCATATGTGCAAAGGCCATCTTGTGAACAATATTTTAGTCTAATTGGCTTTTTTAACTCGGAAAATGTAACACTTTTCGTCTTGATATAGAGATGCACAGCATTAAATACCAAACCTCTTTGTTACGTAGTTCTGTGAAGCACACAAGCTGTAAATCCTCTTTATCTTCATCCTCCTTTAGAACATATAAAGCAGTATCCACTGAAATCCACTGCGATGGTTTCCCTGGTTTTTATATAAAGAAATCAAAGTAATGAAAAAAATGACCATCTAAGACACTAACAAAAGAAACTATAAAACACCACATTTAATACTTATATATTTTTAGAAATTTTGTATTAATATTTCTTAATGACGAAGCATTCAAGAGAAAATAATTTTTGTAGTATTCCTTTTCCAGTATCTTAGAAAAAAAAAAAAAATCAGAGAACCCCTAGCTCAGTGATGGCTAACCTTTTTGAGCCCGAGTGCCCAAACTGCCGCACAAAACCAAAGAATTTCCTCAAAGTGCCAGCACATCAATTAAACCTTAATAACAAGATTTTAGTATCTAAAAACTCTTTATAAAGTTGCCTGAACTATGTAACATCATTTTTAAAGGTTGGCATCTTTGTATTGTCAGAGAATCAATTTGATTCACAATCCTTTGGTTTTCATTTCAATTTATTGGCAATTTATAATGTTTTAATGATTTCATTCAATTTAATGAATTTAGGAAGAATTTGATTCAGTTACACAATATATTTTAAATGTATTATTCACATAACATGTCAAATGTATCCTGAGTAAAAAAAAAAGATAAACTTCTTAAAACTGTTAACTGTGTCAAGACTGGGTGTGTATTCCCAAAGAGTCTGTACATGTTTTTTTGTAAAATTTACAATCAAATTAGAAAATAGTTAAATCATTACATTTCTAATATGATGTAAAGAAAACAAAAGAGCTTTCAATTAAACCAACCGTTTTTATTGGAAATTCCAGATTGGAATACAACAGGGCCATGTAAAGTCCCTTTTTTAAATAACATCTTTAAATAATATTTAAATAACTTAGAAAGTGTCTTAACTGCAAACTGAAAACACTGCTTCATGTAAACATATGCATTGGGCATGCTCTGAAAAAAATTAATGTGATTTTTGTTGTTGCATGCATGCTGATAACTTGTCAATCCTTGGCTCATAGTGCGTTAATTTCAGAGCAACACATGCAGCACTCATGTCATCCGTTAATCTGTTTCTAGCATCAGATTTTATATGATTCAAAGCCAAAAACAGCTGCTCACAAGCATAGGATGACCCAAACAAAGTAAGAAGAGCAATCCCAAGTGCTTTCATGGACTTAAAATTGTCTGGCAGAGAATTCCACGCTTTTAGGATTTCATTTTCAGAACTGCTAGCAGTGATTTCATTTGTCACCCTTTCACACTCAATACGTTCAAGAGCCGCACGCAGGTCATTGAATTTACTTTTCCAGATAGAGCTTTCTTGAAATTCCAGTAGCTCCATTTCCAAATTTTGAATATCCAACCACTGTAAGCAGGAAAGATCAAGATCTTCAAATGTGGACTTTTCTGGGGAAGTTATAAATGAAAGGGTTGTCTCCATCTTACGGAACTGAGAAAATCTTTTACTAAAATTCTCCTTTGCTTTGGCTACAATGGTAGAATATGCTTTGTGGATTTCCTGGTGTTTTTTATGACTGTCCACAAATGTTGTAGAATTATCCAAATGTATTTTTAGGTTGGGAAAATATTTTAGCTGTCCACTCTCAAGGTCTTTTACAAAAACATGCAATTTTCTCTCAAAAGCTTTGATGTCACTAAATATGCTTTCTGCTGTTTTTCCCATGCCTTGTAATTTTTTGTTTAGTACATTAAAGTGGTTAGTAAAATCTGTAAAGAACATGAGGTTGTGTGGTTTTGCAGCATTTACAGACTTGGAGCAATGGTATGATTGTTTCACTTTTGACCATTTGCCATTTAAATCTACTTGCTACCCAAAGACTTCTAAGACTCCTGATGCAGGCCGGATGGCCGAAACGTGATCATGTCGAGTCATTGAGTTGCTTTGGATGTACGATTTTGTTTTGGATTAATAAAGACCATTGGATTTATCAGATGAGTTGAAAGACACTGTTTTTGTGCACCATCTTGATTGGACATTTCCATTTTGCCCTTGCTTCTACAGCAGGGGTGCCCACACTTTTTGGGCTTGCGAGCTACTTTTAAAATGACCAAGTCAAAATTATCTACCAACAATAAAATTTAAAAAAAAACCCACAAAGCACACTGTATGCAGAGAAAATGTTAATTATCATTTATTTTCCGTGGGTTTTCAAAGAGGTCAAGTCAGACGATTCTATGCAATGTCACTTCAGGAACAACTATACAAAAATAGACAAATATACCCCCTCCCTTTTTACTAAATCGCAATAGCAGTTTTTAGAGCAGGGAGATGCACTGAATGCCCTGTGCTGCTCTCGATGCTAATAGGCTCCCTGCGCTAAAAACCGCTATTGCAGATATAAATTCTCTAAACAGACACATTTTGATCACATAAATAAAATCATTTTTCCTATCTTTTTGTCTGGTGATTTCATGAGTTTCTGTTTGCACTTCCTTCTTCTGACTATAAATCCAATATTTTTTCTTTCTGCCCCTCCCCTTTTCTTTCTGTCTCTTTCTTTCTCTCTCCCCCCGCCCCCCCAAGCCATCACGCCAATTTCTCCACTTCCCCGATTCTTTCCCTACCCCCTAAGCCACCATGCCGATTTCTCCCTGCTTCCATGAGCCAGGCCAGGAATGTACAAGCGCCGGACTCACAAGACTTCACCTCTGATGTCAATTCTAATGACGGAGAGGAAGTTCCAAGCCAGCCAGGTAGCGATTGGCTGGCCCAGAACTTCCTCTCTGACGTCGGAAGTGAAGTCTTGTGAGTCCGGCGCTTCTACGCGCCTGGCCTGGCTCAGGGAGGCAGGAAGAAAAAGATTGCCAAGGCAATGCGATCGACTCACATTGCCTTTGCGATCTACTGGTCGATCGCACTCGATCATTTGGGCACCCCTGCTGTTATGGTATCCTGTCCAGACCTGAGGAAAGGGGTTTAGTCCCCCAAAAACTGCCTTATTTCTATTTCCTATTTATAAACTTTAATCAATAGATACAATACTACTTGATTCTACGTAAAGCAACAAAACAATTTTTTCTACCTTTTGTCGTTTTTGCTTTAATCATCTTGTCTTCACTCTTCTTTCTTGCCAGCATCTGTCCGCTCTGTCTTCCATACAGCATCAGCCCCTTCCATCCACTGTCTGCCCTCTCCCCGTTCCATATGGCATCTTCCCTCTTTTTATGCTCCTTCAATAAACTGTCTATCCTGTGCCCCTTCTCTTCTCCTTTGTACATGATTGATTTCAGCTCTGCCACCTCTCCATTTTTCTCTCTCTGTCACCATCCCGTCCCCTATGCTCTGGCATCTCTCTCTTCTCCTTTCTTTCCTTCGCATCCCATAGTCTGGTATCTTCCCTTCCCTGATTCTCTAGCATCTCACTCCTTTCCTTTTCTTCCATCTCTCCCTCCCCCTCCATGCTCTGTCTTCTCCTCCTTCCTTTCCCCCTTCCTTTTCCCTTGGTCTGGCATACTTTCCTCCTTCCCTCCAATCCCTGGCATCTCATTCCATTCCCTCCCTCATCTTCTTTCTCCCTCCAGTTGGGTGCAGCAAGTCTTTCCCCCTCTGCTCCCTTTCCTCCTTCTGTCACCCATGACCTGGCGTCATGAACTTCTTCAGGCAGCAGCATTCACAATTTGCTGCTGTTGCCAGCTTCGGGCCTTCTTCTCTGTCGGGTCCTGCCTTCATGGAAACAGAAGTAGGCAGGACCCGGCGGAGAGGAAGGCCTGAAGCTGGCAACAGCAGTGAATTGTAAATGCTGATGCTAGCCGAAGAAGTTCATGACGCCAGGTCGAACACCCGGGGCAGACTGCTACTCTCCCCCCCACGACCCTCCTAACTCTCCCTCCCTCCCATCACAAGACTCTAAACAGCACTGCTCTACTCTAAGCAGGATGCTTCAGGACTTTCTCCTGCCATGATTCCCTCTGGCATGTCACTGATGAGGGAAGGAGGGAGAGATAGGAGGGTCGGATCGGGTTGGGGTTCGCCTGGGATGATGATGAGGCTGCTGCTGCTGCCAGCGAATCCAGCAAGGGTGAGGCCCCAAAGCACAGCACTGGCAGGCCCCCCTGACTATTTCGGGCCCTAGGCCTGTGCCTACAGGGCCTATCCTTTAATCTGGTCCTGCTTCCCCCCCCATATGCACTGACATCTCTCTCTTCCACTCCATGGTATGGTATCTCCTTTCCCTCCGTCCCATGGTCTTTGCATCTCTTTCCTCCTTTTCCTGTTCTTCCTTCTCCCTCCTTCCCTCTCTCTCCCCAATTGGGTACAGCAGTATTTCTCTTCCCCCTCCGAGTACAGCAGTATCATCAGCATTTCTCTTCCCCCCCCAAATTGGGTACAGCAGAAGCAGCATTTCTCTTCCCTCTCCCCCCTAATTGGGTGCAGCAGCATTACTCCTCCCATTCCCCCCCCCCGTCTCACACACCCGGCAGATTCGCTACAGACAAAGGCAAGTTGCAAGTTTCCCTTGGTCGCTGACCTATCTCCCAAAGGGCAGCGACAGAGGGAAGTTTACAACTTGCTGCTCTTGCTTACTTTGGGCCTTTCTCGTTGCCAGGTCCTGCCTTCACGGAAACAGAAAGTAGGCAGGACCCAGCAGCGAGAAAGGCCCGAAGTAAGCAAGAGCAAGTAAGCTTCCCTCCGTGGCTGGCCTATCTCCCGCATGCTCCGGGGCTCTAATGGTCTGTGCCGGCTTCTCTTCTCTACCCCCCCCCCACGTAACTTCCGGTTTCGGAGGGAAGCCGGGTTCGAGTCGCTTGCTGGGGGTTTTTTTTTTGTTTAAAGTCCGGCGGGTTTTTCGGCGGCTCTTCAGGCTGCGCATTAAGCAGTGGCGGCAGCAGGATTCAGCAGATGACAGCTGGGCGGGCATCTAAATTTGCTGGGCGTTGCGCCCGGCTGAAAAGTGCTGGGGAGAACACTGGGGAGCCCGGGCCCCCTATCAGCTCCGGGCCCCTGAATGCAGGACTGATGGCGGCCCTGTCGGTCGGGTTAGCGCCACAAAAGTAAGGGGACCTGGCCGGCTATGCTGCACACGGGGCGGGGCGGACCGCCCCCCTCCCTTGGTAGCCGCGAGGCTACTCCTCCTTACCTACCCTGCCTGCAGTAGAGAGCCGAACGGAAGTCTTCCCGACGTCAGCCCTCCGATGTCAGCGCTGACGTCGGGAAGACTTCCGTTCGGCTCTGTGCTGCAAGCAGAACAGGTAGGGAGAAAAGCCGCGCGACTTAGTACATCCAGCCCCGTTCCCGTGCAGCTCTCTATTGCGGACCTTCCCGTGTGCCAGCTGCAAGGCCTTCGCGTGCCACAGCTGGCACGCGTGCCATAGGTTTGCCATCGCTGCCCTAGCTGATCAAAATCTGGGAAAGATCTTGGGATCTGGGAAAGAAGCCTCCTCCAAGAATAAATCCTCTCGGCACAAGGAAGAGGGGTCTTTATTCTACAAAATTACTGAGTCAAGCAAATGACCAAATAACCTTGATATTTTTCCAAGGTAGTAAATGATATTTGGACCAAGTTAAAGTCTTTTTCTCTCTTGAAGACAGTGTTTTACATCCTGACCTAAGGATCTCCCCCAGACCCTTATTAGACAAGAAAAACAACCTCAAGTTCTGAACAGCACAGTCATGAAATCATGGATTTAATTTTAAACAAACAGATATTAAAAATAATCTATTTTAACATATTCATATGTTCACGGCTTGTTCTACTTAGAACCAAATATTTAAAATAATTAGTTTTCTTTTCTTTTTTTTTCTAAATCTAGTTTTTCAAAACATCCAATGGCCTTTTAGAAAACCTGCAAGACAGGAAAGTTTGGTAAAAATAAACAGAAAATTAGGACCTGAAAACAATTGCCTACTATCATTACCTAGACTTACTTAGGGACCTTTAAAAAAGGGATCCTTTTCCGAAGGCTCGCTAAATACCATGAAACCCATAGGAATATAATATAGGCATGGCATTTAGCGTGTGCTAAATTAGTTAGTGTGCCTTAGTAAAAGGACCCCTAAGGGAGTAGTTTCTTAAGGAAGGTGCTAAAAATACGTGTAAATGACCAGAATACTGGCATATATGAGTGTAAATGCCACTATGCCAGTGACGCACTGTTCTATAAAATGACATCTGTATATAATTATGCACATAAATTTCAGAAGACTATAATTTACGCATGACTTTTAAGCAATCTAGTGTTAATTGCATTAAGTTATGTACATAAGTTTTGGTGTAGCATGATATGGTTAATTTTGTTGGATGTAACAATTATAAAATATTGCCTGAACTAAGGTGAGTTTCCTGACTGGTCTCTGAAAAGACTCTAGCTAATACTGTTGAAAGTCTGAAACAATGAAGTATCCTTTTCAGTGAATTTTATTTATTTGATAATTTATTGCAGGGGTGTCCAACCATGCGGCCCCTTAAAGTATTTTGTGTGGCCCCGGTCAAGGGCGATGCAGTGATTTCCTCTGCTGCCCCCAGGTGTTTACCATCTTGCTGGATCCCTCCTCTGTCTTACTGCAGCGTTTGAGAGGCCCCAGAAACATTTTTTTCAGCCAATGCGGCCCGGGGAAGCCAAAAGGTTGGACACCCCTGACTTATTGGGATTTATTAACTGCCTTTTTATGAAGAGATTCACCCAAAGTAATCAGCTACTCAAATATTTTCCCTATCGGTCCTGGCAAGCTCACAATCTAACAGTGGTACCTAGGGCAATGGACTTGCCCAGAGTCCCAAGGAGCAGGCTGGGATCAAACGCAGAACCTCAGAGTGCTAAAGCAGCAGTTAACACCACTTTTCCCCATCTACAAAAAAAGCCTTGCAACCAAGATGTTTTTGCTACAAGATATTTACAAGAATTCTGCCTGAAAACAGCTTTATTTCTACAAAAGTTTTAAGTCAAAAACCAGCATGTGAGCTATCCATTTCCTGGATCTTAGAACCTTTCCATAGTAAAACCTTGCATTAGTCAGCACACCATATAATAAATGTATCCTTGGTTCATCATTAGACAGAAGACCCAGTTCATTTGTATATAAACAAAAATATACCTTCTATTTGGCTGAGGTTCAGGGGTTTAATAGTTATATATACTGTTGATTTCTGATTAATGTGCAATCTGTAACGATGTGAAATTATTTCATTGTCCTCCTCCCAAAAAAAACATCCTTTTGACTGTGTGCATTGCCACTCCTGCAAACACATACCAAGAAAACAAACAAAATTAAATTATTACCAGAACACTAATGCAACTACAAAGAGGGAAACATATTTGTTTCTATTCATATGTTGCCATCTTTGTGAGCGACCTTAGATGCAGGATTTACCTTCAGACCATACATCAGAAAGGTTGTTTGGAGCTCATTTTTTAAAATTGAAAATGTTGAGTAGATTGAGGGGTTGCATTCCTGTTGAAGATTTCAAGTTGACGGTTCAAAGTCTTGTGATTAGTTTGTTGGATTAATGTAACATCCTATATGTAGAATTACCAAGGTCCAGTATTAGGGCACTGCAGATTACTCAAAATATAGCAGCTAGACTTATTTCAAGTAGTTCTCACTGTCAACATCAGTCCTTTCTTGAAAACATATCATTGGTTGCCAGTGGGGAGTAGAATTATTTTTAAGATCCCACTGTTAATACATAAGGTTTTAAAAAGAGAATTCAAACTTATTTGGCTACAGTTTTGAAAATGTATCATCCTCGAGGGTATGTGTCACCTCTCTATACCAGTGCTGAGAAAAGTTCCCTTTAAAAAGAGTATACAAACTACATTTTCAGTGGCAGGCTGAATATTGTGGCATAAACTTCCAGTATAAATTAGGAAAATGAATGATACTGCACAATTTCAAAAAATTATTAAACACATATTTATTTGTTTGGTGAAGGATTTTAGGGGCATGTAGCACAGCAGGCTTTTGAGATGGGAAATTTATGCTGCAATTCCAAGGAATTATTAGGAAGTCTTGAAGTAGGTCAGGTTTTATGTTTTGTTTTAATAATGGTTTATTGTTCAGCATATGTGCCTATTGCTGTGTCTTATGAATTATATATGTATTTCTCTTTTGTTATTCGCTTAGGCAGAATATAAATTAATAAACTACACTGAACTAAACTGTACAATCCAACAGAAGGTGGAAAGAATGATAGAAAAGGAGTTAAGAACGGTTGTCTTCAGGCAAAATAAGTCTCTGAAAATCTTACAGAATGGGATGATACAAGGCATTATGGAAAAACCAGTAAAAAGACAGAAGAGATATGAAAATAGGTCAGACTGGGGGGGTCACTCATAGTACAATTAATGGAATAAGATGAAACTTGGTATGTTAAGAAATTTTGAAAATGGACTTAATCTGACCAGGGGCCACAGAGAAATGTGCCCTCTATTAGAGAGCCCAATGCATTTGTATGGGAAATCAAGTTCCAGCTTCTGTAACATAGAGTGAAATGTAGTAGTTAGAAAAGAGGGCAAGGCTATTTAAAAGGTGGAATGCTCTCAAACTGCCCTCTCCTCACCCAAAAAATTTACACACCTTACAAATGCCTTACACCTAATCTGCCTCCACCACCCCAAAACTCTCCCCCACATCTGCCATAGCACCCCATCTCCAAAAACTACTTCCCGTGAACTGGTCCACTCCAAAAATCTGCTCTCTCAACTATAACACCTGCAAACTAACCCATCCCCAAACAAGCCTTTTACCCTGAAAACCGCCCCACACCCCAAAATAACTCCCAACTACACTATCTGCAACTAACACAATATCCCACAAACTGCCCCAACACCCATAAACACCCTGCAACTGCCCCATCATCTCACCAATTGTACCCCTCCCCAACCCACCCCCTAGTCTTCTACATCTACTTCTATACGATCCTAACTATCCCCTCTCCAGTCCAACCTTATTCTCCTCCTGCACATGATCACAATGAGTTTGGAAATGGGTACAATACTTGCCTCTTGGAATTGTGTATGTTTTCAGTCTAAACTGAAGCGCTCTAAACTTGGTCCTAACCACAAATCTAAGTTCTACTCAATTGCTCAACTTTCCTATATCTCTAAAATGACCAAATGTGTTGTCCTCAATCATTAGTAGATTATCTTGAAAAGACAAACTGTTTCCACTCCAACCAAACAGGATTTTGAAAACCATTTAGCACTGAAACTGCTCTTCTTGGCATCACCACCTAAATCTACCAAGTTCTAAATCAAGACAGACAGGTCTCCCATACACACGCCTCTTGATCTTTCTGAGGCCTTTAATCTTGTAGACCAGGACCTTCTGCTTTACAGATTTCAGGATATAGGTATCACTAAAACAGCTCTCAATTGGTTCCACTATTTTCTTTCTGGATGAATATTGTCTGCTGGCAGAATACCCTATCCTGCTATTATTGTTTAAACTGTGGTGTCCCTAAGGGTTCTGCTGGGGTTTTTTGTGGGGGAGAGTGAGGTCTGAGGTCCATCAAGTCCAAAGGTCCATCAAGCCCAGCAGTATCCCGTTTCCAACAGTGACCAATCCAGGTCACAAGTACCTGGCAAGATCCCAAAAGAGTAAAACAGATTTATGCTGCTTATCCTAGAAATAAGCAGACGATTTTCTGAAGTCCATTTTAATAATGGCTTAATAAACTTTTCTTTTAGTAAATTATCCAAACCTTTTTTAAACTCTGCTAACTGTTTTCACCACATTCTCTGGAAATGAATTTTAAAGTTTAATTACACGTTGAGTGAAAAGATATTTTCTCCAGTTTGTTTTAAATTTGCTTAGTAGCTTCATTGCGTTTCCCCTAGTCCTAGTAGTTTTGGAAACAGTAAACAAGCAATTCATGTCTACCCATTCTACTCCACTCAGTATTTTATAGACCTCTATCATGTCTAACCTGAGCCATCTCTTTTCTAAGCTGAAGAGCTGTAGCCTCTTTAGCCTTTCCTTGTAGGAAAGCTGTCCATTCACTTTAGAATTTTCATAGCCCTTCTCTGTACCTTTTCTATTCCGCTATGGGGCTCATTTACAAAAAACAAACATCCCCAAAATGGCATAAAGTGGCACTTGGACTTTTTATTTGCCAAAATGTCCAAATCATCATTTTTGAAACCTATTTTCTAGATGGCTTTCTATGCCATTTGTCAGTAGTTTGTCTAAATTCCAAAGGGATGTGTTTTGGGCGGGACTAGGGCAGACACATGATCTGTATGTTTTGCAGCGATAATCAAACATTTTCCAAAATATCCAGGGCATCATTTGGACGTTTGGAGCTAGACCTGTTTTAATAAGTGCCAACAAGGTGCCAAAACTGACCAGATGACCACTGGAGGGATGAAGGCATAACCCCCATACTCCCCCAGTGGTCACTGACTCCCTCCCAATTGCCAAAGATATGATTGAAACAGTACACATCTGCTTGTCTGACAGCTGCAGAAGTTATGGCCAGTCCTACTAGAGCAGTAAGCAGGTGTCTGGAGTAGCCTAGTGATCAGTGCAGTAGACTGCAGAGAGAGACCCAAGCCCATATTCCACTCTAACTGCTACACTTTTGGTGGAAAGTATGAGCCCACCAAAACCCTACTGAATCACAGTTACCGGATGCTAGGGTCCACCTTGGGGATTAGTGCCCAAGAAATGGATTTGGGTGTCTTCGTAGACAATACGAAGAAATCTTCTGCCCAATGTGTGGTGGCGGCCAAAAAAGCAAATAGGATGCTAGGAATTATTAAAAAAGGGATGGTTAACAAGACTAAGAATGTTATAATGCCCCTGTATCGCTCCATGGTGCAACCTTATCTGGAGTATTGCGTTCAATTCTGGTCTTCTTATCTCAAGAAAGATATAGTGGTGCTAGAAAAGGTTCCAAGAAGAATGACCAAGATGGTAAAGGGGATGGAACTCCTCTCGTATGAGGAAAGACTACAATGGTTAGGGCTCTTCAGCTTGGAAAAGAGACGGCTGAGGGGAGATATGATTGAAGTCTACAAAATCCTGACTGGAGTAGAGCAGGTACAAGTGGATCGATTTTTCACTCCGTCAAAAATTACAAAGACTAGGGGGCACTCGATGAAGTTACAGGGACTTTTAAAACCAATTGGAGGAAATTTTTTTTCACTTTGAGAATAGTTAAGCTCTGGAATGCGTTGCCAGAGAATGTGGTAAGAGTGAATAGCGTAGTTGGTTTTAAGAAAGGTTTGGGAAAATTCCTGGAGGAAAAGTCCATAGTCTATTATTGAGAAGGACATGGGGGAAGCCACTGCTTGCCCTGTATCGGTAGCATGGAATATTGCTACACCTTGGGTTTTGACCAGGTACTGGTGACCTGGATTGGCCACCGTGAGAACGGGCTACTGGGCTTAATGGACCATTGGTCTGACCCAGTGGGGCTATTCTTATGTTCTTATGACATATAGGTGACACCTGAAAGCATAAGGGCTATTGGGGTGCTATACAGCAAAAAAAGGCTTATGGTTTGAGATCAAATCCAATGTTTCTAACTGGGTTGAGAGTATGAGGCTGTAGAAAGAGACAGCTGGTCAAAAAAGGTTTCTATATATTGACTTGGGCGGGGAGGTTCTTTAAACATTCATAAACCATATAGCAGTATTATTTTGACTCCAGTTAATTTCTTGGCTCTTATTTAGTTGCATATTAAAAACAAATTCTTTATGATATCTTGTGTGTGCTGTAGGTAAACATTAAATCATAGATTGCTATGCATATACAATACAGGAGATGGTGCTATGCACATTAGATTATATTACTGTTTTGCAAAACCATCCGCTAAATATTATACACTGATAAAAAATCCAATTGTCCGTTAGCCATGATTATTTAACTCTGACCAGTTATTGTAATGCACGTTAATAGCAGATGCTTGCTTTTTTTGCTATATAAAAATATGATGTTTCAAGCTATTCTCTTTCGATAAAGGGGGTAAGAATGTTAATATTCTGTTTTGGAAAGCAGGATGTCACTGGAGCATAAGCATTGGTTGGATATAATGAATCTTTTTTTTTTTTCTTGCTTATCTTCCCCTGTGAGGCCTCTCCGCAAGCTCTTTTTTCCCCCCAAGCTCTCAATGTGAATGACCTCTAGTATTGCACCAAGAAACCCCCTTACATATATATGGACCAGGTACTTCCATAATATCCTGCCACCAACAGTGCTAAAAGCAATATCTTTTCAAAGCAACAGTCAATGCTTTAGTGACTGTGTTCATACGAACAGTGTTGACTGCTCTATAAATGATGAGAGCTACATTCACAGTCCTTCCATTTCCAAGGAAGCAGCAGCCTGATCAACAACAGGAACCCAGATCCTCTGCTAAACTAATGGAATGACTCAGTTAATCATTTCCAGCATGCACTAGCCATTTGTTTACACTCTAGTTGGTTGTGAAATGAAAAATGGCTCCTGTACAGAAAACCTGATGTTTTGTACACTTACTATTATGTTTGAATAGATTAGAAAAGCAAATTAAATTGCATGAGGGTTATAAACTCCTGCACAGAATTTGAAAAATAATATATGTTTCTTGAAGGCAGTGGGTTTTAAATTTTAATATAGAACAAAAATGTCACCGTCTCGCAGTTTACGATTTAAAGCACTTCAGAGCCCAACAAACCCGGAGTTGTTATTTGAAACAAAAATGCTTCTCAAGAGAACAATGAGTTCAGTTTTTCCAGTGGTAGTTACGGTATATGGTCATCATAATTTTTTTGGCACACAGAGGTCTCCAGGTGCCCATTTTTAATGTGTCCTAGCAGTTTCCAGCTTATGCTCTATATATTTCTAGCTATTATTTGCTGTTGAATGAAAACTAGAAAAGGTTGAGTCAAGAAAGAGAAAACAAAAGGAAAAAGATCAATATTAACACTCAACAAATATTGACTTTGCAAAGGGACTTTGCTATTTTCCCCCCATAGGAACTGATATTGAATGAATGATTTATTGTAAAGAAAACAGAAAGAGCGCGTTACTCTAAATAAAAATCAATATCGTCAAGTTATAACTATAAGTTAATTGACAGGGAAGTAAATCAAGTCTTTTGTGGCAATCTATAACTCACAAAATTAGGGTTAACCACAGAACTTTGGTAAAAAAAAAATATGAGATGTTTACGTTTGAAAGGATGGAGCCTCGCCCTAGTATACACCTAGGGAAACTTGTTCACAAATGGAAATTCCCAGGGAACAAATCCAAATATTATGGTAACATTGAATGAAACTCCAAATCTTTTATTTATATGATGCTGAACACCTTTTAGAAAAGTACAGTATACTTCATAGAACATAACAAATGAGCTTATCTTATTGGGCAGACTGAATGGACTATGCAGGTCTTTATCTGCCATCATCCACTATGTTACTATGTCCGTGCAGTCTACCCAGCAGTCACATTCATTATCAATTTATGATTCAGCCATTACCAACAACATTTTATTAAGTTCCACCTTAAGATGTCTTCCCCTCCTTCACTGAGATATATAGCACCTGAATGCATAGCATATGATATGAATGTGGTATAACATACACATACTTAATTCCGAGCTGTTTTCTTGCCATTTTTCAGGCATTAGTCTGTAAAAATCAGCCCAGCACTTGCCATACTTTCCAGCTAGTAGAGTTGCTGTCAAAGCCTGCTTCAGCCTATCCAGATCTGTCTTGCCATGTACGCGACACACCTTGCAGAAGTCTATCTGGCATTGGCCTCATTTCTCCACTGCGGGAGTTGCCATCTAAGCTCCACTCCTGACCATCACCAATGAACTCATAGCTGTATGTGTTAAGTTTTATTTTGATACTATGTTCTCTCTATTTAGGGATCCTTTGTGTCTATCCCATGCAACTGTTATTTGGGAAGAACCAAAAAGCTCAATAAAATGAGCATCTGTGGAGTTAAGTTGATGGGTTGAGACCGAGATTATTTTAGGTTGCAAATATTTCCTTTTAAACTTTAACTTATTTAGATGCCTGGTAAAATCCGGCATTTTCTGCTCTGGAGTGTTCTAAAATTTAATTTTTAAAATGAAGTGAAACAGTTGAAGTGGCTCATAGGTCTTGAACCTAGTGAGTCCCTTGTTAAAATTATTTTATGAGAATAGTGTGCAGAGAAGCACTGGTAAAAGCCCTTTGGTAAAACCCTGGTAAAAGTGAGAGCTCTTTGTAAGAACTTAGTAGCACATTGCTGTTTGGATCACTGTGCTGCTGGCCCTTATGGTTTGCTGCAAAGCATGTTTTTCCCTATCCTTTCAAGCCGTGAAACTATGAATGCTGGAGGAAACAGAAGGATGTGCTACTCAACAAGCCAGCCAGGCTGGTGACACTGACTGACTAGAGTCTTTGTAGCTCAGGGCAATGTTCTGAAATTAAATCAACTCACCCACTGAAGAATTACAGCCTTCATAAACATCTTAAGATTGACCAAGCAGTCTTTGTTCACCGATTTCCACCCCCCTTTTTTTTCTCTATACAGTACATTTTACTTAAACCAAACGAGCACACTGACATTCAGACACTAACTCCTGCCAGCAAGATCAAAAAGCAACCTGATTTCTCACTACAGCTGTGTTGCAAATTTGACTTTTATTTACATTCTGCCATTAAGAACGTAAGTTTTCTATTAAAAAAAAAAAAAAAATCAAGTAAGAAGTCCAAAAAGGGTTTATTTAGAGCCAATTTTATAAAGGCAACATGGAGGGCCATTTTCAATAGAAAGTCTTTAAGTCCAACTTTGGACGTTTCCTGCAAAATTGGAGGCGGTGAAAAGGTCATTTTCAAAAGGGCCATCCAAATTTTTTCAAAAATCTTCTACTTGGACATCTTGGCTGCTAAAACGTCTAGGCAACCATTTTTGACCATAAAAATGTCCAAGTTAGAAACACCCAAATAGGCCAGCACTATAATGGACTAGCCACACAGACATCCCAGTAGAACAGTTGTGCACTTTAGAGGGCACTGCTGTGAACGTCACATAAAGGGAGCCAGATATGCATCTCACCATAACCCCCTTCTAAGGTATGGTGAGCCCTCCAAAACTCCCCTAAAACCTACTATACCCACCTCCCCACTATCCTAATAGTGGGCATAAGGAGGCACCTTATGACAGTACAGCAGGATTTTGGTGTTCTAACTTCCCCCCCAAATATGAATAAAACAGTACATACCTGTCTCTAAGAACAGCAGCATTTGGTAAGAGAAAGGTTAGTAGATAATTACATAGGTATCTTAAGTAGCCTGGTGGATGGGCCATAGAGAGGATTACCCAGGCCCATAAGACACTCTAACTACTTCATTTATGGTGTAAAGTGTGAGGCCACCAAAACCCACTAAAATCCTACTATACAGCCATTAAGTGTCACTTGCAGCCATAAGGGCTATTGGGCTGGTAGACAGGTGTCTCATTCACCTCAAGCTCCAACCAATCAGGTTTGAGGACCTAATATATAAAGACAAACTGCAGACCTCACAGCACACCCTGAAGAAAGCCACAGGCTCTTTTGTAACCGAAACATGGAACGTATCGGGTCTTTCTAACTATGAATAAAACATCACTTTTATCTCAACCATTTCGTTAAGCTCACTTAATACTGAGGATCAATGTGTTCTGTTCCAGACTTTGCCCACTTTTATTTTTCTTTATACAGACTACATCCATTTGCCCCCTTCTTGACTCCTTTAACATCCTCTGTCTCATTTCCCCACATTCAACATTTAGTGTGCTCTTCATGCTACCACCCCCTTCCTTCTCTTCTACTCTGACCATATGCTTTGTACATTCTCAAATCCTTCCTTTCCCTCCTTCCCTTCCCTTTCCTCACCCTCCTACACTCTTGTATTCACACCTATCCTGGGTCTCCTCATGCTCCCATCAGCCCTTCTCAATTCACTTCATCCTTACCTACCATATGCACAATGATCTTCCTCTTTACTTCCTATATAGACTTCTGCCCCTTTTTCCCATCTCCCCTCATGCATTCATGCCCCATTCATTCTAGACATTCATCCACAGGATCTACCCTAGACCCATCACTGCTCAATTTTCAATCAACTGTCCATCTTTGCAACATCCTGCTCTGCTTTGGGCTGATTCTTCATTCCTGCCTCTTATTCTCCAATGAGGCAATTTTGACATCTTCTGCCATTTCTCTGCTCATGGCTTTCAATTACCTCTACGATGCTCTGCTCTGTTCAGTTTGGGGCAGTGCCTCCAGTCCAGCCTCTTTCAGTGTCATTAAAGCTTCTGATCCTGACAAGATCCTCTTTTTAACTTCATTAAAAATGAAGGCTAAACCAAACAAGCCAGTGATGACACATTCCCTCCTTCTGCAGTTTCACATAGAAACATGATGGCAGATAAAGGGCCCATCCAGTCTGCCCATCTGCAGTACCAATATCTCTTCATCTCTCTAAAAGATCCCATGTGCCTATCTCAGGCTTTCTTGAATTCAGATATAGTCTGCCTCTACCACCACTTCTGGGAGACTGTTTCATGCATCTATCACCCTTTCTGTAAAAAAGTATTTCCTTAGCTTACTCTTGAGCCTAGCACATGTTAATTTCATCCTATGCCCTCTCATTCCAGAGCTTCCTTTCAAATGAAAGAGACTTGACTCATGCACATTTACATCAAGTAGGTATTTAAACATCTTTATTATATCTCCCCTCTCCCGCCTTTCCTCCAAAGTATACAGATTGAAATCTTTAAGTCTGTCACCATACACCTTATGACGAAGACCACACACCATTTTAGTAGCTTTCCTCTGGACAGACTCCATTCTTTTTATATCTTTTTGAAGGTAAGGCCTCCAGAATTGTACACAATATTCTAAACGAGGTTCCACCAAAGTCTTATACAGGAGCATTAATACCTCCTATTTCCTCCTCTCCCTATGCAACCTAGCATCCTTATAGCTTTCGCCATCACCTTTTCAACCTGTTTGGCCACTTAAGATCATCACATACAATCACACCCAAGACCCGCTCTTCTGTCATGCACATAAGTTTTTCACCCCCTAAACTGTACCGTTCCCTCGGATTTTTGCAGCCCAAATGTCAGAGAAAGGGCGGGTCCGCCGGAAGAGGAAGCAGCGCAGGACTCACAGAAGGGTCGGGACCGCCGGAAGAGGAAGCAGCAGACGCAGGGCTCACAGAAGGGCCAGAACTGCCGGCAGAGGAAGCAACAGGGTAGGAGCTTCTCCATGATGGGGGGGGAGGGAGGCTGTGGGGGTGCGAGCGGTCCTTCGAGGTGCGAGTGCGAGCGGTCTTTCGGGGTGGGGGTGCGAGCGATCCTGCGGGGGGGGGGGGGGTGAATCGGACGTCGGGGGGGGGGGCAACAGGCTTTCAGGGTGGGAACAGGACTTCAAGGGGGCGAAAGGAGAGTCGGGGTGGCCAGAGGAGAGTCAGGGCGGGCGAAAGGAGAGTCGGGCGGCGACAGGAGAGTCGGGGCGGCATGCGCGGTATACAAAAATTTATTTACATAAATTTGTGTTCCCCGCGCACTATACCCGTGTGCGCGTTTTACACGGGTGCGCGGTATATGAGTGAAAATACGGTAAGTACCTTTGTGGCATAAATGCACAGGAGGCAAGTCTCTTTCAACTGAAAGGAAGCTCAGGAATGAGGGGGCATAGGATAAAGGTGAAAACAGAAAGTAACCTGACAAAATGTATTTCTTTACTGAAAGGGTGGTAAATTTGTGGATTGGTTCCCCAGTAGAGGTGGTACAGACAAACAATGTATCTGAATTCAAGCTAGCTTGGGACAAGTATAAAGGATCTGTAAAGGAGAGGAAGGGATAATAAATGGCGTGGATGGACAGGCTGGATAAGTCATATGGTCTTTACTGGCCTTTAGTTTTCAGTGTTTCACCTTGAACATTGAATATTCACCCAAAGCCAGTAACATTTTGCAATTTTTCCTTGCAATATCCATACTGTCCGCATACTCTGTTAGCTCCAATTCTCCTCTGATCCTCAAGTTCCATCACATCATTTCTCTCCAAGTTCTCCATCTTATCCAAAAGTTGATCTTCACACTCTTCCACCTATGCCAATCTTTTATTTAGCTTACTCATGTTCTCTATTTCCTCCACCACATCTGACTATATCATCATCAGTATCTCCAAAAGGTTGCCTCTCACCACCAACACTTCTGCCTTTAATTCTTGAAACCAGCTGCTCAATTCTTCTCTGGTGACTTGGGCTACCACTTAGCGCTGCTCTTCCTTTTCTCCTACTGTGATATTAGTCATGGCCAACTTGGAAGCCATCTGCATAGCTCAATGACTTGTGCTGAATGCATAATCCTTCAGAACCACTGCTCTACTGTGAGTGCTCAACATGGGTGAGTCCAGGTCTCAGTCCAAGCTCTGCTTTTGTTGGTGCTTTTTGCTCTAAGAGGTTCAGGCTTTTCATCTTTTATGGCCCATGAAACAGAGCGTCTCATTTAGCTGTAGTGCATGGTCAATGATGTCATTTCCTCCCTCTACACATACTTTTTAAATGTGTCTGCAGTTACATGATTTTATAAAAGCTCTTTTCTGCATGTAAAATAGGTTTTACATGTGGAAAATGCTTTATAAAATTACCTCCTACAAATGCTAATATAAATATTATAATAATATAAAGCATCAGTATTCATAGGCTCAAAGACTTACATTGAGACTTATTCTCACACAACTAGAATCAATAATAGTTTCCGTGAAATCTATGATTTACAAATGGCACCTTTGACTATGCTTACATTCGAAAGATCACTATAAGTAGCTTTACCACATTATTGCGCTGCTTTTAAAGTAATTTATTGATACTAAAAAGTGTTCTTTGTAGCTGTTACATGCTTGTCTTAATATTTCGCTTATACTAAGGACTCATCAAGATATGAGTCTACAGTGTAAGCTGATATTGTTGCTGATAATGGTAACAGGTTTTCAAACAAGTGAAAAAATTTCAGGCTGTCTCCCTATTGCTTTACCTTTGAAACTAAAAGTATAAGGTAAAAATAAAAAAAACAGTATGTAGTAGCAATGACATTAAAGATTACCTTTATAGTGTTTGGTTCAATTATCTTTGAATTTTTAGCACTGTTGGCACCCATGCTGATAATGGACGAAATAGATGCTTTGTAGCTCTGGGCAGAGATGGGTCGAAAAAATCTGTCAACTAAAATATTGTTATTAATTACCTACATGGTTCACTTGCATGGGTGTTACACTGTTGTCACAGTCATGTAAAATCTGAACAATTAGCAGGAAATTTTCCGGCCAGTATTGGTATAAAATGATCCTTTGTTACACAGCTCAGCTCAGCAATGGAGTGAAAGTTTTGGTAATATCTGGTCTGCGTTTTGGTTGGCTTTGTCTAACAGCTTAAAAAGGGAATGCTAGAAATGGGTGTGTGCAGTTATTTATGTTTAAGTGCACAGAAGAGAAGCACTTATGCATATATGAGTATTATGTGCTATTCTATAAGACCATTCAATGTCCTATATCTTTTTTTCTTACTTTTTCTAAGTTTTTCAGGGCTTCAGACATGCCATTTGGTCACCACTCATTCTTCATGGCTGCCAAATATTTCTTTATGGCTATGGCTTCTTCACTAGCCCCTCTATATACTTATTTTTCCATGTTTTTTTATTTTTTCAAACCTTTAATGTATTATATGTTAATATCAATAACTTAATCTTTTAAAACTTATCTTAAATAAGTTGGTTACTATTCTATAAGACAGCACACACTTGACATGCATGCCACAATGGTTTCACAACACAGTATGCACAGAATAGCTCTACCTGGAAGATTGCTGCCTCTGAATCTGAGGGTCACAGGTTCAAAGTTGGCTGTGGGGTGGGAGTGGAGAAGGAAGCAGAATTTTTTGAATTCAAGATCTCTAAAGGAGTAGATGGCATGGATGGGCAGACTGGATAGGTCATATGGTCTATATCTGCCTTCATTTTTCTATGTTTCTATGTAAGAAGGGCGAACACAGGGTGCAGCATGGGAGGGGCATGACCGTGTCTCAAATCTGTAATACATGACTTACAGAATACTACAAATTACGTGCGTTATACAGCTGTCTGTTCTGGACTATAGCAGAAGAAAAATGCAGCCTGCATATATCTGGTTGTGGATGCCATCTGTTACTTCATTTACAAATCAAACAGATATTTAGAACTTAATTCTCAAGTAACAACTGCTAACTCTTGTTTCCTTCACATACCTTTTTTTGGTATGCTGTCAAGGTCAATTTTCTTTGGGGTTTTTGAAGACTGTTTAGAGGTTGGTGATGCTGTACCTTCAGGAGACTTGCCAGCAAGACTTCCAAACTGTTGCTGTCTTATTTTACCATCAGCTTCCAGCTTTTCTACTGCAGTCTTGAGACACTGCTCTTTGGTTGCAATAAATAATTTACAAAACTAGAGGGCATGAAAGCACAAAAACATTAGTTAGATGTTACATTGTGCAGTTTGAAAACATAATTTCCAATACATCATATTAATTTGTGTAATGTAGAGAAAGCATCACATGACCAGACTAAAATGCTAGTGCCATAAAAGTTCATAGAGCACACAATTACAGCCTTTAAATATTGGCAAGCCATTAAACATTCTCAGCCTCTTCAAAGCCAAGATAAATTTTTTATTCAAAAATTTTACAGTATTCACAAGTAAACAATACTTGTCCAGAAACAGGAAAAGTTCCCAGAAATAAACACTTCCTGAGGAAAGATTTATAAAGAAAAATAAATACAATTCAGTGTTTCATGGAACTTAAACCTCTAAGTAGTCACCAATAACATAAATCCAAACAGAAATATGCAGAGAAATCTATTAAGGAAACAAAAATAATAAAGAAAAGAAACCTTTAACAGTGATTTCTTCATGCCTGTATTATTATTATTTTTTTTTGGGGGGGTGTAACTGTAAGGGTCCCTTTTACAAAGCCAAGCCCATAGGAATTAAATGGGCTTTGATGCATTTACTGCCATGGCTTTGTAAAAGGGGTCCTTGACATTGTTTTGTAATGAATAAACACCATTTTATTAACATTATTTATGATTGGAAGGGAAAGGGGAGGGTTTATATAAATGAAAAAAAAAAAATAAAAATGTAAAAAAAGAAATATGACAAAGATTGATTCAATTAAATAATTGTATGGAAAGGGAGGGGGGAAGAAGGGTTTAGATATATATACCTTTGTTATGATCTTGATAGATTTATCAAGTGATGTTAGTAAATCTATGTATTACTTATATTGTACACTTGTTGAAAGTTTAAAAATGAATAAAGAATTATAAAAAAAAAAAAAAAAGGGGTCCTATATATATATATATATATATATATATATATAACATGTCTACTTATGGATGGTAATTATTGGACCAATGTTATCTCTAAGTGCAGCTTGCTTCACACCACAGTGCCCCAGTTGCTGATTGTCACTCAGCATCAAGCTCCAGCTCTGTCTCTCTAATTGGTGGATGTGCAGAGCTCTCATCTTTGCACATCCACCAGAGACACAGAGCTGGAGCTTGATGGCCAATCAGGAGCAATTCCTTGTGTGTCATCCAACACTCAGTTTTTCCAATAGTGAGCCTCGGACATAACTTCCCCTCAAGAATCCCTAGGTAGGGAAACGTATTGCAGCAAACTTTATTCCTGCCTTCTGCTCTTCTTTCACCCCCCCACCCTCACCCCTCGGCACTTCTCTCCCGTGGCCTAAGCCAGTCTTTGGCCCTGCAGCCAGCAACAGCCCTGCTGAAAAGCTGCCTGTGACCTGCACAGGACCTTTCCACCTAACCCAGCCCATTCCTATTTACTGGAAAAGGTATTATCAAAGTAAGAACTTAAGCTCTTTTTTCAGTGCAATAAGGGTGGTATGCTGAACCATAGGGACATACCTAAGTAGTCCTCAAGCTCAAGAGTGGAACAGATGAGCCTGCTCATAGCACCAAGGACCCAAAAGTAGCATCATCCTGTACTGATATGTCCACCCTATAGAATTTGGTGAAGGTATGAAGGGAGGACTAGGTTGCTGATCTACAAATCTCATGAGGAATAGCCCATGCTTCCGCCCAAGAGGAGGCCACTCTTGTCGAATGCACCTTCAACGAGCTAGGTGATTGTTTGCCACAACCACTATATGCAGAGGATGTATCTCTACGAATCCATCTAGAGATGGTGGTCTTGAAAGCAGGTCTGCCTCGTCTCGCCTGGCTGGTTAACACAAAAAGATGATCTGAGAGACAATACTCATTAATCACCTCCAGGTAATGCAATAGGACTTTCCTTATATCCAAAACCTTTAAGGACTTGTCTTTCTTCTTGATCCCTGTGGGGTGAAATGCTGGTTGACATTAAATGCCAAAATGAACTTCGGTAGGAAAGAGGGAACCATATGTATGGTTACTCTTGCTTCCATGATCCTGAGAAACGGCTCTCTGCACGACAGTGTCTTAAATTCTGAGATGTAATTGCCATCAAGAAAGGCACAGATAGGAGGGACTTACCAGCTGAGTGGAGCTCATGGAAGGGATCATAGGGGGAGATAAGTGAAGAGAGATAGTGAGGGGCAGCTGAGTGAGGGCATTTGTAGGTCAGTAAGAGGAACTTGAATTGTAGTCTGCAATGGACGGGATGCCAATTAAGTGACTTTAGGAGAGGGGTAACATGAGTATAGCAGCTCTTCCAGAACATGAGTCATGCAGCTGAATTCTGGATGCACTGGAGGGGAGCGAGATGGCTAAGCGGAAGGCCTGAGAGTAGCGAGTTGCAGTAATCTAAGCGCAAGGTGATGAGGGCGTGGATAAGTGTTTTGGTAGTGTGCTCAAGAGAGGAAGGGTTGGATTTCAGTAATATTATAGAGGAAGAAGTGGCAGGTTTTAGTGATATGTTGTATCTAGGCGGTGAAGGAGAGAGAGGAGTCAAAGATGACTCCAAGATTTCGAGCAGACAAAACAAGAAGTTTGAGAGTGCTGTCCACAGAGACTGAGAATGAGGGAAGTGGTGGCTTTAGGGGGGAAGATGAGCAGCTCTGTTTTAGCCATATTCAATTTTAGATGGCGGCAAGACATCCAGGTGGCAATGTCGGACAGGAAGGCTGAGACTCTGGTCTGGGATTCAGTAGAGATATTTGGCAGAGAGGTAGATCTGAGAGTCATCAGCGTAGAGGTGATACTGGAAGCTGTGGAAGGAGATCAGTGCTCCAAGTGAGCAGGTATAGATTGAGAAAAGGAGCGGTCCCAGGACAGAGCCTTGAGGTACACCAATTGATAGCAGGAAGGCTTTGGAGGAAGAACCACCATTGCATACACTGAAGGTGTGATGGGAAAGATAGGAAGAAAACCAGGAGAGGCCAGAATCCTGGAATCCTAACAAGGACAGCATATCAAGGAGTGGACAATGATCAACAGTATCAAAGGTGGCAGACAGATTGAGAAGGATGAGGATATAGTGAGAGAGCTGACCTCCAGTTTTCAGAGGAGCAAAAGGTTGGCATCATTGTGGCTTTTTGGCTGGCACTGCGGAGCAGGAGCCTAAAACCTTGATTCCTCCGATTCCCAGAGAACTTCTCTGGGTAGACGATCCAGTTGAGTACTGGCTAGAGCGCCAGGACCCATGAAAGGACCCCAGGCTCTGATCTCTGGCTGCTCAGGGTCTGCTGTCTGGTAAAGATCTTGGCCAGTGATCTTGTGCATTGGCCATAAGATCATCTAGGCTGTTGCCAAACAGCATCTGTCCCCTGAATGAGAGCATACTCAGCGTTGCTTTAGAGGTTGAATCACCCGCCCATTGTCTGATCCAAAGCATACAACAGGTAGAAATTGAATAAGCTGAGTCTTTCACCATGATTCTGATTATATCATAGAGTGCATTCACTATGTAGTCCACTTCAGCTAACACAAGCTGTGGTAGGGGCTCAGCCTCTGTCAGGTTCTGATTTCGGAGCCTGGAATGATAGGTGCATGCCACAGAGGAAGTCACGGCAGCAGCCTTAATTCCTAAGGCTAGCAGCTCAAACTGCCTCTTGAGGACCATATTCATTCTGTGGACCTGCGGATCATTTAAAACTATGCTGCCCTCACTTGGAAGGGAAGTATGTTTGGTCACCTGGGCAACCAGGGAATCCACCTTTGGCATAGCAAACATTTGCTGGAACTTCTTATCCATTGGATATAGTTTAGACATGATTTTAGCCACCTTCAGGGAGCCTCCAGGGGTGTCCCAGGACTCTGTGATTAAGATCCTCATGTTCAGGTGCCATGGGAAAAAAGTGAGTTGAGCCTAGAGTCTGCTCAGAATAGAACACTGAGCAGATGGGATTTGCAGAGGGTCTATCTTCAATTCTCGAAGGGACTCGGTAATGATCTCAAACAATGCATACGATTAAAAGAGAGTCGGCGAATGGAGGGATCCCATCCCTGGCCTATGGCTGATATCACCTCCTGGTCCTCCATATGAGAGGGTGCCTCTCTCACCAATGAAGCCTCACTTTGCGACAATAAAGGGATTAAATCTGATCCCTCATCCTCCCTGGCTGAGGGACCAGCAGGATCCAGAATAGTCTGCTCTTAGGATAAAATTGCTCTGAGTGTCCAGAGGGACCTGTGCACTTGTGAACCTAACAGGCAGAGTTCTGCCCTGTACATAAGCCTGCCATAGGAGATTAATGAACTCTGGGATAAAGGCCTGAGTGGGCAACTCTCCTTGCTCCTTAGGGCGGAGCAAACGCCTTTTCTTGGGCTGCAAAGCATCTACGCCCTTAAGATAAGCAGGACCACTGTCCCAGGTTTCCAGGTGTTTCATTCCTCCAGACAGGACCATCTGCCTTTCTCCAGCCCTAGAGGTCTGTGGAGGAGCTAAGCCCGAAGCTCCTGCCCCTCCATTCCATGCCGTGTGGCACTTGGAGCAAGGGTGCTCTTCAGCTGCCCATCCAGTACAAATAAGGCATGATGTAGGGTTATTAGGGTCCGAGGTCTCCATCCCTATCAGTTTTAGGCAAAATGAGGTGTTTCGAAGAAGTTGGAGAACTTAGGAAAAATAAATTTGGAGATCCATGATGGCCACCGCCACAGCATTTTAGCACAAAAAAGGGGCTTCAAAACGCTTCAGGGCTCACCAAAAAATTCAGAATATAGGATTTTAGAGCAGGGGGACCAAAGACCTAAGTGCAGAAACAGTCAAAACACAGTTTTCAAGATCCCCTGATTTTCCCTATAGGCTGTCACAGCTTGTATTCACAGACCATGTACTGGGGAAATGGTGATGCAGCCTGCTTCAGTTCTGTTAAAGTGCTGCTGGATCTTGAGGGGTTCTCTGCCTCAAGCTACCGGTCAGCTGCCACTCCGAGATCTTCGGCTGCCAGTCAGACCTCAGTCAGACTGATTCTCTAGACCCCAGGACCGCAAAGCTCATTGTGGAAAAGGGGAAGGGGGAAGGCAAAGTTGTGGCCAGCAACTCGAACACCCCGAAGGACACTACTGGTGTCTAACAGCCTGTGCTCAAGCTCCTGACCAAGTCAAGGAAGTGAGCAAGTGCTGAGGGCACAGAACACAAATCTTCAGCAGGCTGACTGTACATGTCCCCAAAGGATACACCTGCTAGCTGTAGAATTAAACATCTGCTCCTCTTCAAGCAGGCAAAGCAGTCCCTTGAAGCTGCAAAAAATAATCGGCAAACAAGCCGAAAAACCAAAAAGACACCTTAAAACATTAAAGAAATAAACAGAGCAGATCAAAAAGACACCTTCATGCTCACCTGCAAAAGGAAGAACTGAAGTGGACAGCAGAGACCGTGGAGAAGGAGAAACTGAAACTGCTGCTTCCTCAACTAATTTCACAGTGTGTCAAAAGGCACAAAAATGTAAAATGGAAGACTGTTCCATGCATCTAACACCCTTTCTGTATAAAAGTATTTCTTTAGATTACTAAGGAGCCTATCACCCCTTAACTTCATCCTATGCCCTCTCATTGCAGAGTTTCCTTTCAAATGAAAGAGACTCGACTCATGCACATTTACATTATGTAGGTATTTAAACATCTCTATCATATCTCCCCTCTCACACCTTTCCTCCAAAATATAGTCTGTCCCCATACACCTTATGACGTAGACCACATACCGTTTTAGTAGCCTTCCTCTGGACTGACTCCAACCTTTTTATATCTTTTTGAAGGTGTGGCCTCCAGAATTGTACACAATATTCTAAATGAGGTCTCACCAAAATCTTATACAGGGGCATCAATATTTCCTTTTTCCTACTGGCCATACCTCTCCCTATGAAACCTAGCATCCTTCTAGCTTTCGACGTCATTTTTTCAACCTGTTTGGCCACCTTAAGATCATCACATACAATCATATCCAAGTCCTGCTCTTCTGTCGTGAACATAAGCTCTTCACCCCCTAAACTGTATTATTCCCTTGAGTTTTTGCAGCCCAAATGCATGACCTTGCATTTCTTAGCATTAAATTTTAGCTGCCAAATTTCAGACCATTCATTAAGCTTCACCAGGTCTTTCTTCATGTTATTCATACCATCCAGCTTGTCTACAATATTGCAGATTTTGGTATCATCTGCAAAGAGGCAAATCTTACCAGACAGCCCTTCAGCAATATCGTTTATAAAAATGTTAAAAAACAGGCCGAAGAACAGAACCTTGAGGCACACCACTAGTAACATCCCTTTCCTCAGAGAGATCTCCATTGATCACTACGCTCTGTCGCCTTCCACTCAACCAGTTCTTGACCCAGCCCATCACTTTGGGACCCATCCAGAGGGCACTCAGTTTATTTATTAGATATCTGTGTGGAACATTGTCAAAGGCTTTGCTAAAATCTAAATATACCACATCTAGCGCACATCCTCTATCCAATTCTCTGGTCACCCAGTCAAAGAAATTGATCAGATTTGTCTGACAAGACCAACCTCTAGTGAATCCATGTTGTCTCTGGTCCTGTAATCCACAGGATTACAGAAACTTGACCATTCTCTGTTTTAAAAGTGTTTCCATTAATTTGCTTACCATAAAAGTCAGTCTTACCGGCCTGTAATTCCCTACTTTTTCCTTACTTCCAGTTTTGTGAAGAGGGACCACATCCGCCCTTCTCCAGTCCTCAAGTACCACTCCTGACTCTTGTGACTCGTTGAAAGGGCTGATGTTGGATAAGGAAAGCTCCTTTCCAGTGGCTTGGGCCACTCAGAATGCTTTCTTAAAAATTCACTTGATGAAGCAGCTTAAACCGTATCAAATAAAGGAGCTTATTTGACTACTATTTGAGTTTCTGCCAGATACTTGTGACCTGGATTGATAACTGTGGAAACAGAATTCTAGGCTAGATGGACCATTGGCTATTCTTATGTTTTTAGTCTTACACAGTGTTGTGCAAGCTTCATTAATTAGCATTCTTGATAACAGTCTCTCAAAAAAACAAACACTATTCAAAACAGCAGTGAGGATTATAGTAGGAAAAAAGAAGAGGATCTGACCAGTGTTAGGTGAAACTTCAGTAGCCCCCCGATTCGAGAACAAATTTAATTTGTTGGTACTAGCATTTAACTGCATTATTTATAGCCCACTTTTACAATTTAAAAAAATGTATAAAACAGAGTGCAAAACAGAAAAATCATCATCATCAGCGAAGGCCAAGATGCTTTAACTAATTCGTTGGCCTGGTATATGCCACTTGAAATTTGTGTTTATCTCAAGATTGCATACTCACTGTCTCCTTGGTAAAGGTAAAGCAGAAGGAATGAGTAGGGCCTTATCAGTTCCAGCCCCAAGACAGTGGAATAAGTCTTCCTCTGAAAATATGATCGGAATGGGGTTTATTGAAATTTAGGAAGAAACTGAAAACATATTTGCTCTCTTCTTGTTGACAACAAGATTGTCTGTTATTTTATTAAGTATATATTTTTTTATATTACTGATATTTTTTTGTATAGATGTTTATTTTTAGCTGTGTACTGCTTTGAATGGTTGTTGCCAAGGAAGCAGTATATTCAATTTTATAAATAAATTACTCTGTATAAATTATCTACTAATTTCATAATACCAAGGCCCTACACCTGGAAGGTTTTTAAGATAGTCTTTATTGACAATATACCTTGTTGTAGTCAAGTCTGCCATTGTTGTTTACATCAGCTAGACGTAAGATGGCATACACTTCTTCTTGACTCATTTTCTCTCCTCTCTGCAAAAAGAAGATTATATTTTACTTTTTCTTACAACCTTATGCAACTTTCCTTTGGTTATTAAAATTAAACCATAAAAATTTACATTAAAAAATTCAGAATCTATAAAATGAAAATAGATTATTAATGTACTGACTGCATTTGCTAATGTTTTCTACATGCAATGATATATTTTATATTTTCCTATACTGAAATTATTTGCTGTATTTATTCTATTATGAATTTGTGTGTGCCATGTTGTATTAAAGGCTGTTTTACTAAGATGTGCTAAGAAACGGGCTTAGCTTTTAACATAAGACTTTCTGGAATGCTATACCCATTTCTAATGCATCCCTAAGATAGTGTTTTTCTTTTTGCAGCTCCCATGTTAATATTTCCATTAGCACATAAGACCTGCAAAAATATTAATACAGAAGCACTTACTACTTCCTAAATAAGAGGTCTAAGGCTTAGAAGTACTAAGAGAATCGGTACAACCGTGTGGGTTTGCACTGATTCAATTTTTTTGGCTGATTCAGAAAAAATTATTGATGCAATAAAAAGTCTGTATGCAAATAATTCATGCGGATGTTCACCGTAATCCCTGACTCTGCCATCCAATGATCGGTGTGAGAGCAACTCTCACACATGCGCAGAGCCGGCAGGGGAAGCCTGAACAGCTGCGAGGCAGGAGAAGCCCCAAAAAGAAGCCTCCTGCCACTCAATAATATCTATCCCAGGGGTGTCCAATGTTGGTCCTCGAGGGCCGCAATCCAGTCGGGTTTTCAGGATTTCCCCAATGAATTAGTATGAGATCTATTAGCATACAATGAAAGCAGCGCATGCAAATAGACCTCATGTATATTCATTGGGGAAATCCTGAAAATCCGACTGGACTGCGGCCCTCGAGGACCGACATTGGACACCCCTGATCTATCCTATTAAAAAAAGAAAAAAAAAGCCCCTCCCACGCTGATGATGGTTCTCCCCGATGAACTGGAACCACGAACCGCTCCCCCCACTGTGAAAACGGCAGGAGTAATGCCCACTTCCTCTTGCCATGCCGACCACCATCCCTCCTGCAGCAACGAAACAGCAGGAGGGATGCCCACTCCCGAATCAGGTGCCCCCCAAACATCCCCTCCCCCTTTCTGCCCTGGAAAAAAAAAGGCAGGAGGGATGCCCATGTGATAGATGGGGAGGAGCCTAAAGCCCGTATTTTGATGTGGTGGGCCTATGAGCAGAACGGACTGAGCTTCCCTTCCGCTCCAACTTCTCTAAAAAGGTATTGGGGGGGAGGGGGTTCTGAAGACCTCCAGTGGCAGGAGGGAGTGGACATCCCTCCTGTCTTTATTTTCTGGATGGGGGAGGAGGAGGGTAGGGGATATTTGGGGGGGGCGCCTGGGCTGGAATGGACCTTCGGTGGCAGGAGGGAGTGGACATCTCTTCTGCCATTTTTTCTGGTGCGGGGGAGGTAGGGTTGGCACAGCAGGAGGAAGTGGGCATGCCTCTTGCCATTTTTTCTGGCGCAGGGGGGTAGTCAGTTCCCAGTGCCAGTTCTTCAGTGAGGGCTGTCATTGGTGGGAGGGGGGGACTTTTTAATCTTACGGAGCAGATATCGTGCATGTGTAATATGCACAGTATCTGTGTTCATTAAAAAAAGGTTAGACAGGTAAGCAACTGGTCTTGACCAGTTGCTTTTTTTTGGGACCGCTAAAATCGAAACTTTTTTAGTGCATTAGGAAGCCATGTTAGAGCATCAATCACTCTACTAGTTTACATGGCATTTCAATATTAATGAGCTTATTTGCATGGTCGGATCAGAGAATGAGTGATTGTGCAGAAAACCAGGCGGTGAGCCGTTTTCTGCATCAGGTCAGCAAATGTGATTGTCGCTAAAGCTATTAAAAGAGGTTTAGCGACAATTGCTGGCTTTAGTGCATCTGGGCCTAAGTGCTCACATATTAAGTCTGTGTTATCAAGTTAGTACATTTTGAGGTAAGCCTTTTCTTATGCTCTAAGACTGTTTTAAGGTTTAGTGCAATTTAGGGCCCTTTTACTAAAACTTAGCATGTGCTATTGGACATTAGTGTATTCAAAGTGCCAGAGTACACTGAGAGGGACCCTTAATTTGTTATGCATCATATTTTTATGCTACTGTCTTGTGCTGAGTATTGAAAGGTTATGTGCAAGCCAATATCAGATTTGATAGAATTGGTTAGGAGGTATAAACATTGTGGAAATTAATTTCAGGTCATTCTTATTGTATTTTTAGTTAATTCTTTTGCAGTAACAAAATAACTCATGCAATCTTAGGCGAAGCTGCATTTATATTGAATACCCCCAGTTCAAATAAATTTCAAAGGTACTCTGTAATAGAACTTACTGTAGTAAGAATTTTATAAAGATCTTCATGCAAAATATAGCCTGTGTTACCCGGATCAATTTTTTGAAATGCTTTCAGCAGCTCAGTTTTTGTAGCAGGGTTTTCTTTTTTTAAGATAACACAAAAATCATCAAAATTCAACTTTTTGGTTCTTGATGTCCAGTACTTATTCAGCCTCTTTTGAGATGGATTTCTTCCAGCCTGCTGAAGCACTGTAAAATTCAACCAAATTAAAATAAGGCCTATTTAAAAGCAAAAAGGAAAACAAAAGTCTATTTGGATGATGTGACTGAAAATGCTTGCTCATGTGTCATAAAGGACATCTTCATCATTTCCTACTTTATTTAGAAGCAAGAGATCAAGTGAACAGTTCCATAAGTTACCAGGACCTCTGGTAGTCTGATAAAGAGCAAAGGTTCGTATTACAACTAGATTTATCTTTTCTCTTTTTTTAATTTAAAAAGAGATTATGTACTTACCCTGGTAAGCTCTTTTCCAGTAGATAGGTGAGACATTCTAGACAAGTGGGAAGTGTCCCCATGGCCCCGTGCCATCTGCAGAAGAAATCCAGTTTGGATTTTTCTCTGTGCCTCTTCTGTACTTCACTGAGTTTCTTAGCTCCACCTATAATTAGTACCCAAACACCAAGGGCCACCAAACCAACGTGAAGTAGAGACACCCATAACAATCAAGAAGGAAGGAGAATGGGGCAGCAGCATGGAGAAGGGGGAGGGACCCGGCACCACCAAGTATACCCCTTAAAATAGGTACCACTTAGCCTAAACACCCTCAGTTCAAATAAACTGAGAAATAAAGAACAGTAGCAAAGAAGACCAAGAGCTTATGAGACCATCTATTTGTCTGCTGGAGACAGAGAATACTGGCTGATCAAGGAACATGTCATCCTGTGTAACAGAGCTCAGTTTAATGCTCTCTATCTCCATTTGTTGGTAGATGGTCATAACCCACAATTCTCTGGATTCCTCTGCTGCTAATGGCAAGGAATGGACATTTATGTGACATTTATGTGTTAGTTATATGCAGTGGGAGAATCCACTATAGAACCATAAATGTCTAAGGGCTAGATTCACTAAGCAAACTGATCATGTACCAATCGGTTTGCGAGCCCTTTGCGACCAATTTCCCTACAACCCCATTCACTAAAGCCTCTAGCGATCCGATCCTGACCCTCCCATGCAAATTAGCAAAACCCCATGCAAAATAGCCAAGCTATTGATTCACTAACAATTGCTTGGCTATTTCAAATTGGGTTTTACTATTGGCAAATCCGACTGCTGCAGACCTGTCGGTAACTAAGTTACCGACAGGTCTGCAGGTTTTTTGACAGGCCTGCCTGTCTTTTTTATCATTTTTTTTCCATGGCACAGATATTTTGAATGTGTTCCACACGCAAAATATCTGCCCCATAAAAAAAAAAAAGACAAGACAGGCAGGCCTGTCAAAAAATGGCTGAGGGCCCCCCCCCCCCGGCAACCCACTCCCTCCTGCAACCACCTGACACTGCCCTCCCCACCCACGCGAACATGGCATGTGACTCAAACCCCCCCAAACCCAGCCCCTCCCCCCCAGACCAGCCCACCGCACCCCTGACTGGCCTGACCCGACCCGGCTATTACTTTGACCATAAGAACATAAGAACATAAGAACATAAGAAGTTGCCTCCACTGGGTCAGACCGAGGTCCATCTCGCCCAGCGGTCCGCTCCCGCGGCGGCCCATCAGGTCTGCGACCTGTGAAGTGGTTTCTGACCACTTTTATAACCTACCTCAAGTTCTATCTGTACCCCTCTATCCCTTTATCCTCCAGGAACCTATCCAAACCCTTCTTGAACCCCTGTACAGAGTTTTGGCCTATCACTTCCTCCGGAAGCGCGTTCCATGTGTCCACCACCCTCTGCGTAAAAAAGAATTTTCTAGCATTTGTTCTAAACCTGTCCCCTTTCAATTTCTCCGAGTGACCCCTAGTGCTTGTGGCTCCCCTCAGTTTGAAGAATCTGTCCTTATTTACTCTCTCTATGCCCTTAAGGATTTTGAAGGTTTCTATCATGTCCCCTCTAAGTCTCCTCTTCTCCAGGGAGAACAGCCCCAGCATTTTTAACCTGTCAGCGTATGAAAAATTTTCCATACCATTTATTAGTTTAGTCGCCCTCCTCTGCACTCCCTCGAGTACCGCCATGTCCCTCTTGAGGTACGGTGACCAGTATTGAACACAGTACTCCAGGTGCGGGCGCACCATTGCGCGATACAGCGGCATGATGACTTCCTTCGTCCTGGTTGTAATACCTTTTTTGATGATGCCCAGCATTCTGTTTGCTTTCTTTGAGGCTGTCGCACATTGCGCCGATGGTTTCAGTGATGTGTCGACCATCACCCCCAGGTCCCTTTCAAGGTTACTCACCCCTAGAAGTGTTCCCCCCATTTTGTAGCTGAACATCGGGTTCTTTTTCCCTACATGCATGACCTTGCATTTTTCTACGTTAAAACTCATTTGCCACTTTTTTGCCCAGTCTTCCAGTTTCGTTAGGTCCCTTTGCAGGTCTTCACAGTCTTCCGTGTTTCTAACCCTGCTGCAGAGTTTGGTGTCGTCAGCAAATTTGATAACCTCACATTTTGTCCCTGCCTCCAGATCGTTAATAAATATATTGAACAGTAGAGGTCCCAGCACTGACCCCTGAGGAACTCCGCTCGTGACCCATTGCCAGTCTGAGTATTGGCCTTTCACTCCAACCCTCTGCTTCCTGCCCGCCAACCAGTGTTTGATCCATCGGTAGATATCCCCTTGTACCCCGTGGTACCACAGCTTTTTAAGTAGCCGTTTGTGAGGTACCTTGTCGAAGGCTTTTTGGAAGTCAAGGTAAATGATGTCTATGGATTCCCCCTTATCCATCTGGCTGTTTATTCCCTCAAAGAAGTACAGCAAGTTCGTGAGGCATGACCTTCCCTTGCAGAAGCCATGTTGGCTCGCCTTCAGTTGTCCATTGTTTTCTATGTATTCGCATATTGCGTCCTTTACCATTGCTTCCATCATCTTCCCTGGAACCGAGGTCAAGCTCACAGGCCTGTAGTTTCCCGGGTTACCCCTTGATCCCTTCTTAAAGATAGGCGTGACATTCGCTATTTTCCAGTCCTCTGGGACTTCCTTAGGCTCAGCCCTTAGGAAGTCCCTGATTGGCTCAGGCGCCACAGGCTCCTCCCAAGGGATGCACCGGGGCGAGGCCGAAGGCCTAAGGCCCACATTCGTGGTACGTCATCCAGGAGCAGGAGGAGACGAAGGAGCAGGAGGACTTTGCGGTTCTGGAGTGCTGGAGGGAGGCTTAAGGAGCAGGAGGGACTGAGCACATCTCCTGCTCCCAACTTTTAGGTACAGGGGAGGTGTTGGGCTGGGTCGGACCAGGCACAACCAGAGGTGGGCCAGTCCGGTCGGGGTGCAGTGGGCTGGTCAGGGGGTGGCACGGTGGGCCGGTTGCAGTCATTTGGGTGGCAAGAGGGAGTTGGCATCCCTCCTGCCTTTTGTGGGGCATCGGCACGGGGGGGGGGCATTTTTTAGGGGTTTGGGGAGGGAGGAGGCACTTCAGGAGGGAGGCTTTTTTATTTTTATTTTTTAATCGGACAGTTATTTTGCATGTGTAATACACGCAAACTATTTGCCCAATTAAAATTAAAAAAAGCTGGCAGAAGCCCTGACAGCAGGCTGCTTCTCCTGTCACTACTGTCAGGATCTGCGCATGCTCCAGGATCGCTCTTTAGCAATCCTGGCTTTGGGTGGGGGCGTGTTAACGATCGTCTCTATTTGCATGCAGACCTTTTGTGAATTCATCGGTCTGCATGCAATCGGGAACGGATCGGACACGGAATCGGGGGTTAGTGATATCAACAGTGTCAATGGAACAACATAAACATGTAAGTACTGGCATGAACACCGAGTTGCTGCGTTGACCCTGTGAATAATTCCCTGATGAAGTCTTTAATGACACATAGATTGAGTATGGATGAAGTAGATCTGATACTACTTGCCTAGTGAAATACCAAAAAAAGGATATTAGCATCAAAGCCAATGTGTAACTTCATTTAGATTGCATTATCTACACTAGGGAACCCTATACTGAAAATGTTGGTGACTGTGATCCTTCCATCAAAAGGGATGGTGATGTGGGATCCAATCCTCTCCTTTAAAAGATTCATCCTTCTAGTGTCAGTTCCTGCAGTGCTCCCCTTCTATCTGTTTAGTGGAAAACTCACTTATGGTGGTGGAACAGATCTAAGGTTCCTGACAGGAGTTTGGATTATAGTCTACCTGAAATGTCCTAATTTTTCAAGCAGTTCAGCTCAGCATTTCAAGAGGTATTGAAACACTGAGATCTGGGCAACATCTTTGCACAAAAGGCAAAACTCCCCATCTCCTAATCTGGCCCAAAAAACTTGTAGCATACCACACGGGAGTTAGTGATAGACATTGTTTATACGTCTTGAACCTAGATACTGCATGTGCCACGGATAAGGGGCAGTCTCTTACTACTTTCTCTTTTTTTTTAGGGGGGGGTAATAGAGAGCAAGGGTTTAAAGCGAGAGCACCTGGATCAAAAACCTTGGAGCAAAATTATCTCAGGGACCATCAAAACAAATTTTCCTAACTGCTACTATGTGTACCTCTCAATTTGTCTTCCTAGAGATAATTTGGAAGCTAGTGGAAAATGTTTTGCTTAATATAAAGAATTATCATCGAATGAAAATATAATATTTATATACCTACCTAAACAGAGCTGCTCTTTAGAAGTAATGCTGTCCAAGCTACTTCTGAACACAGACAGATAAGCTGCCCTACAGTTCATATAGAAGACTTCCTCTTCACTGTTCTGGGACTTCTTTGCTTCTGAACCTTCAGTTAGTGTAAATTTCTGATTGGAAAGGGATGATTTACTTCCAGGATAGTAGGCCATTCTATAATTACACAAACACACAGAGAGTCACTTTCTTTTGCTCACAAAATACACAAATATTTTCCTCCAGAACTAAAGATGTGTAGTGCACACCACATATGACAACTCATGTCTGGATTCTTTAATTCAAGACATGGTACCTTTGACCACACAGACAGAAGTAACAGTATACTGTATATCAAGTCTTTGAGATGTAGGAAGTCCCTGCCTTGCACTCTTTAGCTGTGGCTTTTAGACTTAGAACCTTGTGCATTCACAAACCAATTCATTTTGGTATTTTCAGTTTTGTATAAACCTTGCTGGCTAGGGTGGTCCCCCCCCAAAAATGAAGTTCTTGGGACATGACCTTCACAAGTCTATTTTTGTTCTCTGCCTGGCCACTGTTAATTGTGCCAAATTATAAGCCTTTTGGTGAACGTTTAGAGGTCGCACAATTATTTTTAATTAATTTAATATATAAAATGCAAGTACGGAATTTATATTAGGGCAATTATCCTATATATCCTATTATATTAGGGCAATTAAACCTGAATTGTGAGCAAATGGAAAGAAGTTAAAATACATAGGGGCCCATAGAAACTTTTGTGTGTCTAGTGCTTTGAAAATAAGCCTCATCCTGAAATAGGCTGAAAATAGGCTTGTTAGCCAATGATTTATTATACATTTTTCAATGTTCAGTGATGACTGGTAACAAAACTTACCAAAAATAGCATCAAAAGGTTCCACAAAGGAAATGACACCGGCCTACACTGTAGTCTTGTGAGCTGTGCTGCTTGTTTGTAGCCTCTTAACTTTTTATTTAAGACAGCCAAGGACCCTATAAGACCCCCGAGGAAGGCATTTTTATTTTGTCGAAATACAGTCCATGTTGGGTCATTTTTATTTCATACATTGTTTGGTTTCTATCCTGTGGGTCACTTATGACTGTATACACCCTTTGTGGATTGTTTTTAAGTTATTTGGACGCTTATTAAACTTCAAACTGGTACATCCAGTCTTCTGTGCCAATCTTCTTGTTGCTTTGCTGCTTAATATTTTTGGTAACACAGCAATTTTACTCAATGAGAGATAACTTCCTAGATATATATACAGGCTTTTTGAACGGGTATCTTTCTAAGGGGGTCTTTTACTAAGGCGTGCTAGCTGATTTAGAGCATGTTAAGTCAGCTAGCGCGCCTTAGTAAAAGATCCCCTAAGTATTTTGGGTCTTTTTTGACCTTGGGGTCTTTTTGACTTTGCTATGCTATGTTTGCAATTGCTAAGCTGTTATCCTATGTTTTGTCATACAATACTCGTCATACTATATCACATACCATCTTTGTCATGTTTTGATTTTTACCATGGGAGGATGGGATATACAATCAAATAAATAACGTCATTTCACAGTAAATATAAAATGTTTGTTATTTATGAAAGCTGAAGGGTAGTCCTACATTCAGTCAGTATTTATCAGTGTAGCTTTGGAGCAAGTTGGATAGGTCTTTCTATGCTGAGCAAGAAGGCGAAGGAGTAGCTGATTCTGCTCCTCATTCGTTCTGAGACTTGAATTATGCTGCTGCATAATGGGAGTTGTTGACTACTGTCATTGATTATGCTGACTGCTTCAAATAAGAACATAAGAACATAAGCCGTTCCTCTGCTGGGTCAGACCTGAGGTCCATCATGCCCAGCAGTCTGCTCACACGGCGGCCCATCAGATCCAGGACCTGTATACTAGCCCTCTATCTGGTAGTTTGGATCAGCTCTCCAGTTTGAAGATCTTTAACCAGAAATTTTTGAGCCTTTACTTGCCCATTTGTGTGAAGAACACCAAAGAAGACATAAGTTCTCTTTATTATTCATGATCCCACGCCGATGGGACCGAGTGACTCGGAAGGGCAGTTGAGATGTTTCACCGAACTTGTGGATTCTTGCATTCTGACAAATTTCTAAGACCTTGAACATGGCCAGATGAGCTGCCTCTTTCAAAGCAGTCTTTTTGTCAGTGTGTAAGTACATGATCAATTGAAGAACATCCCCATTGGTTGGAAGATGTGAACTGGACAGTTCATTAATGCCATTCCGTAGTGGCCATACTTCAACATTGCTTATAGTTTTTGACACTCTTATTTCTTAGTTTTTATTCTAAGATGCAACATCAACTTGGTTTTCAACTGCTTATTTATCACTAAACTAACGTTCTTCAGTTTTACTGTTATTTGAATAATAACAGCAACTTCAAAAAAATAGCTATTTAGGCCTGGATTCTCTAACCGGTGCTGATATTTTAGGCACTGGTAGGTGCCCCAGCTCACTAAAACATGTCTTATAAATGATGTTTTTGGGTTTCAAGGTGCCAGAATTGCACCTCCATAGGCGCTTTAGGCCGCTGAACACCACTGTAAGCATGGCTAAATGCCAGAAGTGGAGTCAAGCAGCCTGAAGCACCTAAAAAGGCGTGATTCACATCAAAGATAGGTGTCGGAAATGTAAACTTGAAAAGCCCTGGCCTACATTTCTGGCACCACCTTTGCCAGAGGCGCAGTTCTGTACCTGGCACCATCGTGAGCGAGGTGATTAAATTTGCAGATGACACTAAACGGTCCAAAGTTGTTAAAACGCATGCGGCTTGTGAAAAACTGCAGGAAGACCTTAAGAAATTGGAAGACTGGGCGTCCAAAATGGCAGATGAAATTCAATGTGGACAAATGCAAAGTGATACACATTGGGAAGAATAATCCAAATCATAGTTATTGGATGCTAGGGACCAACTTGGGGGTAAATGCTCAAGAAAAGAATTTGGGATTCATTGTAGACAACACGCTGAAGCATTCCACCCAATGTACGGCGGCAGCCAAGAAGGCAAACAGGATGCTAGGAATTATTAGAAAGGGGATTGTTAACAAGACTAAGAATGCTATAATGTCTCTGTATCGCTCAATGGTGCAACCTCACCTTGAGTGTTGCATTCAGTTCTGGTCTTATCTCAAAAAAGATATAGTGGCACTAGAAAAAGTTCAAAGAGCAACCAGGATGATAAAGGGGATGGGGTCTCAAGGATCTCCCTTATGAGGAAAGGCTGGATAAGTTACAGCTCTACTTACTCGAGGAACGCAGAGAGAGGGGAGACATGATCGAGACGTTCAAGTATCTCACGGGTCGCATCGAAGTGGAAGAAGATATTTTCCTTCTCAAGGGTCCCACGGCAACCAGGGGGCACCCGTGGAAAATCAGGGGAGGGAAACTGCACAGTGACACCAGAAAATTCTTTTTCACTGAAAGAGTGGTTGACCGCTGGAATAATCTTCCACTTCAGGTCACTGAGGCCAGCAGCGTGCCTGATTTTAAGGCCAAATGGGATAGATACGTGGGATCTATTCACTGAGTTAGGTGGGGAAGGGTCATTGCGGTGGGCAGACTGGATGGGCCGTGGCCCTTATCTGCCGTCTATTTCTATGTTTCTATGAACTCCTTTCGTATGAGGAAAGACTAAAGAGGTTAGGGCTCTTCAGCTTGGAAAAGAGATGGCTAAGGAGAGACACTCAATGAAGTTACACGAAATACTTTTAAAACCAATAGGAGGAAATTTTTTTTCACTCAGAGAATAGTTAAGCTCTGGAACGCATTGCCAAAGGTTGTGGTAAGAGCGGATTGCGTAGCTGGTTTTAAGAAAGGTTTGGACAAGTTCCTGGTGGAAAAGTCCATAGTCTGTTATTGACAAAAGACAGGGAAGAAGCCACTGCTTGCCCTGGATTGGTAGTATGGAATGTTGCTACTCCTTGGTTTTGGCCAGGTACTAGTGACCTGGAATGGCCACCGTGAGAATGGGCTACTGGGATTGATGGACCATTAGTCTGACCCAGTAAGGCTATTCTTATGTTCTTAAGTCTACAAAATATTGAGTGGAGTAGAAGGGGTACAAGTGGATTGATTTTTTTTAATGCATCAAGATTTACAAAGACTAGGGGACACTCGATGAAGTTACAGAGTAATACTTTTAAAACCAATAGGAGGAAATATTTTTTCACTCAGAGAACAGTTAAGCTCTGGAACGTGTTGCCAGAGGATGTGGTAAGAGCAGTTAATGTAGCTGGTTTTAAAAAAGGTTTAGACAAATTCCTGGAGGAAAAGTCCATAGTCTGCTGTTGAGACAGACATGGGACAGTAGCATAGAATGCTGCTCCTATTTAGGTTTTTGCCAGGTACATGTGACTTGGATTGGCCTCCGTGAATACAGGATACTGGACTGGATGGACAATTGGTATGACCCAGTAAGGTTATTCTTATGTTCTTATGAGATCGGCAGCTGCTTTTAAGGGGGCTGCTGATGACACCGGTTACAGAATCTGGGCTGTAGTAACTAACCAATATTAAGTAACAGTTTCTAGCCACATTACCACATTGTTATGAGTAGCCAGCCGCATTATGAGGATATTGTAGGACCATAAACGACCTCTAAATTTGCCCCAAACTACTTCAGATTTTAATCATATCTTACCTATGTGAGATAGAACATATTCAGACTTATGGAGGCATGTTCTAGTAAGGCTGATTTTTTACCAAGTCTTTTGAACCACTCTATTGCTGACAGAACTGACAATGAGTCAACAATATTTGATAGGTCCATGACCCACTGATGACCTACAATAAAATTTATCCATAGCAGTTTGAAATTTTAATATAATGCTGAAAATAATAATTTTCTTACAACTTCAGTGTACTGTTACGTAATAAAACTAAAAAAGCTGCACAACAGAATGTCATTGCAGGTGTCCATCAAAATACCAAGGGTTAAGTTCAACAAAGCGGAATGCAGACTTGCAGAGAATATACAGTCTTAAGGTTTTTATTTCACCTTTAGGCCGCAGATTCAAATTCCACATCAGCTGGTCTATGTGACATGAGGCAAAGGTTTCAGGCAAGTTCCAGGGACAACTGCAGCAAAGACCATACTTTGGCGTTTGTCAAATTCTCATGAATTGATGAATTCTGCTACTTATCTTGACATTGACTTGTGACGAGGATACAATGAGGAAGCCATCCGAAGATATTTATGGTCTTTATGGACAAAGTCATTTTTAGGCTAATCCTATGGGCAGCCCATAGGATTACAAGCAGTTGATAGCTCTGCTAATGGCTGTTATTTTTGAAATGCAAGCTTATCTTTTTGGTCACATTATTTTGGGGCCTATATTAAAACTTGTACTAAAAATGTTTTTTTTGTGATGTGAGGTAAAATTTCATGCTAATTTGGTTTTTAATGCCCTGTGCACTACATTTTAGGTCAAACCTGAAAATTATCATCTTCAGAGCAATCTCATATGATTAACATGCATGTAACATAAAAGTGTAGCTTGTATATGATGGGTCAAATCATTCATCTCAAAATAAAAGAACTGGTAAGTACAGGAGTTTCCATCCAGGGATGTAGCTACCATTGAGTAAGTCCAGCAAAAAGCCAGGGGTAGCCTGCTGGTAGGGATCTGGTAGGGAATCACCTGCAAGATGGAAAAAAAAAAAAAAAAGAGATGAGGTAGTGCTAAAAGAAGGAGAGCATGGAAAATTCTATATTTACCTCTAGTTCTGTTGTCATGCCATTGCCCAATCTTGTCATCAAATTCTTCCCCCTTGTGACCCAGCAGCAAATGAAGCTGTCTGTCGAGGGGCTGAAGTCTCACAATAAGAACCCTGAGATCTTGTGGCTCACTTTTGCCAGACTTGTGGGGGCCATGAAAGAAACCCTCCTTGAAGGGCCATCCCTGCATCCCCTTGGCCCGAGGAAGACTGCACAGATCAAAAATGACCTGTGTCCTTGGAATGTTGCTTAGGAGCAGTGGAGTGCTGCCCCTCCTTCCGACGAACAGTAAGAACTCAGAGAGGATGCACCTCCCCAATACTTCTCAGGGTCTTCGCCGAAGAGCAAGCGCCCCCTAAAACACAACTGGCTCAACAATTTCTTAGAGGTCATGTCTGCTTCCCAGTGATGGAGCTGGAGCTAAAGCCACAGCTACCGCTGCCCCACCACAGAGGTGGCCACCAAGTGGGAAGCAAGAAGAATTAGAGTGTCGACCTTGGGGAACGACCAATACTTCGCTACTTCCTCCACAGCGAAGGAATAGAGGTGGTCCAGCATTCAGGATCTCTGAAGAGTTCTATCTTGCACTCTGCCATCATCTGCAGACAAGGGCCTTGAGTAGGGGAAAATGCTTGGGGGCCCCTCCAAGCCTCTCCAGCAAGGGATACCCCTCTACAGGATCCGCATCTCTGGTTCGGACCATGGACAAAGAAGTAGTCACCTTGTCAATTAGCCAAGACAATTCTCCCCTCTGAAAAAGCCAAACAACAAGAGAGTGCTCCTCCTCCGGCCCTGTGGGCAGGAGGCCTTCCATATCAGAATCTGGAGGAGAGGACCTCTGAACCCTCTGTACCTGCCCCCACCCCCAGCACAGGAAACTCCCAAAGAATATCTGTCATCCTGCACATTTTGGTTCCCTTAGTGGCAGGAAGGGCTTCCAAAGGAGGGGGAATGCCTCTCTGCCAGCAGAGTCTGTTTAACCATCTGGGCCAAACTCATGAACCAAAAACCATTTGGGGTCCCCCCGGAAGATGGACCCAAGGAGGGTTAGGAGACACGAACTCCCAGAGGTAGAGCAGACAGGCTCCTGCTGCATTGAAACAGCAGCATGAGAAACCTGTGAGGGATTCAAAATGGCCAAGGACATCAGAACCACTTGGCCAGAAGCCACAGGCAGAGAAGCAGAAGGGGAGCAAACCATGTACCACCCCCAAGGGCCTTTTCCAAAGTCGGAAATGGCCCACCGCAACCGGGACATATAGAACTGGCAGCTATGCTAAGCTGCCAGTTCTTACAAGTAGCGCAGTGTCTGCTTCCCAGCATCGCAAACCGGGCAGTCAGGGATTATTCTTGGCCGAGACTGAGCTGCCCTGAGGTTACCCAGGCTCTACGAAGGTGCTAATTGGGGAAATCCCTCACTCAGGAGTAAAAGGGATTTCCCCAGTAAAGCTCTGAGCTGTTTTTAAAATGGATTTTCTTCTGAGAGCTCTTAAAGCTGTATATGCAGCAATAAATTCTATTCCCTAAAATAGGGAAAGGCTTTCATGCTTCAAAAATTAATGAAACAGGGGTTGCAGGGGATGGGGGTCTTCAACCCCTCCCCCCTTACGAGATTCCAGAGGACCAAGCCCAAAGCCACAGCCAGTAGCACTATCAAGTGTGAACTGGGAGCTGTGGAGTCAAGCTCCATACTTGACTAGGCATGGAGCAAACCTATAAGCCTAGGAGCAGCCCTTAGGCAGCTGTGCAGCTGTGACCAGCAAAGCAGGGAGCTAGGCCAGGGAAGCATTAACAGCAACCTATCACCTGGTGAAGGTAGAGAAAAATACTGGATTCTTCTAGGGGGGTCTACAGCTTTTATAGTGAAGTCACTGTAGATCAGTCTTTTCTCTATCTCCACCTGCTGGTAGGAAGAGGTAACCTATTTGTACAGAAAGGTGAGCCGATGCTAAGAAACAGTATTTATTAAAAAAACAAAGAACCCTATTGACAAGCAAATAATTTTAGCTAAGAGGGTCATTTTGGTACATTTAAAATAATTGTAAATTATTCTATTCCCTGCTTCTAGGACAAAATTTAAGGCTACAAACTCTAGAATAGTTTAGAAGGGATCTTGAAAATAAAATAATTTTGTAATGGTAAATCTGGTTTATAATGAATAACTCTTTCATTACCTGAAGGCTGTGTTCTCTTGAAAGACCAGTAAACTAATACAGTAACTTCCTACCTTACTAAGGCAGCAAGGCTTCTTAGAGGCCTTCACTGTGAACACTAAATCTTGTTGTATTGTTGGTCTAACAGTCTCTAACATTATTTTAGCTAGCTTTGACTTCTGAAAATATATTCCAGTATAATAAATTGAATATCTCAAGTTCAGCAACAAGACAACGACATGCATAGGGTCCCCTTCAGGACTCATTGGATTCTTACTCAGGAGGCCTAAATCACTGGCACCTTCATGAGTTATATAGGTCTTTTACACTTGGGAAAGAAAGATAATAATCGCCTATCATGGATGAAGTACCCTATTTATAATACACAGACTGCCTGGCTGACACTTTCATATTACAGCAGCATTAGAAAGACCCCACAGGGACATGGTGTCACAGTCTGCTTGCTGCTAACCGGTGTCAATATAATTAAGCACCAGGAGGAAAACTAGAAGGGAAAGAAGCAGGCTCAAGTCAAGGAGGAACTAGAGGGAGGTGGAGAAAGGATAATAAATACATGCTATTTTGGAATAATTCGCTTTGTGAGATATATGGGCTGTTCTAGTTTCTCACTACAGCTAAGTACAGGTTTACCAGTCTAACTGTGAAATTGGTCTTTTTTCAAACCAGGAAATAAACTCTTAGTTACATTTTGGAAAATATAGTAGAGCAGTCAGATGTTATAAATTATTGGCAGGGAGGGATATTTGCTGGGCAAAATAGATGATTCATATCTTATCCTTTCTTTCTCCCCCTTTAATTAACCTAGATAACATATTTTGCAGTAATAGAAAACAAGGGTAATTTTCTAACCGAAAACAGCAAGTAGGGCTCTAGTAATTGTCTTCCACAGACCATAGTAACAAAGTGACAGGGCAATAATGAAGGAGGGAGTGTTGCAGTTGCTTTATTAAACACCAGGAGGTACAGCTAAGATCTGTATCCCATAAAGATACCCTTCATTGCAGTACAGAATACAGGGTCCTTTTACTAAACTGCATTAAGCACTTATGGGGTAATTCTATATTGTGCACCAAAGGATTGGCATCTAACTTTTGAAACTCAAATGGAAGTTTACAGTAACTAAGTTTCCAAGTTTATTAAGCTTTTGCTGCCCGCGCGCCTTGGTGAAAACCTTCAGGGCGGCTTCAGTCTATAAGCATCAAAACAGAGGAAAATGGCTGTTAGGTGCCCAGTTATAGAATAGCACCTAAGTAGGATTACCAGACATCAGAGAAAACCCAGACATGTCCTCTTTTTAGAGGACTGTCCAGATGCCTGGATGGACTTCCAAAACCTGGCAGTTTGTCCGGATTTTGGTCAGTTTGTCTGGATTTTGGAAAGCCCCAACGAGCTCCAGCCAAAAAGGGGATAGATTTCGTACAAACGTAAGGAAGTTCTTCTTCACCCAGAGAGTGGTGGAAAACTGGAACGCTCTTCCGGAGTATGTCTTAGGGGAACACACCCTCCAGGGATTAAAGACTAAGTTAGACAAGTTCCTGCTGAACAAGGACGTACGCTGGTAGGGCTAGTGTCAGTTAGGGCGCTGAATTTGATAAGAGGGCCGCCACGTGAGCGGACTGCTGGGCATGATGGACCACTGGTCTGACCCAGCAGCGGCAATTCTTATGTTCTTTGAGCATGCACGGATAATGTCACACACATTCACGCATGCTCCAGGCCCTTCAGATGCGGCTGGAGCTCAAAGAGAGGCTTTTTAGGGGCGGAGCTGGAGGCAGAACTGGGTGGGGCTAGAAGAGGACAAGGCCGGGCCAGAGGAAGAATGGGGCTGAAGGGAAAAACAGGGCAGGGTCATGTGTCCGGTGTTTTGTGGCCCAAAATATGGTAACCCTACACCTAAGTATTCTAGCATGTAACTGCAAAAGATTCTGCCCTTTCCCTTAGGAATACTACCTCACAGAGTCAGAACCACCTTAAGCCCTTTAGTTGTGCCAAAAGAGGAAGTGACACCGGAGATGTAGAGCTAGGAGGACAGCTGCCAGGAAGTTCATAGTTGGGTTAGAGAGGCACAGAAGGAAACAGCGACACCCACAACATATACCACCACCACCTATGTGTAAACTACAACAACTACAGTCATGTAAGGCCTAGTCCAACTTAGAATTTTGCAGACTTTGTATTTTGACCAGAGTACTTGATTGAGACCACCCTGGCAACTGGAGAGCCAGACCAGAGAAAAGTAGTGTGCCAAGAGACAATGTGTGCTGTGGCCCTGCAGAAGCAGGCTACCTGAACAGTGTCATGTTTGAGGATTTTGTTTTGAGTTTTCCCTCTTCTATCCTGTGAACTAAACGGGACCCCTTGTCCCATATTTTCAATAAATATTATTTCCTTTTACCTGCATCTGCTGCGTGGTCTGTCTTACCAGGGCTCCAGGCCCATCCTTACGCATGGTATCACATATTGTGGGAGCAGTGAGATTGAATTTACCCCACTTGAAGAAGCTGTAATCCTTAGCCTCTAGGGCTCTGGGCCTTGTAAGACTGCTACACAGGAACATCGAGCAAAAAGGTCTAGCCCTGCTCTAATTAGGGATCAGAAGAAGTGTAGGAAGAGGACAGGCAGGCAGGCTTATTTTGTTTTGGTTTACTCATATGTAGAGTATGCTAAAGTTACAACAAAAACATGGAGAGATTACTCCAGGCCTTAGTTGAAGCAGCAGCAGCTGCAATAAGTGGTGCACAGGCAATGGGAACATGAGCAGGCTTCCCAGAGATCTCTAGAAGCCCAGAAAAATTCCCTAACCCAAGTAATGCAAGCACTACAATCATCCTGGGTACACAATCCAGCCCCAATATTACCTAAGATGGTACCAGTAGACAACTTTGAAAGAACTGCCTGCCTAGCTGGTTAACCAGAAGCATCAAGGATAGCTTACTTGAGGAATTTATTGACTGCTTTCCAAGATGTCAACTCCAGTAGAACGGCCACCTATGCAGAGGCGAAGGCTGCCATTCTTGAGCAGGCAGGCTGCACCCTAAAGGCCTACTGGCAATGACTTCAGAAGGGGTCTCTACAGGTTAAGGAGAATCCCTGAAGTTTCTTCTGCAGACTCAAGGAAGTGGCATGGAGATGGCTCCAACTGGAGGGCAAGATGGGCCTGGAAATAGCAACAGTCATTCTCCTTGAACAGTTCCTTGAAGGACTACCCATGTTGATGAAACAGTTGGTGATGCAACACCCTAAATTGGCACTGGCAAGCACCCTGGAAGCAGCTGAGGCTTTTCATCAAACACTACCCAAACCTGAACTCTACAAGGAGAGGAAGCAAGCAGGGAAGAGGGAGAGAGAGAGTAGGGCATGAGAACATTAAAGACCAGAAATATCTTTCTAACCTGGTGTCTCCAAGAAGGGGCTGGAGTGATAGAGGCCATTGTCCCCACAGGCCCTGCACCCTCCACTGTGCTGGCTCAAGATCTGCACTTTCTTACCTATTTCAAAGTGTGAAGAGAGGTCACAAAGCCGGAGACTGCCAAGAAGTAATCAAAGAAGCTGTGGATGTGATTGCTCTACATTCTTGCAACTTTTTGGAGGCTTCCTTACCTGGAAGCAGGAACTATGTATTGCAAGTGAAATAAATGGGAACCTCCACCAGATTGCAAGTTAACTATGAATGAATGGACTGTGACGCTGTCATGCATGAATGGGGATCAGAGACAATAGCTTACAATTCAAGTTACTCTTAAGACACCAATCAGACAAGCTCAGTTGCAGGTAACATGCTTACCCTGGCTACACTACCCAGTGGTCCTAGGCCCGAAACATTGGAGCCATCTGGGCTCCACTGACCGCTGGCCCATAGACAGAGAAGTTTTTCCCTGAGATATTCCCTCTGAAAGATTCTGACTTGTATAAAGAGAACCTGAAACTGACTACAGTAAATCCAACCAACAGCGACAGTTAGAGAAACTATGCTGTCCTCTGAATCTAGGAGCTGCAGTTGATTGAGATCCAAAGTTTGGGGAAGAAGATAGCCAGGATACCCCAGACCCTTTAGATAGTCTGCTGAAGTGGAGTGGCAAAACAACTATGGGAAACTTTAAGAAGGCTCAGGCAGAGGACGAGTCCCTGAGAGAAGCCTGAACAATAGTTGCAATGGTAGATGGGAATCCTTTGAGCAACTTTCCCATATTTCATAGTTATGAATAACTTATTGTATAGGGTGTCCAGGGAAAGCTTGGAGGGGAGGAGGTAGAACAACGGTTAGTTCTGCACTCTTATTACAGGCAGGTCATACAACAGCACACAGATACTTGTTAGGGGTTCATTTGGGGAAGGAGAAGACCTGGGAAGTATCCTGACCCACTTTTTCTGTCCTGGTACATATAAACATGTAACCCTTATTTGGCAGTCCTGTCTGACCTGCCAGCTGAGTAGCCTAGCAAGGGTTCCACCTAACCCTCTTGTGCCTATGCCCATTGTGGCTTTCCCAGAGTCCCAAGGAGATACAGTGACAATTCATTCCGCCTGTTAGTACAATCCTCCATTCTCAGCATCCTGGATTATTGCAACATCATTTATCTAGGCTCCATGAAGAAAACCACCAGGAGACTAAAACTGATTCAGAACACCGCCGTCCGTCTTATATTTGGCTTAAACAAATGGGAACACATCACCCCTTTCTACCATAAACTGCACTGGCTGCCATTTGAATCCAGAGTCCTATTCAAGTTCGCATGCCTCTGCTACAAAACTGTATTTGGTCTATCCCCAAGCTACCTCAATCCTCACTTCAAGATAAGAACTCTCGCAGAATTCATCTGTTCGCCTTCCCCTCCCTAAAATTATGTCACCTCAAAAGGTTCCTTGACAAAACCTTCTCCTTCCAGGCAGCCAAACTAAACTCATTGCTAGCCCAAATTGTACTTGACGCCCTCACCTACCTTGACTTCAGAAAAAAAACTCAAAACTCACTTATTCCATGGACAGAACCCCTAACACACCCTCTCACTTCTTCAACTTCCCTCAATACACGTGAACCTCCACCTTCCCCTCTTATTGTACCCACCAAACCAATTAACTTCAATGACCGGTATTTTCCTGTAAATAAAATTTTACCTTCTTATTGTACACTCTTGTATATTCCTGTTAACTTCAATGACCTGTACATTCCTAAAATGTTAATTCCAATGTTTTTATAGTTTGTAATCTTAATTAATTGCTGTGAACCGCCTAGAACTCTCTGGGTATGGCGGTATACAAAATAAAGTTATTATTATTATTATTGTTGACACCCCATTTATTATAGGGTGGCTATGGACTTTATGGGGCAATTTGAACACAACCACTCGAGGCAATAATTACATTTTAGTTATCTTGGATTATGCCACCCACTATCCAGAGGTCATTGCCTTGCATAATGGTAAAATTATGTCCTTGCCTGATAATTTTCTTTCCTTTAGTCACAGCAGATGAATCCAGAGACTAGTGAGATTACGTCCATCAACCAGCAGGTGGACCTAGAGACCACTGAGTTGTCCTCAGGTATATCTTGGATGCACAGCCTCCTGGCCAACCAGTATAGGTCTTCTCAAAGCAGTTGAAATAAAGCACTTACAGGCATGAGACATATGAAACATACGCAGCTCCTTTCCCTCACATGTGCTACCCGAACCACTGATGCTTTAAACTCGAGAATGCAATTTCAGCCGAAAGGCATGCCCAAACCGCGCCCGAGAGCAACAAACCCCGCAACAGGGTGGGCTCTGGATTCATCTGCTGTGACTAAAGGGGAAAAAAATTATCAGGTAAGGATATAATTTTACCTTCCTTGTCATCCGGAGACTAATAGGATGAATCCAGAGACTAGTAAGATGTACCAAAGCAGTCCAAATGTAGGGAGGGAAATAAACAAGCGAACGTAAAATCCCCTGTCCCCAAATCTTGCCCTGCAGCACACATCCAAGGAGATATGAAATTCCAGAGAGTATGTATCCCACGATCATACAGAGGCTAACCCCCATAGCACATGTGAGCAGGAGCAATCCTCGCCTGAGAGCACCACGCTACAGAATTCACAGCTACAGTGCCCCTTCACGAATAGTATGAGTGCAAAGCAGCATCCTATCGTGACTCCACATCTAACTGAAGCCCTCTCAAAGCACAAAGTCCATAGGGCACCCACAGGAGGCAACTGCTGACCAAAGTCAAGAAGAATGCCAGAGGAGAGGTAAGGCATCCCCTTGTAGCCAGACACTATTCTGTACCCGGACTATGAGGTGTCAAGTGGCTTTCCCAGAGTCCCAAGGAGATACAGTGATAACCTCAGGCACTGAGGTAGCTGATCCAACCTCTAGTCCACTCCTCCACATGTATGAACCAAGAAGGAGTGGAAAGAATAAACTCTGAGCAAGAAAGAAAGAGCTGTAAAATAGCCAGCATCTAGCCTAGCCACAGCTAACTGTCAGCCAGCCGGCACTAAACAAGGTACACTAGACCGTAAGTGAAATGGCACCCAGCCAAGGCTAACCAACCGCCCATGCGGCGGTGTTTGGGGTTGGCTGGTCAGTGGCAGTAAAGGCAGCAATGTCAGAGGCGGAGCCCGCTGTAGGGATTCGGGTAACTTGTTCCAAGCATAAAGTGCAGCAAGGCAGAAGGGACGAAATCTGGAGTTGGCAGCCGAAGAGAAGAGCACAGAAAGGAAGGACTTACCAGCTGAGCAGAGCTCATGGGGGGGGGGAATCATAGGGGTAGATAAGTGAAGAGAGATAGTGAGAGGCAGCTGAGTGAGTGCATTTGTATGTAAGTAAGAAGAGTTTGAATTGTATTTGGAAATGGATGGGAAGCCAATGAAGTGACTTTAGGAGAGGGGTGATGTGAGGTAGATCTGGGAGTTATCAACACAGAGGTCTTCCTGGAAGTCGTGGGAGGAGATCAGCGCTCCAAGTGAACACGTGTAGATTGAGAAAAGGAGCAGTCCCAGGACAGAGATACCCCAATTGATAGCGGGAAGGCTGTGGAGGATGAACCACCATTGCATACACTGAAGGTGCGATGGGAGAGATAGGAAGAAAACCAGGAGAGGATAGAACCCTGGAATTCCAACAAGGACAGCGTATCAAGGAGTGGACAATGATTAACAGTATCAAAGGTGGCAGACAGTCAAGAAGGATAAGGATCTCTCCAAGAAGGCTCTTGGATCTCTCCAAGAACAGGTAATTGGAAACTTAATTTCTGTCAAATCCAGAGAGGCTAGAAGTTCCCCCAGTGCCACCGAAGCTATGACCAAACGCAGAAGTCTCCATGTGGAGCGGCAAGAAAGAAGAAACAGAGTCTGGAGTTGGCAATGGAGAAGGGTACAGATAAAAAGGACTAATCCGATGAACAGCGTTAACGGGAGGGAGTTCACTGTTCCAAATAAATTATTTTTGTAAGTCCTGGTTGTGGTTACTTGACCTAAGGAGCTGATTGGTGCCCACAGACTGTGTGTTAGTGAGACCAGGGTTACATTTACATTTTGTTTGTTTAGCAGTCCTCTGAATATGAGATTTTCTCATTGTTTAATTACTAGTATCTTATGTCAACAGGCAGGGAGGCACCAAGTGTTCCCTGTTGAAACTTGAGGCCCAGTTGTCTTGCTGGGCAGAAGTCTACCTACAAGCTCTATCAGCAGCACATGTAGTGGGAATGGACAATGTGCAGGCCAACTATCTTAGCCGACAGACCCTAGGACACAGCTCTTTTGAAGAGCACACTATTTAGCATGACTTTTCTTCCATGTCATAAGGACCAACCTAATTTAGTCCTACTTCTACCCAATGCAGATTTATAGTTCCGATTATTCTATGGATATAAGGAGCAACAAAGGAAAATAAGTGCTACAAATCCATCATTTATCGGGGTAAAGCCAGAACTGGACCATCCTGCTCCCTACAAGAGGAAGCCAGGTGGCAACCTTTACTTTTGTCTTGCATCTCACCTACCAATAGACAGGGGTTAGACTAGAGGTACGATATAATGCAGCAGGGACAGGACTGAAGAAGGGAAGAACCTGCTCTTGTAGCGAGTAAGAAAGTGGGGTGCTCGAGTTGCCGAGAATTACCTCGCTGCTGGACAGTATATACCTCTAGCGATCCGGTCGTAGCACCGAAATCACAGTGGCAGCTAGATTCCTTAGGTTGCCAAGTGAACCAGCGGCATTACCGGAAGTGACGCGATGCAGAGCGCTACGTTGTTTTCGTGCTCGGCTGGGAACAGGGGCGGCTGTTTCTTCCACCCGAGAGTTGTTTGCCCCCCCCCCCCTTTTTTTTTTTTTTTTTTTTAATTGTTAATATCTCCAGGTTTTCTCCTGTTCCACTATCTTTGGAAAAGTGCACGGAGCGTTCGTTGGCTGAGAAGTACTAATGTTTTTGTGTTTTTCGCACCTCTGGAAAGAACGTTAAATGCGTTTGGCCCAATTGACAGACGCCCAAGTGTCAGTTAGTTCGTGGCTTCTGAACCTATTTTTATTTAAACACGTTAAGCGTGATTTTCCCGTGGTGTGTGTTGGTTTTTACAAACATGAGCAGCAGATGAGTCTCCAGTGAGCTTTCTTGAAGGGAGGGGGGGGGGGAGGAGCTGCTTGGTTTTGGCGGGGGATTTGACTGCTGCACGGTAGCAAGGCATTTTCTGTGGGTGTGTGAACACGCTTATGCCGGGTGTATCATGTCGTAAGTATTAACTTTCACCATAGCCTTGTTCCTTTTCGAAAAATAACTGTTCTTCAAGTGCACTTAGTAAAATGTCATAGATTTGAAGTGGTGACAGGGACTAGAGAATTGTGTAAGATGCTTTTATAACACCAGTGTAATTCATAACATCAGTGTAATGCTTTTATAACATTCAGTGTAATTCAAGCCCCTTTCCCTGTCTTTTAGGACGTGAACATTTTTGTTGTTGTTTTTCCATCCCTCTTCTTGAACCACATTGCATTAGGGACTACTGTCAGCTAGGTATGTCGCTGTTAGTCGCTATACTGCTAATATGTCACTAATTACAGTACTTACAGTAATTACAGTGTACTCACACATATTCCCCTGCACAGCGTCTCGCTAAAAGCTAAGTACTTTTAGTATATAGAATTTAACCACAAAGTAATACGCAAGAAGTGTGCATATATTTATATATATAAAAAAATATACTAGTTCCAATGAGGAGTGGGAGCGTAAAGCCATGCCCTATGAGAATGCTGGAGTGTGTGGTGGCCCGCTGAGGAACAGTAAACTAAAGAAAACTAAACTATAAAGGTGGAGGAAAGGTGGTAATGCTGTGAGATAATTTCTCTCAGCTGAATTGTTTAGCATCTATATTGGTTTGAACCTTCATCCAAAAACATTATTAGATAGTGCTGAGGTTTACATACTAATTACAGTAAGGCACAGTAATAGTACCAAAGTCATACTTAAAGTTATGGTGCTATATCAATTAATTGTATATAATATTGTTGAATAAAGTAAATACTATGTGAAGTTTTCAGCCTGAGGCAAAATCCTTGGGCAACTGCCTTAATAATTGTCCTCACTGTCTGTAGAAAGTCTCATTATATTGTCTCAATTCAAGACCATTCGTCACACCTCATTTGATCTCCTCCCACATCCTGGGGGAGTGAGGGCATCCCTACTTTTATGAGGGAGTCAGGGATTGTAAGGGTCATAGTGCTCAAGAAAGACTGGTTTGCTCCCAGTGCCCCTTGATATGGCAAGACCCTCCTGTTGGTAGCTCTGGTTGCAGAATTTTGAGATCTGCAGAGGTGTATAGTAACACTCACTTCACTAGGGGGTAATGTAGACATTGGGACCTTAACTTCCATTGAGAGCATCTTATATAGAATGTTTGGAATCATAAGTTGTGAATTATACACAGCCCTTAGGCTACACGTTATATACAGTATAAGAAAACTACTGTATATTCCCAGGGTTTTAGACATACTTGGTTGGAACACAAGAGAGACTTTATATGTAGCCTTTATTGGGGTGAAGATTTTCCCAGAGGGTAGACGAAAATAGTGTATATGCAGGAAAATAAAGATACTGTATTTAGCTGAATGGAGTAGAGCAGATGTCCAAGGTCCTCACTGAATGAGCCATAGAAAATCTCCAAAATGCTCCATACATTCCAAGGGATACTGTAAAAATGCTTTTTAAGTATTTCTCCCAAATAAAATATTTACAAAAGAAAAAGTGAAAGTAGCATAAGTTACATAGGGGTCCTTTTACTAAGGTGCGCTAGCCGTTTTAGCACACGCTAAATTCTAATGCATCCATTATAGTCTATGGACTATTAGCATTTAGCGCGCGCTAATATTTAGAGCACGCTAAATCGGTTAATACACCTTAGTAAAAGAGGTGGATAGTGCAGTACAAGAGAAGAGCTTATGAGGATGGCAACTACTTTATCTTCTACTCCTGGGGGTTGTGTCTGCATACTGTATTTTGTTTTTGAAAATTCTGTCCATAGTTTTTAAAAGTTCTGTATTCTTTATGGGGCTGATGCAGAAAGGCCAGTATCCTTTTTCCATCATGGCCAATCCATTAAATTTAATGTGTCATTTGGATGCCCACTCTTTCAATTTGTTAAGGTCTGCCTGCATTTTTTTTTAACAGTCTGCATGCGTTTTAACAGCTTTGAACAGTTTAGTGTCATCTGAAAATTTAATTACCTCACTCATCGTTCCAATTTCCATATCATTTATAAATATGTTAAATAGCACTGGTCCTAGTGCAAATCCCTGCAGCACTCCACTATTTACCCTCCTCTGTTTTCTGTCCAATAACCAATTCCTAATCCACAACAAAACATTCTTGTACAATTCCACTTTATTCTGGGACCAGTGGTTATTTCTATCTACCTGCCAGGATCTGTAGAAAGCATTAAAACTTCAGAGGCTTTTACCCCCTCCCCCTCCCCCTCATACCTCATCACTGAGCATGCTCCTCTGCTCACCAGTTCTTCTTCCTACAGGCCAGGATATAGGAGCTTATCTTTTCTGCTCATGTTTAATTTCATGGTATTTAAGTATCGTATTTTTCAGACCATAAGACGCACCCACCCAAACAGCCTACTGTAACCCCCAAAACAGAACCGGCCAGGTGTTTGGTAACTCTGAACTCTTCATATCGGAGGGCGTGTCGGGGCAGAGAGTGTATGTTTTTGCACTAACTAATTAATATGTCTGCATATTCCTCACTAACTGGCTAGTGAATAGTTAAGGCAGGAGCCCTTACTGCCTACAAAATGGGTGGTGGTAAGCGATCATGCAATAATTTTTTTTAAATGGTTGCACACTAATGGCAATGTTAGCACATAGCCATTATCACAAAAAAATAAAGCATTTTTACGACAGCAGAGAAATGATGTGGAAAGACCTGCATAAGAGTACATTAAGGCCACATTAAAGCCACATTTACTGCAGCTTAGTAAAAGGATCCCTTATTGTTTCATATGTTGAATGGCATGGTAAACGAGTATCTTCTCACTATACTGCTTGTTAGCTTGAATACAGGATTTAGGAAAGTGATGTGCTTGAGATCATTCAATAAGTGTTGGGCATAGTATTCAAAGCAGAGTCTGAATTTCAGAACTCGAGCCTTACCCATTATGTTGCACTGTTAGTTCTTGGCTGGCTGTGATTATGTAGTATACTTATGGACAGCTGGAGGGCAGAAAGTATTAGAAGTATTCAACTTTCTTTTTCTAGCTTTGCCATTGACAGCTGAGTATTTAGTGCAAGAGAGCCTATATTGAAGGGTGGGATAGCCCTTGGTATGCTCTGAATAGCTCTAGTACTGAAGGCTAGAAAATGGATTTCTTTGCCATTTGAACTTCTGATGGAAATTCAGTGGGGGTTTTTTTTTGTAAAACAGTAGAATCTTATGTTTTATGAAGAGAATAATCACATTTTTTAAACGTTTTTATTGCTTTGGATTTCTGTGCATTGTAGCATTACAGTGCAGTAAAGATATGTATGGTAAGTTATTTTCAGAACTTTTTTTTAATGCTCATTTTATCTCAGTATTTTCTAAACAAAAGATTTCCTTTGTAGAGTACATACAGGAGTTTTTGTTGTTGGGGTTTTGGTTTTTTTTTTTCAATATCTACTGTGCCTCTCCATATTCTGCCTTTTTCTCTTTCTGTCTCCTTTGATTAGCAGTGCTGACACTACTCATTAGTCAGCAGAATCTGCTATTGTAATGGTATCATTTCTTCTCCCTTTCCAGGCCTGAGTATGTTTCAGTGGCATACTCATGCTGTCCAGTCCCAGTGGAAAGAACAACCTGTCTCCCATGTCGCAGCACTATACATCATAGGGGTGGCCCTGCAGCGATACTATGGGCTAGTTTTACTAAGGTGTGCTATGCGTTTTAGCGCACGCTAAATCTACGTGTGCATTAAACACTAACGCACCCATTATAAGTCTATGGACGTGCTAGTGCGCTAACGCACCTTTGTAAAAGAGGGGGTATGTTTTATAGCCTGTTTACATTAACGGGTGCTAGAATATATATGTGTGTGTGTGTGTCTATCTTTATTTCTTTTTCTCTCTCCTTAGCCGCTGTCTGTGTTTTTTTTTTTTGGGGGGGGGGTTTCCTTGGCTGTCCACAACCACCCCTTGCCTGCTCCCCATCCATTATCCCTTCCTTTTACCTCCCCTGTGTCCTCCACCACTCCATCACTGCTCATCTTATCCAGCAGCAGCCCCTTTGTTTTACCTCCCCCCTGTCCATCATCACCTTCTTCCTGCTCCCCCTGCACGGTCTAGTCACTGGCCTCATTAACAATTTAAAGCAGCTGTAAAATAACCCTTAGCATATCCTCATAAGCAAAATACAAAATATCAAACCATAACCAACCTACCGCATCACTGCTTATCCTCTCCTGTATTGCATCGCAAATGGCAATGTGCCTGGTGAACCCTTTCAGCCTCGGCTACATTGGGAATGCTCCAGACTGTGTTATAACTCTTCCTTTCCCATCTCACCTCCTGAGAGTGAAAAGGAGAGTGTTTTGGACTTTTAAAAAGACCCCGGGGGAAGTTCTGAAGTGGAATTTTTGTTGTTAGTATGTGCAGAGAGGGAAGGTATAGTCCACGACACCAGGATGTTAACTTTGTAGTTGCGGCCATTTTGAAGATCGTTCTGCCCTGCTCCTTGCCTTAGTATATTTTTAAGTTGAAAGACACGGCGGCGGCGGCTCCTCTCAAGATCCCCGACTGCATCGGACTTCTGACGCAGGTGGGGATCCTGAGAGTAGCCGCTGCCTCGTCTTTCAACTTAAAAATATAGTAAGGCAAGGAGCAGGGCAGATCGAAGAACAGCACGGCTGACAGCCGCCACGTCCGACATCCGCCTCGGGGGAGACAGCCGCCGCGTCCGACATCCACCTCGGGGGAAGAGAGAGGACTTCAGGCAAGGAGCAGGGCAGACCAAAAAACAGCACGGGCCGATAGCCGCCGTGTCCGACATCCGCCTCGGGGGAGGAGAGAGAGTGTTTCGTGCGCATGCGCACTCCTACCTGAGGTGCCCTACATCTCACGGAAAACGGATGCACGCGATGGGAGTGCGCATGCGTTTTATTATATTATATATATATATATATATATATATATATATATATATATATATATAAGCAGTACAGCTCTTTTTAAAGAATGTTAAAACTGTTTAATGTTTTAACAAGATATTTCCAGTGGTGTGTTTTTTGTTTTTTTTTAACAGAGTTAAAAGATCACTGAAGTTGGATGCAGCTGAAAACAAAAATGTAAGCATTTTGTCAATTTCTGTATTTAGAGTCATGAGAAATGTATAGAGGAAAAAGAGTTTTGTCTAGTAACTAGCCTGAAAGACCAGATGGTCTAAAAATCCATCTCCAGCTCTGATTCATTATTAAAGATTACAAAAGAAATGTTACTTCCCTTTACAACTGGATATGGATGATATTGTTCCTTCACTAGAACAGTATTCAAACATCATGTAATATGGATTTAAGGATTAGTAACATTTGGTGGTTGAACAGATGACATAGTGGACCAGAAAGATGACTGACTCATGATCAGGGTTCTCGTTCGATGGATTTTCACTATCCTGTTAGATTTCAGCTAGCAGCTGACTTGGGGGATACCAGAAAGGATTATGTCACTGACAAGCTGAGATACTTTTGACAAATTCAAATCAGTCTTTGTGCTGTGGTTCCACAAAGGTCAGCTTTGTTTATAAAAAGGATATTTAACTAAGTCCAGATCTGCAGATAAAATTTATAGTAAATGTTTTACCATACTTACTCTCTCAGACAGTTGGCTCATTAATAAAGCATATTACTATGCATGGGAACAAAGCCATGCTACCTTAATAATTCAGACTCTCCATTCCTGCAAGAACAGTTATAGTAAATGACTGAAGTCCATGCCTCTATGAACTTAAGAAAGTCTCCATACAATACTCTCATTGCCAGACAGATAAACTCTTAGGAGGTCCTGACTACTCAGTACCTTGGTTAAGGAAGACTTGTTACTCATAATCCTCAAAGGTAATAAGATAGAGATGACCTGAGAAATGAGAAGCATTTTGGTTGTTCTGCATGAATCATGTAGGAGCATTTGGAAAGCCCAGGCTAGGATTCTGTCGAGAGAATGAAAATTTCCTTGATGTTACAGGCGCTGTGTAGAGGAGATATCTCCTGCAGAATCTGACTGAATTCTATAAGGCTTACACAAATGTGAATTTCATGAGCTGTTAGGCACTGGCTCAAATCAGCATATCAAAAATGTATAGGAGCTCCTGCATTGGATTGTATATAATAAAGAATGTGGATGATATAACAGTCACAGTGGAGGTACAACTATAGGCCTTCAAGAGTGATGGAGGGGGGATTTTGCAATTGTGGGATATAGGTTGTTTGGTAGAAAGAAGTTAAGACATCAGGTACGATAAGTATCACAGGACAAAGGGGAATTTATTTATGCTTCTATACTACCTGGATAAATCTCAAGTGGGCAAACCTTGTCTACAGCTGACGGGACTCTTTCTTTGCATATGGGACTTCTACGTGGACTCACTCCAAAATAAAGCTGGAAGTAAGACATTTAAAATGGAATTTCTGAATCACTGATCTCAGGCTTCAAATGGGGAAAATCTGTCACAATAAATCTGCTTAAACTGTTTTGTTGGGAGCAGAGATTGGAGGGGGGGATAGGGATAGGGAGGGCAAAGGATGGATGTTTGAAAGTTATATTGTCTCAATTTCTTTGAGTCATGTTATCTTATTTTTACAGATATTTGTTAAACTAAGGCATCAATAAAGAATTTAAATAAAAATCTGATTCATTAGGATAGCTGTACATTGTCTTTCACTGCGAGAAGAAACCATGTGGATGTTATAGTCTACAACTATAGAATGAAAAAGCGAAATGAAAACAAGTATTTATGTCAAAAAGATAGCTATTAATCTTTGCTATGCTAATCTGATGTAATTAAGCAAAAAATATCAACCCCACAATAAACTTCAACAATTTCTATCACTATGAAATGAAAATTACTGTTGCTCTTAATTTTACAAATGTAGTCATTTTGTTTTCCCAATGCCAAAAGCTTTCAGAATGTACAACCTTTATTATTGCTTCAGACTAACAGGAGGCATGGGCACCAGTATCGGAAGAAAGGCCACTGGCAAAAGGGATAGGCTAACTAAATCCATGGTGGTGGTGGTGGGGATATTCCCTTTTACACATTCTCATAGATACATGTCTATACCCTACCACTAGATAACAAATATATATCCCATACCATTTATACCCTGTATCTCCCTTCCCTCAACTACACAACTGCGGCCAACAACTAAGACACACTGTACTATTAGGGACATTTTCAAAATGCAAAAACGTCAAAAAAATAAGCACATGAATGTTTTTCTCTGCAAAACATCCAAGTGCCAATAATTAAAACAAAGAACATAGACATTTTGCAGGATGTTCACTCTCCAAAATGTCAAGCTCAGAAAAGGGCATGTTAGAGGCATGTTTTGGCTGGGCTGTGGGCTGGGTTAGACTTGGACGTTTTGCGGCAATAATCAAACATTTTGCAGGATGTCCTAGATGGAACTTTGACGTTCCAAACTAGACCTGTTTTAGAAGTGTCGTAAGTGCCAAAAAGATACACTGACTAGATGACCACTGGATGGATAAGGATTGACCCTCTCACACTCTCCCAGTAGTCATTAACCCTCCCACCCACCCCCAAAATATGAATAAAACAGTAGATACCTATCTCTAGAATAGCATCATCTGGTATGGGAAAGGTTAGTAGAGCATCACCCAGTATCTTAAATAGCCTGGTGGGTGGGCTAATGAGCCATAGAGAGAAGGACCAAGGCTCATAAGACACTCGGATCTTATTCTGGAGATTGTGCTCTGGTTGGTTGTTGGTCAGCAAGGCAGATCTTGGTACTCAAGGCTTTTGATGTAAGGCTTTTACAATGCTGCAAGGCAGATGTTTGCTATTAGGCAATACTGTCTTCTGGCTAAAAGTATCCTTAAGTGTTTCTTGTAGGTCTTGCTAGTAGGATGCTCTTCAGTGTATGCTGAGGAGATTGCGCAGAGTCCTACATTTCCTGGTTATATACAGTTCTGATCATGTCAGGTTACATGTTCTCCATTTGATAGTGGAAATAGCATCGTAGGTGCTTACACTGAGAAGGAGATGATTGTGTGGATTGGTGGCCTCTAGAGTCAGGAAGTACCTTCTGGGCTAAGCACTCTTTCATTCAAAGATCTAATGGCCTTTGAGCAGAGGCTTATGCGACTTGTTACGTTCAGAAGTACAGGAGTACAGGGTATATTGAGGGCTGAAGTAAAAGTGCAGCTTAAGATTGGTGAAACAATGATCTGTTGGGGATTTGGTGGTGTTTGAAAGCCCTTGAGTGGATCTTGTGGACATAAATGCTTTGAACTATGATTTTTATTGCATATATAAGATAAGATATGAGACTTTCTTCATACAATCACCAAATTGGAGATTGTAAATATCCACAAACTTTATTTCAAAGTATTCTTTAAATGAAATAATTCCTTGAACAGTTATCTTACGAGAGGTTTTTTTTCTGACTAATGATAGGATTAATGCCTAATTGAGATCGATATTGGTCCAAGCTAAGGCAAGTGACTGAGGTCTTTTTTTTTTCAACTTTTGAAGTTTTGCTCTTTTTTTAGTTTATTAAGTTGGTGGATCCACAATTAAATAAGCACTTTTTTGTGCTTTGTTACATGCCACTTGTCTGGAGTGGCCTGGTGGATGATGACGAGGAAGGAAAAATGTAATCTTAACTGCTAATGTCTTTTCTTGAGTCCTATCGGATCAGTCTAGGGATGTACCATGTTTGTCTGTGCAGCAGTGCCAAATCGTGCGCCTGCTCGTGCTTCTCAGCAGCCAAAGACACTCACAGCAGCCAGTTGACAGCTGAGAGAGAATAAAGCATGGAGGCTCTGGTCCCTGTAAGTCCTGACATTAGCAAGACAGGTGAAGTGAGATACATCCCAAGATAAGTCCTGGCATTGGACAGGTGAAGGGGGATGGGAAAAGGACAAAGATCACTTTGCTCTTTACAGAAAAACTGCCCTCAACCCCTGCAACTGACATCTACCTTATCTATCTCTGCAGATGATAGAAACAGTAGATTAACTATGGAAAGATATTTCACCATTAACTGAAGAACATGCAAAGATGGAGAAATACGCTGTTTTATGAGTTCAATTAGCTACTGTAGGAATAAAACTAGAGAAAAAGCAACAGGTCCTGAGGCTGTGGGCTAGCTGTGGTTTTACACCAAGGCCCACCCAGCCAGATACCATAAAGAGATAAACAGACTGTGGTCAGAAGACAGAATTCTCAGAAGAAAGAATTCATAAGAAATATCTAATGGAAAGTATCGGAGATGTTTAGAGTTGGGAGGGGGGCTTGTGCTCGGAAATACTAATATGGTGGGGAAACAGGCATTTCGGGGAAAAGGTAGGCTTTACGGAAAACAGAGTAAAACATATAACATGACGTAGATAAGAATAGCCAATAAATGAATATAGTTAGGCAGTAATGCATAAATGAATAGCCAATAAGGATGTATCATGTGATGTAAACCAACGTGGTGTTGGCCACTAAGAAATGTATAAAAACCAGGCCTTTAGGAGCCAGAGGTCAGAACAGACATCAGAGGACCTCTAGGCCTAGAGGTCACCTTCTGTATCACCTTCTGTTACACTATATACTATATGATCTATTCTTGTAAGCTGTTATTGATTGGTAAAATAAATATATACTTATTGAAGCCAGTATATAGTGTTCGAGGTCTCATTCGAGGTAGGCCTAGACAGCGGCCTATCTACCTCACAGCGGGGCAGGAACTTGGAAAGTTCGCTCCTGCCCGCTGCACCTCCACCGATGATCAGCAGTAGAAGTATAAGGCTAGGACAAGAAGGGCGGCAGGATGTAGAGCCTGGTGGCGGCCTGCAATAATTTTGGAAGGGGGTGTATTGGCTCAAATTTAAACTGGGACCCCCATTTTTGGGCCAATTTGTTAGCCCCAAAATCCCAGTTTATATTCGAGTATATATGGTAAAATTCTGTTGGACAGTATATATACAGTATAATACCCTAGACTGGGAAAAGCAAATAGGAAATGTGTTATATATTGTTAAGAGATATAACTGAGTCAGGGTGTGTGTAATGGAATCCTGAAAATATTGAGAACTGTACTTGATTTTAATTTGAATTGCTTTTTAGTAGCTACATTGTACGTATTTTATCCCTTTAGATTATTCAGAATTTGATATACTGTACTACATTCGGAGTACCATCATTGTAGCTTACCATTTAAAGCTATAATTTGTAAGTCCTAAAGCAGGAAAAGAAATTGTACCTCCCTATATAAAAGAGCAAAGGAAAAGATAGAAGGAATTAGAATCTATTAACTTACAATGTATTTATTATTTCTCTTTTTCTGCAGACCTATAGGTTAATGTATAGCAAGGCTACTGTGGTTGACTCAAATTGGGAACCGATGCTCTCATTTATTGCTCCTGTTAAGACCCTTTAACGGGATGGATCAAAGAAGTTCATGTTCTTGTCCTGGAGGCACATCAAGCAGGTTTGGTGTCCAGGATTTCTGTAATGATTATGCATAAAATAAATTTGCATGCAGTGGATTTATCTCATGCGTATTCATTGTATATAATTTGACATTTAAAATCAGACTGACTGGAGTTTAAATACCTACATGATATAGATATGCATGAGGTGAGTCTATTTCATTTGAAAGGAAGCTCCATTATGAGAGGGGACAGGATGAAGTTAAGAGGTGATAGTCTCAAGAGTAATCTAAGGAAATACTTTTTAACAGAAAGGGAAGTAGATGTATGGAATAGTCTCTCGCTAGAGGTGTAGAAACAAAACCCATATCTGAATTCAAGTAAGTATGGGACAGGCATGTGGGATCTCTAAGGAAGAGGCAAAGATAGTGGATGCTGCAGATGGGCAAACTAGATGGGCCATTTGGCCTTTATCTGCCGTCATGTTTCTATGTTTCTATGACTGGGTGTGCCTTAAGGATTATAGTGGTATATAGAAAGCTGCAATAGGTTGTTTATCATGTGGAATTTCAGTATCATTGTCTTTATTTCATTTCCATATTTATAATTTGTGCTTATTTAGTGTGGTTGTAATTTTTTGTAAACCACTTTGAATCTAGTTGGAGATGTAGCGGGTATATAAGACACCATTAGCATTAGTTCTTTTTGGTTTTGTGCACAGTAGTTCTCTAATGCTGTTTTGTCATAAATGCATGCTACCTACGTGAAATAGCATAAAACACAGGTACTGATCTATACATTGCAATTTAAAAATTGGCTCATCTGCTATTCATATATTGTGTGACGTGAAACTAGGAGTGGAAATGTCCTAAAAAAAGGTGGACACAATGGCTCAAAAAAACTCAATGACTCGACATGTACATGTTTCGGCCAAACTGGCCTGCCTCAGGAGTCTGGTGAGTCTTCAAACACAAAGATATATTAATCCAAGTGCTTGATGCATGAACGCACTGGGTTAAAGATGCAGTAGAAGTCACTTATCTGGAAAGGCGACCGCGAAGGATTGGGTTTTCATCTGAATGGAACTGATCCTTGGGCAGCGTTTGGAAACCTTATAGCTGTGAGAAGAAGCATGGATTTACAAGACTGTACCAGATAAGTGACTTCTACTGCACCTTTAACCCAGTGCTGCAAGTTTGTATTTGATTACTAGTAGCTGTATATCAGCGTTCATGCATCAAGCACTTGGATTAATGTATCTTTGTGTTTGAAGACTCGCCAGACTCCTGAGGCAGGCCAATTTGGCCGAAACATGTACATGTCGAGTCATTGAGTTTTTTGAGCCATTTTTGGATAAATAAAAAGTATATTTTAGAATCAAATTGTGTCCATGTTTTTTTAGGACGTTTCCACTCCTAGTTTCACGTCTTTGAGATTGTGGATTTGGTTCTCCTGTTTTATATTTTGTTTTTTATTCAGATATTGTATCCATGACATTATATGATTAAAATAAAGGTTTTTAATTTAATTTTGTTTTAATTTGGCAAGAAAATACCCATTTGGGTGTTTGTTAGTGATGGTTAGTATTTTGTAAGATGTCCTTGCACCATCCTGGCACTGAATAGACCAACTTTAGAAAATCAGCCACTTGATTCTAGTAACCACTTGATTCTAGGCTGCAATGGGTACCCCTGTCAGCTCTCTTTGATGCAGTATGCCACTTGGATATTTCCAGTGCTATTTTATTGACTTAAGTTCTCAGTTGGATTCAAGTCTGGTACTGGGTTGACCAATTGACGGCAGAGATCTTTTTGGATTTCTTCCAGAAAACAGCATATTTTGCTCAATGTCATGGGGATGTCACCTGGAAAGTTTTTCTGCTGATAGAATCATGCAGTTTTGCAGTATCTTTATGTATTCCTTGGAATTTTCTATGCAGTTGATGATTTGAAGATGTCCCAGCACACTTATCATTCAGTCTCAAGCTATGATCTTCAAGAAATGTGTGACGGACATATTCAAATGCTGACTTGCATTCTTCACCTGAAAATCACCTCCAAAGAGGCAAAAAGTGCCTTTTGTCACTACTTTTTCCCACAACTTGCAAAGCCATTTTGAGTACCTCCTTGCTCGACCTGTACTTCCTCTATGCCTCTGTCAACAACAGCTTCTTTTTGCTTTAGATCCCCTTAATCCATAGTCTAGATATCATCTACCCCCTGTAGATGAAGAAACTGCCACTCACTCCAAAGTTGTCTGCTGCCTAAGTAGTTGAGGTGATATGGTTAGAATTATGCAACTATAATTGGCTAAAGTTGGAGCCACTTTTGCTGCAGGATCCAATTCTTCTTAACTTTATTATTTGCTAAGTAGCAGACAAAATAAATGCATATCCAATGTACAAAACTTGTTGCATTTGAAAGAGGAGTGAACAATGAAGCACATACCTATGTATCTAGTTGACTGGGGGTTTTTTTCTCCCAGTACAGGTATTTGTATTTTAACTTCTTTCTATTTATTTTTATTGTAAACTGCTTAGACATTTGTTAAGTGGCATATCAAGATTTGAATAATTTATGATCCACCAAAACATCTACTGTTATGTGAAAAACTGCATACTGAAGCTCTAGAATAGCATTAAGATCTGTTTATTCCAGACTTTTATGTACCACTGTATTTATTTATTCAATTTTCTATACCGTTCTCCCAGGGGAGCTCAGAATGGTTTACATGAATTTATCCAGGTACTGAAGCATTTTTCCCTATCTGTCCAGGCGGGCTCACAATCTATCTAATGAACCTGTAGGTTGGGAATCGGTGGGTTTACCGTGGCAGAAATAAATCTGAAAACTATAGGAAACTAACTTTCATTTTAAAGAAATGTTTTGGCTCCTATTAAGTTCATAATGCTGTACATCTGAGGAAGAATATTTTAACTTTCTATGAGTTGCTATAAGCTAAAGCTCAGTTAAAATGAAGGAGGTGTATATTCAAAAATGATTTGTGTGGTTAGCTTCACAGTTAAGCACATAAGGTTCCTTTTATTAAGGTGAGCTAACCGATTTAGCACATGCTAATGATTAGTGCGCCCTAAATGCTAAGACATTCATTATATTCCTATGGGCATCTTAGCATTTAGCAGATGCTAAATCGGTTAGCGCACCTTAATAAAAGGACCCCATAAATTTTTGTCTCCAAGAATTTGGGGCGTGTGGCCATGTAATGTTTGGCCCAACAACTTGTTGTCCAGGCAAAGGTTATTTGGATATAAGTAGTAGAATTTGTTTTGGCTAAAGTTAACCAGAGAGTAATGCTATCAATTTCAGCTGAACTTTGTGCAGGCTAACTGAGGCCTTGTGCTGTATATACTTCACTATAAATCAAGAAATTTAAGCAAAAGAAAATCACATAAAGCTTGGGATAGTCTTATCTACTGATAACACCCGTAGACAGTTAAGAAAAAAATAGTGATTTTTTTTTCACCTCCTACCCCACTGTGCACACTCCTGTCAACTGCACCACTCCCCTTGCTTATTGGCTGTGTGCTTTCTGTGCTCAAAAGTCTTCTATTTGGCACCAGCACTACAGCTTACAGTGCCCGACTTCTGCTCCAGAGCACATACTCTCTGACCTGACCTATCATCCCCTACCCTGGTGAAACAAGACTTTTGAGCATTGATGGTACATGGCAGTTGTTTGGGGGAAGGCTGGGAACAACCAAAAAAGCAAAAGGGTCATGCTAGGTCTATAGGTTGCTGGAATGGGGGCAGCAGCCAAATCCATGCTGGCTGTATGGGGTAGGGATCAGCAGAGAGGGCATCCTGGATCTGAGAAGGGGGTAGCAAAGAGCATGCTGGATCTGGGAGGGAAGCAACAGAGAGAGCATACTGGATCTGTGTAGTGGGGTGTGAATGAGGCAGGGAGAAGGGGTGTTAGCTGAGATGGGGTGCAAGTGAGGTTGAGAGAAAAGTGTGTGTATGTGTGTGTCATGAAGAGCAGCCTGTTGACTTATGTGTATGCATCAGGGAGAAAGACCTGTTGGAGCGTGGGGTCCAATTTGGCTGTGTCAATTAACCAATTGGTTACTGTGTATACTTTTCTATGGGTCACACCAATTTTGCCATTTTTATTCACAATTGCCTTCAATGTTATACACAAGATTGACTTATGGCCTGGAGTTAATCCGATCACTTCTTTTGTCCTGTATTCAACAAGACAGATTGGGATAGACTGGAGTGGGCTTTGACAGCAATTCCAGTAGCTGGAACATAAGGACAGTGCCAAGCAGACTTCTACAGTCTAAGATCAATTATTTTATACCACATTCTTTGTTGGTATAAACATGAATTTGATAGTGTGTGTGATTTGTTTGGCAGACTGAATGGACTGTTAAGGTCTTTTATCCCAGGACAAGCAGGCATGATATTCTCACATGTGGGTGACGTCATCTACGGAGCCCCAGCGCGGACAGCTTTTCAAGCAAACTTGCTAGAAGTTTCAAGTTTGCACACTGCACCACGCATGTGCTAGCCTTCTTGCCACTAGAGGGCGCATCCCCACCTCGTGGTCCTCAGTTCTTTTTCATCCGCGGAGCCAGAAGCCCTGTGGAGAAATTGTGCTAAATTTGCCTTCTGTCGCCGCGGCTGTGTGGGGTTTTTTCGCACGGTCGCTGCGTTTTTTCGTCTCTTTTTGCTTTGTTTCTTTCTTTTTAAAAAAAAAAAAAAAAAAATCTTCGTATTCGTTACTACCGGGGGCTCCCGGTAGCCGTGGCCGAGGAACCTCGCTTGTTCCCGGCTCGCTTGTGGGCCCATGTCCCGGCCCGTAACGGGCTTTAAAAAGTGCGGGCGCTGTGAAAGACTCCTTTCGATTACTGACCCGCACAGGTGCTGTTTGAGGTGTTTGGGGCCCCAACACCCGACGGCATCCTGCGATAAGTGTGCCACCTTTCAGAAGCGGGCACTTAAACGCCGAAAGGCCCGTATGGCGGAACTTTTCTCTGTGGAGTCCCCGCCGGGGAAGGCCTCGAGTTCGGCCTCGGCTTCGGCCCCGGCCTTGACCTCGGCCTCGACATCGGCCTCGGCCTCAGCTTCGGGACCGTCGGCTTCGCCTCGGGCCTCGGTGCCTTCGAAGCAGCTGCCCTCTTCCAAGGCCTCGGGTAAGTCTCCGCTTCCCTCCTCAGCTCCATCTAAGAAGCCATCCTCGGGCTCGTCGGCGGGTGGGCCCGCCTCAGTGAAGCCCAAGTTGCCATCGTCCGCTGCCCCGAGGGAATACTCGAGACCGAGGTCGCCCTCTGAGGAGCAGCGGCAGGTCTTGCCGCAGGGGATGTCAATCCCCGTGTTCCAGGAATTGCTCCGGGCGTTAATCGCCTCGGAGCTCACCGGGGCCATTGACCAGCTGCACCAGGCTTCGGCCTCGGCAGCTTCGGCCTCGGAGGCTTCGGCCCCGGTGGCCCCGCAGTTGGCGACCTCGGTCTCGGGTACCGGGGCCTCGGTTCCCGAGGCGCCCACGGCTCGACCTCGGTGGTTCCCTCGGACCCGGCTTCGCGAGATCCGCCGGGGCGTAGTGTGCGCCCGAAGGACAAGGGGCGCCGAGTACGAAGACTTTCGTCCTCGTCCTCGGGGTCCTCGAGGGGTTCGTCTCCCTCGGGCAGGTCTCGAGCGAGGCGCAAGCCGAGGAAGGCTAAGAGGTCTCGGACCTCGCCTCGGCGGCGTGGTCGCTCGTCACCGGCCAGGGGCGGTGCCTTGCAAGTTCGGGATTTGCGGGTTGATAACCCCATTTTGTTCCGGTCTCCGGCCAGGGAGAGCTCTCGGGCTTCCTCGCCCGGGCCGAAGGGGCGGACCTCGGTGCCTCGGACCCCGGGGGGATCCCCGAGGGGTTCCTCCAGGCGCACCCGGTCTCCGACTCCGTCGAGGTCGCAGGACTGTGCCTCTTTGGGGTCGGGGTCGGGTAGGGAGCCCAGATACTCCAACCAGGCCTCTCCCTTCGGCTCTGCCGGGAAGTCTCGGTCTCCCTCTCCTCCTGCTAAACCCTCGTCCTTTACGAGGTTTGTGCAGGATATGGCTGCGGCTTTGGGTGTTGACTTGTCGGAAGGGTCCACTTACACCAAGGAGTTTTTGGAGGAGCAGGATCTCCCTGCCCCCCCCAGGGAGTCGCCGCGCCTTCCAATTAACAAGGTCCTCTGTCAGACCTTTCTGAGGAATCTTGAGGCTCCATTGACGGTCGCGGTGGTCCCCGCCAAAATGGAGTCTAAGTATCGCACCCTTCCCATCAAAGGGTTTGAGAAGGGCCAACTTTCCCATACTTCGCTCCTGGTGGAATCGGCGGTCAAGAAATCTCAGCCTTCCCGGGTCTCGGCGACGGTCCCGCCTAGTAGGGAGGGCCGGACCCTTGACAAATTTGGGCGCCGTCTCTATGCGAACTCTCTGATGGCGACCAGGGTCCTGAACTACGCCTTCTCGTACTCTTCCTTCCTCCGTACGATGGTGAAGGACCTCCCCTCCTTTCGGGAGGTGATGCCTGAGTCGCATAGGGACCGGTTCGCCACCTTTAGTTCCAACCTGACCCAGCTGCGCCTCTATTTATTCCACGCGGTTTATGATGCATTTGAACTCGCCTCGAGGGTGTCCGCCTGTGCAGTGGCCATGCGCCGGCTGGCGTGGCTCCGTACCCTCGAAATGGAGGCCAATTTGCAGGAACGCCTGGCTAATTTGCCTTGCGTTGGCGTGGAATTGTTTGATGACACTTTGGATGCGGCGACGGAGCGACTTTCCAAACAGGAACGCTCCTTGGCCTCTCTGGTGAAGCCGAAGCCTAAGGCGCCTGCTCAGCGCCCCTTCAGGCAGCCTCCGAGGAGATACCCTCAGAAGTCCACACCGGCCTTCTCCAGACCGCCCCCTCGAAGACAGCCCCAGCAGAGTAGAGGCGGCCCCTCTAAACCTGCCGCGCAGGGGGCCGCCAAGGCCGCGCCGTCCTTTTGACGGGATAGGCGGTTGGGGGCGGGCCCCCACCGCAATATCGAGCCACCCCCTCCCCATCGGGGGTCGGCGGACGGCCTTTGCCGGGGCCTGGTCGGTGATCACGTCGGACGCCTGGGTGCTCGGGATAATCTCAGACGGCTATTCGCTGAACTTCTCCTGTCCGCCTCCGGACTTGCCCCCCGGGGCTTGCCCTCCCAATCGGAACCAGCTGGCCCTTCTCCTGGAGGAAGCCAGCGCCTTGTTGAGCCTCAGGGCGGTCGAGGTGGTGCCTCGCGATCAGATGGGCCTGGGGTTTTACTCCCGTTACTTTTTGGTCCCAAAAAAGACCGGGGACTTGCGCCCCATTTTGGACCTCCGGAAGCTCAACAAGTTCCTGGTCCGAGAGAAGTTCCGTATGTTATCGCTCCCGGTTCTCTATCCTCTTTTGGAGGAGGGGGATTGGATGTGCTCCCTGGACTTGAAGGAAGCTTACACCCATGTTCCGGTGCATCCCGCTTGCCGCAGGTTCTTGCGGTTTCAGGTCGGGGATTTGCACCTGCAGTATCGGGTTCTTCCCTTCGGGCTGGCATCTTCCCCTCGGGTATTCACCAAGTGTATGGTGGTGGTGGCGGCGGCCCTGCGCTCGCGGGGTCTACAGGTCTTTCCCTATCTGGACGATTGGCTGATCAAAGCCCCGTCCAGGGAGGGGGTTATCTTAGCGACCCGACAGACTATCAGTCTTTTACAGGGCCTGGGGTTCGAAGTGAACTTCCCCAAGTCTCAATTGCGTCCGGCACAGTCTCTCCAGTTCATTGGAGCCGTGCTGGACACGGTTCGCCTTCGCGCTTTTCTCCCCCCGCCCCGGCGGGAGACTCTGCTTCGGTGGAGTCGTCATTGTCGAGGGCAATCACAGGTGTCGGCCCAGCACATGATGGTTTTGCTGGGTCACATGGCGTCGACGGTTCACGTCACGCCGTTCGCTCGCTTGCACCTGAGAATCGCGCAATGGACTCTGGCGTCGCAGTGGCGCCAGGATCGCGATCCGGTGTCTTCCCGGATATCAGTAACTCCTTGTTTACGTCGATCGCTCCGTTGGTGGACCGACTCTTCCAATTTGTCAGGGGGTTTGCTGTTTCGCGTTCCTCCTCACACCAAGGTCTTGACGACGGACTCTTCCGAGTACGCGTGGGGAGCGCACCTGGACGGTCTGAGGACGCAGGCTCTGTGGTCGGCCGAGGACCGTCGGTGCCACATCAATGTGCTGGAGCTTCGCGCCATTTTTCTGGCTGCGCGAGCTTTTGTCCACCTGCTGCACGACCAGGTAGTACTCGTGCGGACGGACAATCAGGTAGCGATGTACTATGTCAACAAGCAGGGGGGTACGGGCTCTTGGCCTCTATGCCAGGAGGCTCTCCGTCTTTGGGACTGGGCAATTTCCCAGAATATCTTCCTGCGGGCGGTCTACATTCAGGGAGAGCAGAACCAGCTGGCAGACAAACTCAGTCGTCTTCTCCAGCCGCACGAATGGTCTCTGAACTCCCGAGTACTTCGCGAGGTTTTCGACCGCTGGGGAACTCCTCAAGTGGATCTGTTTGCCTCTCCGGAGACTCGCAAGTTACCCCTCTATTGCTCTCGGATCTACTCTCCGGATCGTCTCGAAGCGGATGCCTTCCTCCTCGAATGGGAGGGGAGGTTCCTTTATGCGTTTCCACCGTTCCCTCTGATTTTGAGAACGCTGGTTCATCTCAGATCGGCCGGAGCCTCCATGATCCTCATTGCACCTCGGTGGCCAAGGCAGCCCTGGTTCTCCCTACTTCTTCAACTCAGTACCAGGGAACCTCTGCTTCTACCGGTGTTTCCCTCTCTGCTGTCTCAGAGTCGGGGTTCGCTGTTGCATCCCAATCTTCAGTCTTTACATCTGACTGCTTGGTTTCTCTCCCTCTGACTTCGGTTCCGGTGTCTCGGGCCGTGAGGGACGTTTTGGAGGCCTCGCGTAAGGTCTCGACTCGGCTTTGCTATACTCAGAAATGGACCAGGTTTTCATCCTGGTGTTCTTTGAATAGTCTGCAACCAGATTCGGTGCCTGTGGCTTCGCTTCTGGAATATCTTTTGCATTTGTCTGAGTCTGGCCTGAAAACGACTTCCATTCGGGTGCATCTCAGTGCCATTGCAGCATTCCATTGGCATCTTGAGGGTCGTTCTCTCTCTCTTCATCCTCTGGTGACACGTTTCATGAAGGGGCTAGTGAATATCCATCCTCCTCTGAAACCTCCTCCGGTGGTGTGGGATCTTAATGTGGTCTTGGCTCAGCTTATGAAGCCTCCCTTTGAACCCATCGACAAGTCGCATCTTAAGTTTCTTACTTGGAAAGTAGTCTTTTTGATTGCACTCACATCTGCTCGTCGAATCAGTGAGTTACAGTCCTTGGTTGCGGATCCTCCTTTCACGGTCTTTCATCATGATAAGGTGGTTCTCCGCACCCATCCAAAATTTTTACCTAAAGTTGTGTCTGATTTCCACCTCAATCAGTCTATTGTCCTTCCGGTGTTTTTTCCGAAGCCCCATTCTCATCCTGGTGAGGCGGCGCTTCATACCCTTGATTGTAAGAGGGCGTTGGCCTTTTATCTCCAACGCTCCAAGTCTTATCGGAAGGTTCCTCAATTATTTTTGTCCTTTGATCCTAATCGTTTGGGACACCCGGTTTCAAAGCGCACCTTGTCCAACTGGTTAGCTGCTTGCATTTCTTTTTGCTACGCTCAGGCTGGTCTCCCGCTTGCGGGTCGCGTTACGGGTCATAAAGTCCGGGCGATGGCAGCTTCTGTGGCTTTCCTCCGATCTACACCTATGGAGGACATTTGTAAAGCTGCCACTTGGTCTTCGGTTCATACGTTCACCTCCCACTACTGTCTGGATACTTTGTCCAGAAGCGACGGCCGGTTTGGCCAGTCGGTGTTACGTAACCTGTTTTCATAATTTGCCATCCTCCCACCTGCCCTTTTTTGGTTGGCTTGGAGGTCACCCACATGTGAGAATATCATGCCTGCTTGTCCTGGGATAAAGCACAGTTACTTACCGTAACAGGTGTTATCCAGGGACAGCAGGCATATATTCTCACAACCCGCCCACCTCCCCGGGGATGGCTTTCTTTGCTATGTTATGGAACTGAGGACCACGAGGTGGGGATGCGCCCTCTAGTGGCAAGAAGGCTAGCACATGCGTGGTGCAGTGTGCAAACTTGAAACTTCTAGCAAGTTTGCTTGAAAAGCTGTCCGCGCTGGGGCTCCGTAGATGACGTCACCCACATGTGAGAATATATGCCTGCTGTCCCTGGATAACACCTGTTACGGTAAGTAACTGTGCTTTATCTGCAGTCCTCTAGTATGTTACTTATCCAGTTAACTTTATAATTGCATATTCAGTGTTCCAACCTAAGTGCATAAGTTGATTGATGATCATTTTTCCACTGACTTGAAGCAGAATTCTTGCTGCTGAACATTGAATCCGAAGGTTTTCAAGTGGCAAATATCATTACAAACTTTCCTGTAAGGAGTGAAATATTGAAAGGCCTGATCTGCCATCACAATCTAGTCTATCTAATTAATTTCCTTTGCAGTTGATGTAAATATTAAACTCTAGCTCTTTTAATCATAAATACATTTTATGAAGTCTCTTATTTGTTTTGTTTAGATCAGTGGTTCTCAAACCTCTCTTGGGGGACCCCCCTCAGCCAGTTGGGTTTTCAGGGTATCCACAATGAACATTTGTAAGAGATTTGCATGTACTGCCTCCAATGCATGCAAATCTCTCTCATGAATATCCATTAAGGATCTCCTGAAAAATGGCTGGCTAGGGGTCCCCCAGGACAGGTTTGAGAACCACTGGTTTAGGAGCATAAGCTCCATAGAACAGGATCTGTCTCTTGTGTTTATTTGTACAGCATTGTGCATGTTGTAATGCAATAGACATTAATAGTAATAGTACCTGAGACTCCACTTGATTCCTGATTTTTGCCTCATTTTACAAATAATGATCCTCTGCTTATCTAATTTATCTAATGCTTTTCTGGAATGATTTTGCTGCTTTATTTGATTCATTGGACAGTGCTATTTTTTTTTTATTGTTATTTTTATTGCTCTTATTTTATATAGGAATATGACACAACACCTTGGAAGAAAAAAAAAGAATGGAATCAACATTTCTCCCCAACAACAGGAACCTGCAAAATTAGCTCATCTCCTTGTCCTAATGAAAAAGGCAATACACTAAGATTCAGAAAACAGGCTTCAAATGGTCAGTTAAACATTTTGCTCTTTGCTATCTAGAGGTGACGGAGCAAGGTGAATTATTGTACCATTGAAGAAACAAGTCTACCTATACAGTATATGGACCTGTTCTTTGCCTTAGTATTAATGCAAGTTGTATTTGCAATAAAGAGGTCATCTTTGAGGATTAACCAGGAGATAAATAGCCAGGAATGGTCTTTATTATTGAATCCTTGGTTTCAATCAAGTATGAATCCTATTTTATTGGAAATTTATACTCCTGGCTATAAAATCACCCATGTTTAATTGTGAATTAAAAAAGGTGGAGCTATAGCATTAATTCATGAGGAATTTTTTTGTGAGGTTCAGTTATTCAACTCTGTCTCCAATTCCAAATTAGAGATAATGATTTGAAGTATTTTAGATACCTTGTTGCATAATTCTTTGAGATGTATTTTATTATATTGCCCTCCAGGAAAGTGATCAGATCCTCAAATAGGATATGATTTTGTTTCTCAATATGTGGTTACTTTTGAAAATTGTATAACTTTAAGAGACCTGAAACTACATCTAGAAAATATATTAGACCCAAATATGGGTTTACTAAAGTATAAAGTATACATATTCATGGTCATCATATTTGACTTCTTCTGATTTGGTAATGTCAAATATTTTATGGCAGTTAACTCCATGTAATGAGGTGGAGAACTCCCGATAAGAAGAAAAGTGTTATTCCAATTAAATATAGTAAGGAATGCCTCGTGTATCACCCAAATTTTCCTTGATTTAATAAAGAATTACTGGAAATAAAATGGAATTGCTGATATCCAGACATAGCTTGGATTAAGTCATCAAATATTAACCCACCTTTTACAAAGCCTTGTTAGGCTTTTTTTTTATCACCGTCTGTGGTATTAGCTCCGATGTTCATAGGAATTCTATGAGTGTCGGAGCTAATACCACCATGGCCGGCAATAAAAAAGCCTAAAGCAGCTTCATAAAGGTGGTGGGGGGGGGGAGATAAGTTAACAAGGAGGACATCTATGATTTATAAAAGAAGGCAAGAAAGCTTATTACTTAGTTTTAAATGGTAAGCAACCTGTAAATCAGAAAAAAACTATTTGCTCTAGTAGAAAAATTAACTGAACAGCAGATGTCATTTCATGTGACAATACGAATATCTTCACCATGAGCATCAGAAATTTTAAAATTGAAAATTGAGAGAATCCTCTCACAGGTGGTTATTGATTTTAATGCAGAGGAGGATAGTATAGCATTAGGAACCAGTATTTGGACAAACTTTCAATTAGTATAATCAACAGAACTGGTTCCTAGGATAAAAAAATTAAAAAAAAAAGTTCACCTGCTCCTCTAATCTGGATTGCTGTCCTACTTAATTTTGAAATCATTTCTTTGTTGGCTAGTTAGCTAGCTCAATGAGAGAGATTCCCGCAGAAAACATTGTCTTCACTAGGGGATATTCTTTGAACTCCTATATTGAAAGTTACTACTATTGAGAAGGTGGCGGTATACAAGTCCCAATCCCTTTTCATTTCCCTATTTTTTTTGAATAGGTTATATAATGTGATCTGTTCTCTGCATTCCCCACCACCCCCTTTTACGAAGCTGTGTTGGGCTTTTTTTTATTGCTGGCCATGACAGTATTAGCTTCAACACTCATAGAATCCCTATGAGCGTCGGAGTTAATACTGCCACAGCCGGCAATAAAAAAGCCTAATGTGGCTTCATAAAGGGGTGGGGGTTATTTGGTAGACCATATGCTGTTAATACAAGGCTATGTGCCAGTCTATTTGATATCACCATTTTTCTATCTTCTGAAAGACTCATGCGTACAGAATCGTCAATACCCTTCTCTGAGACAAGTAAAAGTAAAAAGGTTTCTTACTGCTATATTTGCATGCTGGAATACCCTTCCAATGACTATTAGATCAGAACTCTGTTATATGAAATTTAGGAAAAGATTTAAAGATTTTATTTTTCAAACATTTTGTTTTTGTAATTACTGTAGTTTAGTTTGTTGTATTGTATATTTAAGTTTAGTGCTTTTGTGTATTGCTAATAATTGCTAGATATCTTTTTATTGTAATCTGTACAAAGCCGATGTGTATGTAGTGGAATGTAAGTATTAATTGTAATGCTTAGGATTAGAAATATATTGAGACCTTCTCGCTTTTAAATTTTGGCTGCTTATTCCTCTCACTCTGTCTTCTCTGTTGCAGCCCTGAGCGTGCCCATTAAATTAGTTGAAAAATGTATCTTTCAGGATTCAGACTAAGACATGCATTCTTTTATAATACAAATAGATAATTATGGACAGATTTTTCATGGGTTTTATTCTTTTGTGTACAGCAGTCTATGTGGAACCAGCTGTATCCAGCAGAGGGCAGCTTCAAACAGAAGAGGATAAGTAAGTTCATACAACTGTGATTTCTAATGGTACTTCTAGTTCTTTAATGTGTTTCTGACCAAGGAACTGATTGTACTAACCAGCATGTTAATGATCTCTTTGTAGGAAAGTTTGTTACCCATGCAAATGAGCTGGATAGCATAGCCTGGACATCCAGATGATTAAAAATATATATATATATTCTAGATGTATTTTTCGAAAATGGGCATTTTCCCACTGCCGACTTTGGACGTACCATTCACTCAAAGTGGACTTGGATGTATGTTTTGATTAAGCCCCTCCACGTTTACAGTATGAAGTAGCACTAGAAAAATGGTTAGTAGTAGTGAATTGGGTCCTATAGGCCTATAGTGAAAATCCATATTTTACTAAAGTAATCTAGCTTATATTTTCTTTACTCTGCAGCTTCATGACATTGTTATCTAAAGTTGAAAAATCATTGGGAAAGTTTGTGAAAATGAGAGAAAATCTGAAGCATATTCAGGTATGTTTTCTTAAAATTTAACTCTTTCCCTAACCTTATTCTTTCAGGAAATTGGGCCTGAGATAAAACATTTTATAAAAGCATTTTCTCTTCATTAAGGGACCCTTTGACTAAGCTGTGTTCGGTGCTAACGCATGCCTAATGCTGGATGAGCTAAAAGTTCTCTGTTAGTTTTGTTGCCTGCATGCACACTAAGCACACAGTATTCATTTTTTTGGGTAGGGAGTGTGGCATGGGTGGGAATTGGTGGAGAGTGGGTGTGAAACCAGTAACAAGTGTGGCATAGTAGTTAAAGCTACAGCCTCAGCCCCCTAAGGTTGTGGGTTCAAACCCATGCTGTTCCTTGTGACCTTGAGCAAGTCACTTAGGACTAGATTCACGAACCTGCCCAATCGGGACCGATCCGTGTCCAATCCGGGCAGGTCCGATGAATTCACAAAACTTTAAAATGTAGATGGGGGCGATCGGAGGAACGTCCCCATCTATCGGCCTGGATCCCTGTTGTACGATCCCAATGCATGCGCAGACCCTGACAGTAGTGACAGGAGAAGCAGCCTCCTGTCACTGCTGTCAGGGCTTGTAATTTTTTTTTTAATCGGGCAGATATTTAGCGTGTTTTACACACGCAAAATATCTGCTCGGTTTAAAAAATAAAGCCCTCCCCCGGAAATGCTTCCTCCCTCCCCAAACCCCTAAAAAAATGCACCTCCCCAAACGCGGCCCTGCCGAAGAAAAGGCAAGAGGGATGCCAACAACTCCCTCCTACCATGTGAAACCCCAACTAGCCTTGCCCGGCCATGCCGGGCCCAGCCCACCTTCTTCTCTCCCTGTACCTTAACCTAGGCCGGCTGGCTAGCTGTGCCCGACCCACCCCCTCCCCGTACCTTTGTAATATCATTGGGAGCAGGAAGGGTGCCATTGTTTTGGCCAATCAGGGACTTCCCTAGACTCCTCCCTAAGGAAATCCCTGATTGGTTGAGGCGCCCCAGGCCCCTCCAAAGGGAGGAGCCCGAGGCACCTCAGCCAATCAGGGCCTTAGGCCCCTCCCCGTGCATCTGATGATGCATTGGGGTGTGGCCTAAGGCTGCACTTGTGGCGGAGAAGGCGTGGAGCAGGAGGTTACTGAACACCCCTCCTGCTTCCAACGATATACAAGCTACTGGGAGGGGGTGGGCCTTGCCCGGTCATCCAGCCAGCCTCGGAGGAGGCCTGGAGAAGGAGGGACTGAGCACCCCTCATGCTCCCAATGATATTAAAAAGGTATGGGGAGTGGGTGGGCCGGGCCCAGCCAGCCAGCTGGCATAGATTAAGGTACAGGGAGGGGAGGTGGGCTGGGCCCGGCATAGCTGGGCCAGGCAAGGTCAGTTGAGGTTCCACAAGGCAGGAGGGAGTTGTTGTCATCCCTCCTGCCTTTTATGAGGCATCGGCACATTGGGGGGGGGGGGCATTGATGCAGGGGTGAATGCGTCCAAGCTGCAAATTTTTTTTTTTTTTTTTAATTTTAACTATTGTAAGCCAGGGAGCCAGTGGTTTTAACCCGCAGGTTAAAACCACGGGCTCACAGTGTAGGAAAGGGCAGGAGAGATTTGGGGCAGCATGCAGTTCCCCTCATTTGCATGCACGGATTGGAAGCAGATCACAGGAGAGGTTAGTGAATCAGGCTGGAGGGCAATCAGGTCGCTAAGGGGTCGCAAACCGATCGGTACACGATCGGTTTGCTTTGTGAATCTAGCCCTTAATCCCCCCATTGCCCCAGGTACATTAGATAGATTGTGAGCCCTCTGGGACTGACGGATAAATGCCTGAGTATCTGAATAAATTCATGTAAAACCGTTCAGAGCTCTCTGGGGAGAATGGTATAGAAAATTGAATAAATAAATAAACATGATTTACATGGAACAATAAATGCAAATCTTTTTAAAAGCCACACACTAATGGTAACATTAGCCATAGCCTTAAATAAAAAACCCTCATAAATGTCTTTCTTCTCCTCAGATCTCATGCAAGAATTAGAAAATAAGTTAAAACATCAGGAATTTAAATGTCTTTTCTGTCCAGTTTTGTGTAGTTCTCAATAATGCCAAAATTTTAATTCTAAAATAAATTGAACATTTTCAAGGGGAAAGAAGAAATGAGGAAGCAATAAAAGACTTTATAGTATGAATAAAAACAAAGCTGTTTAAATACCACTTAGGGCTCCTTTTACTAAGATATGCTAGCGGTTTTAGCACGTGCTACAATGCTGCATACGCTAAACGCTAACGACTCTATAGAGCTTGCGTTAGTATTTTTCGTTTACCACGTGGTTAGCGTGCACTAAAAATGCTAGCGCACCTTAGTTGAAGGAGCCCTTAGAAGTGAAGAGTTTAGCAAATATGTATTTGATCTCAGTATAGTTTTTAAGCTTATGATCTTCTCCTCCCCCCAAAAAAAAAAAAAAAAAAAAAAGATAGCACTTAAAATAGCTAGCAGGAGAAAACCTTTCTGCAGGTGTTCCAGTCACACACAGAATCCTCCATAGGGACAAAATAGGTGAAAACATTATTGAATGTATATCACAACTTGCAGCTTTTCATCAGATATTGGAAAATGGGAAGTTGTTTTGTGATGAGCTGCTGCCAAAGCTGGTCTGTTCCTTCTGCCACTGAGACAGCTAACACAGCAGAGGGTCACCTAAGCTGTCCAGAAGGGCATTCCAATTCTACAGCTCTGTTTAACTTCAAAGATTGTCAGACCACTTATACTGCTTGTTCCCTGTACCTATCAACAGGGGAATTTCTATTCCTTTTCTTTTTTTTTTCATTCCAGGAAGCAATTTTTCTTCATTCCTAATCTGACCATGAGAGAATAAAATTGAATTATAAAGTTATTTTTCTTTATCTATCTAAAAAATTCTGATGCTTCTTGGGATTTTGTTTAATGATTATTGAAATATGTTTGACTATCTGGTCAGTATACATGTCCAGATTATATGCATAATCCATACTGCACTTACTGCTGATCTGAACCAAATGTCCTAAGAATTTTTTTTGTCATATTTTTAAAGTATCATAACTAGTTAAGTTAATATTTTTCTAATTCAGTAGGAGTAAATTTTAGATGACCTTTTTGTGTTACTTTAGATTTTTTAAATCAGTTTAGAGGTGAACTATCCCATATGTAATATCAAGTTTCAAGTTTATTTAAAAATTTATTATACCACCTAATCAGGCTTCTAGGCGGTGTATATCAATAAAAGGCAATTATAAATGATATTTAAATAGTAAATTAAAACAACTAGATAAGTAAATATAAACATAACTGGGGAAAGTTAGTGTGACAGACAGATGGACAGATAAACTTGAGCGAAAGGAAAGTGGGGTAGAACTACAAAATTAAAAGAAAAGAAACATGGAAGGGACAAACAAAAGGTACGGGAATAATCTTGGGTGAGGAATGTCAAGCTGTCCTTATGAGGACAATTGCAATTCAAAGGTGTCCTCAAAAAGGTTTTAAATTTGGATTTGAAATAATTTAGGTTTGATTCTTCTCTTAGGTAGGTTGGTATGGAGTTCCAGAGGGAGGGTGCAATAACTGAAAAAATATTTGATCGCATGGTATTAATATGTTTTAGAGATGGAATATTGAGATGATGTGGGGTATTCTAGAAGTAGGGAGATCCTGGATTCTATACAAGGAGAGTCTACGCAGAAAGGGGTCATACTAGACTTAGTGCTTAGAAATGGAGAAAGTGTTTCTTATGTTACAGTAAGTGATCATCTGGCATCTAGTGATCACTGGTATGGCTTAATATTAAGACGGGTATAGAGAAGGCTCATTCAAAAGTAAAGGTTCTAGACTTTTAAAAAACTAACTTTGTTTGGATGGGGGATTACGTCAAGAAATTGTCTGGATGGGAATGTCTGGAAGGAGTGGAAATGCAGTGTGCAAAACTGAAAGGAGTAATTGTAAGAGCGACAAACCTTTTTGTGAGGTAAGTAAGTAAAAGTAAGAAGAAAAGAAGGCTGCTTTGGTTCTCAAAAGTAGTAGCTAAGAAGGTAAGGAATACAAGGTTAGCTTTCATAAACTACAAAAGATCACAGAAAGAGGAAGACATGCAAAAATATCTGGAAAAGTTAAGAGAGGTTGGTTGTGTAGTCAGGAAAGTAAAGATGCAAGTGGAAGAAAAAAATAGCTGAAACGGTAAAACGGGGAGACAAGACATTTTTTAGATATATTAGTGAAAGGAAGAAGTGCAAAAGTGGCATTGTGAGACTCAAAAGTTTCAGGTTTATTTAAAAATTTGATATACCGCCTTATCAAAATTCAAAGCGGTTTTACATAATATATAAAAATAAAGAGTAGAAAGGCATACATTAAAAACAAATTATAATTATTAAAACAGACAGTCAAACAAATAGACGAACATTAACTTACCGAAACAAAATGAAAAAGGGTAGAAATACATTTGTGTAATAAAAAAGAAAGGGAGAAGGATCAAAAAGTGAAGTGGAGGAATATATAGAAGCTGACAAAAGAAAAGGCTGAATTGCTAAACAAATATTTCTGTTCTGTGTTCATGGCTGAAGTGCCGGGAATAGGACCACAGAAGACAAACATGAATAGGTATGGAGGAGTGGTAGACCCTGATCAATTTTCAGAGGGTTGTATTCGTGAAGAGCTAGCTAAAATAAAAGTAGACAAAGCGATGGGGCCGGATGATGTACATCTGAGGGTGCTGAAGGTTCTGGTGGCTCTACTGACTTACCTTTTCAATGAGTCTCTAGAGTGGGGAGTGATACTAGAGGACTGGAGAAGGGCGGATGTGGTCCCTCTCCACAAAAGTAGAAGTAAGGAAGAAGTAGGGAATTACAGGCTGGTAAATCTGAATTCTGTAGTAAGCAAATTAATGGAAATGCTTTTAAAACAGAGAGTGGTAAAGTTTCTAGAATCTTGTGGATTACAGGACCGGAGGCAACATGGATTCACTAGAGGTAGGTCTTGTCAGACAAACCTGATCAATTTCTTTGACTGGGTGACCAGAGAATTGGATAGAGCGAGTGCGCTAGATGTGGTATATTTAGATTTTAACAAAACCTTTGACAGTGTTTATTTTTTTGTTTTTTTAATATAATTTATATTCCGCATATTCTACAATTCTTGTGGATTACAAATTATTCAGGTACTCAAGCATTATTCCCTGACTGTCCCGATGGGCTCCCACTCTATCTAATGTACTTGGGGCAATGAGGATTAAGTGACTTGCCCAGAGCCACAAGGAGCATTGCGGGATTTGAACCCACAACCTCAGGGTGCCAAGGCTGGAGCTCTAACCATTGCACCACACACTCCACACAGACGTCTAATTAATAAACTGAGCGCCCTAAGGATGGGTCAAGAACTAGTTGAGTTGAAGGTGACAGAGGGAGATCGCTCTGAGGAAAGGGATGTTACCAGTGGTGTGCCTCAAGGTTCTGTTCTTGGGCCTATTCTTTTTAACCTTTTTATAAACGATATTGCTGCAGAAGAGTGGGACTTGGGTGTGATTGTATGTGATGTTCTTAAGGTGGCCAAACAGGTTGAAAAGGTGACGGCGAAAGCTAGAAGGATGCTAGGGTGCATAGGGCAAGATATGGCCAGTAGGAAAAAAGAGATATTAATGCCCTTGTATAAGACTCTGGTGAGACCTCATTTAGAATATTATGTACAGTTCTGGAGGCTGCACCTTCAAAAAGATATAAAAAGGATGGAGTCGATACAGAGGAAGGCTACTAAAATAGTGCATGGTCTTTGTCATAAGGCATATGGGGACAGACTTAAAGATCTCAATCTGTATACTTTAGAGGAAATGCCCTAATGCAAATGATAAAATAATTCCATCTGTAATCTCATGCCATGTTGTGGCTGGCAAAGATTGGGCAGCAACGAATGGGCATTGCATCTGCCCTGGACCATGAGTGGTAAAAAGGAAGTCCTTTGAGGGGGTTGAGAACTATCTGGGAAATGGGGAGAAGGGAGGGCTTGGACCTTGTAGAAGTTGGGGGTGAGAAGAGCTTGAGCCACGGGGAGAGGGATCCTGCCTGTGCTAGCCCAGGATCATCAGCTTTGTGGCCCAGTGTTCCCGTGCTACTGGAATAATGCATGCACTGTTATTCTTTGAAAATGGAATTCAGCAACCTGCCTTTCACCGCTTCTTGATAATCATGTTTCTTTTGATAATCATGTTTCTCCCTCCTCCCCTCTACCTAAAGAAATTTGGATCTTTCAGGAATGCTATTAACATGATATTTGTACTTATTTTTCAGACTTTAGAGGGCAGTAGAGAGCTTGAAAATGTCATTGGTACATCGGATGCTTTCAGAAACTTAAAAGCTGAACTTCAGAAAACCAAAGAACTCGGTAAGACTCTCCTTCAAACTATTGATTTATTACTTATGAACATAAGCCTAAAAGTTTATCTTATGAACATAACTGCTGTAATTGTATAGCAGCAGTTAAAAATGTGCTTCTATATAATAATTATTCTGTATTACCACCAGTGTGTTGGATAATAAATATGATTAAAGTGTTGGAGAGGGGGAGCTTATGTGACTCGCTCAGGGAATCTATTAAGGGTCTTCAGTTTGATTGTGTAGGGCAGTGGATAAAGTTCTCATAGTTATTATATTCAGTGTCTGCAATGGTTTGCAAGAACCAGACCAGCAGAAAGTTGAGCAGACCAAAACAAACCAAAGTAGTTCAAATATAATCCAAAAATATTTTATTAGCAGCAACACTGGAGAGGTTAAATGTTACCCGACTTAACAAAGTTTCACCCTTCCTGGACTGTGTCGGGGGACAGTGATATGTTTCTCTCCTTCTGTCGTTGATCGAAGAAGGGCAAAACTTGGCCAAATTGGGCAAAGTATTTTAACCCTTCCAGTGCTGTTGCAAATAAAATATTTTTGAATTATTTTTGGACTATTTTGGTTGGTTTAGATCTGATCAACTTTCTACCATTAAATATGGTGTGTCATGAGGCATTAAAAGACACAGTTGCCACTGATTTCCAGAAACCTGGAATTGGCAACAGATAAACATAGTAAAATGTGGGCAGTTGGCATGCACTATGAAATCTGTGGATTCTTGCTCACTCACTGTTCCCCCATATGCTGCTACTTCTAAAAGCCAGCTCAGGAGCTGAAAAGAGGTGGTAAGAGGACCAAGGCAGAAGCAGTGAGCATGCTTGTGACATTTAAACCTCCCTGGAATACTTGCTGAGCATCCAGGTTCTACTGCTGAGAAAGAGAAGTAGAGACTGGGGAAAGTAGAGAAGGTTGAAAAGTTGAAGGTAAAGGACTGTGGCTCACTGGAGGGTGGGGGGAGAAAGACAAAAAGTTGGGAAGCAGAAAGGCAGAGGAAAACCAGAGAGAAGGCAAGTTAAGAACATAGTGCTAGATGCCCTAAAGCCAGCAATCGTCACTAAACCTGTTTTCACAGGGGAGGGGCCTTAGGCGACTGAACTAATCAGGGCCTTTTGCCCCTCCCTGTGTATCCATGATGCACCGGGGAGGGGAAGGCCCGTCATTTAGGAATAGTGGGCATGAAGCAGGATCCTCGGAGTGGGCTTTCTGCTTCTAACTTTTTTAAAAGGTACAAGGAAGTTTTGGGGGGGAAGTGCAGGGGGAGGGAGGGCGTCTGCTGGCAGGATGGAATGGGTATCCCTCCTGCCATTTTTGAGGGGTTTCGGGGGGAGACAGTGGCTTGGGGGTACCAGGGGCAGTGGGGGCCCATGGCACGGGGGTGTTCTGTGTGGCAGGAGGGAGTGGGCATCTCTCCTGCCTATTTGAGGGGGAGGGGATTAGTTCAGGGGAGTCGGTGGTGCAGGGGTATTTGGCCAGGCAGGAAGGAATAGGCATCCCTCCTGCCATGGGGGGTTGTTGGGGAGGGCCATTAGCGTGGAGGGAGGGCTTTTTTCTTTTTTTTAAATTGGGGCAGTTTGTGCGTGCGTAACATACGCACAACATCTGTGCTATTAAAATAAAAAAGAAGCCCTAACAGCAGGCTGCTTCCCTTATCACTGCTGTTAGGGCTCTGCGCATGTGTCAATCGCTCACTGAGCGTTTGATCTGTCGGATTTGCACTAGAGGTCTGCACGGGAACGGGGATTTCAGGAATGCAGCTACTGCTCTTAACAACATCAGACCTCCAAACCAATACTAATGGAGAATGAAAGGGAAAGCTGCCTTGTGTATGAGAAAGTCAGCTAATAGAGGGCTTCCCAAATCCCAAGTTTTCCCCAATGAAAAGAAATTTCCTTTCTCTAAACATAGGTGATGATAAAAGTATATGGGCAGAAGAGTGTGACATAGTGGTTACAGCTACAGCCTCAGTACCCTGAGGTTGTGGGTTCAATCCCCGTGCTGCTCCTTGTGACCCTGGGCAAGTCACTTAATCCTCCACTGCCCAAGTATGTTAGATAGAGTGTGAGCCCGCTGGGCCAGATAGGAAAAATGCTTGAAGTACCCATATGTAAACCACTTTGAGTATTTTTGTAAAGCTACAAAAAGGCGGTACACAAATCCCAGTCTCCCCGTCCCCCACTAATAATAAGTGAAATCCAATTTATATAAACATAGCTTGTGATTTTGTCTTTGTCAAACCCCCTAATATACTACAGCTTGTGATTTTAAGGGAAGCCTCATTTAAAACATCATCAGACTAATATTCAAAGCTATTTAACTGGCCAGGAATGGCTCCTGACTGGTTAAATAGCATTTTAGCACTTCAGCATGAAATAACCTGTTGAATATTTGTGGTTATCAGCTAGCCACTAAGCACCTTTATTGCATGATATAGCCAACTATGCATAAGTATTCAGTGCTAAACCAGCAATATTTAGTGGCTAAAATAGGCTACATAAATCCAGACCTATCTTTAACTGCTAAGCACTTAAGCAGTTAGCTCTGAATATTGACATAATTGATTAAGTTGCCACAGCCTTCCTGTAACTTTGGGCACAAAATTCACTGGACCAGGTGGTCCTTCCACACTCAAAGGAGGATGGTGCGAGTGCGATGGTGAGAGAGGAGGTAAGCTTTGATTCTAGCTGTTAAGATCTTTCCTTGAGGCAGTGGGAGTTGGAGAGATGGTCAGTGGAAGAAGTGTGGTAAAAGATACATTAGCTTTGATATCCCACTAGATACTTTTGGAGGCTTTAATGGAACGTGAGATTTTGGCACATGAGATGGAGTATCTTTGCCTCTTGTTTACAGGTTTGCCCCACAGTTGTAACCTTCCGTATGGTTTGGGAGGCTAAAGCTAATTTGTCTAAGGTTCTGGCCCCCCAAGTGAATGGATTGACCAGTTCATTTCAAGGCAGAAAGAAATTGTACCAAACAGGAAAGAGTTATTTCCTATTTATCAAATTTATAAGGAAATGTGGATTTAAATTCAGCTTAGTCTGAGATTAATATTAGAGGGGAAATGGATAACTAGAAGAATGCGGTAAAATGCTGCCCGATCCAAGAAAGCGTCTTGCTGAGAGGCTGGAGAGGTCGGCTTTTCTGGAGCTCCGTGGTGGTGAGTGTATTGGTTCTCTTGCCGGGAACATGGGCAAGAGAAAGGGAATGACGAAAGCCCGAGTCCCAGCAGTTAGCCAAGTACTGCTGATGAAACAAACTACCTTGGAGGATTACAGAATGCCGACTGGACCCATGTCGGTTGTCTCCTCTGATCAAGCGCAACACGCGTAATGTGCACATGTGAGTTGTGCTAGCGGCAATGGGATCTCGTTGAGTCCTGAGAATAGACGTTTCCTTGTATTTGTTTTGTATTGCTTGAGGGTTCAACTTTTACTTTCTGTTTTTTTCCCCAAAACAGCTATTGGATTTTCTTGTAGCTAAAGAGGAGATTAAGGTAATTTTATGACTCTCCAATGGAGAAGGAATGCCGTGATCAGATTGAGACAATGATGTGGGGAAGCCTCCAGAGAAAGTATTTTGCTTTATTTTCCTTATTATTTCTATGTAACTTGACGATTATTTCCGACAAATTGTGGACTGTCTTAAGATGATGATCTTTCCTGATATCTTGGTTTCTTTTTGTTATATTACTGAAATTTCATTATCATGGATGTATTGAAGAGACTGCGAATTTGAAATGTTAGAAAAATAAAATTTAAAAAAAGAAGAATGTGGTAAAAGCAGTTATTGAATTTCCCTTGTTCTATAAGTATCTCACAATGTGATATGTTGCACAAGTATATGATGGAAATCCTAGGAATACCAATGGCTAATTTACTACCATGCACTAAGGTTTTTTATTTGCCTTCAGAAAAGCTGCAGCCTCAAGAGCAACTGGAGGTAGATAAAGCACAAGACTTTGATGTGGGAGATTTAACTGGATTTATAGAAATATCTGTTTGAGTTGGTGAAAACCACTACCTTTATGGTTACTTTTGCCTTGGTTTATAAGGATTTACTTTACAAATCGCTAAAAGTGTGGATTTTTCCAGATGTTTCAAAAGAAACTCAAAAGGTTCAACTAGTCATTGTTGGAGCAAAGATGCGCGCTAGATGTGATTTACTTAGATTTCAGCAAAGCCTTTGACACGGTTCCTCATAGGAGGCTCTTGAATAAACTCCATGGGCTGAAGTTAGGGCCCAAAGTGGTGAACTAGATTGGAAAACTGGTTCATGGACAGATGCCAAAAGGTGGTGGTTAATGGAATTTGCTCAGAGGAGGAAAAGGTGAGTAGTTGAGTGCCTCAAGGATCGGTGCTGGGACTGATTCTGTTCAATATGTTTGTGAGTGACATTGCTGAAGGTTAGAAAGTAAGGTTAGCCTTTTTGCAGATGATACCAAGATTTGTAATAGAGTGGATGCCGTGGAGGGAGTAGAAAACATGAAGAAGGATCTGCAAAAGTTAGAAGAATGGTCTAACGTCTGGCAACTAAAATTCAATGTGAAGAAGTGCAGAGTGATGCATCTTGGGGGGTCGAAATCCATGGGAGCCATATGTGCTGGGAGGTGAGAGGCTGATAAGCACAGATGGAGAGATGGACCATGAGGTGATTGTGCATGAGGATCTAAAGGCATCCAAAACAGTGTGATAAGGAAGTGGTTGTAGCCAGAAGGATGCTAAGTTGTGTAGAAAGAGGAATAACCAGCAGAAGAAGGGAGGTGTTGATGCCCATATATAGGTCATTGGTGAGGTAACACTTGGAGTATTCTGTTCAGTTTTGGAGGCCATATCTGGAGAAGGATATAAAAGACTTGAAGCGGTCCAGAGAAAGGTGACAAAAATGGTAAGGGGTTTGAACCAAAAGAAGTACGAGAAGAGACTGAAAGACCTAAACATGTATACTCTGGAGGAGTGGAAAACCAGGAGAGATGATACAGACATTTGAATACTTGAAAGGTATTAATATAGAACCAAATCTTTTCCAGAGAAGGGAAAATAGTAAAACTAGAGGGCATAACTTGAGAGATTGCAGGGAGGAAGTTTAAGGAGTAACATTAGGAAATTCTTTTTCACTGTAGAGGATGGTGGATACCTGGAATGCCCTCCTGAGGGAGGTGGTGGAGAGGAAAACGGTGATGGAATTCTAAAAAGCATGGGGTAAACACAGAGGATCTTTAATTAGAAAACAAATGGTATAAATTTAAAGAACTAAAGCCGGTATTGGACAGACTTGTACGATTTGTGTCCCATATATGGTGATTTGGTGTAGGATGGACTGGGGAGGGCATCAGTGGGAACTCCACTAACTTGGAACATGAGGACGTTACTGGCCAGCCTTTACAGTAGATATCCTGCAAAAATCAGGATGGTTGGATAGACTGGAGTGAGCTTAGATGGCAACTTCAGCAGTTGGAGCCTAGGACAATACCAGGTGGACTTTAGTCTATGGCCCAGAAATATCAAAGAAGAGACAAGTTAATTTAATCTAGTATTTTTAATGGGTATAACTAATGGGCAGACTGGATGGACCATTCAGTCTTTATCTGCCGTCATTTACTATGTTACTATATTACATCCTGTGGTTTTGCAAGTTGGGGGTTGGCCTTTTTTCTTAAATTTCCATGTAAATACATAGTTAGAAGGCTCAAAAGTATATATATTTTGCACCTTTTCAATTGCAACTTTTTTGCCACCAAGACATTAACTGTGAAGGGTTCTGAGGTAAGCCTTGCCAAGGTTGTTGTTTGAAGTAGCTCTCTCATAGTTAAGTGTCTGAATTGATAGATGAAGCCATTTAGCCTTTTCTCGATAGTATAGAAATATATTTTGTTTTACTGTAATCTCCCTTCGTTATTTTGGATACTTGCAAATTTGTGGACTATAGAGAGTGATGAGGATTTTTGTTTATTTTTTTGCTTCCATGTTTTTCCCTTAGTATCTCTGTTTCTGTCTGAGTATAATTAGCTTGATTTGTAAATTGAAATTTCATGAATATTTTTTTAAAATCTGTTTCATTTGTCTATTAGAGAAATTTTCATATTTATATGTTTCCTTTAGAATTTAGATTTTATCCACCCCTCTGCTAATATTTACATTTCAGTCCTTTAGACTTAAAGTATCTTAGATATTTTGAATAAAAGAGACTATTTTGTAACTGGGTTAAATAAAGATGTTTATAATTGTTAAGTGTTCAAAATTTGACTTTCTTAATGTCAAAACACCATCCATCCCCCCCCCCAACTATTTCATTATCATAACTGAGGGAAAGAGGATGGGATTTGATATGCTCCTTTCTGTGGTTACAGTCGACCCAGTTTACATATTATACACAGGTACAAACAAGATCTTTTATCCAAAATTCCAAAAACCTAAATTTGATGTGAGCCAGAAATAGTCAATTTCCCTGATGTAACACATTCTGAAACCAATGCAGGTGCATGTGTTTCTCCTGCTCTCTGTGCAATTCACGTTGAAGGGCTGGAAAAATGGCGGAGAGAGCTGCTGATTCCACCCAAGGGGGGTGACTTTATGGTTTTATAGTCTGGCTTTTTTTGACTTAACGTTACCGTTCCGAAAACCGAAATATGCTTGGTACCAAGGATTTTGGATAAAGGATCTTGTACCTGTACATGAACTTCCCCAGAGTCACAAGAAACTGCAGTGAAAATTGAACCCAGTTCCCCTGGTTCTCAGGTCATTGCACTAAACATTAGGCTACTCTTCCAGTTGTCACTAGAAGGAAGAGAATATGCCAGACATGTACTACTTTTCAAAACGCAGTACAGTGGTACCTCGGTTTATGAGTGCACCGGTTTGCGAGTGTTTTGCAAGACGAGCAAAACATTTGCAAAATCGGTGCCTCGGAAACCGAGCATGGCTCGATTTACGAGCACACACCCCCCCCCCCCCCCGCAATCCGGCACCTCCCCTTGCGATCCAGCACCCCCCCTGCCTCGAACTGGCACCCCCCCACCATGATCCGACCCCCCCCGACACGATTGGGCACCCCCCGCCACGATCCGACCCCCTCCCCCGATACAATTGGGCACCCCCCCCCGCCGCTTCTTACCCTCATCTGGGCACTCTTGAAGATCGGCCTCCTCGTCTGCTGGGCCTTGAGCATCTGAACATGCTCAAGGCCTGCGAGTTCACATTCTGAATGTGAACGTGAACTCGCAGGCCTTGAGCATGCTCAGATGCTCAAGGCCCAGCAGACGAGGAGGCCGATCTTCAAGAGTGCCCAGATGAGGGTAAGAAGCGGCAGGGGGGTGCCCAATTGTGTCGGGGGGATGTCGGAACATGTCGGGGGGGGGTCGGATTGTGGCGGGGGGGTGCTCAATCGTGGCGGGGGGGGAGATGCCTGATCGCAGGGGGGCCTTCGAGGGGAGCAATGCCGGTTCTCAGGGGGGGGGAATGCATCAAAGCGAGTTTCCATTATTTCATATGGGGAAACTCGCTTTGATAAACAAGCATTTTGGATTATGAGCATGCTCCTGGAAAGGATTATAATTGTAATCCAAGGTACTACTGTATTAACATTGAACTCAAATTCAAGTGGCTTCATTAATAATATGGTAGATAAATATTTTAACCCACAGATCACTATTTTTTGTTTTTCTCAGTGGCTGAAGTAGAAAAAAGAAAACAACTGCATAGTGCTGGCCAACATTCTTCCCCAGGTAATGAGAAATTTCATTCATTTTTAATTATTACAGTTTCTAAGCTATCCATTTCTAGAAGGAGGACCTTCTAGCCCAGGCTTCTCCAAGTTCAGTCCTCAAGGGCTTCAAACAGGCCAAAATTTCAGGATAACCCTAATGAATATGCATAAGAAAGACTTGCATGCCCACTACATCCATTGCATGCAGGTCATTCTCATGCATTTTTATTAAAGATATCTTGATAACCTGGTTTGCTTGCAGTCCTCAAAGACTGAAAACGTGGACAAGCCTGTTCTAGCCTGTCATGGTTTTGAATTTATACCCCAAAGCAGCATGATATTTTCAGTACCTGAGTCTGCTCATTAAAATCGATGCTGCAGGTTCCATAATGATTTAAAAAGGGGCTGATCCAGGACTGGCCTAAAATCTCCCTCCTGACACAGAGCAACTTTGTAGCTGTTATTAGATCTTATATAACATTTTCTGTGTATTCTTCCCTTTGGGTTGTGTTTTAATTTTTTAAACCACAAGAGTACTAATTTTGAAATGGTAGACTCTTCAAAGGGAAACTCCCCATAGGTAAAGCAGGCAGGGGTATTTCCAATTACCCTAATCCCATCCTTTTCTCAGGGTGTTAGTAACAGAAAAACTATTTTGTATGAGAATGTATTCTGTGGATGAATAACTACCTGGTGAAATCCATTTTGACAATTGTCCCTGCTTAATCCTGGTTCATAGAGCAGAAAACTGCAAGATCAGAGAAGAATAAGCATATATCAGGTATATGCAGCCATCTTGTAATCAGACTTTTGCTCCGTTATATTGCATTCTTATCTTGCTGCTTGTAACATTTGTAGGAAGCCTTAAAACTTCAGAGGCTTTTACTCCCTCCCTCTTCCTACAGGCCAGGCTGTAGGAGCTTATCTTTCCTGCTCGTGTTTTATTTCGTGATCTGTCAGTATTTTTGTTCGTGGTTTTCGCCCTCATGCTGTGGCGGTTTCCTGCGGGGACTTCCTTGACTGCGGGAGATCGCAGACTGTTGGGAAAATGTCTGCTTGGGGAGGGGGGGGGGGTTCCCTGCTCAGCAGTAAGCCCCTTGGACAGCCTGCACATCAGATCGGGGCTCCGGGACAGTTCCCTTGGGTGCTAGCTCACCCCAGGTTCATCCGCTAGTTAGATGGAGCGCAAGCTGAGCGGTTCCGTGAAGGCACAACTGGGATCAGAACCAGACTGCGTTCCTCCACCAGGCGCTAGTGCAATGTGTCCATGGGTGGTAGAGGTCTCTGGCCATGGTGGTCAGGCTGGTAGGACAGTCGGAAGACTTGAAATCCATTTTTCCAAGTTCTCTGAGGCACAGAATCTCCTTGTGAGCTGTTTCAGCTCTGCAGTTTCTCTTATTCAGCACATGTCACAGTGAGTAAAGTCTGACAGCCTAAATCAGCGATTTTGGGGGTCTTAAAAAGGGAGATTTGGGGTAGTTTCCCTGCATGCCCTACCTCTGCCCACCTCTAACATCCTGAAATCGCTGTTTTTTGTGAGTTCCTGTGATTTTCCTGGGGTATTTTTTGTTCAAAATCAGCACCTGCGGTGGCCATCTTGGATTTTTCCCAATTTGAATTTAAAGTTATTTTTCGTACATCCCAGCTTTGTTTTTGCAAGAAAACCTCATAGATGGCCTCCCCAGGGCAGGATGGGATGGATTCATGCCTCATTTGCTGTGGATGGCTGTTGGAAGCACAGTTTCTTTACAATAGTACATCTTAGGAATTCAGATATCCACCCTTATCAATAGATACAGGTGGTGGGATTCTTCATGATTCCAAGTACTATTTCCCAACTATTTACTTATTTCAATTATTTTATATAAATATAATAAATAATAGACTTAGCTTATTCAAAGTCCATTCCCCTTCCCGACGCGTTTCGCCAAACTTTCTCAAGGAACTGGACATTACAGCATAGCTTCTCCTAGTATAACCAGTCATTCAAAGAGAAGGAGAAGCTATGCTGTAATGTCCAGTTCCCCCGACCTTGAGAAAGTTCAGCGAAACGCGTCGGGAAGGGGAATGGACTTTGAATAAGCTAAGTCTATTATTTATTATATTTATATAAAATAATTGAAATAAGTAAATAGTTGGGAAATAGTACTTGGAATCATGAAGAATCCCACCACCATTGATAAGGGTGGATATCTGAATTCCTAAGATGTACTATTGTAAAGAAACTGGACTAAGAAAGAATTTATAAAACACTGATATATTATCCAGCGCTACTATACTATCTAAGTTGGAGTGAACTGTGTTGGATGCACAGCCATGTTCCATGTGTGCTGCGGCCCACAAGAGGGGGTGAGGTTTGCTCGGATGCGGTGCCTTTTACCTCTGAAGAGGATCTTCAAGTGCTTTCTGCCCTAGCTCCCGTGAAATTGGCGTCAGGGGAGTGTGCTGGCAGTGTTTCTGCAAAACACAAGCACGACTCCAGCTATAAACCTCATAAATCTTCCAAGCATTCCAAATCTGAGGCACAGAAGTCGGCTTCCACCATGGAGGATGGTTTTCTCCTGGAATTTGTTAAAAATTCTCTGCCTAAACACTGATAAACATGTACCAACATAATATATCAATAACATTAAGATAATGAGACATAGAGGAATTATGATTCTCTCTTCCTGGAAATACTAATCATTTGTATTATTGTTCCCCTGGTTTGGGGCATTACATTACGGATCTGCTATGATTCAATATGCGTCTTAATGCAATGTTTTGATGTTACACATCTGTATTATTTTCTGTTTTGTTGTAAAACCTTAATAAAAACTCATTGAACTTAAAAAAAAATTCTCTGCCTGTTTCTCTTCCACCGGCCTCTGTGCCGGACACAGGGACCCCTGCTCCAAGGGACCAGGATCTTTCTTCTTACCTTCTGGTGGGGGTGCCAGGGAGTATGTCGACTGTGCCCGCAGTTGCGCCAGACTCTCTTTCCATTCCTCTTCTTTTGCAAGTGGCTCTGCGGCGGCCAAGGATGTGGCAAATTTAGCAGATCTCCAGAATCCGGACCCATGTAGAGCCCAAGAAATGGTACGCAGATTCTTTAATCCTGTGCACCTTATGGGTTTAATCTTTGAGTCTCTGCAGGAATTGAAGCTGCAGTCAGACAGCCGGTCACTACTGAATGTTCCCTCATAAGCGACCAGAAGCCACAATCTCCCTCTTTTCCTGATCATCCTGACATTGTTTGGCTTTATCCGTGACATCAGAGCAAGAGCTGCCCACATCCCTGCAAAGAATAAATGTGACTGAAGGCAGAAACGAGCAGCCCACCTAAAAGGAGGACTGTTGGGGTAACTGGGATCGCTGGCTGACCCGGAAGACTTCCCTTTGATGTCAGGGAAGCTGGAAGGCAGGAAGGAGACCTGTTTATAAATGGGATCCCTGGCAGCAGCAGCAAATGACAGTGGTTCCAGATTGGAGAGGAAGGGGGTGTGAGACCCACGTAATGCCACGTACCCCCAACAACCAGTTCGCTTACCCCTAAGGGTAGGTACGCGTACCGCGTGTTGAGAAACACTGGTTTACTTCATAGCTTGGGGGGAGGAGAAGAGTGAAGATCTGATTGGGAGCTGTGCCAACTCAGCATTGTACTCTAGGGGAAGGAGTCAATGACGATGATGACAAACAACATGGCTGCTGGAACTTGGAGCAGCCGCAACGCCACGGTTAATGGCTGTAAGGAATGAGGGGGATGCTTCCAGCTTTGGGTACAAAGCTTTTTACTGTTCTTGCGGGCGGTGAAAAGTTTTGTTCCCGTGTCTGCGGCGAGTCAGGCTTTTGGCATCTCCATAGCTGCAGGCAAAACCATGGCCCACTGCAGCTTGCCGTAGTGTTTGTTCACTGTGTCATTCTCTACTTTGGAGGCTTGCAAAAACATCATGCATAGGATTACATATCTGCTAATTACAGAAAAATAATTCCTAAGTGAGGTTGTATTTTTTTTCTCATGGTTTGAGGAAAAAAATACCTTCAGACCATTTTAGTGGCTTAGGAATTTTGCAGCATTAAAGTGTAGGCTATATATGTAATTTTTGAACATATCCTGTCTTTGGTCAGCTCTTACATTTATGTTTCTTTGGCATACTAATACTTCACTGGTATAGTAATTCCTGGTTTTATATATGAAATATAATAAAAGTGGTCTTTTAACAACCATTTTCTAGCTAATAACTGGCAATGGAAAAAGTCACATTTGGTAGGAATGCTGTAGTATATTAATTCTTACATTGCAATATTTTATATTCTAAAATGAACACACCCAAATATTTGTATCTAGTATGTGTAGATACATCTCTGGGAAACTGTGTGCTAGGTCATCCTGGAACCCAAAATTTGGCATTTTCTGCAAAGTGGGGTTAGAAGTAGCAGCAGAGGCCTGCTTGTCCAAAAAGTGCATTGATAGAAGCAAGATTTAGGAACCAGTGGGGGGGGGGGGAGGCTAGAGAGAAAGGGAAGAGAAAAAAAAAAAACAACCAAAATCCCCTCTTCCTTGTTTCTTTCACCCCATGAAGTTCCATCCAGGCAAGAAATAAAGAATCTTATTTTTCTAAGACATGCATTTTCCTGGCTAATGTGTATGGATCTGGAAAAGGTCACTGTTGGAGTCCTAATATCAATCCCCTCCCTCATATTTGAATATTTGGTGTGGTTAGGAGTCTGACAGACATAGCGATCTTATAAGCCCTTTTTCCATTTGGTGAGTAGACTGATTTAAGGAAAAATCCCCACAATAAAATTCTCTCTATAACTTTTAAAAAAAATAATTTTCTTGCTAGTGCCTGTTTTCTAAATATATTTCCAATCCTGAGATATATATATATATATATATATCTTATTGTATGAGGGCAGTGCATTTCATTCAGGTGGATATAGAGTATATGAAGCATAGGGAGAAGAAAATTAGAAATCAGTTGAATGAAATGTACTGCTGTCTACAATAAAAAGAATTGTCAGGGTATGTCATTTTATTCACTGTGGGGTGTCCTTGTTCTAAGGTGTGGTGTATGTACAGCAATGATCACTGAAGAGTGTTGTTATTCCTCCCCCAGTGCTATGGATTTCCTCTTCCTATTGTCATGTAGAGGTCTGTGATTTCCTGTGGAATCTCCTCACTGCAGGAGTGCATTTCAGGAACTTGGCTGCATATGCATATTTTGGAAGCTGGGGGAAAAACAATAAGAGAAGTTTACAAAACAAATAAGTGGAAGGTGTATTCTGCTTTGTGGAGATGCACAGCCTTGATTTTGACTTTGGCATAAGGAAATCTTGAGCAGACTAAGGGTTCCATAATTTCTTTGCAGATAGATGTTGTTTAGAGGGATTGAGACCAAACAAGGGATTCTGAAAACAAGATACATCAATACCTCTTCCATTTTAACAAGCAGAATGAAGGCAAAATGACAAGAAAGTAGACCAGACTGTTCAATCAATGGTCAGAGACCTTGAAAAATCCACCGTGTGCATATGGAGTACCAAGTTAGCCATACCACTACAGAGAATGTATTTAATGAAAAATGATCACAAATTGTGTAAGCTATGACCCTGCAAGGGAGAATCTGTAACATTATAAACTTCTGGTCTTAAATGGTCATTTCTTGCACTGTGATATTACAGCAGAAATGTATCAAGAATGATTAGTGGAGCATGTGAAGATTCTAACCTGTACTGATCCTTAGGGTTTTATTGAACTAGATGTTTTCTACAAAGACACAGTCCTTTTAAATAAGGTCTTAGTCTACTATATCAGATACTGAACACACAGATGCGTGGAGGGGCATAATCGAAAGGGACGTCTAAGTCCGTTTATGTCCATCTCGCAAGTCATCCAAAGTTAAAAAGAGCCTAAGACACATTTTCGAAAATCGTCTAATTATACGTCCTGCCGATCTGATCGTTCAAGCAGCTAAATCGTCCATCTTTATACCATATTTCCGTCCAAGTCCAAAACGCCTAGAACAAGTCCTGTTGGACGTGGGAGGGGTCTGCAAAGTGATGGACTGAACACCCAAACATGGCACCTAAATAGTGGGGTACCTTAAAGGGCACTGCTGTGAACTTCACAAAAAGGGTGCCATGGCTTTTCCTTACTACAGCTCCCTTATAGGTGATGGTGAGCGCCCCAAACCACCTCCAGAATCCCCTAGACCCACTTATCTACCACCCCAATAGCCCTTATGACTGCAGGAGCCACTTATATGCCAGTCAAAAAGGGTTTTGGGGGTGTATAGGGGAGTGCACATGTTTAAGTATCAATGCAGTGATTACAGGGGCTTATGGGCATGGGTTCTCTTCTCTATGGGTTCCTAACCCACCCCCAAGATGACTTAAGCTGCCTCTGGGCTGGACGACTAGGCTTTCCTATGCCAGGCGGCCAGGTGATGATGGTCTGGAGGCTGAAATTTAAAGTTGTGAATATAATTTTTATGGGGGGGGGTTGATAATCGCTAGGGTAATGTGTGGGGGTCTGTGTTATGTGTTTGAAGTGCTTATCTGGTAAGTTTAGGTGGGTTTTTGTGACTTAGACCATGTTTTACATGGTCTAAGTCACAACGTCCAAGTTCCGTCTAGGCTCTGTTGTAAAACTTTTGGTTATACATGCTGTATGACTAAGTCTAAGCCGGACCACGTCCCGCCCAACTCCTGCCCTCGACAAGCCTCCCGAAACGCCCTGTTTAGCTTTGGACATTGAGCGGCACTATGAAGGCCTAGGTCGTTTAGCAATACGTCCAAAATCCGTTTTATTATCGGCACTTGGACGTTTTTGAGAAATGTTCGTCCAAGTGCTGACTTAGGCCGGTTTTTGGACGTTTTTCTCTTTCGATTATGAGCCCCATAGTTTATATATGTGGGAAAGAGTGGGAACTAGCATGTTAATGAGAAAATGAGATGAAGAAAATCTCTTTGCAAATCACTTTTGGATATGATTATTTTTATGATTTTAATTTGTCATGCTTCAGATTTGAAACCTATGTGCATTTTGTAACTTGATAGCAATAGAATACCACGTTATCATCACATGGCTTTGAATGAAATATATTTTTTACACAATATACTTTTATACAAACATCTACGTAAAGTGACACAAAACATTCTTTTATCAATAGCAGCATTATTTTGAGCTCAATATATTTTGTGCTACAAGAGCACAAAAGCAGTATTGTTTATCCATGACTAGCACTGGCTGTAAACAAAATATTTTTGAAGAGAATATAAGCAAAGTGTATACTAGCTGCCAAAAGATGAAATTTAGAGTCTTCTGGATAGTAGAATCATTTTTCTCTTTTGGTAATGTAGGATTTGGTGTGGCTAGTTAAGCCATGCTTTCATGATTAAAAATCAATAGTTCTAAAAGTTAAGTATATTTTCTTCTGTGTGATATGTTTTTTGTTTTGTTTTTTTAAAATGCAATGTCAATTTTCCTTTTTCAAAGAGACAAAGCAAACAAGAAACATTTTGTTGCCTGCAAAGCAGTGAAAATGAATGTGATTGAACTGGAATAAGATGCAACTTGAATGAACTTCACATTATATATTGTATGTTATAATTGCACTTTTGAAATCTTTAGTTAGTTAGTTTTTTTTCTTTGCTGTCCAGTTTTTTTCTTTTGGTCACAAATATTTATCTGTCCATGTCTGCTTCTGCATGCTCCTCAACTATGTATTTATTTCTCATCAGCAAAGACCTGGTCAATAGAGGTTTTAGGTAAATTCTCTCATAGTGTTGCTTCACAGTGACATTATGCATAAGTCCATATGCATGAATGGATGCTGAAATTTCAGTGGAACCAAAGTAGTTATCGTTTCTCATACCACTTAGTAGTGACCAGCTGGAGGTCTGATTTTCCATGATGGAAAGTGCATGGCAGCCTTAGCTGATGTCTTTCATTTCAACAACCACAATCTCAGGTAGTACTGACAAAATCTCAGATTGTAGATTACATGTACTCTCCCTTCATAGCCCAAGTACTTAGAAAACAAGGAAAAGTTATTTCATATAAATCTTCTCAAGCTAAGAGTAATTTTCAGTGCTTTAGAGATCTTCAGTAAAAAAGGACCTTAGTCCAGACATCCATCCAAGTAGCAAATACAAATGAGAGACTGCATCCATATTATCAGAAGAGCTGAAAATTTGGAATGGGACCATCCTCGGACAAGATGCTCCTATGGGCAGCATACCTCCCAGACATGCAAAATGAAATTGCAAACAGACTTGGTTTATTCTTAAAGCTGAATAAATGATTTCCTGATCCAGGATAGCCAACATAATTTTTGACACTTGAGATTTCCCAAAATAGATTTTGTTTCTTTGGAAGGCAGCAGAAAGCTTCTGCTCTAGAAGACCAGGCGAGTGAAAATTATTCAGATGCTTTCAGTTCTATAGCACACATCAGACTTCTTTATGCCTATCACTAAATTCCTCTAACAGTTCTCTAGTACTCAAAATTGTAGGAATGAGAAACTTGTAGGTGTCAAATAGGAAAGCTTTTCTATGTGACTATATGGAAGAGATTTGATCCTTTTATCTGATTTCCATGGTCTGTTAAAATATTATTCTAGTTTTCATCCTCTAGTCTTAAATATCTCATTAAAGGTATATCAGAGTACTACAAAAACTGGAAGATTAGGCAAATATTTGGCAGTTAAGCTTTAATGTGAATAAGTGCAGAGATACATTAGGGTGCAGGAGCTGTATATAATGGGAAGAGCAAAATTGATTTGCAGAGGCCAGGAAAGAGTGAAAGTGAACCACCTATCGCAAAAGCCCAGAAAGGGACACGGGTGCGACCGCAAAGGACCTCAGGGCAACCTGGGTATAGTTTGCTCCAGAATTCATCAGTATGCAGTATGATGCATATTTATTTAACAGTGATCGCATGGAACCTTAGGGGTTTGCGGCAGTGCTGGTACCAGAGTTCTCTCCCTCAAGGGTGCAATTTCCCTCTGCGAAGCAAGAGATGGGGGTTCAGTCGGAGGAGGACTGAGATGATATGGATTGTTTCTATACCTTTGCTTTCCCAGTCTACATCTTCAATAGCAAGGGATTCTGCTTCACGTCTGGGAGAGCCAGATCCTGAACAGGTGAAGGCTCTGGATCTTGGAGAGGACCCGACTGTGCGCAGGTTATTTAAGCCCTTAGCTCTTTTGGAGATAATTACGAAGTCTCTCCAAGAATTAAAGATAGAGACTGCACAGTCCTCAGCTACACAGTGCGTATGAGCAGCACTAAGGTTCAGACCACACGCTTTCCCTTCATACTTTCACAAAATTTTACAGGGTGCATGTGGCAGCCAAATTAGACTCCGCCTTCGAATCACCGTACCTTCAGCAGACTCATCTGTCCCACCCTAGATTCTGGGGACTGCTTTGATAACATCCCAATAGTTCAGGAATGTATGTTTCAATAGTTCATGTTCTATTGTTTGTTTTATTTTAAAATTTGTACACCACCTATGAGCAGTACAGACTTGTTCTCGGGAAGTATTCCCGTACCCTTCCCTCTTATGTTTCATTTCTAGAACTGAATATCTGCTTTGATATAAACTGAGGAGTTACAGGACAGCCCAGAGTGATGGGAGGCGGAGTGAAGAAAATGCTAATGAAGCACTCTAAACAGAATCTCATGGGAAGGGATTGACTACCCAAGAGTTCAGGAATGATGTGCCTGTTTACTAGAAAGGTAAACACCTAATTTTCTTTTGACCCATTTCTTCGGTCTGTTTTTGCAATGTTATTGCTATTGTGTATTTAATCTTATAAATCTATGTTGTTCATTGGTTACCCAATATTTTCTATGACAAAAATTTCTAATGTTAGGTATAAGCCTAAACATGACCATGTCAGGTTTTTGGTTTATAAATCCCTTTGTAGATTACCTATATGTTTTCTTTTTCCTTTGCCATGCCACCATGTTGTTTCCTAACTATTGAGAGGACTGATTAATTGATGAGAAGTCCTGAGATCTTTTTCTTGTTTGTTTAATCCTATGCTACTTTGTTTGCATTTTGTACTTTTCATGGAGGGAATCACCTTACTATACCATCTTGTAGAAGTTAAAAGTTTAAAACTGCCAGTTTTAATGATTACATCACAATTATATTAACTAATAAGGCATATACAGCCAGGTACAGCTAAACCAAACAAAAGAATCCGACAGTCAGAGCACTAGGATTCTTTTCCTACCTTTATTTTGGAGGGTGTGGCTAAATGGCTTCATTCTTCAAAGTTTAAAACATTTAAATAGCATTGCTTTGACTGCTGCAGCTGTGTGTTTAGGAGGTATAAATTACCAGTTATTCCGACATTACAAGTATCCAGGTGCTCTGTATGTGCTGATGACAACAAAATTGAAAAGACAGACTGTAATAATTCTGACTGGTTTTCTCTGCAGAAGGTATTGATTATTTGTGTGTGGTGAGAGATTTGGAAAATTCAATTAAAGGAGTTGTGCAAAGGTTTCATAAATTTTCTTTCCACAGCGTGTACACAGACATTGTTGCGTATTAAATCAATGCAACACTTCACAATATATTTTCTTTGAAACATAAAAATAAATAACATTTAAACAGTTCTGCTTACTACAGAAACAAATTTTATTTCCTGTGAAGCATTTAGTCATGTGCTACCACAGGCACCTACACATTTGCCAGCTGTAACAAATTTTATAGACATTTTCTCCAGAGACACATCTTATATACTATGAATTTTTAAATGAGCAAATGGTGAAGAAGGGATGTCAGCAATATAAAAATTGATCAGTTAAAAGATAAAAGCATAAGTAAAGAGATTTGTATGGTAGCCTTAATAGGTTTTATTAAATAAAAATACTATAAAAAGACAGTAATGAACAGCTTGAGAAATAACTATGGTTGAGGCATAGAAAAATTATTCTGGTAAAGTTTAAAAGATTGGTTTTATATCATTGACGAGAAGACTGTTCTTTTCCTTGTAGATCTGTAAATGTATTAAGGCAGTAGTAGAACATGATGAGAAAAAAAGTATAATACATAATACTACCTACGTGTTCAGACAAAGAGTGGCCCCAGAGACAAATCTGCTTTGTAAAAGATCTGGACACACACAGTCATCTGAAATTATTAGTCTCATCTAGAGAACGGTGGCATATAGGCTTTTTTTCTTTCTTTCATATATTCACAGCTTGCATGTGTGTCTGAATACAATTCAGCAAAAAGTTTAAGACATACTTTCTATGTGAAAAGTGAAGTACTTGCTCACAGTCTGGCCTTTAAAAGTCTCTCTAGATAATTTCAATGTGTGTATCTTTGAGAGAATTTCTTATTTTTATTTATCTAAAATAGCATTTCCCTGCAGGGAATCAAAAGCAGTAAAACATTGTAACATAATACATTAAAACATGATAGAATACATAGTTCCATATTAAAACAAATACAGAAAATATCTCTCATTTTTGTTAGTGATATGTGGTTTGAAACGTACCACAATATTTTGAGGATCCTCCTTCCTTTGCTTCACTGTAAGTCTCTTATACAGTTTCGGCATAGAGACCTGATATTTGCCTTCGGCCCTGCCTCATCGATCAACCTGCAGCCTGTTTGGCCTAATCCCAGTTGCAAATCCCAGTTTTATAGTATGGTCAAGATAATATGGATACTAGTCCCCAAGCAAAAAACATAGGAAATGCAGTCACCCTAACATTTCTAGGAAGTGCAAACTCTTTCTTCCATTGATGTTATATCATGTACTGTAAGAACTAAATAGCACTGATTGTTGAAAATAGATTCATTTTACTACTTAGCAGCCATGCATTAATGTTGCAATTAGCACACAGCCATTTTGTAGGCAGTCTCTATCATAAATGGCAGTAGGCGTACTACCGCTGTCTAACAGACCAATCAGGCCACACATTTTTTTAAAAAATCGATGCGGTATTTGCACACTTATGGATGCCTAAGGCAAGCGTAGACGTGGCTTATGCTGGAGGTGACCTTAGGCATCTGTAGGCATGCCTAGGCGCTTCCATAGGTGTCAGTCAGATGCCTTAAATGTAGGCCTATAAAATGCTGGCATATATTTAAACTGGTGGGGCGTAGTGTAACAGCGACATTGAACTAATAAGCTAAGTTATCTAGGGGATATGAAAAATTAGAAAAATTATTGAAATGAAATTGAAATAAATGAAATGACAAAGATGAATTGAAATCCTGGAAATGTTTTTGAAGTGAACTATTGGAGTATTTATTTATTAAGTAGTATAGGAAAAAGCATGAAGAGCAGAAATATTAAATAAGGATAATTATTTATATTTTGAAAATTAGAAAAAAAGTAAAGAAAAAAGATCAAAAGACACGTTTGGGTGAGCCAGTGACTAGTGCTGCCACACTGTACTGCATGATATGATAGTGGACAGGTGGCATTCTGAGATTCCCCACTTGTGGTTTAAATATAGTCTAAAAGGCATGATATAATTTTAAAATAGTATTTGGCCTATATTTAAGGTATCTGTAAAAAAAAAACAACGCAATTCTGATGCATCGCCTACAAGTGATTGACACAGAATCAGGCCTTAAGGGTTCCATGCACTAATCAGTTTGCAGTAATGTGGTTGCACTAAGATTTGTACTGCCACATATGTTCTCTGCCCCCCAGACACACCCCTCTAAGAAAAATACTGAATAGGAAACTTTTTTGCACATGGTTTGTGCACACACATTGGGATTTTATAAGAGGACACCTCAGTGTGTTCCGTGGTAATCCCTTTTAAGCTGTGGTAAGCACATACTAGTTCTTACTGCAGCTTAATCTAATCTAATCCTTAGGTTTGTATACCGCATCATCTCCACGTTCGTAGAGCTCGACGCGGTTTACAGTAGGAGAAATAGGAAGGAACTACAACAGAGGGTTAGAGGTAGAAGTGGGAAGAAAATTTAGAGGACTTGGGATGCCAAGATATAAGAGGACTTAATAAAAGGACTTCTGTTTTTTACCTAAACTAAATAAACCAAGACCAGAGCTACAGTTCACTAATGTTCTTCCGGCAATTTGTTTTTTGTTTCTCCACAGATTATTGTCCACCCATCAGCAGTTATGAATTTCTTATATCTATTATTCATTGAATTAGATGTGCTACTGCAGGTAATCAGTTTTGGTGTCTTAAGTAATGAGCTCTAGGTCATTTCTAAACTAATTTTTAAATATAATTGTGTATCTGGTTAATTGTCTTTGTCTGCTTATGTAAAACTAGCTTTACTATTGGTTTAATTAAAAAAAAAAAAAAAAAGTGTTACTTTCACCATTATTTTTTCTGTTTTCCTAAAATAGATTTTTACATTTAGGGCTCCTTTAACAAAGCCACGCTAGGGCCTTAACGCGCGGAATAGCGCGTGCTAAATTGCTACGCGCACTAGCCACTACCGCCTCCTTTTGAGCAGGCGGTAGATTTTCAGCTAGCGCGCGCTAAAACGCTTAGCGCACCTTCGTAAAATGAGCCCTTAGTTTGTCTTGCTACTTGGTAGAAATGCAATTACATGAACTATGAAACTATACTGGAAATTACATAAAGCACAGTTACTTACCGTAACAGGTGTTATCCAGGGACAGCAGGCAGATATTCTTGACTGATGGGTGACGGCACCGACGGAGCCCCGGTACGGACAATTTTAGAGTGATTGCACTCTAAGAACTTTAGAAAGTTCTAGCTAGGCCGCACCGCGCGTGCGTGAGTGCCTTCCCGCCCGACAGAGGCGCGCGGTCCCCAGTTAGGATAAGCCAGCTAAGAAGCCAACCCGGGGAGGTGGGAGGGACGCAAGAATATCTGCCTGCTGTCCCTGGATAACACCTGTTACGGTAAGTAACTGTGCTTTATCCCAGGACAAGCAGGCAGCATATTCTTGACTGATGGGTGACCTCCAAGCTAACAAAAAAGAAGGATGGAGGGAAGGTTGGCCATTATGAAAATAAATTTTGCAAAACAGATTGGCCGAAGTGTCCATCCCGTCTGGAGAATGCATCCAGACAATAATGAGATGTAAAAGTATGAACTGAGGACCAAGTAGCAGCCTTGCAGATTTCCTCAATAGGAGTGGAACGGAGGAAAGCTACAGACGCTGCCATAGCTCTAATTTTGTGGCCCGTGACAGAACCTTCCATGTCAGGCCGGACTGAGCATAACAAAAAGAAACGCAAGCAGCAAGCCAATTGGACAGAGTGCGTTTAGATACAGGATGACCCAACTTGTTAGGATCAAATGACAAAAACAGTTGAGGAGATGATCTGTGAGGTTTGGTGCGATCAAGATAGTAAGCCAGAGCACGTTTACAATCCAAGGTATGCAAAGCCTGTTCACCTGGATGAGAATGAGGCTTTGGGAAAAAAACAGGTAGAACGATGGATTGGTTAAGATGAAATTCAGACACAACCTTAGGAAGGAACTTGGGATGTGTGCGGAGGACGACCTTATCGTGGTGAAAAACAGTGAAAGGTGGATCCGCCACTAGTGCATGGAGCTCACTGACCCTCCTGGCAGAAGTGAGAGCTATTAAAAAGACCACTTTCCAAGTTAGAAATTTAAAATGCGTTGAGGCCAACGGCTCGAAAGGAGGCTTCATCAACGCAGAAAGAACCACATTCAGATCCCATAGAACAGGAGGGGCTTTAAGAGGTGGTTTCACATTGAAAAGGCCCTTCATGAACCTTGAAACTAAGGGATGAGCTGAGAGGGGTTTTCCATGAATCGGCTCATGAAAAGCTGCAATGGCACTAAGGTGGACCCTTATCGAAGAGGATTTAAGACCAGAGTCGGATAAGGACAATAAATAGTCCAACACCAGTCCCACTGCTGTAGATATGGGATTATGGTGATGTAACAGGCACCAGGAAGAAAACCGAGACCACTTTTGTTGGTAACATTGAAGAGTAGACGGTTTCCTGGAGGCATCAATAATAGAACGGACAGGCTGAGAAAGGAGAGCATGAGCTGGAGTCAGCCCGAGAGATACCAAGCTGTCAGGTGCAGAGACTGTAAGTTGGGATGAAGCAGTGTTTGCTGATGCTGTGTAAGCAGTGAAGGAAACAGAGGAAGAGGTATGGGTTCCCTGGAACTGAGTTGAAGTAGAAGGGAAAACCAATGCTGTCTGGGCCACCGTGGAGCGATGAGAATCATGGTGGCTTGTTCCCTCTTGAGCTTGAATAAGGTGCGCAGCATGAGCGGAAGAGGAGGGAATGCATAAAGGAAGAGATTGGTCCAATCTAGGAGAAATGCATCGGGTTCCAGACGGTGAGGAGAGTAAAGTCTGGAGCAAAACAGGGGCAGTTGATGGTTGTGGGGAGCTGCAAAAAGATCCACTTGAGGAGTGCCCCATTGAGAGAAAATGAACTGGAGAGTCGAGGGGTCGAGAGTCCATTCGTGAGGTTGAAGGATTCTGCTGAGATTGTCTGCTAAGCAATTCTGTTCCCCCTGGATGTAGACTGCCTTCAGGAATAGGTGACGAGCAGTCGCCCAGGTCCAAATCCTTTGAGCTTCCTGACATAAGGGACGGGATCCCGTCCCTCCCTGTTTGTTGATGTAGTACATTGCAACTTGGTTGTCTGTGCAAATGAGAAGAACTTGAGGAAAAAGGAGATGTTGGAAAGCTTTGAGGGCGTAAAACATCGCTCTGAGTTCCAGGAAATTGATGTGGTGTTTCTTTTCCTGGGTGGTCCAAAATCCCTGAGTTTGGAACTCGTTCAAGTGAGCTCCCCATGCATAGGGGGAGGAATCCGTGGTGATGACCAGTTGATGAGGAGGTAGATGGAACAGTAGACCTCTGGATAGATTTGATGATTTCAACCACCAAAGAAGCGACTGTCGAAGAGACGAGGTCACAGATATGTGTCGTGAACAAGGATCCGTCGCTTGTGACCACTGAGTCGCTAGGGTCCATTGAGGAGTACGCAGGTGGAGACGTGCGAAGGGAGTGACATGTACTGTGGAGGCCATGTGTCCCAAGAGCACCATCATGTGATTCGCAGAGATGGAAGGTTGCTGGAACACCTGCTGACAGAGATGAAGGATGGTGTGAAGGCGGTTTGGAGGAAGAAAAGCCCTCATCTGAACAGTATCTAGAATGGCTCCAATGAATTGAAGTCGCTGAGTTGGAATGAGGTGCGACTTGGGTAGATTGATTTCGAACCCCAACAGTCGAAGGAAGTAAATGGTCTGATCGGTGACTTTGTGAACGGACTGAGGAGAAGGAGCCTTGATGAGCCAGTCGTCCAGGTAAGGGAAGACTTGAAAGTTGTGGGAGCGGAGATAAGCTGCGACCACAATCAGACATTTGGTGAATACCCTGGGCGAGGAGGCTAGGCCGAAGGGTAGCACCTTGTATTGGTAATGATGTTGATTGACAAGAAAGCGAAGATATTGTCTGGACATCAGATGAATTGGAATGTGAGTATACGCTTCCTTGAGATCGAGGGAACATAGCCAGTCTTCCTGAGAAAGAAGAGGGTATAGGGTGGCAAGAGATAACATCTTGAACTTCTCCTTGACCAGACATTTGTTGAGATCCCTGAGATCTAATATTGGTCTGAGATCTCCGGTCTTTTTGGGTACAAGAAAGTACCGGGAATAAAATCCCAGGCCTTGCTGGTCCAGAGGAACTGGTTCGATGGCATTGAGAAGAAGGAGGGATTGAACCTCCTGAGCGAGGAGGAGGGACTGAGCCTTGTTGGAAGCAGACTCTTTTGGCAGACTTACAGGTGGAGGAGTCTGAAAATTTAGGGAGTAGCCGTGGGCGATGATAGCAAGTACCCACTGGTCGGAGGTGATTGCTTCCCAGCGAGATAGAAAAATTTGTAGTCGACCTCCTATGGGCTGAGGTAGAGGACATGAGATCTGAGCTGAGCCTGCAATCGGCAGAGCGTGCCTCAGCTTGTTTTCGGGCCGTTTTTGCCACAGACCCTCGTCGGACACCCTCAGCTGCAATCGGCAGCACATTTTCATCTCGGGGCCGGCTCCTCCACGGAGCCTCCAGTGAAACCGCCCCCCTCCCATCCGGGCGTGTGAGCCAGCTCCGCCCCCCCTCGGCGAATACCTTTTCTTGCCTGCGAGAACGGTGAGCCCAGAGCTGAGCCTGCAATCGGCAGAGCGTGCCTCAGCTTGTTTTCGGGCCGTTTTTGCCACAGACCCTCGTCGGACACCCTCAGCTGCAATCGGCAGCACATTTTCATCTCGGGGCCGGCTCCTCCACGGAGCCTCCAGTGAAACCGCCCCCCTCCCATCCGGGCGTGTGAGCCAGCTCCGCCCCCCCTCGGCGAATACCTTTTCTTGCCTGCGAGAACGGTGAGCCCAGAGCTGAGCCTGCAATCGGCAGAGCGTGCCTCAGCTTGTTTTCGGGCCGTTTTTGCCACAGACCCTCGTCGGACACCCTCAGCTGCAATCGGCAGCACATTTTCATCTCGGGGCCGGCTCCTCCACGGAGCCTCCAGTGAAACCGCCCCCCTCCCATCCGGGCGTGTGAGCCAGCTCCGCCCCCCCTCGGCGAATACCTTTTCTTGCCTGCGAGAACGGTGAGCCCAGAGCTGAGCCTGCAATCGGCAGAGCGTGCCTCAGCTTGTTTTCGGGCCGTTTTTGCCACAGACCCTCGTCGGACACCCTCAGCTGCAATCGGCAGCACATTTTCATCTCGGGGCCGGCTCCTCCACGGAGCCTCCAGTGAAACCGCCCCCCTCCCATCCGGGCGTGTGAGCCAGCTCCGCCCCCCCTCGGCGAATACCTTTTCTTGCCTGCGAGAACGGCGCGCAGCCGTTCGGCGCGCCGGCTAAGGCGCACGGCAAAGGCGCGTGCACCTTAGCACGCACCTTTGCGAAGCGCCTGAGCGAAAAGCACCACTCCAGAACAAGGATAAGTACACATTAAAATTAGAATCTGCATGTTTACACTGCATTTACAATTGTATACTGCATGTTTATTACTGGACCAGTACGAACAGTCAACATGCGCAGACTGATACTGCATGTTAAATAGGCATAACATTATGTAATCGTATGCACAACTGCTTGCTTAACAAACATAATATTATTTAACCGCACGTATAACCAACTAATGCAAGAACAGCCTACAACCATATGTACAACCTGTTAGTGCATGACCTGTACAATTAATGCATGAATAATTACTATATGTTACTACATGACCAGTACTACAGGCACAACCAGCCACAACTGTCTTCCCCACAGACTCTACTGTATGATTATCCTTCTATTCATAGTTAAGATCTCGCTACCCCTCACCGTAAGTTCCTCCCATACCCAACCCGCTCTCACAATTCAACTCAGTCCCCTCACCCAACTTACTCGTCTACAAAACCAGTTTCACCCCACCACTACCTCTCTAGTATCTGCTGACCCAGCCACACCCAGCCAGGCAATAGTCCTCACTTATCACAACCCGAACCACTCACCTTACCACACAACATGGCAAGCTGCAACAAACAACAACTACTCTTAGGGATTCTATACCTATGCCTATTAAGCTCTAAATGCTGGGGCAATGAAGACAACCTCCCCCAACCTATGCACACCTACCCCATCTCCTGGCTCAGACCAATCGAACTAACTAATCCCTCCAACCCTCTCCAACTCCTACAAAACCAGCCAAAACAAGACCTTCATCAAATCACAGTACTAAACACCACCCGCAAACACCGCAAACACCGCAAACCACACAAGAACAAGCTCTGCAACAGAAACATAAAAAAGATAACATTTTCGGAAATCCCTACAGCTAACAGTTACGAAAACATTAAGGGATATTACCTAAACACCCGTTCCGTGAGAAACAAAGCCCACATAATAAATGATTGGATACTACAAACAAAACCCGATCTCCTGTTTCTGACAGAAACATGGATGATCGCTGACACCGACACTATCATGAGAGAATTTCTACCTCAGGGATATAAAATTATCCCACTATCAAGAAACTGGAAAAAAGGAGGAGGACTAGCGATCATCCTAAAAGATCACTACAATTACACCATGACCGACTCCAAATCTTCAGATAACCTCGAAATACTAACTTGCATAATCACTAACGCACAGTTAGAAGAATCATTAACCACAACTCTATTCTACATCCCACCCAAAAAATGGTCAAGCGCGAAAGAGGAATTCGCCGAATTCCTTACCTTATCTAACCTAAAAGGCTCATACAACCTGCTTCTGGGTGACATAAACACTCACCTAGAACAAAAGACAAAACCAGAAATAACTGAAATCGCCAACCTCCTTATGTCACTGGACTTTCCAAACCCAGACACAGAAATAACCCACGAAAAAGGACACAAACTAGATCTAATCACCTTCTCCCACAAAGAAATACTAACCCCCAAAATACAATACCACTCAGGTCCCTGGGAAAAATGTATCTGGTCAGACCATTTCATTGGCAAGTTCAATCTACGTTGGCAGAAACAGAATACACATCAAAAACACAAAAACGCAAATTCGAACACAGTAACCACCCGTGGCATTATTAACCCAACCGAATTCTGGACCCATTACGAGTTACAACCCATAAACAATGAAATTCAAGACTTCCCCGCATCATGGGAAATCTACAGCAAAGAACTCTTAGACCTAATAGCACCATATAAAACATACAAAAAGAAAAATAGACCACCAAACGAATGGTTTGACTGTGAACTTCTAACCACCAAACAGGAACTAAGAAAATTGGAGAGAATCTGGCAAAAAACAAACAATGACTCAGACAAGACAAACTGGAAACAAAAAATGAAAATATACAAAAATCTGATCAAAGAAAAACGCACTAAGCATTATGCAAATAAAATCGGTACATCAAAAATAAACAGCAAAGAATTATTCAAACTAGTAAAAACTATAACCGATACAACACAAATACTGAAAAAGGATACTGAGCAAACTCCATCAGCACAAACCCTAGCCAATTTCTTTCAAAACAAAATCACCGAATTAAGAGCAACTCTACCCACATCCACATCAAATGCTCTCCAATTCCTGGATCCCCATGACCAAGACACCAGAGTAGACATGTTATGGGACCACCTCGAATACCCAAACTGGCAGCAATTCCTAAATTTATTTAACAAGTACACCAAATCTAACTGCCTACTTGATACATGTCCCTCTAAAATCATGTCAACTGCCCCCCTAGAATTTAAAAAGGATCTTTTTACATGGCTAACATCCGCCCTTGCAAACGGAACACTAAACAAAAAAATGGGACATATACTAATCACTCCAATCCCCAAAGATCAGAAAGCCTCCCCAGCACTGACACCCAATTTCAGACCCATAGCAAGCATTCCCCTCTTCACAAAGATACAGGAAGGATTGGTCAACCTTCAACTAGTCAATTACCTAGACAAATTCAACCTCCTTAACGATCACCAATCAGGATTCAGAAAAGGATACAACACAGAAACTGTCCTAGCCTCCTTGCTGAACCACCTTTATGATCTCTTTAGCAAGGGCAAAAGCGCACTGATCCTACAATTAGATCTCAGCAGCGCGTTCGACCTGGTAGACCACGAAATCATGCTACTGTGCCTTGAAGCAATGGGAATCTCAGGAAAGGCAAAGAAATGGTTCCAAGAGTTCCTAACAAATAGATCCTACCAAGTAATCAGCAATGGAAACTACTCAAAACCATGGAAAAACCCTTCAGGCGTACCTCAAGGTTCCCCCCTATCCCCCACACTTTTCAATATCTATATCGCCTCCTTAGGTCACCTACTACAAAAACTAAATTTAATGTACTACATTTATGCGGATGACATATCCATCCTCATACCCTTAAACGACATCACAAAAGAAATTATAGATAATCTCTCAAACACAATGACCGAAATCGATAAATGGACCACTAATTTCAAACTAAAACTAAACGCAGAAAAAACAAAAGTCTTTCTGGCTAGTCCCAATGACAAAATTACGAGAACATCGATAAAAATAAATAATCACGAATACGCAATTTCCAAAAACATAAAAATACTGGGCATCACTCTTGACACTCACCTAACTATGACCGACCACACAAACTCACTAGTGAAAAAATGCTTTTACACACTATGGAAACTAAGAACCATAAAAAAATACTTTGACCCTTCTTCATTCAGGTTGCTGGTACAGGCACTGATCCTATCCCTCCTTGACTACTGCAACATCATCTACCTAGGCATCCCACAAAAAACAATAATAAAACTGAGACTAATACAAAACACCGCCGTTCGCCTAATTTTTGGACTAAGAAAAAACGATCACATCAGCCCCTACTATAAAAAACTACACTGGCTTCCAATAGAAGCGCGAATTCTATTTAAATTCGCTTGCACCTGTTTCAAACAAGCCTGGGGACTAGCACCTTCATACCTACAAACTCACTTCACCCTATACAACCCCACAAGAACGACCAGAAACAAAAACATCTTTGCATACCCAAAGATTACAGGCTGCAGATACAAATCCTTCTTGGACAGAACCTTCCAGTTCCAAGCGAACAGACAGCAAACCTGGCTGAAAAACCACATAAACGAACCAAACATGACTTATAACACTTTCCGCAAATCGATCAAAACCACCCTATTCGCTAAATTCATTGGCTAAAACGGTCCCCTCCCCACTAAGACCCCTCTCACGGATGTTCTAAATCTTTCAGACACTCATTACCCTTAGATCTCCAATTAATATGTAAGTTACCATTTAGACTATTGTACTGCATCTAGTCCCTTTATTCGGTACTGTATTTAAACTTATTGCATGTTTTGAATTTGGACTCACTCTACTGTATTATACGTGGATTTATTGTATTGTATTAGTATTGTACTGTACTTGTTATTCGCTGAATGTCCAGCCTTCTTACAATGTAAACCGCCTAGAAGTCGCCTGACTATGGCGGTATAGAAAAATAAAGTTATTATTATTATTATTATTATTATGAGGGAGGAAGACTGGCAATGTCCTGGAGAAAGGAGTCAAAAGGGCTGCGTCGACTTAGGTTGAGTAGCCGGTTTGACAGTGGGCTGCTGTTGTTGACGAGCCTGTTGCTGCTGCTGACGCTGTCTGCGAGGTTGAGGAGGATGAGGCTGAGCCGGTCGAGCAGAAAACCTCCTTTGATATGAAGATTGTTGCCTGAATGGACGAGGAGGAGGAGGTTTCTTCTTGTTTTTCAACAAGGTGTCCCACCTAGTTTCATGGGCGGAGAGCTTTTGTGTGGTGGTATCCATGGACTCCCCAAACAGCTCATCCCCTAGGCAAGGCGCATTGGCAAGCCGGTCCTGATAGTTTACGTCCAGTTCTGAGGCCCGCAGCCATGCTAATCTTCTCATTGCTACAGAGATAGCAGTAGCACGAGACGTCAGTTCAAAAGTATCATAAATAGAACGGACCATAAACTTCCTGAGTTGCAAAAGACTAGAGGTACATTGCTGAAAAGCAGGAAGTTTACGGTCCGGAATATACTTTTGGAAAGAGGTTACCTGTTGAACGAGATGTTTCAGGTAAAATGAAAAGTGGAATGCGTAATTACCTGAGCGGTTGGCCAGCATGGCATTTTGGTAAAGACGCTTTCCAAATTTGTCCATGGCCTTTCCTTCCCTGCCAGGAGGGACAGAGGCATACATACTGGCTCCTGCAGATTTCTTTAGGGTTGACTCTACCAACAGAGATTCATGGGGAAGTTGGTGTTTGTCAAATCCAGGTATTGGAATCACTTTATACAGAGATTCCAGTTTTCTTGGGGCTCCTGGGATTGTCAAAGGAGTTTCAAGATTTTTATAAAAAGTTTCCCTCAAGATGTCATGGAGGGGTAACTTTAAAAACTCTTTAGGAGGTTGGTCAAAATCCAAGGCATCCAAAAATGCCTTGGATTTTTTAGAGTCAGACTCTAAAGGAATAGACAGAGTGTCTGACATCTCCTTTAAAAATTTAGTGAAGGAGGAGTGCTCTGGCTTAGCAGTAGTATCCTGCACCGATGGTTCCTCCTCATCAGATGTGTAATCCTCCTCGGTACCGAGGGGATCATCTGAATCGTCCCACAAGTCAGGGTCCCGTACCGATTGTAAATGGCCCTGGGAAAGTGGAGTCGATGTATCAGTATGTTTAGTCTTGCGTACCGATTTACCAGACCGAGTGGATACGGTACCTGGAGAATGTAGAACGGTACGAGGTTCAGAGAACAGTACCGGCTCCGACACCGTAGGAGTAGCACGCCGTTTTGGTTCTGCTGACAGAACCGGCATGGACAAAGATTTTTGTGGTGCCGAAACAGTCGATGACAATAAAAGAGGCTGTTCGACAGACGGCACCGACGGCTCAGTCGGTACCGACACTGGAAGGTTCGGAGACAATAACATAGTAGATGACGGCAGATAAAGACCCGAATGGTCCATCCAGTCTGCCCAACCTGATTCAATTTAAAAAATTTTTTTTTTTTTTTTCTTCTTAGCTATTTCTGGGCGAGAATCCAAAGCTTTACCCGGTACTGTGCTTGGGTTCCAACTGCCGAAATCTCTGTTAAGACTTACTCCAGCCCATCTACACCCTCCCAGCCATTGAAGCCCTCCCCTGCCCATCCTCCTCCAAACGGCCATACACAGACACAGACCGTACAAGTCTGCCCAGTAAATGGCCTAGTTCAATCTTTAATATTATTTTCTGATTCTAAATCTTCTGTGTTCATCCCACGCTTCTTTGAACTCAGTCACAGTTTTACTCTCCACCACCTCTCCCGGGAGCGCATTCCAGGCATCCACCACCCTCTCCGTAAAGTAGAATTTCCTAACATTGCCCCTGAATCTACCACCCCTCAACCTCAAATTATGTCCTCTGGTTTTACCATTTTCCTTTCTCTGGAAAAGATTTTGTTCTACGTTAATACCCTTTAAGTATTTGAACGTCTGAATCATATCTCCCCTGTCTCTCCTTTCCTCTAGGGTATACATATTCAGGGCTTCCAGTCTCTCCTCATATGTCTTCTGGTGCAAGCCTCCTATCATTTTCGTCGCCCTCCTCTGGACCGCCTCAAGTCTTCTTACGTCTTTCGCCAGATACGGTCTCCAAAACTGAACACAATACTCCAAGTGGGGCCTCACCAATGACCTGTACAGGGGCATCAACACCTTCTTTCTTCTACTGACTACGCCTCTCTTTATACAGCCCAGAATCCTTCTGGCAGCAGCCACTGCCTTGTCACACTGTTTTTTCGCCTTTAGATCTTCGGACACTATCACCCCGAGGTCCCTCTCCCCGTCCGTGCATATCAGCTTCTCTCCTCCCAGCATATACGGTTCCTTCCTATTATTAATCCCCAAATGCATTACTCTGCATTTCTTTGCATTGAATTTTAGTTGCCAGGCATTAGACCATTCCTCTAACTTTTGCAGATCCTTTTTCATATTTTCCACTCCCTCTTCGGTGTCTACTCTGTTACAAATCTTGGTATCATCTGCAAAAAGGCACACTTTTCCTTCTAACCCTTCAGCAATGTCACTTACATACATATTGAACAGGATTGGCCCCAGCACCGAACCCTGAGGGACTCCACTAGTCACCTTTCCTTCCTTCGAGCGACTTCCATTAACCACCACCCTCTGGCGTCTGTCCGACAGCCAGTTTCTGACCCAGTTCACCACTTTGGGTCCTAACTTTAGCCCTTCAAGTTTGTTCAACAGCCTCCTATGAGGAACTGTATCAAAGGCTTTGCTGAAATCCAAATAAATTACATCTAGCATATGTCCTCGATCCAGCTCTCTGGTCACCCAATCAAAAAATTCAATCAGGTTCGTTTGGCACGATTTACCTTTTGTAAAGCCATGTTGCCTCGGATCCTGTAACCCATTAGATTCAAGGAAATACACTATCCTTTCTTTCAGCAACACTTCCATTATTTTTCCAACAACTGAAGTGAGGCTCACCGGCCTGTAGTTTCCTGCTTCATCCCTGTGACCACTTTTATGAATAGGGACCACATCCGCTCTCCTCCAATCCCCAGGAATCACTCCCGTCTCCAGAGATTTGTTGAACAAGTCTTTAATAGGACTCGCCAGAACCTCTCTGAGTTCCCTTAGTATCCTGGGATGGATCCCGTCTGGTCCCATCGCTTTGTCCACCTTCAGTTTTTCAAGTTGCTCATAAACACCCTCCTCCGTGAACGGCGCAGAATCTACTCCATTTTCTCGTGTAACTTTGCCGGACAATCTCGGTCCTTCTCCAGGATTTTCTTCTGTGAACACAGAACAGAAGTATTTGTTTAGCACATTTGCTTTCTCCTCATCACTCTCCACATATTTGTTCCCAGCATCTTTTAGCCTAGCAATTCCATTTTTTATCTTCCTCCTTTCACTAATATATCTGAAAAAATTTTTATCTCCCTTTTTTACATTTTTAGCCATTTGTTCTTCCGCCTGTGCCTTCGCCAAACGTATCTCTCTCTTGGCTTCTTTCAGTTTCACCCTGTAGTCCTTTCTGCTCTCCTCTTCTTGGGTTTTTTTATATTTCATGAACGCCAACTCTTTCGCCTTTATTTTCTCAGCCACTAGGTTGGAGAACCATATCGGCTTCCTTTTTCTTTTGTTTTTATTGATTTTCTTCACATAAAGGTCCGTAGCCATTTTTATCGCTCCTTTCAGCTTAGACCACTGTCTTTCCACTTCTCTTATGTCCTCCCATCCTAACAGCTCTTTCTTCAGGTACTTTCCCATTGCATTAAAGTCCGTACGTTTGAAATCTAGGACTTTAAGTATCGTGCGGCCGCTCTCCACTTTAGCCGTTATATCAAACCAAACCGTTTGATGATCGCTACTACCCAGGTGAGCACCCACTCGAACATTAGAGATACTCTCTCCATTTGTGAGGACCAGATCCAATATCGCTTTTTCCCTTGTGGGTTCCGTCACCATTTGTCTGAGCAGAGCCTCTTGAAAGGCATCCACAATCTCCCTACTTCTTTCCGATTCCGCAGACGGAACATTCCAGTCCGCATCCGGCAGGTTGAAATCTCCCAACAGCAGAACCTCCTCTTTCCTTCCAAACTTTTGGATATCCACAATCAGATCCTTATCAATTTGCTGCGATTGAGTCGGAGGTCTGTAGACTACACCCACGTAGATAGAAGTTCCATCTTCTCTTTTCAGAGCAATCCATATCGCTTCTTCCTCTCCCCAGGTCCCTTGCATTTCGGTCGCTTGGATATTGATCTTTACATAGAGAGCTACTCCTCCACCTTTATGACCATCTCTGTCCTTCCTAAAAAGATTATATCCCGGTATGTTTGCATCCCATCCATGTGATTCACTGAACCATGTCTCTGTGATAGCAACAATATCTAGATCTGCCTCTAATATCAGGGCTTGCAGATCATGAACTTTGTTGCTTAGACTGCGAGCATTTGTGGTCATCGCTTTCCAGCTATTTTTCAGCGATAATCTCCTTCTTCGTATGGATTTTTGTGTCGTTTCACTTTCCTTTGCAATACTAAGAAATGAGTTGCTGATATTGCTTATGTTGCAGCCTTTACTACTATCACATCTTTTCTTTTGCCGGGGGTGGTCTTTATAATTGTCCTTCGTACATACACCACCCCCACCTTCTAGTTTAAATGCCTGGAAAAATATTGTCTAAATTTCTCTGCAAGGTTTCTTTTTCCTGCTGTAGTAATATGTAGCCCATCAGTGCAATATAGCTTCTTGTCCTTCCATGTATTTCCCCATCCTCCTATGTACCTGAAGCCTTCTTGATGACACCAGGCTCTGAGCCATCTATTAAAGTCCTCTGTGTTTTTCACTCTTTGCTCTCCTTTTCCATATGCAGGCAGTATTTCAGAAAAAGCTAAAGTCTTTACAAAAGGTTTCACGCCCTCACCAAGCTCCCGAAAAGCTTTCTGTGCTGCAAGTGTGGAGTTGTTGGCCAGGTCATTTGTTCCCAGATGGATAACAACATCAGTGTTAAAATCCTTAGTTTCTTCCTTAACTATAGTCAGTATTTGCCTGGAACTCCTGGTAGCTGAGGATCCTGGAAGACATTTCACTATTTTGGACTCCTCGCCCTGTGTTCCAAGGTTAATGCCTCTGATGATGGAATCCCCCAACAGTAATAGTTTTCTGTTTTTGGCTTTTTTATTTGTACTTAGGGTGCTCTTGTTCTCTTGAGTTTCCTTCATTGGTTCCAGTCCCACCTCCCTTCTGTTTTCCTGAGTATCGCAGTGCACTAGTGGAGCGAAGGAATTCTGTAGAGGTAATATTAGTGAAGGTGGATGTTTCTGTGTTACATGTCGCAGTCTTCCTGAGCCTACTGTGACCCATTTATTCCTGGGCTGTTTTATTCTTTGAGGTAGAGGTGGTAAGTTGGTATGATTTTGTGGAGTGATGGAAGCTGCTTTAATTGTATTCAATTCCTGTTTAAGTTTGCAGAGCTCCTCCTTAATACTGGCAAGTTGAAGACAGATGGGGCAAGCCTTAAGCCTCCAAATAGTATGTCTTGGAATTAAAGCACCACAGTGATTGCATAGAATAAAGGTCATCTTGATTGGTTGTGAAGTCCTGATTATATGGGTCTCTATATATGAATAGTGGTCCCTGGGGTTGGTGGGACTATAAGTAAGACTACTAGTAAGGCAGAAATATAGGCTCTATACCACCTAAAACACAGTATTTTAAACAAAACTGCAGGAAGAAGAAATAAGATTTAACAGAGGAAAGAGAAGGATTTTTTTGTGCTTTTTTATATTTTTTTTTTAGTAAGAAACAGGGAGGAGAAGAGAAATTAAGCAGATATAATGCTGAAAACCAGTGAAAAGAGCAGAATATGAAATGGTAACTTAGCTTTTAGAAGTTCACAGGGCAGCCTTGTTTCAGCAATGTCCCAAAGATAATGCAATTAACCTTAGAAGTAAAACAGAACCCCTCCCTTCTCCACCTAATCAGCAGAAAACAATGGCTGAATACTGGTAAGACAGAAATATAGGCTCTATACCACCTAAAACACAGTATTTTAAACAAAAACGCAGGTTCTATCAGTGCTACCCTAAAACACAGGATTTATAACAGGATTTTCCCTACTTTAGTCCCCCTGAGCCACAGACACCAGAAATATAGGCTCTATACCACCTAAAACACAGTATTTTAAACAAAAACGCAGGTTCTATCAGTGCTACCCTAAAACACAGGATTTATAACAGGATTTTCCCTACTTTAGTCCCCCTGAGCCACAGACACCAGAAATATAGGCTCTATACCACCTAAAACACAGTATTTTAAACAAAACTGCAGGAAGAAGAAATAAGATTTAACAGAGGAAAGAGAAGGATTTTTTTGTGCTTTTTTATATTTTTTTTTAGTAAGAAACAGGGAGGAGAAGAGAAATTAAGCAGATATAATGCTGAAAACCAGTGAAAAGAGCAGAATATGAAATGGTAACTTAGCTTTTAGAAGTTCACAGGGCAGCCTTGTTTCAGCAATGTCCCAAAGATAATGCAATTAACCTTAGAAGTAAAACAGAACCCCTCCCTTCTCCACCTAATCAGCAGAAAACAATGGCTGAATACTGGTAAGACAGAAATATAGGCTCTATACCACCTAAAACACAGTATTTTAAACAAAAATGCAGGTTCTATCAGTGCTACCCTAAAACACAGGATTTATAACAGGATTTTCCCTACTTTAGTCACCCTGAGCCACAGGCACCAGAAATATCAGCTCTATACCACCTAAAACACAGTATTTTAAACAAAAACGCATGTTCTATCAGTGCTACCCTAAAACACAGGATTTATAACAGGATTTTCCCTACTTTAGTCCCCCTGAGCCACAGACACCAGAAATATAGGCTCTATACCACAGTTCTTCAACCGCCGGTCCGCGGACCGGTGCCGGTCCGCAGAAAATTTCTGCCGGTCCGCGCAGGACCGGTGAGATGAACGCCGTTAAATTTTCTGCCCTGGTGGTGTTCGGAAATCTTCTGTTCCTCCAAGCCTCGGGCGATCAAGACAGGCTGCCGACGTCGGGCATTCCCTCTGTGAGTCTCGCCTATGCGGAAACAGGAAGTTGAAACAAAATAGGCGGGACTCAAGAGAGGGAAGGTCCCGACGTGGGTAGCCTGTCTTGATCGCTGCCCCGGCCGAGTCGCCGAAGAGGGCCGCGGGGAAAGTGCAGGCAGAGTGGAGATGGTCAGCGTGCGCGGGGAGGTCAGCGTTTCGATTGGGGCCATCAGCAGCGTTTATGCTGAGAGTCTGCCCACGTGCAGGATGCGGCGGGTAGGGGCCTCCGGCTTGTCTTGGGCTTCAGGGCCTGCGGTGCAAAGCTGTTTTTTTTGGGGGGGAGGGGGTCGCGAATGTGCAGGGAGCCTTCAACAGTGGCTGTCTCCTCTCCTAGCAGCTCTGTACTTCCAGGGCAGTGATTCACTTTGGCAACTTCCCCTTTCCTCAGAGGCGGCAACGGACCCAAGGCTGCCTAAGGAAATCACTGCTGCAGGCAAGTACTGAGAGCTGCTGGAAGGAGAGGAAGCCACTGTTGGAGGCTGGGAAGCTGATGGATAAAAGGAGAGCTGCTACTGCACCTGGAGGGAGGTAGAAAGAGAGATGCTGCTGGGAGGGGAAGAGAGAAAGGGATGGGAAGAGAGCTACTGTTGGATAGGGGGGAGGAGGGAAGGGAGAAGGAAAAAAAAAAGGAAGGAAACAGCTGGCAGGGAGATTAGAGGAGGGAAAGGGGAGAGACAGGAATGAGAAAGTAGAGAGAGATTGATGCTGGAAAGGGGGTCAGCAGAGAAATGAGAGAGGGATAAAGATGCTAGATCTGGTGTAGGAGAGATAAAAATGAAGAAAGCAGTGAAGCTGGAATGAATGATGTAAAAAGGAGAGAGGAGGCACAGGCTGAATGGAAGGAGGAGAGGCCAGACAGTGGATGGAACGGGCAGACGCTGGAAGGAAGAGTGGAAAGAAGATGAAAGCAGAGACCACGAAAGGTAGAAAAAAAAATCATTTTATTTCTATTTTGTCATTACAATATATCAGATTTGAAATATATATCCTGCTAGAGACATAACTGGGGACTGAAAAGCCTAACACTATTCCTATCATGTGTGATTGCAGTATTCTGTTAGCATGATATTTCTGTGTAGCATTCTTTAATAATTTGGCTTGTTCAGTTTTCTTGATAGAGGGGATATATGTGAAGGGGAGGGGAGACAGGGGTTTTGTTGGTCCTTGCTCTGAATATTTATATTTATAAAATGACAATTGTACAGAATATTGTTTCTTTTTATACTTTAATAAAATACGTTCAATATAAAATCATAACTGAGGCTTGTGCAGATGGGATCAGATGGTTTGTGGGGACCGAGCTTGCGGAGACGGGGCGAAAATGTGTTTTTTATTTCGGTCTTAGTAGTTTGCCGGTCCACAAAATAATTATTTTATTTCTGCCGGTCCACGGGTGTAAAAAGGTTGAAGAACACTGCTCTATACCACCTAAAACACAGTATTTTAAACAAAACTGCAGGAAGAAGAAATAAGATTTAACAGAGGAAAGAGAAGGATTTTTTTGTGCTTTTTTATATTTTTTTTTTTTAGTAAGAAACAGGGAGGAGAAGAGAAATTAAGCAGATATAATGCTGAAAATCAGTGAAAAGAGCAGAATATGAAATGGTAACTTAGCTTTTAGAAGTTCACAGGGCAGCCTTGTTTCAGCAATGTCCCAAAGATAGAGCCGGGAGCAACTGTTGGAGTTGCTGCTTAAGCTGGACCTGGAGGATAGAGGCAATGCGCTCATCCAACGTTGGTCCCGATGGCACCGGTACCGGTTTTTTCTTGCTCGGTACCTTCGGTGCCGCTCGACGCTCGGGAGAAGTCGATGCCGATGACGAGGCAGAGACTTCAATGGGAGCGGAGCGTTTACGGGGCCGGCGCTCAGTCTGAAGGACTTGGCTCACTGCATGCTCGACTGGCGGGCCTAGAACAGTAGGGGAAGGCTTCTTAGCCGGCTTACCTACAGGAGTCGACACCGACGATGGATCTGGCGGTGCCGAGGTAGTCGGAGTCGATTTGGAGGAAGTCGTCGACGTCGATACCGGTGCAACTTCCATAGCGGTACCGAAAAGGATCCGCTGCTGAATTTGTCGATTTTTTAAAGTTCTTTTTTGTAAAGAACTACAGCGGGTGCAGGTTTCAGCCCTATGGTCCAGACCCAGACACTGGAGGCACCACTTGTGTGGGTCGGAGAGGGAGATAGGACGTGCACACCGCTGACACTTTTTGAAACCCGGTGACGGGGGCATGAAGGGAAATACTGCTGTAGCAAAATCGAAGCCCGAGGCTTCGATGGTGCCAACAGGCCCCGCCGGGTCAGATTCGACAAAAAAAATGAAAAATAAAAAGATTTTTTTTTTTTTACACAAAAGGTAAATAAGAAGGAAGAAATAAAATTATGAAGAAAAAAATACGCGCGAGCGGGAAGGCAAGTGAAATAGAAAAAAACTTCCAACAGCCGTTGGAAACACGCGTCTTCTTAGCTCCGTGGAATTAAGAAAACTGGGGACCGCGCGCCTCTGTCGGGCGGGAAGGCACTCGCGCACGCGCGGTGCGGCCTAGCTAGAACTTTCTAAAGTTCTTAGAGTGCAATCACTCTAAAATTGTCCGTACCGGGGCTCCGTCGATGCCGTCACCCATCAGTCAAGAATATGCTGCCTGCTTGTCCTGGGATAATACAATCAATCAGTGAATAGTGCAAGTCTCTTAATTAATCTTTGTCATTGATATGCTGATCTTATAAAAACTGCATTACTGTTTACACTTTTAAAGTGCTTCAAAAAGGATGGAATTTCTTCTTTCACATTTCAAATATGAATTTTAAAAGTACCTAGAAACTCATAGAGGAGTTTCATTCTCCCAATTTTTCTGACATTTTGAGGATGAATAATGGAAAAACTTTATAACAATTGTCATATAAGCCACAATCAATACAATATTCTAATATCTTCTGTTTTATATCATTGCTACATCTGAATGTGGTGATTGAATCAGCCTGAAAGAGGCTAAGTTCAGAACTCATGCCTCAGAGCTCCCTAGACATGACACTTACATCCTGTGATCCTGCATAGCTTTTTACCAGGTTGACATGATATAGTGATTGCTGTCCTGGAAGAGACCCAGGTATTCACCAGACATCCTCCTTAAGAGAAACAATAGAATTCCATCTAGAGCCTGAGTGAATTTTGGTTTTAGTTATGGTGCCAAAACTGGTCCAAAATCCATTTTCTGCCTGATTTTTGGTTTTGGCCAAAGGTTATTTTAATTTCACTGTGCAACAGAGGTTTTGGGGCATGAATTGTAGTGTGTGTTCTATAGTAATTTGCGGTCGCTGACCAAAACTGACCTTAATTTTTTTGTATAACCCTCTGATTTTTGGCAAAAGAACATTATAATGCAAAAATTAACATTTTTGCTATATTTTCTAATGTTTGAAGTAAATGTTATAACAATTTCTGAAATAGTAAAACAATTTGCCTCAAATTAGATTTTTAAGCTAAAGTGAGAAAAGTGCATGGATAGCATTGAAGAATGTAATCGAGAATTTTCTGGGGAATAGGAAGGCACCGGACTATGTCCAAATGGTGGAGATGATGCTTAGAGCATTCTGTGATCTTAAATGCAACATGTCACTAAAAATTCATTTTCTCCACTCGCATCTAGATTTTTCCCTGATAATCTTGGTAGTGTTAGGCATGAACATGGGGAAAGGTTTCACCAGGACATTGCTACAATGGAGAACCGATATCAGGGCAGATGGAATTCATCAATGCTGGATGCCTATTGTTGGACATTAATTAGAGATGCTCCTAATCTCGTTTATAAATGCACTTCAACAGCAAAATGATTCTAGAAAATAATATTTATAAGAGCTCTTAAATCGGCGCAATGCATTACATTATGACTTCTCATGCTATAAATATTTGCGATTTGCTCAAAAACTATACGTGATAGGAGAAAACGGAGGCTATTTTCATACACAGGAGGTCAAATTCTATAAAGTAAACCTCATTTTCTTCTTGCCCCAGAAAAAAAGTTTAAATTTGTTGTGCAGTGTTTTTTGCCATTTTACAGTTTCAGCCGAAAGAAACCATATGTTTCCAGTAGAAGCTGAAATTTGTGCTTTGTCCTGCTGAAGATGGTACCCCCGAACTGCCTACCCACCCCCACGAATACGGGCAGGAGGGATCCCAGGCCCTCCTGCCCACGGGGCACCCCTGTGACCCTCGAACGCCCCCTAACTTTCTTGAATGTTGGCCGGCAGGCCTGCGTGCCTAAGGCCCCGCGGCCAACCGGAATTGGCCCAGTTGCCTTAGGCTCCTCCTGTGGGCGAGGCCTTAGGCACATGGGATGGGTTGGCCCTATGTGCCTAAGGCCCCGCCCACAGGAGGGGGCCCTTCCAGCCAATGTTCAGGACTTGGGACCCTTCCAGCCAATGTTCAGGTAAATTAGGGGGGTCACGGGGTGTCGGGGTGCGCCATGGGCAGGAGGGCCTGGGATCCCTGCTGCCTGTATTCGTGGGGGAGGCAATTTTGTGGTGCTGTCTTTTGGCAGGAGAGCTTGGGATCCTTCCTGCCGGTTCGGGGTTTTGTCAGGCGGGGGGATCGCAATCATTGCAGGGGGGGAGGCCTGTTACAAGATTCTGTAACTGGCGTTGTTTTTTGACAGACGCCAGTTACAGAATCCTGCTATTAAGCGAAGGACTGACCCCTCCTTTGCCTAAGAGGTCTAGGTTTGGGCGTTTGGGACTTGACCAATTTTTGGTTGGGAATGTTGTGTAGGGATAGACATAGTGGCAGTCTTGACCAGTAGATTGCTGAATGTGCAGGTAGGCCATTCTCAAAAAAGCCTCCTCAATTTGGATGTTTTTTTTGAGAATGGATATTTCCCTGCTATCAACTTCAGCGTCTACTGACTTAGGCCAAAAGGGGAATTAGACGGGTTTTTTTATTAAGTCCCTCCACGTCTACAGGCTAAGAAATACCTTTTTCTTTGTTGTGACACTTGTGAAATATCTGGAAAAATATGTATCATTGAGCCTAAAAATTGAATATTCATATGTCTGAATAAATTCTGAGGATCAAGTCTCTTTAAAACTCCAGGGCAAAAGTCACAAGGGGTTGTCCTTTCAACAATCACTTTGAGAGAATTTTCCAAAAAATTTGTCAAATCAGTTTCACCTCCAGCATGTGTATCGCTGAAAAAACGGGCGAACAAAAATGGCATGTCTGAAGCCCTAAATAATCGCACAAAGGTTGAGGAGATAGTAGATGCTTAAGAATTATGCATTTTTGATCAAGATTGTAAATTACTACTTATCACATAATATGAGTGAAGCCTATATTAGGGAGAATTACTCAATATCAATGCATTTAATGATAAGAAAAATATTTGTATTTGAAAGAAAGAAAAAATACAGAGAAATCCATATTGGCCAAGGGAGAAAATTAATGATGAAAAATCTCAGAGAAATCATGTTTTTTAGTTTCAGTAAATTACTGCAGATTTTAAGGTTCTATGCTTGCTTCCTTGCAGCCCTACAAGTGAAAATGTTGTGGCACATTTGCATATTTAAATGAATTTTTACTGTATATTAATGATTAAATAAAAGTACATTACATTTCCAAATACCTAAGAAAATAAGTACATAATTCTAAATTCACAAGAAGAATCTAGGAGGATGCAAAGAAATAACTGTCTTAGCATGAACATTACACACAAAGCAAAAAATAAATCTGCAACTGACAGGAAGGCACATACCCCACACCTTTTCAGACTTGAAGTACCTATGAAAAATGTTTAACAGAGTTTGTAGAAAATAGACATTATTTAACTTTATTAAACATTTGCAGTGACAGTAGGACTCTTTCTCTGAATACAGTTTTCATTGGATAGCTGTTTGATTCTCCAAAATTTTATGTTCCCGCTCTTACACTGTTAACATGAACAGCACCTCATCATCCCCTTGGAAACCGACATGTGGTATCCTGCAGAGTTCACCTCTATCTCCAATTCTTTTCAACATCTATATGTCTTCCTTGAAACACTTTACACTTATGCTGATGACATCCTTGTCCTCCTCGAGACCGACTCGAACCTCTCCAACCTCTCTGAGAACATATCCTCATGTATAAGGAACCTACAATCCTGGGCCCTCACAGTACGAATGAAACTGAACGAGTCCAAAACAAAACTACTTTGGCTCGGCCCAAAATTGGACCAATTACCCTCCTCCATCCCACTGTCCTCCGGCTCCACATTACAGCTTGAGTTCTCAAGCAAAGTTCTGGGCATCACCATAGACTCTTCACTATCCTTTAGTGACCATCTCAATTCCCTGATAAAAAAAATGCTTTTTTAGCCTTCAAATGCTGAGGAAAGTGAGATCCTGCTTTCATCAAAAAACACTTTGCCGTCCTTGTACAATCCATCATCCTCTCCAGATTGGACTACTGCAACTCTATCTACCTAAGCCTAACTAAGAAAAAGCCTTCAGCAGATTCAGAATGCTGCGGCTAAGCTTATTTTCGCAAAAAGTAAATTCGACCATGTCTCACCACTCCTGTCCAAGCTTCACTGGCTCCCGGTAATCTCCAGGGTTCACTTCAAATGTGCCTGCCTAACTTTCAAGATCCTTCATGGCATCCTTCCTCCCGTTTTCCCATTATCTTGGAATTCCTCAACTCCTAATTCCACCAGATTCTCCCAAATATTAAAACTATCCTTCCCCTCTATAAGGTATACCCCATGCAGGAAAACTAGGGATATCCCTCCCCTTTAGAATCACTGAGCTCTGGAACAACCTCACATCCCTACTCCGAAACTCAAGCTCCCTCCAACTTTTCCGTAAACAACTGAAAAATTGGCTATTCTCAAAAATGTAACACTTCCTCCTTCTCCGGCATCTTACACCCAGCTAACCTTCTTTACACTTTAATCCTTTAACCCTCCATTGGAGTTCCTTTCCATCACTTCTGTAAACCGTGCCGAGCTCTACAATTGCGGAAATGGTGCGGTATATAAACCTAAGGTTTAGTTTAGTTTATCAGCTTTTAGAAACATCATAGAGTTTGAGCCAATTTCCAACAGATTGTGACCCCTGATGCAGCCTGCTCTGGCAAAACATGGACACATCAGATTCTACTTGTGTTAAGGTTGGTCCCTTGTCAGTAAAAGTTATGTTTCTATGAGTATTTTGGACTCAAAGTCTGGTGCTAGTTTCCGGTTTTTCTGCGCTGAAACTACTTAATTTTGTGTCTTGTCTTAAACCTTGAAAGCCACCAATGAAATAAATCAAGACCAAACTAAGCCATAATTACAGCCTGTGTAACATCGTCCCTTCTGACCCCATCCCACCCAAACAGAGAAGGGGATGGGGTATCCTTGCCTCTTAAAGAGAGACATCACACTCTTGCAGACACAACCCAGATTAACATTAATAGCTATTTCACAATACTACAATAATTTGTTTCTTATTGAATTTAGTGTCCCATACTTGGAAATAATTCCTAAAGGCCCCCTTTTATGATGCCGCGTTAGGCTTTATTGCTGGCCCCGGCTTCATAAAGGGGGGGGGGGGTCAAATTAGGCATGACTGTCTTAAAAACATTAGAAAACAATGATATCATTGCAGCAGTTTTAAGAGACTGCCCTCTCATTCACATTGTTAAAAGTTTGTGTAATTGCCTACATATCTTGGGAAGTGGGAAGATTCACCATTCTGCTCATAAAGGGGACATAAGAGAAAAGTGGAGTTAAAAAAAAATGAGAGAGATAATTCTTTGGTGACGGATTAAAAATTGATTTTAGCAAGTACAGAGTTTGATACCAGAACAAGATGATTACATCAGCATGTAGTCGGATACGGAGTCCTAGTTATTACTCTGGTGGCCTTGGTGATTTCAGCTGTACCATACAAAATGATATAGGAGGAGGATAATAAATTGCTTTAAATGTAATAATATATTGCACTAGGAGAAAAGAAACACTTCTTAACAGGAGTTGCTTTTATTATCCAAACCATTTAACGTGAAATGTAATTCAGTATATTTTTCCCTGTAAAATTGCATCTCACTCTGCATAGGAAGAATTATTATCTGATTCTAAGTACACTATCAGGTTAGAGCAGCTATTGGATTGACCTTCATGGTACTTGAAAAAATTTCTTCTGAAATTAAAGAGATGTATCATATGTTACAATATACAGTATATGTTTCAATTCTGATTGGGTATTCTTTATAGACAAATGATCAGCTCTGTAGCAGTTTCTTCCTACCATACATAATATAAAATTTCCAGGTAATTATCAAAATACACTGGGTTGATTCTAAACATTTGCTGCATCACAAACAACTCTCTGTTTGTATTATGCTGCACCAGTATGTTTTGAGAAAATGTTTAAGAGACAGTATATCGTCCAGAGAGAGCTTTGAAGTTGCTGATGAATAGTGAGTCAAAAGCATATTATGCAGATACTAGAGCCTCTATGCTATCTATAGCTGGGGTGAAACTATGGCATGCCTTCTCAGGTCAATTACATCTTTGCGCAGCGCATGCTAGCTTTAAAAAGCTCTTGAAAACAGTTATTTATTGATACATTTATGTAAAAAGACTGTCAGTTCGATAGAAGTATAGATGTGGGCATCTCTCCTGCTGCTGGGGGTTGGGGAGTGCATTGCTTGGCAGGAGAAAGTGGGCATCTCTCCCGCTGCCGGGTGGGATGTTGTTGCTTGGCGGCAGGAGGGAGGGTTTGCGCAACTGCAGTGGCTCTTTTTTTTTTGTCTTTTATATTTTGTATGATTTTTGGAAACTGCCTAGGTTTAGGCGATGTATAAATTTTTAAATAAATAAAAATAAAAACCAGCATCTGAAAATAAAAATTTATAAACCTCAAGGAAGCAAGGTTACTATGCGGACATCAAAACAATGACATTCTGCATAGCTGGTGTTAAGATGGAGAGGGGAGATATGTGTGTGGCGCAATGGTTAAAACTACAGCCTCAGCACCCTGGGGTTGTGGGGTCAAACCCACACTGCTCCTTGTGACCCTGGGCAAGTCACTTAATCCCCCCATTGCCCTAGGTAGACAGTGAAAAATGCTTGAGTACCTGAATAAATTCATGTAAACTGTTCTGGGCTACCTCGGGAGAACGGTATAGAAAAATGAATAAATTCTTATGTTTTCAGATAGACTCCATGGGTCACCAGGCCGCAATGTGGTATAAATTAATATCTGGATTTGTACATAAAAAGAAAAAAAATGGTCTTAGAGATATTTGGAGCATTGAGATTAAGCATCAGATTAATCATGCATCTCAATGGCCACGACTTTGGTCTTGGAGGTTAAAATGCACATTGTCAGCTTCTATGAGACAAACTTGGTTTTTTATTTTACATAGAGCTTTATGGACCCCCACACGTTTACATAGAATTGATAGCTCTAAATCTAATAGATGCTGGCATTGTTATCTTGAAGCAGGGACATTAGATCATCTTTTATTCTATTGTCCATTCATATTAATATTTTGGAAATCAATTTGGCCTCAAATTAATAGGATGTTAGAAAATCCGGTAGCCTTGACATATGATACGATTCTGTTTGGTACTGCAATGAGAGCTCGAAGTCAAATTTCATCAAATAACAATAAACTTTTATTTATATTGACTGGAGTAGCAGTACCGCAAATTACACATAATTGGAAAAATTATGACAGATTAAACTATAATTTTTGGTGGAACTCAGTTTGCCATATATATAAGATGGAGCGTATATTTGCAACACAAAAAGGATATATGGATAAGTTCAAGAAAATTTGGGAACCATTAACAGATTTTTGCAATGACTGATTTTAATTTTTTCCCATAATAAGATAATGGTTAAAGAAGGGAGGGAGGGAAGGGGTAAAGAATTTATTCTCTTTATTATACATTATAAAAAATATATCATAATGAATGAATGATAGTCCTATGAGAAATTAATGTGATAAAGGGAGAGAAAAGGGTTCATAATTAAATAATAATTGATAAAATCATTACAATATATATGTTATATAAATTCATAAGAAAAATAATATAAAATATGGTTTATATAAAATACATTATAGAGATATCAAGTGTATTGTTAAGATAAATGTATGGAAAATTTATAACACCTGTTGATATGTGAAAAAATCAATAAAAAACTTTAAAAAAAAAAAAAAAAAAAAGAAAAATGAATAAAAAAATACATAATGTAAATGTGCATGAGTTGAGTCTCTTTCATTTGATAGGAAACTCTGCAATGAGAGGGCATAGGATGAAGATAAGAGGTGATAGGCTCCGGTGTAATCTAAGGAAATACTTTTTTACAGAAAGGGTGGTAGATGCATGGAACAGTCTCCCAGAAGAGGTGGTGGAGACAAGAGACTATCTGAATTCAAAAAGGGCCTGGAATAGGCACTTGGGATCTCTCGGAGAGAGAAAGAGATGATGGTTACTGCGGATGGGCAGACTAGATAGGCCATTTGACCTTTATCTGCCATCATGTTTCTATGAATGCTTTGGTGGGTCAGGTGTGACAATGTATTGACCGGGTTCAATTCAAGAAATAACTAAAAACTCCATTGTTAGGACTTAACAGTCCTTTGGAAAAGAAAATCTAGTTCTCCCCTGTTGATTTTAATATTTTAGTTTGTCATAATTATATTTGTTTTAACTCATTTAGTTCTTAAGCAGCATAGAAAAATTGTAAATAAATGTATCTTTTATTGCTCTGCAGGTCTTTTTTTGGTTCAACAGCACCATTGTAAGAAAAAAGAACAGCTTGCCATTTCTTATTTCAACAGTGGGATTTTTTTTTCTAACTGAGAAATTTTCACTGGTGCCTGCCTACACTATATTGATCTTTTAGGGACAGATTATCAAAATGGCACACCAAGGTCTTTTCTGAATTTTCTAGCACATGCAAATGTAGTACAATGAGGTCATTAATATTAAAATGAGCACTTCGAGCAATTCTCTATAATCGCTGAGTGATTCTCTAACCTCGTCGTGCCACATTTGTGGCCAAAATTTGCTAACAGGTTTGAGCTGTCATTGTCTTACTTTCTGATCAGTGCCTGAGCGTTGATTGTCTCAGGCACTGACAGGAAGGTAAGGTTTTTTTAAAACCCCAAATTGAAGATCGGCAGGAGCGATGCCCACTCCCTCCTGCCACCAATCAACACCCCTCCCCCAACCGACAAGCCCCAGCAGCGAGACAGTTGCCCACTCCTTCTGCCATGCAATACCTCCGAGCCTCCAATGACCCCCTTACAATGGCTGGCCAGAGGGATGCCCACTCCCTCCGGCCAACAGACCCGCCTCTTCAAAATGGCAGGCCCCCTACCCAGTGCATCCTGGGATGCACCGGGAAGAAGCCTAAGGCTCTGATTAACCCAGATGCCTAAGACCCTTCTCGGAGTATCCCAGGATGCACTGGGGAGGGGAAGGCCTGCCACTTTAAAGAGGCAGGCTTGCTGGCCAAAGGAAGTAGGCATTCCTCCAGCCAGCCATCATAAGTGAGGTAAAGGGGAGGGGGTCATTAGAAGCACAGTGGGGTTGCATGGTGGCAGGAGGGAGGGTTTGCTCAACTTTCATGGCTTTTTGTTTTTTTTGCATTTATTCTGCACCTGTGCCCATCGCAATTACCACTATCTCTTAGCCAGGTTTCACCCTGTGTCCCCACTGTTTCCAATCTAGATGCATAATCCACAATGTTGTTTTCCCAAGTCTTTCAATTTTTCTTTTGTAATAACAGATTCAGATAATATTCAGTGAAAAGATACTTGCTCTAGTTGAGTTCCCAGAGATCTACAAAGCTGAAATAGGCTGCAAGTTAAACACAGCTGGCCTCTGACTTGGAGTCATTTGTGAATCAAATTTCTCAGTACTCACAGTATCCGAAATTAAGGGAATTAGTCAGGTCCTGCCTTCCTTCTTCCAACTGTATTAATCTACTAACAGCCAAATCCAACAATGTTCACAATTGTACTGTTACCGCCACGGGCTTTCCCTTCACCTCATGACTCTGAAACAAAAAACCTCACTCCCATTTCCTGGTGTTGAAAATGACGCGATGCAAAGCTGCGGCTGACTTTGCCTGTTTAGAGAGAGACTGACCGCCTTGATTGAGGCCTGGAGATCCTCCGCTTGATTCCCTGCCTCCTGCCGAGGACATTTCCTCCAGAAGCCCAGGTCCACGCTCCACAAAACGATCCATCGGGCCAGGTAACATAGCTACAGACCCGGGTTCAGAGGGAAAGACCCGGGTCTTTGATTTTCTTTTAACCATCAAACTCCTAAGACATGATGGCATTGTAGAAACATCAGGCTGTCATTTTGTCCAAGCTCCTCCCTCCAGCTTTTCATCCATTGATTTTTAACACAAATTTTTGATAATCTAGCCCTTAGTACATTAGTCTTTTTTCTCTCACTTTAACAACTAAAATTCACTAAACAGTACTTTGTCAAATGCTTTTGAAAATCCAAATACACAATATCAATCAGCTCATCTTTATCCACATGCTTTTTCACCCCTTCAAAGAAATGTAGTAGATTGGTAAAGCAAGATTTCCCTTAACTAAATTCATGCTTGTGTATATGTTCTGTCATTTTGTTCTTTATAGTCTCTTACCATTTTGCCAAGCCCCAACATTAGACTCACCAGTCTATAATTTCCTAGATCACATCTGGAACCCTTTTATTCATATTTTGTTTATTTAGAAGTTTATATACAAGATAAAAGATACAACACTGAAAACAGATACAACCTTAAACAAAACTCAGGATAAGAGAGTCTACCGCATGATTTCTTCACGGAGACTGAATGAACCCAACAAAAACAGATCAATATCCACACACACACACACACCCCCTGCCAGGCACTCCAGTGTCAAAAATTCAGGCTCCATGGGACAAGCTATCCCAAACAGGAGCCCAAATAGCCCAGAATTTTCTCCAACAGCCAGGGCCACAATTCTTAACATCCAAATATTCATACTTTAACAAGGTAAATAGTTCATTTTTCCACATAGTAATGGTAGGTTCATCTGCCTGCCACCATAAAGTATGCATTTCCTAGTCAACAAAGAAGCTTTTTGCAGCAACAAAGAATTACTGGAACCCTTTTTAAAACTCAGCATCACATTGGCCACCATCCAGTCTTCTGGTACTATGCTGGATTTTTAAAGAAAAATTGCTAATAGCTCTGCAAGTTAATTTTTCTATTCTATAAGCATTCTGGGATGTATACCATCCAGTCCAGGTGATTTGCTACAAAGTTTGGTTTCCTCTGGTTCATCAGTGAAGACCAAAGCAAAGAATTAATTTAATCTCTCCACTATAGCCTGGTCTTCCTGTGAGCCCTTTTACTTCTCAGTCATCTAGCAGTCCATCTTGCTTTTAATATACGTAAAAAAAAGATTTTGCTGTGGTTTTGCTTCAAACGCAATCTTCTTTTCAAGGTCTCTTTGCCTTCCTTATTAGCACCTTGCCATTCCATGTACTGTTTACAATTATTTTCAGTCAGATCCTTTTTTTGAAGAATTCTTTTAGCTCTAATAGCTTCCTTCAACTCACTCGTTAACCACTCTGGCTGCTGTTTGATCTGCCTTCCTCCTTGGCATGTACTGTACTCTAAGAATATTTGTTTAAAGTGGAGGGATGAACTAATTTTACAAATAGTTCTCCCACCTCTCTCTTTCTTTCCCTTATCAAACCTATTGGTAGTCCTGTATATTGTATTAATGTGTCACTTACTCTATGAGCAAAGCAAAAAGGAATGTAGGGGATGGCCAATGCAATTCCAACTCAAGGCTAAAAGAACTTTTATTAGTCAATCACCTCCCCTTTCTTTTTTTGCTTTATGTATCGATTCGAGGGGTTTCTTCTTGTTTTATCTAGTCTGTAAGACCAGAACAAGGAGCTTATTTACTAAGAAACTACTGTGAAAGTTGCCCCATGCTAATAGCATGCCCTAATGTCCATGTCTATTTGCTAATGCAGAATGGGGCAGAAAAGAGATGACAAATGGGCACATACTGCATTTCTTAATTAATATACAGTAACAGTAGGGCAGATAATGCCAGTTGAACAGGTGTAGAGAACTATATCAAGTTATCTGCAATGCAATTAACATAAAGGAAATTTCTTTACCATGTGTTGACTGTATCAAATGCCCCTAACTGTTAATACAGAAGTTCTGTGGTTACCATGACTTAATTTTGACAGTTAAATGTGTACTATCCATTAAACCTTACTACATTTCAAATAGGCCTCTAAATGATTTACTATTCCCTCTGCCAGTGTAGAGTCAAAGTAATCTATTTACCTTACTGATTTTAAAGAGTATTCACATCATTCTGTTTCTTATAACGGAAAGTTCTTGTGGATATAAACTAAACTAAACCTTAAGTTTGTATACCTCTCCATAAAGATAGAGCTTGGCACGGTTTATAGGTAAATTCAATAAATGAGGGAAGGACATAATATAAACATGTTCACTTCTAACTTTCTCTGGCCCATCATATTGTTTTTATATACATCTGGATGAACCTGAATGTTGTTATTCTTTTATTGAGCCTGGCAAAGATTGTATGTTGACAGAAGATGGCACTGAGCAGTTTGTAATTGCAAGTACTTATGAATCATATTACCATAGATCTGATGGCAATGCTCTTAGTAAGATGTGATGCATGAGGATCAGATGAAGATGGAACCTATGCAATCTTGAAAGCTCATGCAAAGAACCAACAAAAGATGCAATATCCTTATTATTACAACGACTAAGACTTTTTAAATTGCAAATTTCTATGGAAATGAAATGTTAATACTGGCAAAAGCAGGACTGCTTGTGGGCTCAGTGTAATTCATGTTAAATGTTTTAAGCTTTTTTTTCCCCTCTTACACATTTATTACATCTGAAGGAAAATAAATTATTTTTTATTTTTATTTTGTAAATCTTTATTCATTTTCAAATATTACAACAAGTGTATAATAATCAATCAGAAAGATTTTTAACTAATCACTTGACAATCTTATTTATATTCCTCCAAATATATAAATATAAAAGAATCCCACCCCACCAACCCACCCATATATTAATAATTAACAATTATTACCATTCATAATCCCCCCCCCCCCTATATCTTATCCAATACTAAGGTGTTTAAAATGTCTGATCATTAGAATAAATAATCATTGGCCCCCAAATCTTTTTAAACTTATGATAATTTCCTTGTTGCATAGCAAGCACCCTTTCCATTTTATAAATATGGCATACTGAATTCCACCAAAAAGTATAATTTAGTTTAGTGTAATCTTTCCAATTTCTTGTAATCTGCTGAATGGCAACCCCTGTCAATATCAATAGAAGTTTATTATTATTTGCAGAAATTGGGCTTTTAAATCTCATTGATGTACCAAATAATATAGTATCATATCATATGAATATATATATATATATATATCATATGAAGGAAAATAAATAAATAAATGAAATACAGAGCTCAAAATTGTTTGAACTGTGCACTAAAGTACAAATAAAATAAGAATCTAAAACAACAATTTCTTCCATTTTAAAACATCAGATGTTACAAGTAGAAGCTATGTTTAACACATTGGATCATTGAACTGAAGGTGCTCTGGGACTCTTCTAAGTCCTCCAGAAACAGAAAGGGTCTTCTCTCTAAGGGAGAGGACAGGACTGTAAAGGCTTAGAAGCTGGTGTAGATGGGCTTTTCTAAGAACATAAGAAGTTGCCTCCGCTGGTACAGACCAGAGGTCCATCCTGCCCAGCGGTCCGCTCCCGCGGCGGCCCATCAGGCCCACTGCCTGAACAGTGGTCTCTGACTAATTTTGTAATTTACCTCTAATCCTGTCCCTATAACCTTACCTCTACTCCCATCTGTACCCCTCTCTTATTCATTTTCTATATAAATACTCCCCACCCTTCTATCCCATCACTGCCAGGGAGGTGGCCAGGGGGAGGTGAATTAAGAGCTGGTGGGTGGTTGAGGGGTTAGGTAGGTAAAGGAGTCCTGTATCTGAGCTGTCTAGGTGCAAGAGTCTTTGAAATCAGGGCCTTGTGTTAGGGGTTCTTAAATGTGTGAATTCCCAGATTAAGAATCTCATCTTTTAAGGGCTCCTTTTGCAAAGGCGCACTAGCATTTTTAGCGCACGCTATCTGAAAAACTACCACCTGCTCAAGAGGAGGTGGTAGCGGCTAGTGCGCACTAATCCGCGCATTAAGGCCCTAACGCACCTTTGTTAAAAGAGCCCTAAGGGTCCACAGCGTGAGGATCTCGGGTTTTGGTAGCCGATTTTTTTAAATTTTTTTTTGTACTTCTGGGTGACTTCCCAGGAAAGTTAATTAGTGTTACAACTCCAATCTCATTGGACATGGAATTCCACATGCAGATTACTATTGTGCAAAATGAATTTTATTTATTTTAAAATTTTCTATACCGTTTATAGCTAAATAGTTACCAGAATATACATAAATCATTTTAAAACATAATAAAATGAACATACAAACAAACCTTAAAATTCATAGCTAAAAAATACTAACATAGGTTTGCATCGAAACAAAGCTTAAAAGACATAGATGAAAATTAGTAGCATGTCATAGGCACAAATTAAAATTGTCTCCTTAACTTCCCCTTTAGTGTACATTGTTTTAAGTATTTTCTCTATTGAAAATTAATTCCAATACATAAACTTCAGTACTAAACTAGAAGTAATAAACTTGTGTTGAGCTGCTACATTAGAAATAAATCTTCCCTTTACAAGCCATAGTTTGCATCTGTATTGTTAGCCAAATCCACATACAATGCTTAAAAAATGTAATTGTTTAAAAAAATTATCTAATTACTATATAAATAGCTAAATTACTAAGAAAACTATCACTTTATGCATTGCTTCCACCTAAGGCAGAGCCAAATTTAAATGATGGCATGGACCCTTAATACAGAACTGTATGGATTCCTCCTTTTACAAAAGAGGAAGAAGGAATGTGGTCTCCTTGCTGAAGCTGTGGTACCAAAAGGGATGCCTCTTCCATGCCCAGGGCCACTCTCAAGCACCATGCAATTCAAATAACAGCATCTCATCAGACCCACCCCTCTTAAAAGTATGGGGTGATATTTAGAGCACTGTCAACAGAACTGCTGTGCCTTTACAGGGCAAGTCTGATGAACGTCGCCACACATGCTGTTTGGACAAGGAATCTCATTCACCTCAAGCTATTTCATCTGATCAGAAATCTAGACCAAGTTTAAAGATGTTTATGTTTATTAAATATATTATACAGCATTATTTGCTAGGCATCACAAAGCGGTTTAAGGAAAGGGACTTATATGCACCTTTTTGTAGTTTTACAACCATATTCAAAGTGGTTTACATACAGGTACTTCAAGCATTTTTCCCTATCTGTCCCAGTGGGCTCACACTCTGTCTAATGTTCCTGGGGCAGTGAAGGATTAAGTGCCTTGCCTAGGGTCACAAGGAGCAGCACATGATTTGAACCAACAAACTCAGGGTGCTGTGACTATATCTGTAACCACTATGCCATACTCTCAGGTTGCAGATACAACTTGAATGATGTGAAATACAATAGAATCACAGTTATCCAACACTCAGAGGGATTGGTGGATAGTGGATAACTTTTTCTGGTTGAGAGTGTTAGAAACCTTGTCTAATAGACTCCCAATTCCCCCCCGGCCTGAAGCATCAGCCCTGAGCCTCAAAGCCCTCCTCCCTCAAGCGGTAGGAGCAGGCCACAGTCTGGAGCCGCAAACGCCCTTGCTTCCTCCTTCTCTCACTTCCTTACCCAAGTACAGCCGGTCAGCAGGAGGCAGCCTTGGCAGAGCCTTTCCTCTGACACATCACTTCCGATGCATCAGAGGAAAGGCCCTGCCAGGGCTGGCCACAAGCAGCTTGTTTTGAGGCTGGCTCCTGCTGACTGGCTACGCTTTGGTAAGGGAGGGAAGGAGCAAGGGAGTTTGTGGCTCTGGACCGCCACATCAGGGCTTGAGGGACCGCTCCCACGCTGGTGCTTGAGGACTTGAAGGTGGGGGGGGGGGTTCATAGCTGCTTCAGGGCTTGGGGGAGGGAGGGAAGATTTGCGGCTCAAGATGCTGCTGCTGGTGCTTCAGGGGCCTTTTTCTTAAATTCCCACTGGTGATTTTTTTGCTGGTTGTTTGAGAGTCCTGGTTAACCGAGACTCCATTGTAGCTTGGTTACTAAATATGTCTTTGTTTTATGGCTTCTATTCTGCAAAATTACTAAGCCATATAAATGACTAAATATATAGAAAGAGTTGCATCAGTGACTTTTTCTCTTGTGTAGAGAAATACATAGGCCAGCTGAGGAGATTTGGTTCTGTCTTGCAAACTTTACTTCTATTCATATGTTACAGAAGAAATGAATTCTTTATTAACAAGTTTTCTTCAGATTTTTTTTATTCTGAGAGTCCCAAAGATAAACAATATTAAAATATATTAAAAAGATCATAAAATGTGCACAAGAAATACTAGACACCAAAACAGGAAACAGGTCTGGAAATCTCACTGGAGGAATCAGAACAGAACTCATGAAAGTGACAACAGCCATCACAGCGACGGAGACCATAAACTATTAAAGAAAGAGAGAAATATTAAAAGATGTGTGAATTCCAATATGTCCACAAAATAACTTTGCATTACTACATGAATATTTTATTCTGGTCTGCAAAAAAGTTTCCCAGTGAAACAAGAAGCATTACATGACAGAAAGCCAAACCAAACCTGAAAAAGCTGTAAAAAAATATTAAACATGCACTAGGAGGGGGGGACAGACCACCATTTTGAAGAGGCAGCCCTATTGGCAGGAGGAAGTGGGCATCTCACCTGCCAATTTTTCATCCAAAGGTACAAAGTGCTGTAGGGGGCATCAGGCTAAGTGGAAGGGGGCTCTCTTTGGAGGGGGACAGGGGGGATCAGTGTCTGTGTGTGGGGGGGAGGAATTGGGGATGTCCCTGCAGGATCAGATCATCCTAGGCTTGGCCCATGAGGCGGCCATATTTCTGGTAGAATTAAGACTGGTTACCCACAAAGAATATAAGCTGACGAAATGGCCTTACGGATCCATCTGGAAAAGGTGGCCTTGAAAGTGGGGCATCCTGCTTAGAAGGATGAGTCAGCACAATTAGATAGAGACACGAAACTAATTTGTGACCCCTAAATCACACAGAAGAACTCTGTAGACATCCAATTGCTGAAAAGGCAGACTCGTTTCTCAGAACCAGGAGGCTGTAAACAGGCAAAAGCACTTCCTGAATAACGTAAGTCGGATACCATCATCAGCAGGAATGAAGGAACTGCAGAGAGAGATCCCTATCTCAGAAATCCACAGGAAAGGCTCTCCACAAGAAAGAGCCTGGAGTTCTGAGATACGTCTCGCTGAACTAAGGGCAACCAGAAAAACAGCCTGTAGTGTGAGGTCCAAAAGAGAAGAGTCTGCTCAAACGGAGCCATGAGAAGGCCTGAGAAAACCAACGGAAGGTCCCATAAAGGGAATGGCGGTTCAATTGATGTAATGCGAAGAGCACCTTTCAGAAATATGGCCACGTCAGGGTGAGATGCAAGTGAAGGACTACAGTCTCGGGCTCCAAAACAAAAAGCCCAGTGAGTTGAACCCGAAGAAAAGCCATGGTGAGGCCCTTATCAAGACCCACTGGGAGAAATGCAAGCACTACTGAAACAGGAACAGAATATGGCTCCACACTGTTCTGGTTGCATCAATGGTGGCGAATCTTCCACGCCTTACTGAATAAAGGATGGGTATAGAACTCCATTGATGGAACCCAAGGGATTCCATTAGAAGCATAAATTCTTTGTCACAAGAAATGGTAAGAGTCAAAGTTCGCATTGAAATCGCCCAAAACAATACAATTAAGAAAAGTGGACTGGAGATCATCCCACAGGAGCCAAGAAAGAGGAGTAGGACTGTAAAGGAACAAAAAGTAAACATGGCCAGGAAGGTCTAGAAATGTAAGAATGGCTTCAGGGTAGGCTAAACTGAACTGCTGAAACCTGAGTAAAGGAAAAACTTCTCAAACAAAATGGCAATTCCACCTCTTGTCTTCTAAACAGTTAAGTCCAGTCTTCAGGAGATGCTTGAAGAAAACTTTCCTCATCAGGTTTTAGCAGGTCTCATTTAAGAGAGGTAACAAGAGGGGTTTAGAAAAAGATCTAAAACTAACAGTTTCTAGCCCCTAAGAAATCTTTAAGTTGAGAATCCCAATAGTATGTATTTATTTAAAAATTTATATACCGCTTAATAACTATGTTGTTTGGTTTACAAAATTGCATACATATTTAACAAATGCTAAACATGTTTCAACAAGACAAACACAGGAAGACATTAACAAATGGTATCATTATCAAAATCTTCTTTAAAGTCATCCTACAAGATGGAATCACAAGATCCCATAAAATCATTTATAGGACAGGAAGGCACAGGAGAATGAAGAGTTCCTTTATGACACCCTTATTATCCTGGAGTGAAGAAAACTGGATGGGTGACTTTTATACTCATATATCAGACATACTACATGATATATTTAAAAAATCATCTCTTTACTGTAAAGTTTTAAAAGGTTACTCACAAAATAGTTAATTGCATTTGTCCAAACCCCTAATCCTGGGAAGTGTACTTGTAGCAATAGAAAGAATGCTTTCAGCCTCAAAGCCTCTTCCGATATCTTTTCATGAATTGACAAGACAGTCACAGATGCTAAAAGAAATGTTAGTGTTGTCACAATATAGGGAAGCAACAATCCATCTTTTAACAGAAGTGGAAGCATGCTGTGGAAAAAAAAAATCCAAAGATGACAAAACTTGAATTAGCAAAAGTACTTCTGCAGAAAAAAAAGTTTATATTTCAAGAAGCATAAAAGGATAACACAATCCAGTCTACCACACACTCCAGTAAAACAAGCCGCCAAAAGGATTTACTATAGTCCAAACACAAAAATTGCTAAGCAGTCAGTTCTGCCTGTATATGGAAACTGTCATCATTTCATTTTTCTCCTTTTATCACTCAGTGCATTTTGTTTTGTCAGTACGCACAAAGTTCACTGATCTTCCATCCATAGCAGCAAATTAATAATCCAGTAACAGATGTTAAATAGCAAAATCAGCTCTTTCTGTGTTCGTGAAGCATCAATTCAAAGGCTAACTGAATTCCATTTACTGTCCACAAGCCCAAATGTATCGCCAGGTATACTCTGCTTCTGACAGATTGCAGAGGAAGACAGAAATAAATTACTCAAAAAATACTACTGCAAAAGGCAATAAAAATGTACATCAAGTAAACCCAGTCTGAATGTATGATCAGTTTCAGCCAAGGTCCCAGACATGAGTATAAAAGAACAATTCACTTACCTGAAAGTGGATACCAGTAAAAACCAAGTAGACACAAAAGGAACTTCACTTATAATTAAGCAGACAGGTCTAAAGGAAACCAAACAAGCGGAGTATAAATATTACAGTTAGGATAATATGCATAAGCTCCGTCTTTACCATTTGTGATCTATTATATAAAATCTTTTTCTATATAGGATCCTCTCTCTTCTACAATCTGTCATATTTCAAATATGTATGTATGTATGTATGTATGAGGATAATATCTTAGCAAACATGGCACATGGGGACACTACATAGACTCATTAAAAGTCTGTTTTTCTGTTCAGTTAGTACCGTATTTTCACGCATATAACGCGCGCGTTATACGCGTTTTTACCTACCGCGCATACCCCTCGCGCGTTATATGCGTGAGCGCGGTATACAAAAGTTTTTAAACATAGTTCCCACCCCGCCCGATGCCCGATTCACCCCCCCAGCAGGACCGCTCGCACCCCCACCCCGAACGACCGCTCGCACGCGCTCCCACCCGCACCCGCATCCACGATCGGAGCAAGAGGGAGCCCAAGCCCTCTTGCCCGGCCGTCTCCCCGACGTCCGATACATCCCCCCCCCGGCAGGACCACTCGCACCCCCACCCCGAAGGACCGCCGACTTCCCGACAATATCGGGCCAGAAGGGAGCCCAAACCCTCCTGGCCACGGCGACCCCCTAACCCCACCCCGCACTACATTACGGGCAGGAGGGATCCCAGGCCCTCCTGCCCTCGACGCAAACCCCCCTCCCCCCCAACGACCGCCCCCCCCAAGAACCTCCGACCACCCCCCCAGCCGCCCCGCGCCCCCCCTGGCCGACCCCCACGACCCCCCCACCCCCCTTCCCCGTACCTTTGGTAGTTGGCCGGACAGACGGGAGCCAAACCCGCCTGTCCGGCAGGCAGCCAACGAAGGAATGAGGCCGGATTGGACCATCCGTCCTAAAGCTCCGCCTACTGGTGGGGCCTAAGGCGCGTGGGCCAATCAGAATAGGCCCTGGAGCCTTAGGTCCCACCTGGGGGCGCGGCCTGAGGCACATGGGCCCAACCCGACCATGTGCCTCAGGCCGCGCCCCCAGGTGGGACCTAAGGCTCCAGGGCCTATTCTGATTGGCCCACGCGCCTTAGGCCCCACCAGTAGGCGGAGCTTTAGGACGGATAGGCCAATCCGGCCTCATTCCTTCGTTGGCTGCCTGCCGGACAGGCGGGTTTGGCTCCCGTCTGTCCGGCCAACTACCAAAGGTACGGGGAAAGGGGGTGGGGGGGGTCGTGGGGGTCGGCCAGGGGGGTCGCGGGTCGGCTGGGGGGGGCGGTCGGAGGTTCTTGGGGGGGGGCGGTCATTGGGGGGAGGGGGGTTTGCGTCGGGGGCAGGAGGGCCTGGGATCCCTCCTGCCCGTAATGTAGTGCGGGGTGGGGGTAGGGGGTCGCCGTGGCCAGGAGGGTTTGGGCTCCCTCCTGGCCCGAACAACTAGCGGGGGGGGGGGGTTCGCAAGAGCCAGGAGGACTTGGGCTCCCTCCTGGCCCGATATTGTCGGGGAGTCGGGGGGGCAAGAGGGCTTGAGCTCCCTCTTGCCCCGATCGTGTCGGGGGTGCCGCGGTTGGCTGGGGCAAGAGGGCTTGAGCTCCCTCTTGCCCCGATCGTGTCGGGGGTGCCGCGGTTGGCTGGGGCAAGAGGGCTTGGGGGTGCGGGTGGGAGTGCGTGCGAGCGGTCCTTCGGGGTGGGGGTGCGAGCGGTCCTGGGGGGGTGAAGGGGGAGAGGAGAGTCGGGCGGGCGAAAGGAGAGTCGGGGTGGCCAGAGGAGAGTCGGGGCGGGCGAAAGGAGAGTCAGGCGGCGACGGGAGAGTCGGGCAGCATGCGCGGTATACGGGTGTGCGCGGTATATAAAAATTTCTGTACATAAATGTGTGTTTTTTGCGCGCTATACCCGTGTGCGCGTTTTACACGGGTGCGCGTTATCTATGTGAAAATACGGTAATCAAAGGCATCAAACAGTGACCCATTCCACCGCATAGCCTATATATCAGATATTCCACACAGAATTTCCCTACACTATGATGCTCATTTTTAAAGCAGATGGACATCTCAAAGTGGCCAAAAATTATCCATCTGCCAAACATGTCCAAATTGCGATTTTTGAAAGGCAGAATTTGGACATTTTATACTGCAATTCATTCAAATAGCATGTTGGATGCATGTTTTGGGCTGGACTACTCCCCATCCTCGCAGATAACCATAGGAAACCATCCCGTGTCATTCTTTAGTGTCCTCAGTCCCTCTACACCAGTGGTCTCAAACTCAAACCCTTTGCAGGGCCACATTTTGAATTTGTAGGTACATGGAGGGCCGCAAAAAAAAAAAAAAAAAAAAATAGTTAATGTCTTATTAAAGAATTAACAATTTTGCATGAGGTAAAACTCTTTATAGTTTATAAATCTTTGCTTTTGACTAAGTATTAATAATAATATTGTCATTTATAGCTAAAGAGACATATGATCAAGAAACTTTTATTTTACTTTTGCGATTATGATAAACATACTGAGGGCCTCAAAATAGTACCTGGGGGGCCGCATGTGGCCCCCGGGCCGCAAGTTTGAGACCACTGCTCTACACCAGAATTCTTCAATGCAAGGCTTGAGGGTCAGTGGCTGTACCCATTCATACTTTGATTCTTCCCTCTCTCCTTAAAGAATGATACAGGGATGGTTTCCCGCGGTAAACGGTGGGGACAGGGACAAATTCTGTCCCTGTGTCATTCTCTACAGAAGGGCCCAAAATTAGGAAGTCTTTCAGTGAGAATGGAACAGAAGAAACATCCAAAGCAAAAAAGGACATTTTTATCTAGACCTTTTTCAATCACATCCAGATGTTTGTCTGTTTGGCCATTTTTGTACAAATGATGCCAGACAGACTTTTTGTGCCTGGTTTTTTTTAAATGTTCATATCTTGGCTGATGTTTCATTTTGGACATTTTCAGCATAAAAACATTTCGAACGGGAAATTCTGACATTTTTCCTGTTCAAAAATGTCTTGTGCGATGGATGGTGTTTTGGGACTTTATAAGCAGGATGCCCTAATTTTGACTTGGCCCTCTAAGGTTTTATATTACTGTATTACAGTTAATGCTTTTATGATAAAGACATTGAGGGGCTGATTCTGGAAGTGGCGCTTTTGTTGCAGTACTTGGGAGGTCATGAACGAGTTTAAGGTTTCTGACCACCTGTTCACACTGGTGGGTCTTGCCCATAAAGGCAGGCCGGCTTTAAAAGCCAGCATTTCAAAATGGATCCATAAGGCTATTTCATCTGCTCATATTGCTGCCGGAAAGAAGCCCCCACTTTCTATGAGGGCTCATTCTACTAGAGGTGTTTCTTCCTCTTGAGCAGAGTTGTCCTCGATCTCTTTGGAGGAGCTTTGCAGGGCTGCTACCTGGACCTCCCTGCATACTTTTACCAAGTTTTACAGGTTCAATGTGGCAGCCAAGCAGGATGCTGCTTTTGGTTCCTCCATTTTGGAAGCAGGCTCATCAGTTCCACCCTGACTTTATGAGACTTTATGTCCCACTTGTCCAGGAACAGAGCGGGATTGTACAAGAACGAAAGATCAGGTTCTTACCTTTGCTAATCTTTTTTTTTGTAAATCCACGCTCTATTTCTGGAGCCCTCCCTGGGAATTGCTGATTTGCCAATTGTCTGCCTTGATTAGTACTTGTAAGCCGGACTTATGGTTTCTTGACCAGCCTGAGTACCATCCGATCATGTTATGCACTTTGCCTTGGGATCCCTAGCTGTAGTGCGCCCCCCTCCCCCACTCCAGTGCTGGCTGTGTCTCCTTATAGCACAGTTTCTTTCAGGTTTATACAGTATAATAACTTGTTTCAGTTGTTATGATTGTTAAGACTTTTCTTGTTATGAGCAGATTAGACATGCATTTTCCCATACCCCTCCCTTTTGTTTATGTCCTCTACAGGTATGACCGTCTGCTTTTGTATGAACTGGTGATCAGAGGGCAGCCCTGAGGTAAGAGGAGAAGGTCAGAAAAAATGTAAATAAGGCTTCCTACAAGCAGTTTTGTGACACAGGATGCATAACCCACTTGTCCAGGAATAGAGTGTGGATTTACAAGAAAGAAGATTAGCAAAGGTAAGAACCTAATCTTTCATTCTGTCATTCTGCATATTCTTGGAGTCAATTTTTCCACCCATGCTGAAAAGCACTTGAACGCAAACCCTTTATACTTCAAAAATCAGCACCTTGATACATTGATTACTTCATGACTTTTGTCATTTAGAAATTGGTCCAATTCAGCAGCAGCATCACTTCTGTCACTGCGATCAACATTCTGAAAACAGAAGCAATCTTCACCACTACAATCGCTACTGGATAAAGCTGGTGCAGTTTGTTATGATGATAGCTTCATTATCTTCACTGCTTTGAAAAGTTGTTTTGTATTTATTCTTCATGTTGTCGCCTTCAACCCAGATGAAACTTTGGCAGCATAACTGCAGCCAGAATAAAATCTTTTTGGTTAAGATAATGGCTAAAATGCTCATTGAGCCCATGCTGAAGTGTATGAACTAGAGGTGAAGCATATTTAAGGTCTTTTTTTTGTTTTGTTTCATCATCTTTATTTTTATTGATGCTTAATTATTAAGGTCTTTACCAACTTTAGTCAGCTTTGTTTTCAACATGGCCAAAGTGGGCAGCAAACAGCCCAAATAACATTTAGCTTAAGTTTGTAGGATGTCCAGAGCAGCTGACAGTGAATTCATGACACCGAAAAATTACTTCATGATGTCTGGTTAAAATCAACAGTTGATTGAACAAGATTTTATTTCTTTGCTGGCATTAATGCCACTTCATCACGCTGAGGTTTGTGACTTACCAGATACAACTTATACCCAACATAAATATTATTATCTTTTGCAATTACAAAATAAAAAAAATTTGGCATGAACTGAGTGTTTAAATGTCGAAGACCCAGCCATCTTTATCACCTCATGCAATTTCACTCAAAGGAAGTTTGCCAGAAACTGGAAGCAGCCCAATAATGGGCCTAGTAGAACAAAAAAAAAATAAAAAATCTGATAAGTGTCACTGAAAACTAACTATAATAAAGAAACTAGGAATTATGTTACTCATTACTGAAAAATGTAATTACAGTAACTCATTTTCATAAGAAAATTATTATTACCATTACGCATTACTTCTAAAAGTAATATATTACTGCCCAACATGGGACAGCGATCTATAAAATCATGAATGGAGTAGAACAAGTGAACTCAGATTGATTAATTACTCCTTCATGAAGTACAAAGACTCCATGGAGTTACTAAAATACATCAGAGTTACTAAAATACATCAGATAAAATATTTTTCCACACACAGCACATAATTAAGTACTGTAATTTGTTGCCAGAAAGTATGGTTAAAGCTGTAGCTGGGTTTAAAAAAGGTTTGAAAAATCCATAAACTGTTAAGGTGGACTTGGGAAAAGTAGCACAGAATCTTGTTACATTTTGAGATCCAGAACAGTGTCAGATACTTGCAAATGGACTAGCCCTGCAAGAAATAGGATACTGGACCTGATAGACCTTTGGTATGACCCAGTATGACAATCCTTATATTCTTATGTGTTAAACAACTACATTTCTGCTTTACACATATTAAAGTGGTTTCCTCCATTAATGCAGTTTTTTGCATTACAATTTAAATAAGATGATTAAAATGGAAAATTATTATAACTAATTTAATAGAATGACAGAATTTGTTCCCATTCCCTTGGTTAACCACTGGAAACCATCCCCATGTCATTCTTTTAAGGAGTGAGGGAAGACTCAAAGTATGAATGGGCTCAGCCATTAACCTTCAAACCTTGCATTGAAGAATGCTGGTGTAGAAGGACCGAGGTTGAAATAGACATTAAAGAATAACATAGGATGGTTTCCCATAGTTATCCACTAGGATGAGAACAAATTCTGTCCCTGTGTTATTCTTGCATTGATGCAAAAATCTGTATTAATACTGCAGTTGACACAGACCTAACTATTGCATCACAGATGCAAGTTAAAGTTTTAGTATCAAAAGCACATAAAACACATTTTTCTTGTGCATTACTGCAACATATTAGACGGAGTTACCACACACCCATCATGCAGTTTAGTACATGCATTTGGAAAAGTACTGGCTGGCATTTATTGTGCAGGTATGGTACAGCAATGAAATGCCCACACAGTTGGGTCTTTGTAGTGTCAGTGGGTACAATGTCATTTCTTGTAATATACTACATCATGACCTTAAAGCTGTCCAGGTTTCATTAAAAAAAAAAGTTAATACAGCATCCAAGTGGTAGAAGAACATGCAAGACCTAACAACTCCCAAAGAACACTGACAATAGATATTGCATTTCTCAAATTCCCATCTCATCCCTAGTGTCCCTTGAATTTTGTGTGAAATGGATATTAAACTGTCTACTTATACTAGGTATATTATTTGATACAACATATGTACTCGTATATACCAATAAATCCTGTATGAGCTAATGAGTCTTGCTCTACAAAGATGTTTCACTTTCTAATACTTGAAAAAAAAAAAAAAATGTCCAATGGTATCAAATGATGGTACACATGGAATATCCTGGGGGACAGGGTAGACACCAACAACTCAAACAGCTCTTGATCAAGCAATATTCCCTCCCCAGAACCAAACCTCTGCCTACTGTGCAACAGTTCAGAAGTACATGTGAGAAGAAAATATGCCCAACGTTTCCAGGTTATGCTAAATGATTGTGAATATATTCAAGCACTTCCTTTTGGGAATGAAAAGACAGGCACCGAATGGGAATGGTTCAGGCTGCTTATGATAATCACAAGTGATTGAACATACATGGATTGTACTGATAGAGGATACTGCATGAACCAATCAAATGTTGTTCCATGTGAATTAATTTCAGTCAGCAGCCCAAGAATGGTTCAATCCCAAAGATTTAGAGGAACTACTTAAACACATTTTTCAAAATAATTATTTAGTTAAAAATATGCCCAGATGACACAAGCAGGATATTTCTACTGGCTATGAATATTTAAAAAAAAAAAAAAAAAAACAGTATAGAAGGGACAGTATAGAACAGTATAGAAGGGACAGAAAAGGGAAAGGATTTTCTGTTCAGTCTACTTGTGTGCACAGGATTTCTCATTATTGACTATTCTACCAATTATTACAGTGCCTGAAATTATATGTAATGAGACTTGTTTACTTACATTGAAACCAAAAGGATAGATTTTTCATGTACTTGGAAAGAAAACAAGAAGAATGCCAAGGCACAGATAACCTGTAAAAACAATGAGAAAGGCACCTTTTGAATGAAAAAAAAAAAAAAAATTCCACATCTATATTTGATAATAAATTGAATACTGTATGTAATAGATAAGATACTAATTGAATTATAACTTTATCACTGCACAAAAGAAAACACACACACATGTGTTGTACATAGCAAATGTTCATACCTCAGTAATTAGATCAAACTCTCTGCTGGATCCATTTCAACCCTCTAGAGCAGTGGTCTCAAACTTGCGGCCTGCCAGGTCCTATTTTGAGGCCCTCGGTATGTTTATCATAATCACAAAAGTAAAATAAAACAGTTTCATGATCATATGTCTCGTTAGCTATAAATTACATTATTATTAAGACTTAGCCAAAAGGAAAGATTTATAAACTATAAAAAGTTTTACCTCATGAAAAATTGTCATTTCTTTAATAAGACATTAACTATTTTTGCTGAGGCCCTCCAAGTACCTACAAAGCCAAAATGTGGCCCTGCAAAGGGTTTGAGTTTGAGACCACTGCTCTAGAGGTACTGAACAATGAGATCCACTGCATATGAAATATTGCTAATGTATCATCTGGTTCTGGTATACAAAGGGGTTTCTTGGTATACAGTGAGGAAAATTCCAAAGAAAGCTTCACGGGCCACTTTTCAGGAAGCCGGATGGGTGCAAGATACACAAAAATAAGACTGGATTTATTAAAAAGCTAATTACTGAAAATGCAATTTTGCGCAGTTTATCTCCCCAATTTAAACACACCTTCAGACATATCTGTTTACCAGGGTTCCCAGTCTCCTGGAATGGGTCATAAAATCCATTTCTTTCTGTGAAATTCCTCACTCCCTGACACAGGAGACCAGGGGCTAGCATGTCAGCACTAATCATGGCCTCTGCAGCTCTCCCTATTCACTCTGTTTCCAGCCCAGCATGTTTGCTCTGAACCACCTGTTTGGAAGCAGTGCATGTTATTCAAAGCAGAGCACCCCTGCTGTGCTTGAAGCAACCAGGATTCCATCTCCTCCTGCTGCCAAGCTAGAGAGAGGAGGATGGGGAGAGCAGGAAGCAAAGAGGAGAAATCAGTGTTTGAAGGAAGGGTGTGAATGAACTCTCACTCTCCTTTTACTGGAACTCCACTTTCTCCTTCCATCCCCTCCCACTTCCCTTACCTTCTACTCCTTATATCCGAATTGCTTAAGACCCCTTCGCCATTCTCCTCAGAGGAGGTCTGGAGGCGGTGGGTGGAACACAGAGCTGTGCAGACACTCATTGCAAGGCCTCATTTGTATAAGTATTTGAATAACCATGGAGCTTTGTACCCCCTCCCACATATACCCAAAGTTCTCTCTCAAATTCCATCTCCCCCAAATATAGAATACAGTGGTGCCTCGCATAACGAACGCCTCGCACAGCGAACGCTGCGCACAACGAACTTTATGTCTTGCTCCCTACAACGAACTTCGTTTCACACAACGAAGTCGCCCGAGCTGCATCCTTCCGCGCAGGCACTGCGCTTAACTGCCCTCTCTCCGCCTGGCTCCCTCTTGCCCCCCCGACTCCCCGACACGATCGGGGCAAAAAGGAGCCCAAGCCCTCTTGCCCCGCCGATTCCCCAACTCCCCGACAATATCGGGCCAGGAGGGAGCCCAAGTCCTCCTGGCCACGGCGACCCCCTAACCCCACCCTGCACTACATTACGGGCAGGAGGGATCCCAGGCCCTCCTGCCCTCGACGCAAACCCCCCCTCCCCCCAACGACCGCCCCCCCCCAAGAACCTCCGACCGCCCCCCCAGCCGACCCGCGACCCCCCTGGCCGACCCCCACGACACCCCCAACCCCCTTCCCCGTACCTTTCTGTAGTTGGCCGGACAGACGGGAGCCAAACCCGCCTGTCCGGCAGGCAGCCAACGATGGAATGAGGCCGGATTGGCCCATCCGTCCCAAAGCTCCGCCTACTGGTGGGGCCTAAGGCGCCTGGGCCAATCAGAATAGGCCCGGGAGCCTTAGGTCCCTCCTGGGGGCAGGGCCTGAGGCACATGGTCGGGTTGGGCCCATGTGCCTCAGGCCCTGCCCCCAGGAGGGACCTAAGGCTCCCGGGCCTATTCTGATTGGCCCAGGCGCCTTAGGCCCCACCAGTAGGCGGAGCTTTGGGACGGATGGGCCAATCCGGCCTCATTCCGTCGTTGGCTGCCTGCCGGACAGGCGGGTTTGGCTCCCGTCTGTCCGGCCAACTACAGAAAGGTACGGGGAAGGGGGTTGGGGGTGTCGTGGGGGTCGGCCAGGGGGGTCGCGGGTCGGCTGGGGGGGCGGTCGGAGGTTCTTGGGGGGGGCGGTTGTTGGGGGGAGGGGGGGTTTGCGTCGAGGGCAGGAGGGCCTGGGATCCCTCCTGCCCGTAATGTAGTGCAGGGTGGGGTTAGGGGGTCGCCGTGGCCAGGAGGACTTGGGCTCCCTCCTGGCCCGATATTGTCGGGGAGTTGGGGAATCGGCGGGGCAAGAGGGCTTGGGCTCCCTTTTGCCCCGATCGTGTCGGGGAGTCGGGGGGGCAAGAGGGCTTGAGCTCCCTTTTGCCCCGATCGTGTCGGGGAGTCGGGGGGGGCAAGAGGGCTTGAGCTCCCTTTTGCCCCGATCGTATCGGGGAGTCGGGGGGGCAAGAGGGCTTGAACTCCCTCTTGCCCCGATCGTGTCGGGGAGTCGGGGGGGCAAGAGGGCTTGAGCTCCCTTTTGCCCCGATCGTGTCGGGGAGTCGGGGGGGCAAGAGGGCTTGAACTCCCTCTTGCCCCGATCGTGTCGGGGAGTCGGGGGGGCAAGAGGGCTTGAGCTCCCTCTTGCCCCGATCGTGTCGGGGGTGCCAGGGACCACACGGAGTCACCCACCGTACCACCCGATTCGGGTAAGCGCAGGTATCGGTGGGTGGCTTATTTGCGGGGGGGTGCCTTATTTTACATTTTTTTCTAAAAAGGGGGGGCTGTCTTATTTGATGGCCCTGCCTTATCATCGGGGAAACACGGTAGAAAAAAAAATAAAATGAACAGTTAAGTCCCAGTTTTTGCCGCTGAGACTCTGCCCTCTCTCACTGTAAAATTAGACTCTACTTAGTCTGTCTTTAAATTTAAAAAATGTGTGTTGTTTTAAAAAACAATTATGTTTTTAGATGTATCTAAATAAAAATAGTAACCAAAAATTTATCTTTTTTTATGTCACCTTAGCATATTTTATGCTACAGAACGAATTATTTTTTTTAACATGTATTGTTATGGGAAAACGCGTTTCACATAACGAACTTTTCGCATAACAAACTTGCTCCTGGAACGAATTAAGTTCGTTGTGTGAGGCACCACTGTACTATAACTCTCAATTGCACCCACCCTGTGCACACTTCACCACTCACCCGACTTCCTTGGCCACACACTCCACCATCTCTCTCTCAACAATTTCACAGCTCTCCATCAACGCCCTGCCAAACACCTCTCCTTCCATAGCCCTCTTTCAATCACCAATTCCCAACACAACATAGACACCATAAAGTGGTACAGCCAAAACTGATTATTTATTTATTTTTTTGGTTGGGGGGGAGACTCGAGATAAAAATGGGTGGGTGTTAAGCATATAGATTACTGCCACGCTACCGCTACCGTAGTTATACCCTATCAACAAAGTACCAACTACAAAATGCAAAATGGAAATTATAAAAACTTCATTAAAATTTGGGAACCATTAACATCCTTTTGTCATGATTGATGCCATTTTCCTAATATTTCTATATTTAATATATATGATAAGGGTGGGGTGGGGGGGAGGGTTTCTATTACATGAAAAATAAAAATTACTAAAAGGATTTCAGGATGGGAGAGGGAGGGTTATATTTACAACTATAAGTTATAATGATAAGATGTACACGTGGTTAAATCTATGTTATTGTGTTGCAATTTTTGTAAAATGAATAAAGAATTATAAAAAAAAAACAACAACAAAATACCTGATGTCATATAATTCTGCAACAGCTGTCATACACTATATGTGATACTTTAAATATTCTAAATTCAATCCTTTCAACTCCTAAACCACATTCATACTTAGAATCAAACTGGTTCAATATTTAAAGCCTTCTCAAGGGGCAGTATCCCACAACTTAGATTTGTATCTGGTCAAGTTAGAGCGTTATAAAAGCTTAACATTTCAAAATACATACCCTACTGCCTATAATAAGTTTGAAACAAAAACGTGAATACCGCTTTCCCGGGTATTCCGTATTTGCAGATCATGAATGGAAAGTCATGGCTATGAGGTTTTAAAAAGTGCATGGTACCCTTCAGACATTGGGGAAGACTGCAAGGCAAAAGTTCCTGGATTTGCTCTGCTGGCGGGGTTTCAAGATCCTTGCCAACCATAGTACTAACAGCAGGCAATTTGGATGGGGTAGAAGAATAGGACAGACTATGGTGTGCATGTGCATCAGGGCTTTGGAGCACTGAAGCCAGCCAATGCCATGGGAATGAGGAGGGGCCCCTGCTCTGTGGGGCCCTGTAAAAGCAACGTGCTGGTCCATGCCAGAAAATGACTTTTGAATACAGACAAAACAAAGGAACAAGATAATTATGTAGATTTAGGTAAATTTATGAAAATATGCTACATAACCAACTGAATTTGCAACTTCTTACTGCAGAATCTTGAAAAATCTGCTGAAGGAAACCAGGGGCAATGATCTTCATATCTCTCCTTAAAATACATGCATCCTTTAGCTGCTACACAGGGTGACTTAGATATTTACTAGATCTCTGCAAACTGACCTTGCAATATGTAGAAAACAACATTCCAAGCTACATAGTGAGCAAATGCTGGGAGTATTTGTTGGCAAGGGAAAGGAAGTCCTTATAATGGACTCAATGAACCAAACAACTAACGAAAGGAAGAGAAACCTTACCTTGCACAGTATAAAGGTCCAAAAAAGGCAAGAGAGATGTAAATTTCAGTCAAAAGAGTCTTTATTATACATATCCCAACAAGGATCCATGTTTCAGCAAAAACAGATGCCTTCTTCAGGGGACAATAAATACCCTCAGCTGACAGGGTCTCAGGATGATTGAATACCTGTCCAACAGCAAGCACCTTGATTATTCTTTAACTTTGGTCATTTCAAGAGCTTTCTTTAATTTGCCTGAGCAGTTCATACCGATGACAAACCCTGGATGAAATAATCACTGGAGGTTCATTGTTGCAAGGAGAAGATATCTGGTGCCTGGCGTTAAGAAAGTCCTATCTGTGATCAGAAAGATTACACAAAGAATGAAAGCCAGCTGATGCAAAGGAACAACTTACTCGATCTGTTTTTGTCAAAACACAGAACCTTGTTGGGACTTCTATAATAAAGACCCTTTTCACTGGCATTTATATCTCTTACTCAATAAACCAAGCCATAAGAGGGCCGACCCATTAGTAAATCCAGTATAATTCTACCATTAGTGAATTGTACAGATAAAGAACCCTCCATCCAAAACATTTTTTCATCTTTTTCTTTATTTGGAGTGTTTGAAATCTTATGAATATGATACATAAGAAAACAGTTTTACTTTATCATGAATTAATAGAATTGCAGCATTCATTGATCTCCTCTGGATTGCATGAATAAAGTGAAAAAAAAGAAAGAAAGCAAAAAGCAACAATGGTATAATTTTTCAGTTCATAGCTCCTTTTATCAGCTAGATTATACTTTAAATATATGTTCAGATTTGAAACAGTGAATATTGCAATAACAGCTAAAAGAACATCTTATTTCCTGTTTATGGGATCTGATGTGCTAAAAGTGATTAAAAGAGAAAACTTCTTAAGAGGGCGCCAAAAGACTAGCATCTCCCTAGTTTCTGCAAAGACATAACCATTTTGTAGAACTACTAAAGAATTAATGAAGTGATAAACAAATAAACAGGAAATCTCAAGTATAAATCAACAAACTGTTTAAGCTTCCTGGAGGAGAATCAAGATTAAAAATGTTTAACTCAATTACTTTAATCACTGATTCTATAGCATACACAAAATTACATTACACATTACAGGGTACATAAAAATGCTACTGTGTATATTATTATTGAACAAGAAAAGCAACTGTGTACCAATGAATACTAGATTAGACATAAATATATAATGACAAAACTAACCAGGGCAAATTTAAATCCTTTGAGTGTTGGCTGCAGAGTTAGTTTTATGCATGCTGGAAGCAGAGCCAGAACTGTGAAAGCAAAGCTGAAAAAAAAAAGTGGGCAGGAAATGAATCACGCTGTAAATCTGTATTAAAAATAAACTTAAAAGACCAGTACAAGTTAGATAAAATCTTCACCACAAAAGATAGTCAGGTGTACCCGACTATCCCTCTGTCATGAAGGAACCAATCACTAGGCCTGGGCTTTGATCTGGCTTTAATTCACTTATTTAGATTTACTACCACATTTTGTTTTTAATTTGGTTGAATTCTGCCATCCATTTACATGTATTTGTATTGTTCACCACTTTGTAGTCCTCTGGGAAGAGGCAGTAAATAAATACAACAATAAATAATAGAATAAATAAATAAAACAGTTACTCCCCTCCCCTCAAAATATAAAATCTGGGCGATTCATTTTCTTTCTACAAGGCCTATAGTCTAATTTATTCCAATCCAGTTCCTACTTGAGCTCCATCATGTCTGGCCTCCAGTATTTTCCTAGGTCAGTAGTATTCACGGATGGTCCTTGAGGACCAAAAACAAGACAAGTTTTCAGGATACCTTTAATAAATATGAATGAGGCAGATTTGCATGCAAATCTCTCTCTACTGTTTGCAATCCATAGTGTAAGCATATTTATTAGAGACTTGATCCATTTGTTTCCTCAAAGACTAGATGTGAATTTTACTATGCCTAGGTATTTCTCTCACATTAAATTTCCACACACAGGCTACTTCCTGAAGCAGCTGTTAAACACATACGCCCAAATTCTATAAATGGCGCTTTAAGTTGCATGTGCAAATTTGAGCATGCACCCAATTTGTACAAGCAACTTAATTGAATGATGAGCTAACTAGCGATAACTGGCTTCTCAATAAGCAATTATCATTGTTAATTGGATTTAAATGTAGCTGCATAAAATTACCGTATTTTTTGCTCTTTAAGACACACCTACCTAAACAGGAGGAAAAACCAAGAAAAAAAAAAATACAGGCCATAACGGATAGAGAGCCACTTCCTGAATTTGAGAGATCCTAATTTAAGCCCAATTCAAGCCATCAGTTCTTAGAAATATGATTGACACCAACCATGGCAAGGCCAAAGGGGAGAGCGGAGAACTGGAACAGGAGACCCTGTTTCGCAAGCGCATCTTCAGGGGAGAATTATTTAGAGAGAAAATAATAACGCGGTTGCTACCACTTTACCCACAACACGCTGACTACGCTGTTTAAAACTACCTCATTCTGATATCTTAAGAAATGGCTCATGTAAGAGAGAACTTGTAACTAAGACTTGTCTCACCATTGTAATTGCCACCAAGAACACAGTCTTGACCATCAGATCTAAGACAGAGGCCTCCTGTAAGGGCACATACAGAACCCTACTGAGACCTTGCCAAATGGTATTAAGGTTCCAGGATGGGAATGGTAGATGTACCGAAGGGCACAACCTGAGAGCCCCTTTAAAGAATCTTGCCAAATCTGGGCGAGAGGCCAAACACGCTCTCTTCTCCCCACTGCTCTTTTCGTCCCACTCTGCAGCCCACAAAAACTCCAACAATCGCCAGCTGGGACATGAATTTGCTGCCTTTAAATGTGTGGTCCTAGAACAACTTACAGAGAGTGAAAGGAGAGGTGACATAAGAATGCAATTGAGACGAAAAAAGCAGCGCTTGATTTATTTCTTGCAGACATGAATGCTTAAGGGTTTGAATTTGGTGGTCAAATGGAAGGCTTTTCTTTAATCAGGATTCGCTTATCCCCATTGGCTAGCGTCAATAGCTGACATCAGAATGAGGCAGTTTTAAACAGCATAGTCAGCGTGGTGCGGGTAGAGTGTTAGCAGCCGCATTATTATTTTCTTTCTAAATAATTCTCCCCTGAAGACGTGCTTGCGAAACAGGGTCTCCTGTAGGGAGTTTGTCACACTGGTGTGGCAATTGTTGGAGTTTTTGTGGGCCACAGAGCGGAGGCTGGTTGTCTGACATTGGAGGAGAGCTCTCGTTTACATGGCGATGAAGCCGAAGCCGAAGCCGTTTGAGGATCGTGGCACAGCAGGAGGAATATCGGGTGTGGAACCTGCAGGACGGACACACATCAGATCAAGAGGAGTATTTTGGACAGTTAAGTACTTTGGTATTTGGTTGAACTTTGCTTGTGCAGAAGTGTTTTATTATTTTTTGTACTTGAACTTGTACTTGAAAAAAGCAGTACTTAAACTGAAAAAAAAATTTTTCTCCCATTTTTTTTTGCCCTTCTTTTTGAATCGCAATGCTTTGGGGTATGATTCGCTGTGAACACTGTTTCTAACATGTTGGGACCCTTCATTGTTATCTGGCTCTGCTTTATTTGTGCTTTTTTTGATAATTTGCCCTAATGTAGGGTTCAAATTTCTGTCTTGTGAAAAGGATGTTGAAAGAGTGGAGTTTATTTGGCCTATGATTGAGGGGGGGTGTTTGACAGATTTTGCTTGAATTCAGCATTGCACTATAGATACTGAGGTCTTTTTTTGGGCAGGGATTTTAACCCCTTTACAAGAGAATACAGGTGTAATTTTTTTTTTTTAAATTCTTTATTTATCAATTTTAAATTTTAACAAAATCAAACATTTTGTACAGAAAGATTGTCTGATCATACATATATTTAAGAGAAGAAAATAAAAAGGAAAGTTATTTCCGTAATAATAAATCTCTACTCAAACAATCTCAAGTCCTCAAAAAAGATGATCCAAGGATTTATGAGTGAACTCAAAGGAAATCAGTTAATAAATTCTATACAAGAAAAAAAAAGTATCTAGTGACTGGATTAAGGAGCTTATATTCTATAGTATACAGGTGTAATTTAAGGATTGATATTGTTCTTACTCTTTTTCCTTTCGAAAAAAATCACCCATTATTATACTGTTTCAATTTTCCAGCTTTCCTAATCTCTGAAAACATTTCTTTATCTGTCTGTTCATTCTGCCCCAGGGGATGGTAATATAACCCTACCTGTATATTCCTTCCCTTCACACATGGAATTTCTATCCATATGGATTCCACACTGCTATCTGTGTCATGCAGAATGTTTGTTTTATTTGATTTAATTCCCTCTTTAATATATAGTGCAATTCCCCCCCTTCAATTTGATCTACTCTATCCTTGTGATATAATTTGTATCCAGGTGAAACAGTGCCCCATTGATTGTCCTCCTTCCACCAGGTCTCTGAGATGCCTATTATATCTGCTTCATCATTCAGTGCTATATACTCTAACTCTCCTATTTTATTTTTTAGGTTTCTAGCCATGTCTGAAAGACAATGTCTGAAAGTCAATCCAATTATATTCCCAGATGATGTAAAAACACAGGCAACCAAATCTTTGGGAAGATTGTATCAAAACTAAATCAAAATGGAAGGCTCTATTTGTGATTTACAAACAGTTGTATAGAATATTGTCCCTTTTTATACTTCAATAAAAAGATTTAAACAAAAAATCATGAGTGTTTGAGGCTTGTACAGATGAAGACAGAGTCTAAGGGGATGAGGCATGGATGGGGACAAAGCCTGCAGGGTCAAGGACAAACTTTGTCCGTTTGTCATTCTCTAGCTCTGTCCTCCTTTTCAAAGTACAGAGCTCCTACATAGGAAAAGCACAGCACTAGCCAATGGGCCATCGTTCCTGCTTATAATAGTGTATAATATACAGTATATTCAAGTACTTAGGATATTATGAGACCCTCCAATGAATTATTCTTTTGGCACAAAATGAGAAAATCTAGAAACCCTTTAATCCAGTGGTTCTCAAACCTATTCTAGGAGCAATGGCATATCCAAAGGTGGGAAGGATGGACTCAGGTTTGCCCAAAATTTCATCTGTTTCAGTGTGGTTGGCAGGGATTTCTAAGCCCCATCAAAGGAATTGATATGTTGAGCACCCACTGGCACTTTCCTGGAGCCGCCACTGTTTCTAGCCAAGGGCCACTCCCTCTCTCACACATGCTCAGTTTTCATGCATATGTGAAACAACATATGTGCACGGAGGCTGATGGCTGGCAGAAGCAGCTCCAGGATAATGCCGGTTGGCAGGTGCCCAACATATCAATTCCTTTGGTGGGGAGGAGATCTTCGGCTGGTGGAACTTGGGAATCCCCACCAGTACAGAATACATATTTACCCTGGGGGGCAGAAATTAAAATTTTTGGCCCACGTACTTTGCTCTTATGCCTACCCTAAATCAGCTGCCTGGTTTCGCTAAGGCCTGGGAGACTCCCAGTCAGTTAGATTTTTGGCATATCCACCATGAATGTACATGAGATAATTTGCATATACTGAGTTGCCAGTGGATATAAATCAATCTCATCTATATTTATAGTGGATATCTTGAAAACCTGACTTGTTGGGGTTCTCCCAAGGACAAGTTTGGGAACTACTGCTATAAACAATCACAAAATGTAATTTTTTGTTCCTCACCTCCTCCCCCACTTCATTTTAAAAATATTTACAGACTTCACAAATAAGAGCAGTCATCTATATTGTACGGCACATCAAAAATCATCTTACACGGAAACATAAAACATAACCCTAAAATACTACTAAAAGGTCTCTTCCTTACCTTAATAAAAGCTGTGTGCGAGGTGAAAGAATATTCTTTATTTTTAAGATGAAGCTTAAGCTGCACCAAACATTGGCCACTTTATCCTGAAAATACAGAAGTTTGAACAGTTTTCATGTTTAATTTGATACTATTATATTTATTCTACTGTGGTATGTCAAACTCTCAGTAGATCACAGCTCAAATAAAAAGAACTAAAAATATTAATGATCTGATAATACAGTATATTAACTTAAGCAACAGAAGGAATCCAGTATTCCCTTATTTCCAACTAAACCAAATGGATTGTTTAATAAAACATGAAATGGAATGTCCTCCAAGAAACTAAAATTAACTATCATTTTTGTTTCTGACCTCACAGATCATGTTTCTGTTACATGAAGGTTGCATTTTTCGCATACCTGAATGAACTTGTAACTGGTGACTGGCAATGACAGAGTTAACCAGTAATAAATCAAGACGTCCAAGACATCAGCAGTTGTGCTGGGATCATTTTCAAGATTAAATCTGTAACCACAGCCTTGTGCCCATGAAACTCATCCACTCCACAGCTGCTTAAGTCACAGCTGTGTAGACAGTAACCTCAAGTACCTTACTAGCATTACCAACCGGACCATCTTCCCTGTCCTCTAACAGCATAGAAAATGCTCTTAAATTTGCCGAGGGTTACCAGAGAACTGCGGGTTTGGCAGCTTCTGTGACCCCCTTAGTAGCAACTAAGGGATTTTACAGACATGTGCATTTATGTCTGTTTTTGTATATGGGAACCAAACCAAAGAATCTGTTATAGGTACAGCAGTACAAAGTTACTAGGCACTGCTTATGTGGACAATTTCACAGTTTATCTTGATGAGCATCCAAATAAGTCACTGCAATATTTAGCCTTGCATGTGACAGGCCTAGTAGTTTGGCATTGCCAGTCCTAGATATCGTATTGTGAAAGAGCAGGATTTTGTCTATTTTCAATTAAGCAACGGACAAAGATCATTAGTAGGATGGTTGTGAAGAATTGTGAATAATACTTTTGACTGTGCATCTTGCCATGTGTTCTTAAACCTCAGGATATCTAATAACCTATTAATCTGTCTCTCTTCTCTTGCGTACTTCTGCTTAAAGACCGACACAGCTGCTAAACTAAACAGTCCTGTGGAATGCTAAAAAGAAATGCTCAGGATGATTGACACTTTTAATGAGCAAAGTGCATGGTACAATAGACTCAGCTCTGTAGAAAGTTGTAACACTGCTGGCCACTGCCTAAAATGCTAACTCCCAAACTAATGCGCACAAATAGTTTCACTTTGATAGAAACTGGCAGAAGTCCGTCCACTACACAGGATAAAATATGTACGTATGTTATTTTGCTGCTGGACTTACTTAAAAAACAAAAAAAAAAAACAAAACCCAACTTATTCTCATTCAGATATCCTACACATGGCCATGGTAAATGAAACTTCCTAGTTACACCTGCTGAGTTTTAAGCTCTTACTAAAAGAAAGCTGAAAGACAGGAGCTAAAATACGAAGGTGTAAGGTTCTGAAACTTTTACAACATACTTGGAGACTATAGAAATATGCCATAATACATACAAACAGTATTTCATTTTGGCAGTGGGGAGTGTGATTTATCAATCACTATATACAGGCACTAGAAATTATTTTCTGACTTTTGATAGCTGCATACCACATATATTATCAGATAGGTGCAACTGACTTGTGCAGATATACGTCTACATTAAAGCTTAACTATGAAACCAGTTTCAATGGGAAAAATGAGTGATGTAATATAGTATTCTGAAAGATGCCAGCTGATCTCAAGAGTTAAATGCCACACAGAATGCTGGCAAGAAATGACAGCAGAAGCTACCATCTCCAATTACTAGTGCTTTGTCTGCAGCCTCCAAAAAGGTGAAGACAAAAAGGTTCTTGGATTGCTGATGGATCCAGAAAAATTAGGGGGCACTGGCAGAAATAGCAAGAAAATTGCAAGCATGCCTCAAAGAGTCCTCGATCAACTGGGAAGAGTCTTCTGAGTACTTGTAGGATTTGTTCAAGGTCTGTCAAAAACGGTAGCCAGCAGAGAGCAAACGATGCAACCACAGCGAAGGCAACTTTCATTAGCAAAGCTAGCCTGCAACATAAGAACAGTTGTTTGATGGAAGTTCAATATCAAACAAGAACAAAACATGAAGAACTAATTCCAAGCAATTTGAATTCTGCTAAATGATGTAAATTAAAAGTATAATAAAGGCAGGCCCTTACCATTGGCATTAGTTAATGCTCTTTTGTGTGTTCTTTGCAATATTTTTTTGTCCCGTACGGATTCTGGATTGAAACTGAATAAAGATGATTTACCAAAAAAAAAGGGTATAATAAAGGAACTGACTGAACTTGTTAGATTTCTAATCAGAACTGATTGACTATTTTTGTGCTATCATACATGAGTCCCGGTACCTGGATAAAAGAACAACAGAGTAGGAATTTTCTAGCTGGCTTGCCAGTAGGGGAACTAAAGGGGTTTGGGGGATTATAACAGGATGTTTTGAGGAAACAGTCTTCTTATTTTCTACTAAGTCAATAACTAGAAGACAGATTTCAAGTGTCAATAGGTATTGGGTGCTGACCAAGGCCCATGCCAAAGGGAAACTAAACTTAAAAAGAAGAATCTTGGGGTTATTGGCTCGATGGGAACAAAGGGAGCAATTGGAAAAATTGTAGACAGCAAACATTTTTCTTGGAAAAGTAAATGAAGGTAAGAGGAAGAGAGGCCACTATGGTTTTCTGAGACATAATTGAAAATTCCAACCGACCTAAGCACCAGCATCTGATTATCATTCCCCTCTTTAATTTCCCCATCTTGTCCAGTTTGTCTCTTGACTAGATTGTAAGCTCTTTTGAGCAGGGGCTGTCTCTTCTATGTTTTGATATACAGTGCTGCATATGTCTAGTAGTGCTACAGAAATGATTAGTAGTAGAAATAAAGGGAAAAAGGAATAAATGCTACCTCAATCTCCAGACAATCAAGAGGAGAGAAGGGAATGTAGTGTCTAGATTGAGGCTGCAGGAGTACAGCCAAGATGCCAGTGAAAGGATAGAGGAGCCTGAGGTTTTGTGTTCATGGGAAAGTGATACAAGTTTATTAGGATTTTATATACCGCCTATCAAGATTATCTAAGCGGTTTTTACAATCAGGTACTCAAGCATTTTCCCTATCTATCCCGGTGGGCTCACAATCTATCTAACGTACCTGGGGCTATGAAGGACTGAGTGACTTGCCCAGGGTCACCTAACTAAGGCCCTCTTATCAAGCCACGGTAGAGTGTTTTAGCACTGGCCAGCCGGTGAAATAAATGCTCCTACGCTAATAGGAATTGAATGAGCGTTGGAGCATTTACCTTGCTGGCCAGCACTAAAACACTCTACCACTGCTTGATAAAAAGGGGCCTTGTGTAAGAGAATTCCTTCACAGTATCTGCCTGGCTACTACCGAGAGAGAGAGAGAGAGAGAGAGAGAGATTGACCATTAACCCAACTACAAGAAAAATCACTTCCATATGTTTAGACCTATTGAGGAGTACACCACAAAGATTATTCTCTTGATTTTGTATGTTTTATGAATTCGAGGGGGTTTTTGTGATGAACTGAATTCCTTTTAAGGTTCTGTATACCATCTTGATTAGTATTTTTTTCCCAATCTGAGAGGGTGCATAATACTTTTTATAATTTAATTAATTAATTACATGGGAAGCAGAGTGGCATGCAGGCTACAGACAGTCTTGCTGTTAAAGAGAAAGGAGCCAAGCTTAGGCCCTAGAGAGACGTAAGAATGACTTTCAAAGTACATAAAAGAGAAGCTCCAGGAAGGAACCCAAATGAAGAAGAAAAATTAGAGTGAATAGCACAAGGACCATAAGGACAACTTTTAGAACTTTGGGAATTTGTTTTGGCCTTTAAATGTTCCACACGAGTAACTGTAAATTAAGAAGACGTGATATTCTCTTTACTTGTTCAGTAATGAGCCAGGAAGAGAGTGAAGTAGTGAGATACCAACTTCTAAGGGCTTTGAAGAGTAACTCTTACCATTACCCCTTAGAATCCATAAAAAATAAACTTGTTGTAGCCCCCTAGAGAAGTCCTGAGCCATTGCCACCCAAGTGGTCTGCTACATATGTCCTGTTCATTTCACCTACCCTGACTGTGAATAAATTACAACTAGACTTTTTCCGATGATTAAAGGAAAACAAAAGTCCTAATGAACTCATGCCAAATACAATATGGCTTAGAAAAAAAAAGGAAAATTCCTTCCTATTTGCTAGAAGGTGATCAGAGCAAGTCCTTGCATCAATAATTATTCAATAAATAACGTTCCATTTGTTTATTTCACAGGTTCCTATTTATACTTCAATTTTCTGATTTCATAGCTATTTCGTTAACAATATTTCTGAGAGGGGCCTTAGGCATCTGAGTCAATCAAGGCCTTAGACCCCTCCCCGTGCATCACAGGATGCATCGAGAAGGGGCGGACCAGCAGGCAGGAGGGACTGGGCATCCCTCCTGCTGTCTTTTTCACATAAGAGGTAGGGGTGTGTGGGAGGAGCCTGGGGGCTGAAGCAGGAGGGAGGGGTATCCATCCTGCCGATTATTTTCTAAGTATGGGGAATGAGGAAAGGGAGCTAGATGCTTTTTTTATGAGGCCGAAATTGTGCATGTGTAACAAGCACATCTGTGCAATTTAAAAAATAAAAAAAGTCTTCCTGCCTCAAATAGTTAAGTAGTAAAAACCCAGTCAAGTACTTCACAAAATATCCTTCAAAATAGTACTTGAGAAAGGTTGAGGTCCCCTGAAGATCCAACAATGAATCACTACTACTTAATAAATGAATGTGTGTTTATATCTCCAGGGGACCTTAACCTTTTCTCAAGTACTATTCAAATAGTTGAGTGGCAGGAGGCTGTTTTGGGACTTCCCCTGCTGCTCAACTGTTCAGGCTTCCCCTGCCAGTTCTGTGCATGTGTGAGAGTTGGTTTCTAAATGATTGTTCAGATGGAATTACAGCAGACCTCCGCAAATATCCATTTAAATGGGAAACTGTTTGAATATCAACTGCCGTTTAGAAAGTCGGCCAAAAAAAAAACAAAAATTCGGACCACAGCGACCCGCATGGTCTTAACTACCGTTTTTAGTGAATCTAGCTCACATTGTATATAAATCTCACATATACACGTATTTATTGCAGATATTCTTAAAACTAGATTAGATAGGGTGTACTTCACGGCCAGCCTGAGAAAATACTTTATCATAACTGCCAAATTCCAGGAGGGAGACGTTTTGGTCAGTCCTGGTTTTGAACTTACATACATCCCAAAAGCAGTGTGGTATTTGTAGTTCTCAATTCTACCTACTTAAAATCAATGCTGCAGGTCACATAATACATTAGGGTAGAGTTGCCTGAAATTCAGGATAGGCCCAAAATTCCCACCTTGGAATGGGGTAATTTAGCAACTCCGGTTTATGTCGGTTGCTGCTGAGCCCACTGAATCAATCCAAGCATGCTTAGCTCCCAGCTCAAGAGCTTGTAATTCTATACAATGATGTAGAAATAAAGGCACTCACCCCCTTCCATTGAGGCCTTTTTCAAAACATTTTCCTAGAAGGTAGCAAAAGAAAGGCAAAGCATGGTAAAGTTCCATCTGTTTATAATTCAGGGCCAAGCAAAAGGCCAATGATCCTAGCAGGTGCCAGTTATACGAAAGGCCCAGCACACCCCATAATGCAAAGCCAAGACTCACAGTGTTATATATATGTTTTTGTTAAGGTCAAGAAAAGCTATCTGCACATCTACAGATTCTTCATATAAAGAAGATATAAAAGGTTTAGACATTTTTTTTAAAAATAATTTATATTCCGCATATCCTACAATTCTATACGGATTACAGATTATTCAGGTACTCAAGCATTTTTCCCCTATCTGTCCCGGTGGGCTCCCACTCTATCTAATGTACCTAGGGCAATGGGGATTAAGTGACTTGCCCAGGGTCACAACGAGCAGTGCGGATTCAAACCCAGGGTGCCAAGGCTGGCACCACTGCACCACACACTCCCACATTCAATATTAAAAATGAAATATGTTACATTAGAGAAATCTGGGGTAGGCATGTATTAGCCTTTTGATCCTGCACACTGAAAACAACACACAGACTTTTACACAATCTGTGCATAGGTATTCTTGGAAGAGTAACTTGGGCGCAGTTCCAATGCAAATATATACTTTACTTCATAAAATTAATCATCTACTTGCATACATACAGCAGCTTACATAGCAGCATTCAACATGGCGGCTTTTTGAATACTGCTATGTAAGCTGCTGTATGCTGAATAACAGTCCCCTGAAGCAGCCCCTTTGGGTGAAACAAGGAAACTGTCAAGACTACTGGAAGCAGCAGCCTTCACTCTATTGAAAGCAGTAGTTTCACTACTGAAACAGTGAATGGTTTTTGGATGAGATATCACAGACCGATATTCTTTTGAAGTCTATGGTGGCCTTGCACTAATGATTGAAGACCTGTTTCTCTGGTGTCAGGTCAAAAGTGCGCCGGGACAAAGACGCGCGCAGACAATTGAGCGCAGTGCGGAGGCGTGTGCCGCAGAAAATTACAGTTTTTACGGCTCCGACGGGGGGGGTGTGGGGGGGGGAACCCCCCCACTTTACTTAATAGAGATCACGCCACGTTGTGGGGGCGGTTGTAACCCCCCACATTTTACTGAAAACTTCACTTTTTCCCTGTTTTTAGGGAAAAAGTTAAGTTTACAGTAAAATGTGGAGGGTTACAACCCCCCAAACCCCCCACAACGCTGGCGCGATCTCTATTAAGTAAACTGGGGGGGCTCCCCAACAAACCCCCCCGTCGGAGCCCCTAAAAACTGTAATTTTCTTCGGCGCGCACCTCCGTCTTGTGCTCAGTTGTCGGCACGCGCCTTTGTCTTTCGCGGGGTTGTCTATGAACCGTTTCTCTTACAGATAAATACCTATTGGTTCTTTATTCTGATTGATATTTTGACCAATGAGTTTTTATTTATTTACCTACCTCCTCCTTTACAAAGCCATGTTAAAGTGGAAAGGGGGGGGGGTTAATTATAGTTTAAACGAATTAACATACATTCCAAAGCAAAATAAAAAATTCCACAACATAGAAAAGGAAAGAAATATTTAAATTTTCAAATAATCACAAGAAATATAACTGATTTTCATTAACATCGGTTTTCCACTCTTTGATTTTCACTAGAAACTTCTTTTTCTAATAGGAATCTCTTTAGATAGGTAATCATACACTTGGCTGGAAATTTCAGAAAAAAAAAAAGTAGCTCCTTTATAGAATAGGCTCCCCTCTAGGTGCCTAAATATAGATGCACTGTTATAGAATTGCTCTCTCCGAGCCTTCATTTGCAACTACCCAGGGATTTTGCCTCTATTTTATATCATTCTTCCCCTTCAATGATCCTAGTTTAATCATGACAGCAATGGGACTGGACGGTGGTTCCAATCCCAGAACGCCTTTTAGAAGCCTGCAATCAAGAGCTTTCCATATACCCTTAATGACCACAACTCCCTCCTTCCACTTGGAGGCTGTAAACACTGCTTCTGCAGCATCCCCACCTGATCTGAGGAGATCAAACCAAGGCTCTTCCATATGGCACTGCTACTGATCTGACCCAAGATACACATGTTAATAACAGAGAAAAGTATCTCTACAAATTCTGAAGTGCAAGTTTAAATTGCATACCTGGAGATTCTAATTTGTAGGAGTCCAAGAGAGGTGTCAAAATACTTATTACATCTGGGATGGTTTGAAATAAAGAACTACTTTTATTATACCTGGGGTCCACTCTTCATTCCAGATTCTAATCCATAGCCACCAACACACTGCCAAATCTTTGCAGCATATACTGCTTTTGTTCAAAAGATTCTCATTGACCCAACTGTCTAGTTTTCAAGGTATGCTAAATATATAAATTAACCTTATGATAAACTGAAAATTAGACCCGTCTTGGAAGGGATTAAAGGAGTCAAGATCTTCAGTCAATCTTTGGTCTTTAAACTCTCTCAACTCTGGAATGATCTCCTCCTTCTTTTTTTGAAGGAGTTCCAGTTCATTTCAATTTTTCCATAAATCTTTAAAAACTACTCTATTTGCCAAACATTTTGAAAATTAATTCTTTTGAAATTTTGCTATTATCTTCGATTTATCATTTGTAAATCATTCCCTGTTTATTTAATTGCTGAATGATGACTCGGTATACAAAGTTAAGCTTTAGTTTAGTTTTAGTTGGGGGGAGGGGCCTGAAGGACAGGAGCTGTTATCAGAACCTATTGATTCCTTACTGCTGTAAAAGAAAGAAACCTTGAAGGTAATCAGAACAAGAGTATTATGTAATCCTTTTGCATCTACAATGCTTAGTAGAAGAGGAGAGAGCAGCAGTGTGCCCCAGTCTTTAATTTGTTGCTGCACCAAAGTGAGCACTGAGTGACTATACCTTTCTCTGAAGTATTATGGCCTCTAAAAAATTGTGTTGAATCATCTGGTTATAGCCAGTAAAAATGACCAATTATCCTGTAAGATGGGTGCTTGCAAAAGCTGAAAGGCAAGTGCAGATCAAGCTTTCTGCTCTGTTTCTCTTATCCAGCAAAGCACCACAAATTCCAGAACAGCCACTTTACATTCTCGTGAAATCCCTTTTGGAGATCAAAATGATCTATAGTATTTTGAAAAGATGTTCATGATCAGCAATACACACTGGAAAGATCAAGAAGTAGTTAAATTGTGAGTTCAGAATAAACAGCTGAACACTGGCACGGGTGAAGATCCCTGCTAAAACTGATTATCATCTCTCACATAAAGAGAGAGAACGAGAACTCAGAAAGACCAGAGGCAATAGAGATGAAAAATAAAATTCTAAATTTATAATGAGCTCGGGGACCAGAAATGGTGTGTCACTTTTAGGTGGGGTACACACTTTAACATTTTAGCATGCATGGAACAGACACATGGGATATACAGCCAGCTAGACCTAAAGACGGGCAACACAGAAGCTGAAAATCTACAGGAATGGAAGAGCTACAGTACCTGAAGAACAAAGTGCCTTTGAAGGTATGAGAGTAGATACAAAGGAAAAGAGAAAGAAAGCACCTTTGGAAAAGGATGAAGAGGGGAGGACAGAGTGTGTCTTAAGAGGGAATGAAAGGGACAGGGAAGAAAGTATGCCAGGTGGGTGGAGGAAAGTATGAGTGAGGACAGAATGCTTGGGAGTTGGAGACACAGACAGATTTGAGTGTGTGAGTTGGGGGGGGGGGGGGGAAGAGGGGTGAAAGACAGTGTGCTGGATGGGAATGAAAAGTGCACTCGGATCCGACCGGAGGAGTTGAAGCCAAAAATACAAAGCTGTCGCAGAGGACTTTTGTCTAAAGGCGTTCTTCTCCTTCATGTTAATGCATGCCCTCACATGGCCACTGCATTTGGAGATTGAGATTTCAGATCTTACAGCAGTAATTGCCAATAAATACTTAACTGCGATAATTTCCAATAAAAAGGAAACCAGCCATCTTCCCATTCCAAAAGAAAAGCAATGCTCTCCCCAAGGGCATTAGTATTTCAGATGCCATACACTTATCTGGGGTCCAAATATGAAGGGCATTCATTAATTTATCTACCAGAGTATGAAAGAAAGTAGCAACATGTTGAAACAAGTCTGTGTATGTTGTGACATGCCTCAAGGTTACTCATGCACAGTTGTGGCTCAGTGTGAGTCTAACATTACAAGAAACAAGATGTCAGAAGAGTCCTCGTGTGAATAAAGTAACTGCTAGATTTGAAGCATGGTTCATTGATAAAATTTCTCACAAAAGAAGGGAAAAAGCCAAAGGAGATCCATGAACGCATGACTGCAGTTTATGGTGAGTCTGCCCCATCATCCTACAAAGTAAAATTTTGGAACAAGCAGTTTAAGTGAAGTAGAGAGTCCAATGAAGATGACCCTCACACTGGATAGCCTGTGGAAGCAACTTCTACCGAAATGTGCAAGAAAGTCAAGGATTTAATTTTGTCAGATGAATTAAGGCTTCCTGAATAGCTGAAGAAATCTTCTCGGCAGGTACAGTTTGGAAAATAATTCATGAAAAGTTGGGCATGTCTAAGGTTGGTGCAAGATGAGTTCCAAGAATACCAACGCTATGTCACAAGGCTCCAGTGCTGTCAGGAGAACTTGGAGATGCTCTATGAAGACCAAGTGAAATCTTTTTCATTGTTTGGTGACTAGAGATAAGACTTGGGTCTATCAGATATCCTGAGTCCAAAATGGAGTCAATGCAGTGGAAGCACAAGTCATTCCCCATCCCAAAAAAACTCAAGAGAAAAATCTGCAGGCAAGTCATGGCAACTGTCTTCTGGGATGATGGACTTTTGCTTCTAGAGTTCATGCCACACATAACCGAGGAGTGTTACGCCAACACAATGATCACTTTGCGGGAGTCAATCAAGGAGAAAAGACGAAGAAAACTCACAGCAAGCATGCTGCTTATTCACGACAATGCGCCGGTGCACATGTCACAACAATCACAGGCTGCCATCTGAGAATGTGGGTTTCAGCAGCTGAACCATCCACCCTTCAGTTCTGACCTGGCTCCCTCAGATTATTTCCTGTTCCAAGTTTTGAAGAGATTTCTCCGTGAGCAGCGGTTTTCAAGTGATGAAGACATCAAGGAAGCTGTGACATCCTGGTTTGAAGGTCAATCAGAAGAATTATTTTCAAAGGGGTTAAAAGTCATTGCTGGAAAAGTGGATGAAGTGTATGGAGCTATCAAGGGACTACATTGAAAAATAAAACAAAAATTTTTTGAAAACTTTTCTTTCCTACCAAGGTAGATAAATTGTTGAACACCCCTTGTACATCCTTTGCTCTAGTGGACAAGAGAGATCATTATACAGTTAGTCAGATGAACATACAACTCTCAAATACTTATTTGTAATTGATATTTTACTAATATGTGAAAAATGAAAGATCTGCCTTCACTATGCAAATACACTTCCCCCTTCGTATTTGCGGGGGGTTAGGGGCAGAGCGGGTCCGCGAATATGGAAAAACCGCGAATAATATTCGGGCCGGTTCTGCACTTATCCCTCGTTTCCCTCGGCTATTTTTAGCCCTGTAAGCTTCCCCTTAAGCCTTATCTGGTGGTCTAGTGGGTTTTCAGGCAGGAGCGATCTTCCCACGCTCCTGCTCCATGCAGGTTGCTCACAGGAAATGGCTACCTTGAGTTCCCATAATCTCTCGAGCCATTTCCTGTGAGTGATCTGCACGGGGCAGGTGCATGGGAAGATCGCTCCTGCCTGAAAACCCGCTAGATCGCCAGGTAAGACTTAAGGGAGGGGGCTTACAGGGCTAAAAATAGCCCAAAAAATGAAAAAAAAATTTCTGGTCAAAAATCGCGAATAACCGAATCCGTAGATATGGAATACGGAGGGGGAAGTGTATCTCCTTTTACTGAAGCTCTGGAAGGAGTTACGTTTTTATAAGACATTTGTGTGATGATCATGATTGAATTTAACTATCAAAATTTTGGGAGGGGAGAGGCAGGGCTGAAAGTTCACCTAGGACTCCCATCACCCTTGCTTCAATTCTTGTGATTATAACATGATCCACAATCTCGTTCTTACATACTCAGTAGCAGACTATAAAAATATGCTATTATAACAATCTTGGAACAGCGGCATATACTCAGTTGTCTATTTTACCCTAATCTCTTATCCACATCCAAATACTTTTTAGCTTTTCCTTTTAGAGGAGGAAGGGGAAGAGCTCAGATTTAATAATAATAATAAAAAAGGTGCCACTTGTAACTCATGTGAAAGGATACTGAAAATGGCCATAGTCAATGAGAATGAGACCTGGATAAAGCAATATGCAGAGTAGAATGGAGACCTGAAAAGAGAAAGAATACAATGCACATATTTAGGAGGCCGTCTTCCTTTCATCTTACCCCCTTCCAAAACTACCACTTGAATTATGCAACTCTTCTGCTCATACATTCTGGGATCTACCAGTGAACTAGAATGACTGTGATACGACTGTAGGACAGGAGGTGAAGTAGCATCAGATCACATCTGTGTCCTATTTTTAACCCTTCCCACCAGTGTGTCTTGATTTACCCCAAACAAGAAACCTGAGCGCACTTTCAAGTTCATCTCCTAAACTTCAGGCAGAAAACATTTAACATTTCACTGCAGCATTTAGCAATCCACAAAGAAAGAAATAATATGATCAACTGAAAGAAGGGGCTAGAAAATACTGAGGAATTTGCAGTCAGCCTGTTGGGGGGTTTTTCAGCCGTTTGGGGGTTTTTTCAGACGTTTTTACATTCACACAGCAATGATAGAAAAGTGTGATACTCGCCTTTTTATTAACTGAAGTTTCTTTCAGACAGAAACAATACAGCACAATTGCAGGTATATACAGATTCAAATCTGCAATAAAAACTGTAAGACAGGAAGAATAATAAAATGAAACCAATGGAGTCATTTACAAAGCACATTCTATAAGAAGCGCCCACAAGTTAGGCGTCTAATTAGGCACTGATCAGCGCAATTCAAGTAAAATTGGGTGCTGTTTAATGAATCATGCTGAGCGGAACCTATTTTGGAGGCGCCCAAGAAATAGGCCAGCTCTAGGCACAACTAAAAGTTAGGCGCCTAGCCGAGCGCATAAGCACGCTTAAGAGCAATGATTCTGCAAAAAGGCGCCTAACATGTAGCCACGCCCAACATGCATAGCGCCTATTTTTTTGAAGGCCGTCTAAATTTTTAGAGGTGCCTTGTTGCAGAATCGCGCTTTCTTGATAGGCGCCTATGTTTCAATCAGTGCTGATTAAAAAGCTTAATTGAGATTGTTATTCAACTTAGATAGGCGCCTCCGAAATAGGTGCCTAACATTAGGCGCCGGTTACAGAATTTGGACCATGGTATCTAAAAATAGCAAAAAACATTCAAATAGTGACTTTGGAATGGAAGAATGTAAACATCCTACACTGCAGTTTGTCCAACTAGCAAGGAGGCATGTTGTGGGTAGGACTATGTTTGACCCAAATTAGGATGTCCAACAGCTATTATCAAATGGGAAGAAATGTCCAAGTCTAGAAAGGACATTTTATTTAAGACTAGTCTTTAAGCCCGTTACATTAACGGGTTCTAGAATATGTCTGTCTGTCTTTCTTTCTTTCTGTCTCTCTCCCTCCCGCTGTCTGTCTTTCTATCTGTGTCTCTCCCTGCCCCCTATGCAGCAGCATTTCTATCCCCCCCACTTCCCTGTGCAGTAGCCAAGCAAAATTTGATAGAATATGGTTGCCAGTTATGATCCGGCCTAGTCAGTCTGGTCACTCTGGTCCACTGTCGCCCATTATCTCTTTTCCCGTTCATGGGTCCTGTATTTATCTAGCCCCTTCCCTTCAGGCCCGTTATCCTCCTTCCAAATGGCAAAGTCTCCCTTCCCTTCCCACCTCTCTAGCCCCTCCCCCACGAGCCCGTTATCTCACCAGCTTCCTCTTCCCTCCTGCATCGCTTACATTGTGTCCATCCACCCGTGCTGGGTGCGAGTCGGTGGCGCCCAGCCCGCGCAGAAATAGGAAGTTGCGTCGGCGAAGGCGGGCCCTGACGGGTCTGAAGGAAGGCCCTGGGGCCAGCTGGAGGTGTTCATCATTGCGGCCCCTACGGCAAGTCTGGAGGGCGGGAAAGAGCCGGAGCTGTGGCGGCACCGAGTGCGCGCGCGAGAGTGGAACGGGTGGAGGGGGTTGGGGTTGCGGCGCATGATCTTCTTAGCAGCTCTGATGGACCCTCGCTTTCTCGTACTTCGCTCATGGAGGCGATCGGCGGCTGGCTGCGGTCCCGGCTGGAGTCCTGGTGACGTAGTAAGCGCGCATGCGCGCTCTTGCCGGCACAGCGCGATGGATCAGGGAAGCACAGGCTAAGAGTGAGCATGTGCGCTTAGCATTTTATTATATTAGATTTGTTGCAGTCACATCCGGGGTAAAAAAAAATTTTTTTAAAGTGCTCAGATTAAGCAGCTAACTACTAAATGGATTGCGGCATGACTCCTCCCTCTCCCCTGAAAGTGAAACCAAAAGGAATACCAGGCTGTATGATGGCATCAGGTATTATGGGCAATCTGCACAAAGCAGAAAGCAAGTCTGGGGAGTAGCCCAGTAGTCAGTGTAATGGACTGTAACCCACTACAGCTCTCATTTTTTTTCTTTAAACTGTGAGCCCTCCAGAAACAGACATATACCTACTGTACCTAAATATTTACAATACCTGCAAGCCTGAAGGCTATTACTAGGGTTACCAGACGTCTGGATTTACCCGGACATGTCCTCTTTTAGAGGGCATGTCCAGACATCTGGACGGCTTTTCAAAACCCAGCACTATGTCTCGGTTTTCAAAAGCTTCTTCTTTGGGACCACGTCAGGAAAGCATCTCCGCGTGATGTCATCGCGTTGCATCCCTGCATGCCTGATCAACTGACGAGAACAAGTGGAGAAGGGGGCAGGGCTGAGGATTAATGGGGCAGGCCTGGGGGGCAAGGCTAGGGGGGTCCGGATTTTATTTAACTAAAATCTGGTAACCCTAGCTATTACGGTGGTGTATAGCCAGAAATAGTAGGTATTTCCATGTTCCTGTAGGGCTCAGTATATAAAACAATTGTAAGGGGATATGAACCTGGGTGCCCCAATTTAAAGTCCACCACACTGACCACTAGACTACTTCTCTGCTCTGAAAGAACTTGTATGGCTATTAGATATTATATTAGTGAGCCCTCCAGGACAGACAGAAATTGCTGAAAATGCAATTATTCGTTGATGCATTTCTTTGAGCATTTGACCTATTGCAAAGATTGAATCTTTCTGCTTTTGTTTTCATCTGTTCTGACCTGCTTCAATATTTTATGTATGTAATTTTATCGTAAACCGTTTTGGAATAAAACAGTATAGAAATTTTTAAAATAAACAAACAAACTGCTCTGAGCTCTCCTGGGAGAACAGTATAGAAAATTGAATAAATAAATAAATCATGCTGCCAGACAGATGTCCTTGTTCCTGGATTTTTGGCATTCATAATTTGGATGTTTCAATTTGTAAATTGGCTATTCATTTTGGATGCTCTCACATAATTTCAAACAGGAATTCCAATATATTTCCTGTTTAAAATGAAACGGCTGCGGGATGGAATTTTTTTTTGGGGGGGGATGTTATGAGCAGGACATCCTATCCACCTGTCCTCGTTCCTGATAGCGAGGCACCCTAACCAGGATCACTAAATGGAGTTGTAGTGTCATGCTTCTCTCTTGTTTCTAACAGCAGTGACTCTGGTTTTTCCTTAGTTTAATAATAATATATTTTAATTTTCTTTTTCTACTCAATAAGATTGGTACCTCCTTAATAGAGGATTAGTGCCAAAGAAAAAGTTTGTAAATAATGTTACTTTTCGGATAATTGTCATTACAATTATCAGTATCAACATTTCTTTATTTTCATGGCTTTACTGTACAAGATTGTTTGGGGGGGTTTTGAATAATTGCATATATAAATTTATAAAAAAAGAAAAATAAATTATTATTCCCCAATGGCTGTACTTATTTCAAATATTACCAATAATTTTACAGCTTCCCTGCCTACCTGATTAACACGAGCCATTATGAGATAGCTTTGGTTTGGGAAGCGAGCATGCCTGTCATATTCAAAACTATCTCTGTCAAGAGAGAAAGTGTGGTTGGGATTGTTGAATATGCGACTCATATCTACAACTTATCAGTTAAGACATATGAATGATTGGTTTAGGTGAACCTCATATTTTTTCATTTACAGAAGCAAAGGTTGCATTATTTTGCCTTATCATGCGAGTTCTCTCCTGCATGCCCCAGCCAGGTATTTTACCTCTATCTTGAAACATTATCCAGTCTACAAACCAGTGTAGCAGATGTGGAAATGGACCTGCGCATATCTGACACTTTCAGTGACTAACTCACCTTTACTATCCATTCAAGGTAATCTTTTTTCTCCGAGTATTAAAACACAGGTCTTTCGGTATTGATCTCTGAGAGGTTATCAGTTACCTACATTATGTGTTGAAGGAAGAAGGAACTATGCATTCTTTTACCATTCTATGTACAAAGTACAAATTAACAGATAGAGCCATCTTACCATACATGCAACTCAGACATGTTCGAACCCTACCAGCAGGTGCCTTAACTGCTAATGCTAGAAGCTTTAAACATGACATTTTGTTTGGAAGCGTAAGCCTTAGTAATATTGCGGTTTCACCACAAGTTTTTACAAGAGGAAGCTTCAATGCTGGACTTTGCCTCGTTGCAGGAAAGATGGTAGGAAGACTTTATGGAAGAACTTTTACAGACATTTTTGAGATCAGTAGCTTGGATGTGGTCATCTATAAACACTCTTTGAAATGAACTATAAAATAGCATTACGACTATATGAACCATTTCTCCAAGTCATGCACTCAGAGCATCCATGCAAACTGATTCTTGCTGTCCTAAATGTCAACAAGTGGATGCATCACTAGGACATGTGTTTTATACTTGTCTTAAGATCCAAGTACAGTGTTCCCCCGTGAATTCGCAGTTCGCAGACTCAGTAATTTGCGGTATGCTTTGACCGCCTTTCCCTGTACTAAAGTCAGGCTACACCAGTCAGGAGCTGTGTGCCAAAACAGCTCCCGATTGGTGTAGCCTGACTTTAGTAACAGGAAGAGGCGGTCGGAGCATACCGCGAATGATTTTCTGCACCCACCGGCGCCCCAGCTGCCCTCTCCTGCCTCTTGACAGACACAAAACGGCATTTGTGGTTTTTGGAAATTTGCGGATGTTCCTGAATGGAACCCCTGCGAATTTCAGGGGAGTACTGTATTTTGGAATGTAATACAGCCATATTGAATACCTTAGGACACGTTGCCACCCAAACCCTAAAATGTTGTTCCACATGTCCACTATAGTATGCGTTCTTTTATGCAAAGAACATTATTGTTTGGTAAGAAGCTAATTCTTTTACACCGGTTGGATTCTAAGGTGCCCTCATTGGCTCAATGGTGAGCAATGATGATACACCAGCTAAAACTTGAACATATGAAATTTCAGATATGACCTCAGCAAAAGGATTACAACTGCAAAGGACTTGGGAACCATTTTGATCTTTTTTAACACCACATGCTTGCAGTAATCTTCTTAATTTGTAACCATTTAAGTGTATTATCCAGTTCTTGTATGTGCTGTATCTCAGAAGAGTTACGCACATGCTTATATGTGCTCCCCCCATCCCTTTTTGGGGTGAAATTGTTTGATTTACTGATCAAACAATTGTACTGAGAAGAATGTAAATGCCTTGCTAGGATGGCTCTAGTTACATAACCTGACCAACAGACATATTTGAAATAAAAAAAGAAAGCTATACAGCACAGTCAGTAAGTTTCTCAGTAGAATTTACAACAAAGAAAGAAACCTACATCTGAATCACTAAGACGGAACCCATTAGGGAAATAAGAATGTGGCAGCACTGAGGTGGAGGAATGTGGTTAGTGGGCAGCACGTCTCAGAACTCTTTTCAATCCCTCTGAGAGTGTATCTATGTTTGTCTGCGACTGGGAGAGAAGAGGAGAGGCAGATTGAAAGGAGCAATCTTCTACTGCTATGTTTTACTATATCAACAATAAGCTGGAACTGCCATTTTTTGAGGAGTTTATTTCTCTAAAATCCCCAGTCCAATGTAGTCCATTTTTGAACTTGATGTGTTTTAACTTCCCCCATGCCAAATTTGGTCCCATTTTGTTAATTTTTCAGAGAATTATTTTGACCTCCCAACAGACATTATTGACCTCTTAAGTATAATTTCTTGGCTTGGGATAAATAAAATAATTTAAAAAAAAAAAGGCACAAGTGCAAGAAAAAAAAAGTGTTGAGAAAATGACAAAGAACGTCACAAGTGAAACCCGACGTGTACAATTATCTACAGAAAGTGGAACCCGACGTGTACAATTATCTACAGAAAGTGGGCCACGGTCTTTCCCATAAACATGCTTGATAGTATCTTTACCAAAAGAAATAATTTAATGCGACACCTGTCAGCAAGTCTTTTCACAATCTGCTCTGCATCTGGCGCACTGTTGGTGCTAGGCTCGACTCTAGTACTGTAAAGAAAAACATATATAATTTTACCTGTTGTACGCATAAATAGTTTATGAGCTGGGCTTTCATACCCTTGGGAAGTGTTCAGAGCTATCCAATCAGGGTTTATTAGCTTTGCACTGAAAAACAGTAAAAGATTAGCATATCACTGTTTGTGAAATTCCAGGGCCTTTGCTATACATATAGGACTAGATTGAGTAAATGGCACCCAAATTTGAGTGCCAAAAATGAATGCTGAACGCTATTCTATAAATGGCACTGAGCTGGATGCCATTTATAGAATAGCGTGTAGTGCTGGGATCCAGCCCGACTTTGAGGATGAGGATTTCCACCACCTGAAATTTGGTGTAAATCCTCATGCACAAATTAGGCATGAATCCCATGAATTCTCTAATAATGCACGCATGTTTAGTGAATACCCCTGACCCACCCATGCCCTTTTTTCAGTTGTGTGCTAAAACAGCCATCTAGCAAGATGCACATGTAAATACCAATTGTGCCAATAAATGATTGCTGTCGTCCAATTATTGGTGATAATTCTCAATCAAGCCACATACAGCCAAATTTGCACACACAACTTTAAGCACCATATATAGAATCAAGGGGATAACAACTTTATATGTGCCTCCTTGAAGAGTCTAGTGGAACATGCACTCTTCATCTTAAAACAGAGTACATCTGCATGTACGCAGGTGATTTCCACACTACAAAGCCCTTTCTTTGCATTTATATGTGTGATTTTTTCTTTTCTTTAAATCTTTCTTTTATGTAATAAAATACAACATAACAAAGAAAAAAATAGTTCACATTAATGGAGAGCAATGAGCAATTAACAGGCAATAAACCAAATAATAGCTATCATCATTTAGAGATATTGATCCCTAATTTAGACCCGTTCTTTTTCCGGTTCTTACTCTTTATTTATTACACTTATAGCCCACATATCAGACATCTATGTGGATAAGAACAATAATTAAAACAAAACATGACCTACATCAACAAACAGAACATGGCAGATCATTATAAAATAATAGCTTACAGTAAACAACCTTAAACCTATACCTATACCAGTGGGTGAGCATAAAACTTTACATTTACAATTCCCTCAACTTATTAAACCCCAGGAAGTAACGTTGAACGCCCTGTGGGACTTGGTAGCTATCATTCCAAAAACTATAGCCTCTCAATTTAACCAGGTAGAAGAACGACTTAAAGACACGATAAGGATATCTCTGGGTTGCAGAAAATTACTAGTGATGTTAAATCACAGATTGAAACTCAACAACAAAACATTAAATCCTTTAAAATAACACAGGAGGCACTAATTAAGGACAATACAAACCTAAGAAAGCTTGAATCACTTGAAAATTTCTCAAAAGTAATAATCTTAGATTAATTAATTTTCCTAAGATCTCTACAACTCCTAGAGACATGCTCAAACGCTATTTAGTGGAAATTCTTGAAATTCCTGAGTCTTCTATCCCATCTTCACACAGGCTTATTACCTGCCTGTTAAAGATACTAGTGATCAAAAGAACCCTCAAGAAGCGAATCAAGAACCATTGCACATATCTGCCTTATTAGAGTCTTCAGACAGGGAAGTAGCCATTCCGGCTACTTTGCTTCTCTCAGTTGCTCTTACTTTGGATAAAACATGGCTATTGAAATTATACTTTAAAAATAAACATAAAGAATTTTTGGGATTAAAAAGTTCAAATGTTTCCCGATTTGGCCAGGGACACACAGAGGCGTAGAAAATAATTTTTATTGTTAAGACCAGCAATTACTGACCTGGGTGCTACCTCTTTTTCTTCGATACCCTTGAAAATGTATCATTCATTATAAGTTGCATAAATTTATTTTCTTTGAACCCTCACAACTGACAACATTCTTGTCACTTTCAAGACTGGAGAAAGCTCATGATGGATAGATGACTGCCTTATTACAGTTCAACCTATAACTGTTTCTTTCTTTTTTAACTTAGAAACATAGAAACATAGAAATTGATGGCAGAAAAGGGCCATAGCCCATCGAGTCTGCCCATACCAATGACCCACTCCCTGATTCTTACTCTCCTAGAGATCCCACATGAATATCCCATTTTTTCTTGAAATCTAACACGCTGCTGGCCTCAATCACCCGCTGAGGCAGCTCGTTCCAATGATCTACCACCCTTTCAGTGAAGAAGTACTTCCTAGCATCACCCTGAAATTTCCCTCCCCTGATTTTCAGCGAGTGTCCTCTGGTTACCGAGGGCCCTGTAAGACTGAAGATAACATCTTTCACCTCTATACGCCCAGTAATATACTTAAAGGTCTCAATCAAACTGATTACGGTACTTTAAAGTTCCGTTTAATTTAATCTTGGATCCTATATGAGGACTTGAGCGAGATTCAAGATAGAACTTATTCTCCCTTTTTTGGAATGTTTATATTATGTTGGATGTCTTTTCTTTATTTCTTGAAGCTTGCTTTCTGTACAAGTTTAAACTTGATTGTTTATATTTGAAAATTGATAAATAAATAAATAAATAAAAATTAATTAAAACCAAGCAATTACAAAATGGCCTAATTTGAAACGGCAAGTCGAAAGAAGTAGGCGAAAGAATGTGGTTTTCAGACTTTTTCAAAATGCCAGGAAATCAGAAATCAAAAGAAAAGTTTCTAACTGAGGAGGATCATATAAAACAAAATTTCTTGTTCTTTATAGGCAATCATACAATGATAGAAAAAAGTTGCACCTATAGATAACACTTGAGATTTATAAGTCAAAAATTGCTTCCTCATTTGTTGAGTATTTCTAGATACATCTGGAAAGGTGAACATCTTCTCTCTAAATATGAGGTAAGGCAATTAAGTTCACAAACTCATCCTAGAAAAAGTGCTACATACCTTGTTGTTAAATATCGCTATGGTCATCTTTGAAGCACTCCCCTTGGGAAGCTATGCACCAACACCAGCACTTAGTCAACCCTTCAAAGCAATTCTGGAACTTTCTGTATGGCCATCAGAGCTGTCGTCGTTATTATCCTTGATGTCCTGAATGTCATGAAAATGTCTTCCTTTAAATATTTCCTTTATCTTCAGGTAAAGAAAAAAGTAATTGGGGGCCAGATCAGGTGAGTAGGGAGGGTGTTCCAATACAGTTATTTGTTTTCTGGCTAAAAACTCCCCCACAGACAGTGCTATGTGAGCTGGTGCATTGTTGTGATGCAAGAGCCATGAGTTGTCGGTGAAAAGCTCAGGTCATTTTTGTCTAACTTTTTCATGCAGCCTTTTCAGCACTTCCAAATAGTAAACTTGATTAACTGTTTGTCCAGTTGGTACAAATTCATAATAAACAATTCCTCCGATACAAAAAAAAAAAAAAAAGGTTAGCAACATCGTTTTTGACTGACTGGTCGAACTTTTTTGGTCATGGAGAATTGGCCGACTTCCATTATGCACTTTGACACTGTTTCAGGGTCGTATTGGTACACCCATGTTTCATCACCAGTGAAAACACAGCCCAAAACATCGTCTTGCTTCTCCAAAAGGTCTTGGCAAACTTTGACTCTCCTTTGTTTTTGTTCATCGGTGAGCTCTTTTGGGATCATTTTTGCACATACCTTTCTCATGCCAAGATTTTCAGTTAAGATTTTCCTGTTTCTCCATCAATGTTTATTTAGCCTGCTATGCTTCTCACAGTCAGCTGATGATACTGACACACAATTGGATGAATTTTTGCAATGTTTTGTCAGTTCTGCTCATTACTGGCCGCCCTGACCTTTCTTCATCAGTGACGCTTTCTCTCCCCTCAGAAAAATGTTTAATCCATTTTGTACACTGCCTTTTTCTTCATGGCATTATCCCCATAAACCTGGACTAACATGTCCCTGATTTCATTTTTACTCTTGCCAAGTTTAACAAGAAATGTAATGTTTGTTGCTCTAATTCAAGCTCCGACATTCTCAAGACAGCACACAAAAACATGCAACAATAAAGAACGCCACTCAGCAAGACACCACCACATGTCAACACAAACACAGCTATGAGACACTTATATACCAGGGTTATGAAATCTTATCAAGTTGTTTGTACAGTGTTGCCAACGTAAGCGCATGGAGGCCAATTCGCAAATTTGATTGTTAGACCTTGTATACGAGTGATTTTCACATCTGGCTCAGGTATCTTTCTGACAATATGGCAGGTATTCAGAGTAACATTCCACTCCATTTGGAGTTTAAGTTGATTTTCTCCTATCCTATCGTGGGAACTTTTAACAGAAATGTACAGCATCACCCAAATCCTAGGCTTGTAATGAGTAGTCCTTTTAAAAAAATGTACTAGTCTTCACTCACAGTACAGGGCTGTTAATTTATAAAGAGACTTTATGGCAGAGAAAACCAAAATCCTAAAGGAAAATTCTGATCTGTTATGAACCAGGCTCACTGTATCAGGTCAATAAAAGAGGTTCAGAACATGGTACTTTTTCTCAAATTCTTTCAAACGGTTCAGCTTCTGTCTGTACTTATAGGTCTTCAGTGATGTCTATCTCTCCCAACTGCATAGCACAGAAATTCAAAAACCTCTTTCTTCAGACAGGTTCCCCTTAAATAAAATTGTGTGTTCTCTAAAAACTTACTTCTTTGACAAAGCATTTAACCCCCAACATCCCTATAGGTGCAGAGCAGAACTGCAGGTGCTTGAGATTCAGCATGGAAATACTTTTTACTGTGCCTCCTAAACCTCTTAGTTGGAACAGTAATTTTTCTATTATTTTCATCTTTTCTACCATAATCCCCCAATTGCCCAAAATACTCGGCAGCTAAGAGATCAATATATAGAATAAAATACACCATAAACAATATAACATTTGAAAGAGTTCTGGCATAGATGATATTCCTGATATGCGGTATAACAAGAAATAAACTTGAAACCTGAAGTAGCTTATAAAGTCCTCAAACCCATAGACGTTTTCAGCAGCAAACCTTCCTGTTTATCTGCAATTCTGCCTCTCTCTCCTTTGTGCAGTGTGTATTCTGGTCCCTTGAGGCTCAGGTTCATCATACCCAGATAGAAAGTAACTTTGCTTACCTGTAACAGATATTTTTCATAGACAACAGCATTGATCAGGCACACAAGTGGTGATGCCATTAGATGGCACAAGGAAGGAACTCTTTTTCCACAGCTCAGAACTTTAGTGTAAAGTTCTGGATATGCACGAGTATGTGACCCTTCTCTAATGCACAAGGCTCCTCTGCTCCTCAGCCAATTCCAAAGTTCAGTGAGACAACTTTCAGGTAAGAAAGGGGGGACTGTGTGCCTTATCAATACCGGTGTCTAGAAAAAACATCTGTTAAAAGGTAAGCGACATTGCTTTTTCCATTGACAAGCAGGACTGAGTCAGGCACACAAATGAGTGACTCCCAAGCATGGAACTGTCTTGGCTACTAGCCCGCAGTCAAATGCAAGAGTTGTTTGGTCATAAGGAAAGACAGACCAGCACCACTTGACCAAATTTTGCTTAAGTAAAGCACTTATAAGAACTCTCCCTTGCTTTCCCTGACTTGGGTCTGCTTTGCATTTAGTAGCCTCCATACTGTTGCAACTCTGTTTAAATTTCACATTTCCTTAAGAAAAGATTATTTAAAGTCACTACTCCTAATGACTACGATCTATGAATAAAGCATCACAGAATCTATTCACCTACTCTACTAGCAGGGCTTTAATTACATTACATTTCTAGACATTGGGACGTTGGATCATCTGTTTTATTGTCCTTTGATACTCAACTTTTGGAAGTTGACATGGGGACAGATTAATGTTATACTTGAGTCATCAATTCCATTGACTTATGAAGTTGTCATATGTGGAACATTATTACATATTAAGCCCCCCATGGATTGTTATAAATGCTGACTCTTCCTAATTATGACTGGGATAGCCATGTAGATGATAACAAGTAATTGGAGGAATTGGGATTGCCTCAATTTTACTTTTTGGTGGGCGAACCTATGCTCCAGTTATAGGTTTGAAAAAATGAATACTGAAATGCTGGGGCATAGTAATGTATTTAAACTGATTTGGGGCCCGTTGACATCTTTTATTACTTCTCTGTAGTTGTTTTTTGTCTTTAATTTCTGTGCCATTTCCTTACACATCCAGGGTGAGTGGGAGGGAGGGAGGGGGTAGGAGTGCACTATTGTATTATTTTAAATAAGTGTAGGTTATTGAAAAAGTATATATATTTATGTTTATGGGTGGGTGGGATATGACTTTGAATATCTGTAAATTGAATGTGCTTTTCTTGATTTGTTACATGTTCTTATACCTGTGTGTTGCACTGTTAATATTTGAAAATTAATAAAGATTTAAAAAAACAAACAAACCACATTTCTAGACCATAAAACCTCTCGAATCGATGTGGTTCACAAAAAGTAAGAATAGTGTACAAATAACCTTTTTTTAATTCTCAAGAAATCTTGTGAACAATATTGATTTTAGTAATTTTCTGAAATGAATGTAAGAACAAGACCTTATGAATTTATGAATAAAGAACATAGTTCCCTATCCCAGCTTGCCGCCTGCTAAGCAAGTAGGCGCTGATGGAACAAAAAGGAAGTGAGACTGGAGCTCAAGGAGGGGTGGATAAGCAATGGGGCAGCAGCAACAGGAGAAAAGGGGCTGGATTAAGAAGCAGAATTACTTCTCTGCTCCAGGTTCACGCCCTCCCCTCTCCTTCCCTGCAAGCTGTATGGAATGGAGCGGTTTAAGAACAACACTCCTGCTGCTCTGAAGACTCAAAAGTGGCAGAACTGTGCTCCAGATCATTCCCTCTAACATTAAGCCCTATGTATGGAAGTTGGCAATTGGCATAAAAGGCTGGCAGTTAGTAATCTGTAGAATTTACAAATCCACAAACCAGCTGCATTCTGATGTGAATCGTTTAGAGCTCCACTGCTCTATTCAGTTCTCCCTAGGTTGTCAATTTGGAAGCGAAATGTTTGCCTATGGCTTAAAATCTAATCATCTCTGGGACATTTCTTCTCTATGGATTTCCTCATTCTGGTATTTAGCAGAGTACTAGAACTGAAAGATTGGGAAAACTCCTTGGGATGTCTCCTTGGACTCACTACCTTCTGTCAAACAGCATTGTATGTAAGTCTTATCCTCTCAAACTACAGGTTGGACTCATCACTCTGATCCACTGAAAACACAGAATAAAGATGTCCTTGACATGAATAAAATTTAAAATATCGAAAATTAACTTACGCATAGGCACATAACAGACTGTGATAGGCAGTAAGTGGAGGATAGTCAAGGCCCCAGAACTGTAGATTATTATCACTGGTATTGAAGTACCTAAACAAATAACATGACCACAGTTAATCATAGTCCACATTATAAAAAAGTGTCATAAGACACCTGCTTCCCAATCTCATTCTGTGGACCTAATAGGCTATCTATTTAATATGTGTTTGGCAGGGTACAAGACTCATATTAATGCATGAACACTCGCTGCTCCTATTAAAGCACAATGCATATCACTGGAGTATAAAATTTGAAGATGTAAAATGGAGAGTGACTAACAAGGCCACATCCCCTTGGAGGGGTGGAGATGGGAAAATGGCATTTAATTAGAGGGAACAAACTTGAATCTTTCTTTTGAAGACTGTCACTCTGAAGGGTATTACTATAGAGCTTGCGTGTCATATGCTTTTGTGATAATGCGATTATTTCAACAAATGTATAATCCACCAATCCCCCAAATGCTTGACAGCTAACAGAGCAACATATACAATAAAATACATGTGAACAATATAGCATATGAAAACAGCAGCACAATGAAAATCAGATTATATCAGAGTTCTGGGGAAACAGGACTTCCTGAATTTGGCTGCCATGCGTAAAATGAATACTAATGTTTTCATTTATTTCAAGAAAGATATAGTGGCACTAGAAAAGGTTCAAAGAAGAGCGACCAAGATGGTAAAGGGGATGAACTCCTCTTGTATGAGGAAAGACTAAAATGGTTAGGGTTCTTCAGCTTGGAAAAGAGATGGCTGAGGGGAGATATGATTGATGTCTACAAAATCCTGAGTGAAGCAGAATGGGTACAAGTGGATCAATATTTCACTCCGTCAAAAATTACAAAGACTAGGGGACACTCAATGAAATTACAGGGAAATACTTTTAACTAATAAGAGGAAATATTTTTTCACTCAGAGATTAGTTAAGCTCTGGAATGCATTGCCAGAGGATATGGTAAGAGCAGTTAGCATAGTTAGTTTTAAGAAAGGTTTGGACAAGTTCCTCTAGGAAAAGTCTATAGTCTGTTATTGAGAAAGACATTGGGGAAGCCACTGCTTGCCCTGGATCAGTCTATAGGTATGAATACCAGTGGTGAGAGAGCAAATGCCGTCTGAAAAATGCTCAGAAAAAGTGAAACTCTGAAGGGGGGGTAGATACCTCCCCTTGGTAAAAGAGTTTACCATCCAATCATTGCATTTACTTTGTAAAACATCACTCTCTAACCGTTGGTAAAAACTTCAATTGGTTTTTGAAAAAATTTGCTTAGTCGACAAAAAATTGTTAGAGAGTGATGTTTTACAAAGTAAATGCAATGATTGGATGGTAAACTCTTTTACCAAGGGGAGGTATCTACCCCCCCTTCAGAGTTTCACTTTTTCTGAGCATTTTTCAGACGGCATTTGCTCTCTCACCACTGGTATTCATACCTATAGTCAGTTTCCCATTTATTATCATAGTTATTTCACTGACTAGTGTATATATATGTCCCTGTAAGCTTTTTTGACGTATGCCCTGGATCAGTAGCATGGAATATTGCTACTCCTTGGGTTTTGGCCAGGTACTAGTTACCTGAATTGGGCACCATGAGAATGGGCTACTGGGCTTGATGAACCATTGGTCTGACCCAGTAAGGCTAGTCTAATGTTCTTATTAGGATTAATTCTGAAAGTCTAGTTATAAAGGCATATAGACACCTATGTTGCCTGAATGTAATGTTTTCTTGGGGGAAGTATAAGTTAACAACCCCCCCCCCCCCCCACAAAAAAAAAATACATACACTTTGCAAAGTAATGTAATCATAGAAATTAATATATTCATACCACTTTGCCAAATTTATCTTCAATAAAGATTAAAACAGTTCAGACATAGATTCCAGTATTTCCAAGTGGGAACTTGGAGAAACTAACATCTGGGAGACACTAACATCTGGGAAACTCTTTCTTGTAAGTTAGCTACTAAGAGTTCAATGTGGTTTTAACTTCAGACTTAAACTATCCTATAAACAAACCTCTATAAAACAATCATGCAAATCAGAGACTGCATACCATTGGTAGACAGGAAGATTATAGGTTATTTCCTGCCAATGTCTCTGGGCTTCATAGTCTCCATAAAGAGGAGATTTTCCAGCTCCTACAAAGAAAGTAGATACAATTGTCACATCAACCTGAAAATTTGCTAAACATAATATTAGGTTGGTTTGAAAAGTGTGGTAAAAAAGCAAGTTAAACAACATAGCCTCCATCGAGTTTCCAGTTTTTTCGTATTGTAGGAAAAATAAGGGTTGTGTTTTTTTTTTTTCAAACTGCAAAATACTCGGTGACAGCAAGATGACTTAATGCACTGTGGCGCCATTTCATGAATATTTACCACACTTTTCAAACCACCCTCATATAATACCATATCCTTGCATGTCTCAGTTGCAGTCAAAACAATACCACAAATAATTACAAAACAGATTTATTTATTTTTAACATTTCTATACCATTTTTTCCAAAACGGGGAGTTACATACATAAAATATTAAAAGTCAATACAAATAAGAACAAAAAACAGGCAGATTCAATCTTGCATAAAGTCAATTGCTCAAAGAAATGCATCTACAAATAGTTGAGTCTTTAACATTTTCCTAAATGAGGTCCTCTCTCCACATTTTCGAATCAGGCCAACAAGGCCATTCCATAGCTTGACTCCTGCACATGTAAAAGTCATGGCATTCGTTTCCACATATTTAGGATAAACCTTTGTTTTCAATGATGCAGCACTTTTGGAACGCAGTGAGCTTAGAGGTTGATAACCAGACATCATACTCTTAAAAATGTCAGGCATCGTACCATATAGAAATTGATGACATAACATAATTGCTTTGTATTGAATTCTATACACAACTTGCAGCTAATGCAATTGTCGAAGATAAGGAGTAATATGCTCATATCTTGATGTTCCAGTTATCAATCTGGCCGCGGCATTCTGAACCACCTGCAATGCCACAAAAATCTAAAAATATCCCCCCCCCCTTTTTTTTTTTTTTACTAAGCCATGGTAAAGGTTTCTGCCATGGCATGGAGTGCTAAAAGCTTCGACACTCATAGAACTCCTATGAGCGTTGGAGAAGCATTGGAGTATTAGCACCCCGGGCCATGGTACAAACCTCTACCATGGCTTAATAAAAGAGGGCCATAGTTTTTTTTAAAGAAATTCCTACCAGTAGGCCAAAGAGACAATACAAGTCACCCCAAAAAAGCCAATGTTAATTATCAGCTTCTTCTATCTCTGATATATTACCTTAGACTGTATGCACAATTTGACAACAACTTGAAACCTTAATGTAGTATATATAATTATTTGTAACACGTTTAACTCTGTGCAGAATTCTATGTAGCAATATGCTGCTTGCAACCTGCCTAGAAATGAGGATTTGGTGGGATATAAAATTGCACATAACACAAACTTATTTTCTGCTGTATGTTATTGCAGATGGTTTAATTCCCAGTTCCTTCAATTGGCCTGGGATAGGAATTCTGGAGGAGCAGCAATATTCATAGTCCCTAGGGAAAAGGGAATTTTGGTTCTTGTGGAATGATACCTAGATGACACCTAATGGCTGAACTTAGGACCATGGTTGCAGGATTCTTAAAGAAACCTTTGTACGTGGGTCCTATTAATGGGTACAGAGTACAGACTAGCCCCATTTAAAGCCCTAATAACAGCATGGCTTCATTTTTTTTTTTTTTTAAAGTGGAGCAACATGCCATCCCACTATCAGTTGGTGTATTTCAGGACTCTGTCTTGGAACCTCTTCTCTCTCCATATTTGTACCCATGGTGCTCTAATCTCCTCCCATGGTTTTCAGTAACATCTTTATGCTGATTATACCTAGACCTACCTCTCCACAACACAAATTTCAACAGGAACCCAAGCCCAATCTCACCCTGCTTGTCTGACATTACCGCCTAGATGTCCCAGCGTCATCTGAAATGGAACATGTCCAAGACTGAGCTTCTTTTCCCCTAAACCCACTTCTTTTTCTGTAGGTAACACAATCATCCTCCCCATCTCCTAACTTTGGAGTCATCTTTGACTTCTCTCTCTTTCTCTGCACATATCCAAGAGACTGCTAAAGTCTATCTTTTTTTCCCATACAACACTAAAATTCATCCCTTCCTTTCTAAGTACCAAAACACTTATCCACACTCTCATCACCTCACACTAAGGATTACTGCAACTTGCTCCTCAAAATTCTGATGCATCACCTATCTATGAATGTTTCTACACTCACATAATCCCTCTCCTCAAGTCACTTCATTGCTCTCCATTTCCATATGCAGTTTAAATGACTCAAGTGCATTCATTTGGGATCTCTCCCTTCCTGTAACTCTATTCATCAGGTAAGTCACTTTTATCTGTACCCTTCTCTACAGCCAACTCCAAACTTGTTTCTTCCATCTTGCTGCACCCTACACCTAGAATACACTTCCTGAGTCAGTGCCTCATGCTTTGTCTCTGGTGCTACTCAAATCCAGACTACAAGCCAATCTTTTTAAGGCTGCTTTTAACTCATAGCTCCTTATTTACCTGTTCAATATTGACATTACATTTATTATGAAAATAATTAAAACAACTTCTTAATCCCTTATTTGTTCTTTTTGTCCTGGATAGATTGTAAATTTTATCAAGCAGGGACTGACTCTTACATGTTTGCATACAGTGCTGTATATATCTAGTAGAGCTATGAGAATTTTATTTATTTGGCTGAGAACCTGGGGGAACTGGGTTTGATTCCCACTGCAGCTCCTTGTGACTTAACCCTCCATTGCTCCAGGCACACAACAGATTGTGAGACCACTAGGGATAAAAAAAAGTACCTGCATATAGTATATTTAAACTGCTTTGGATTGTAATACAGTATATCATACCCATTACCCTTAGAAAAAAAAGGCCTATGGAAAAAGTTGATCAAACAGTAGTCTATTTAGATTATTATATAATTTAGAAGAGGTGGAAATTAATACCGGTACCAGATAAGAAGTGTTTGCAAAGAACCAAAACAATATAATACAAGGCAACTGGGCCAGATTCTCAGCAGTTCAAAACTAATGAGTTCTGGATTCAGTTCACACCTTTCCATTAGTAGTTCAAGGCAAGTTACATTCAGATATAATATATATTTTCTTGCCCCCACCCCTTCCCCAAGAATTTAGAATCTAAACTTGAAGCAAAGGAAGGTGAACTGAGTTGCCCAAGATCACAAGCAGCAGAATTTGAACCCTTGCTTCTCTGTTTCTCAGCTCACTTGTTGTTTTGTTTCGTTTTGTTTTTTTTAAGAATCATTATTTTTCAAAATAAATATACAAAGTATACAGATAGTTATTATAAGTATACAAAAGATAGCTCAAACATGAAACAGACTAGTTGTACATTTCAGTTAATAAGCAGTGAGATAGTATTGATTATAAGGCAATACAACCAGTGTCTCGTATCAAACAAATCCAGCAGGGCCAGAACATATAATTTCAGTTGAAAGTATACATACGAAACATGGAAGAAAGTTCCCAATGAGCATCACAAATGACTTAATTAAATGATAATTAGTGACTATATGTAAATGGTCTAAATCACAAGAAAGTTGAACAGGTCTCAGCTCACTTGTTCTAAACACAAAGCTACCTTCAAGACAGCTTAAATTAAACTAGCTGGTCTTTATCTACTAACATTTACTAAGTTACTATTTTGCAAACTGCCACATTACCCGAATAAGAATTAAGCGACACGGACCAGCGCACCACCAGCCCTAATAACACCGACAGCGCCGTCAAACTCCACGTTTCCATCGCTTCTTAACGAGAAATGAAAAAAGGAATACAAGAGTCCCCCCGACGAGGAAATGCAAAGCCACAGCGCAAACTTCCTCATCGGTCCTCACTTCCACCTCAGCTCAGCTCAAGCTCAAGCTGCGGCGCCCTCAATACACAAAAACTCCTACTGTCCGCGGCGCGGATCTATGACGTTTCAACTCAAGCGCGCGCGCGAAGCTCGGTGCTCTGCGAATTCGCGCGCCAGGTTAAAAAACAAAACAAAACAGGGAGAAGAAGCGGAGAAGGCGCGATCTCGCGCTGCCCTACTGTAAGGATTTGCTGCGCATGCGCTATCGCTTCAGACAGCTGGGAGTGGGAACGACGTAAACCCTAAGCATGTCACGTAACAGCATAGATTTTTGCCCTGCCTCCGTGAATGTGTTTACGTCTTGTACCTTCTTCCCTAAGCTTGCACCGACCTGTCCATGGCTCAGAGCTGTGTTCCTCTTTAATTATTATTAAGTTGTTAGTGATGGGATATCGGGGGCTTCTATCTGCACTTCTGCACGTGATACTGATGGGCAACCTCGTGCTACTACTACAGAAGACAGTCCCTCAAAGGAGTTTATAAATCTAAACGGACAAACATGTTGGTGGGCAGTGGGGAATGGGGTTTTGGATTGAAGACTAAAGCACTCCCTCTATATTCCCGGGGGTTCCGTTCCAGGAACCCCCACGAATGTCAAAATAACAGTGAATACGGTTTTTAGGCAGGGGAGACAGGAGAGGGCAGCCGGAGCGCCGACCAGTGAAGGCTGTATGGTCGCCTCTTCCTGTACTAAAGTCGGGCCTCACCAATCAGGAGCTGCTTTGACATGCTGGCGTTAGCGTCTAGCGCGCACCGCATTGTTGCACACGGTAGTCCGCGCGCGTTAATGCCATAACGCACCTTAGTAAAAGGAGCCCTGATTGTTTATAGATTTTTTTAAGACTGTAATATAGAGTAGAGATTATTGCAATACCTAGGGTCAAGTTAGGTTTTAATATAAATATGATCTGTATAATTTATATTGTATTTATCTTTTTTGTTATATGACAAAATTCAATAAAATGTATTAAAAAAAAAAATAATATATACCAGATGAAAGTTTTGTTTGGGATGATTTTGCTGATTGAATAATTTCTGTGACTAAAAGAAAAGTTACATAAGTCAGACCGAACCTTAGTTCATCAAACCTTCCAACAGTGGCCGATCCAGGTTACAAGTACCTGGCCAGATCCCAAAAGAGTAAAAGCAAATTTTACGTTGTTTATGTCAGAGAAAAGCAGTGGATTTTCCCATCTTCATAATAGCTTTTGGACGTTTTTTTCTCGGAACTTGTTAAAACCTTTTGAAAACCCTGCTTCCATTGTAAACATTTTTGTAGCTTTTTAAAGATGTCCTCCCAACATAATTACTTTGTTGCGGTTATTTAATGGATTCTGTGGAAACCCCTTAAACATCTCACAGCTGAAAGAATTCTGCATTGAAGAGTGGGCCAAACTTTCCTCAGACCGATATCAGAGACTGATAGATGACGCTCACTGCAGTTATTTCAGCCAAAGGGGGTAAAACTAGATGTTAGGGTATAGAGTTTCCTAATTTATTCCTCAGTTAGAATACACTTTTTTGTGGATATCTTTTGTTTCATGAGTAAATCAAGGAAAATTTTTGTTGTTTACCTGCAATTACATCACTTTCTTTTCCAGAGATAAATAAAAAAAAAAAGATTTGACATCGATATGTGACCATGTCTTAAGAAAGAACTGAATATTCCATGGGGTGTCCTAATTTTTTTTCACATGACTGTAATTGCTCACCTAGAACCTGAGGCTTTTTCTTTCATTCAGATTGGCAAACTCAGCGCTGTCATGTGTGACATTAATGGGGGTGTTTTTTCAGATATATACGAGATTGGTATATTTTCCTGCACTCCTTTTATTTTGAACTACTAGACAGACATTACATTACATTAGGGATTTCTATTCCGCCATTACCTTGCGGTTCAAGTCGGATTACAAAAGAGTTAAAGAGGGTGTTTTACAAAAAGATTTCTGGTCCTTTCTGGTTAAAAAAAAGAGTAAAGCAGGTTGATTTGGGGGTTAGAGGGATGAAAGAAGAAAGCTTGAGAGGTTAGCACTTTTTCAGGAATTTTTATGAAAAGTATAGTCTTTATTTCTTTTCTGAAAGTTTTGTAATCTGGGGTCGTTATCAGAAGGTTGGTGATTTGGTTGTCTATTTTTGCTGCTTGAGTGGCTAGGAGGCCATTATATAGTTTTTTCCGTTTAACTTCTATGATTGGCGGGTGTGTGAATGGGGTGTGAGTTTTCCTATGTGGTTGAGATGGTTTGGATGAGGCAGTTGTTCAAGTAGGTTGGACTATCTCCGTTTAAAGTTTTAAATAATAGACAGTAGAATTTGAATAGTGTTCTTGCTGGAATTGGAAGCGTCGGAGCTGTTACCGCCGCAGCTGGCGCTAAAAACCATGCTACAGTTTTGTTAAATGGGGGGAGGGGGTTATATTACTGATCTCAGCTGAAATGGTCAGTCCTGAATCTACCTTAACTCCTAAGTTTTATCTCGTCTTTAATCGGTATTTTGGAACCTGCTAACTTTGGCATTATTTTAGGTTTAGTATTAGGAGCTTGGCCTACCCAAAGTATATTTGTTTTATCTGGATTGATTTTCAGCTTAAGCGAGCAACCAATGAAACAGCTCTTCCAAAGCCTGATGCATGAAACTGTGGACTGAAGACAAATTTCTTTTCCATGGAAATAACAGAACTGTATCATTTGCATATGAAAAAAGAAATGAAATGTCCCAGGGGGATAATTTCCTATCCGTGTCATTTAAATAAAAATGAGAGGAGAGAGCAGTGATCCCTGTGGGACACCACAATTCAAAATCGAGGATGTTGAAAATTGCTTTTGCCAGTAGACCTGTAAAGATCTATTCTTTGGAAAACTAGCAAACTACATCAATACTTTGCCTGGTAGACCTATATCAGCTAACCTGGTCAACAAAATATCATGGTTGCTCAGGTCAAAAGCTGCAGACAAATCTAACTGAAGTACAACAATTGGATAGCCATGGTCTAATTTCAAACAAAGCTCAGATAATAAGCCAGATAGAACTGTCTCAGGGCTATGATTAGATCTAAACCCTGACTGCCTTGAGTCAAGAAGTTGGTGTCATTCTTAAAAAATTTGTAAATTGAACTGAGACCACTGCTTCCATTATCTTTGCTAATGTTAGAATATTTGCTGCTGGTTGATAATTACTATAGCGAGTGCAATCCAAATTGGTACCTACCAACAGTGGCTTCAGGACAATTTTCCCCAGCAACTCTGGAAAACAGCCCTCTTTCCAAAACTAGATTGATTAGCATCACAGTATGTAATAAAATTGTGGGACATGGATCTAAAATACAAGAACCTTTAGCAAACTTACTCATTAACCCGCCTCCTCCCTTTACAGAACTGTAGCTCGGCTTTTAGTAACAGCTGATGCTCATAGAATTCCTATGAGCGCCAGAGCTGTTACTGCCGCCAATAACCGCACTACATAAGAACATAAGACTTGCCTCTGTCGGGTCAGACCGGAGGTCCATCGTGCCCGGCAGTCCGCTCACGCGGCGGCCCCTCAGGTCCAGGACCTGATAGTGCTCCTACCCTAAAACTCACATACGCTTTTCGCTTTTGTCCTGTAGAGTAACCTTCTATCTATACCCTGCAATCCCCTTCGCTTCCAGGAAGTCATCCAGTCCCTTTTTGAAACCCAGTATTGTACTCTGTCCTATTACCTCCTTTGGAAGCGTGTTCCAGGTGTCCACCACCCTCTGAGTGAAGAAAAACTTCCTTGCATTCGTTTTGAATCCGTCCCCTCTCAGTTTTTCCGAGTGACCTCTTATTTTTGTTGTCCCTGCTAGTCTGAAGAATCTGTCCCTCTCCACCCTCTCTATGCCTCTCATGATTTTATATGTCTGTATCATGTCTCCTCTCAGTCTCCGCTTTTCCAGGGAAAGAGCCCCAGTTTGTCTAACCTTTCGGCATATGAAAGGTTCTCCATTCCTTTTATCATCCTAGTTTTGTAAAAGGGGGGTGTAATTGACTTAAGATCTTCTTTCTATGGGTTCAAATGAATTTCAACTTTGATCTGCAGGGCAACTTTATTGCATGTTAGAATTTATTTAATACTTTTGAGAAGAAATTCATCCAAGGTAGTCTACAGCCAAAATAATTCAGACACAGGCAATAGGCCAGGGCTTGTCAATCTTTTTGTGGCTGTGATCTCATGATAGCAGCCAAATAAAACTGTGTGACCCCCCTGGAGGTGCGGAATAATGATCCATCATGTGACCCCCAAATGCTATTGGAGTCCCAACCTCCAGTTTGAGAAGCTATGCAATAGACAGTTACATCAGAAAATAAATATTCAAATGACAGTTTGCATTACTGCATAGAATGCCACTTATAATGTCAGCACAATAGGGTAAAGGAGATTGGTCTTTTATATTGCTTTTTCTGTGTGGTTTACATAACTGCAGTAGGAATCGAACTCACAACCTCAGGGTACTGAGGCAGCTGCCGTAACCACGAGGCCACTCCTCCCCTAATACATCTTAATAGTGTAGGGCAGTGTTTCTCAACTCAGTCCTGGAGTACCCCTTGCCAGTCAGGTTTTCAGGATATCCACAATGAATATGCATGAAAGACATTTGCATACAATGGAGGCAATGTATGCAAATCAAGTTTATGCATATTCATTGTGGATATCCTGAAAATCTGACTGGCAAGGGGGTTACTCTAGAACCGAGTTGCAAAACGTTGGTGTAGTGTGCAAGTGGAGATGGAACACATCGAGCAGGTGGTTCTCAACCCAGTCCTCAGGACACACCTAGCCAGTCTGGCTTTCAAGATATCCCCAATGAATATGAATGAGCTAGGATTACATGCAGTGCCTTCATTATTTGCAGATCTATCTCAGGCATATTCATTGTCATTCACACTAGGAGTTCACTAGAAAATCACTGCTTGTGTATAGAAACTTTCCACCCCCCCCCAAACCCCCCCCCCCCCACAAGTCTACTCTGAAATAAATCCTCATTCAAAATGCTATTTTGCTAAAATAATTTTTTTTTTAATATGATATGCTCAGACCCAAAACCAAAATGTCACAGGATAGGCAAGAGTTATCATGGGACCATCATAGCTACATCAGTGTCCGTGAAGTGGAAGAACCGCCAGCCACAATACAAAGATAAGTACATTGGATATCAGATAGATAGATAGGTACAGATTGGGGCTCATAATCGAAACAGAAATATGTCTAAAAACCCACCCAAATCGGTACTTGGATGACCTAAAAGACCAGCATCCAAGTGCCGATAATCGAAATGGGATTTTAGATGTATCCATATAATTTTTAGGCCTCTGAATCATGCTGTGTACCCAGAGCTGAAAGGGGCGTTTTTGAAGGAGTGGGATGTAGGCAGGGATAATCAAAAGCTTTACGAGGCTACCTGGACGGAACTTATATGTTGTGACTTAGGCGATCTTAAAACAGGTATAAGTGCCCAGAAGGTATCGAAAGTGACCAGATAACCACTGCAGACACAAAGTACAGACCCCCACATACTCCCCCAGTGACCACTGACCCCCCCCAAACCACCATAAAAATCGGAATAAAAACGTACATACCTTCCTCCAGAATATCAGCACCTGGCATAGGAAAGCCTAGTAGAGCTGCACAGAGGTGGCTTAAGTAGTCTGGGGGGTGGGCTAGTGAACCATAGAGAGGAGGACCCAGGCCCATAAGCCACTCTATACATTCATGATGGAAAATGTGAGTCCACCAAAAATACCCCAAACCTTACTGCACTGCCATATAGGTGGTACCTGCAGCCATAAGGGCTGTTGGGGGTTGTAGACAAGTGGGTGTGTTTTGGGCGGCTCATCAAGACCTGCAAGGGAGTTGTGGTGCGATGTTAATGTGGCAGCCTTTTTGTGAAGTTCACAGCAGTGCCCTGTAAAGTACCCCATTGCTGTGTTGCCATGTCTGAGTGGACAGTTCATCACTTTGCTGGCCCCTCCTATGTCCGCAAGGTGTTGTTCTAGGTGTTTGGGACTTGGATGATTTATTTTTGGACAAGAATGTAGTATAAAGATAGGCATACTAGCAGTCTGGATGATCAAACGGCTCGAGGTAGAAATAGACGATTTTTTGGAGAAAAAATTTTTGGACGTATTTTTCGAGAATGGACTTAGGATGCTGCTGACTTTGGGTGACTAGCACCCTGGGCCCAAAATGGACTTAGATATTTGTTTTGATTATACCCCTCCACATAAATAAGAGACGGTGATAAAAAGATTGTGAACATGTGACAAGGTTTAAGCGGTTGGGGCATCGATGTAGCTATGATGGTCCCATGTTAACCCTCATGTAGATGGGTAAGACAGAGTTACCGGTGTTGACTGCAGTGTTAGGTGGCTCCGCATTGCAGTTCTCACACTGGCACAGCTGGCAGTTCAAGTCTCATCCCAGTAGCGCTGTAAGCAGGCTTGCATTTTTCCTACGTCAGCATCAGCCCAGAGGTGAACAGCTTAGAGGGAAGGTCATGAAATTGGGGATGGAGTGAGTGGTAGTGTATGGTCTCACTAGAAATCTAGGAAAAGGGGTGGTGGTGGTAGAAGAGATACTTATCATGATAATGGTAAGAACATAAGAAGTTGCCCCCGCTGAGTCAGACCAGAGGTCCATCCCGCTCAGCGGTCCGCTCCCGCGGCGGCCCATCAGGCCTAGTGCCTGAACAGTGGTCCCTGATTTATTTTGTAACTTAACTCTAATCCCATCCCTATAATCTACCTCTACTCTTATCTGTACCCCTCAATCCCTTTGTCTTCCAAGTACCTATCCAAAGTTCTTTGAACCCCTGTAGCGTGCTCCTGTTTATCACATCCTCTGGTAGCGCGTTCCATGTATCCACCACCCTCTGTGTGAAAAAGAACTTCCTGGCGTTTGTTCTAAACCTCTCCCCTTTCAATTTCTCTGAGTGCCCCCTTGTACTTATTTGTCCCCTTAATTTGAATAATCTGTCCCTGTCTATTTTTTCTATGCCCTTCATGATCTTGAAGGTTTCTATCATGTCTCCTCTAAGTCTCCGCTTTTCCAGGGAGAAAAGCCCTATCTTTTTCAGTCTGTCAGTATATGAGAGGTTCTCCATGCCCTTTATTAGCTTAGTTGCTCTTCTCTGGACCCTCTCAAGTACCTCTATGTCCTTTTTGAGGTACGGCGACCAGAACTGAGCACAGTACTCCAGGTGCGGGCGCACCATAGCACGATACAGTGGCAGGATGACTTCCTTTGTCCTGGTCGTGATACCCTTCTTAATGATACCCAACATTCTGTTTGCTTTCCTTGAGGCCGTGGCACACTGCGCCGACGCCTTTAATGTTGTGTCTACCATCACTCCCAGGTCTCTTTCAAGGTCGCTCACCCCTAGCGCTGATCCCCCCATTTTGTAAGTGAATATCGGGGGTTTTTTCCCTAAAATTTGGTGGTGCTGTGCCACCTTACAATACTTGCAGACCATGCTGCTGGGAGCCAATGTTGGCATGATTCATTGAGTACATAGTACACCATTATAAACTGGCATTCTAGTATGTTAATTTCAGCACAGGCTACACTGCTGGAAACCAGTATACTCAAGGCACCACATTAGAGTTCCACTGGAATATGAACATTTCTCAAAAAGGGTTTAAAAAAAAAAAAAAAATCAAGGCACTATCATAGATGATGTGGACCAGTGGTAGATGAATCAATGTTGCTCTTTGGGCCTTGCAGCCTGAAGAGCTGGAGGTAGATCCCTCAGTTTGAGCATCTTTTCCGAAGTCTCTACCTGTGCCAAATTGCTGCAGGCTGTGTTATTTTCTGATAGCAGCTCCAGGAGTTGCCTGGTTTGGGGAGTCTGCCAATGCCTAGAAGGGATGCATTGCAGGTCAGAAAGTGCTAAAGGGCCCAGGAGTCTCAGATTGGAGAATTACTTATGAAAATATAGATTCCCTCTATGCCAGATTGTAAAAGCAATTTCACCTCTGAATGAATTAAAAAAAAAAAAATATCTTAGAGCAATTAAATTCATCATGTTTTTCCCCAGCTCAAGTTATATAATAGCTGAACTTTTTTAAAAATTTGTTGAAAATCAGTGTGCTCATAAGACGATCACTTGTATAAGGCTTATCATTTCAAATAATTTATCATCAATGATCTTATTTCAGTACCGAAAACATGTTTTATGTATATGCTCAGCAAAAATAAGTATTGATCCTGTGCTATATAACTGTATGTGGCTCCCGACATGAAGCGTGCTTTTGCAATTAGCTTCTTCCTGGAGGCACAAATTATACAGTAATCTGGGAAAATATGTTTTATTATCTCAGGTTGTCAAATATGCTTCAAAAATAAAAATGAAATAAGTGAACTGTGGTAAAAATAATCATGGAAATATAAAACAAGACATTTGAACAGCAAAGCACATAATAAGGCAATATATCAAATTCATGACCTATGGACAGACATTTTTGATAGGAGGTCTAAGTCTGAGTTTGGGCGTTTGGGGAAATGTCCAGAAATCCAGTAGAAAAAAATGCTCATTTTCAAAACATCACGATGTCTTTTTTTTTAGCCCTTAGTATGCCTATCTTTTTTGGCCATTTTCCAATACAAAGATGTTCAAATGAAAAACACATATGAGGTTCAAAAGTCAAATTTCAATGTCTAGTAATAAATTATTATTAATATTGACAGGAGTTGCCATTCAGCACATCACTAGGAACTGGAAAGATTATACAAGACTCAATTATACCTTTTGGTGGAATTCTGTATGTTATATATACAAGATGGAAAGAATTATTGCTTTACAGAATGGGAATTATGCCAATTTTAAAAAGATATGGGGGCCATTAATTGAATATTCAAATGATTAGACACCTTTATGTGTTTAAAATTATATCATAAGAAGGGGTATAACATAAAATGTGGGAATTTTGGTTGATATAGGGAGGTTTGGGATGGGGGGAATTTTACAACTTTTAAGATTTATGGATAAGAATGTACAAGTGATTCTGTATATTATACTCTATAACAATGCATTCTTGTTATTTGAACTGAAAATGAATAAAGATGTTTTAAAAAAAAGAAAAACACACAAAAAGAAGCCACCAGCATTCGTAGCAAACTGACCACAGACAGCTGAGCACAGCAGAGCAGCACTCTACGAGGTACTGCAGTGAATGTCACATTAAAAAGTCTCAGGCACACATGTCACTATAACCTGCTTATATTGTATGGTGAGCCCTCCAAAATCCATCCAACACTTACTGTACCCACCTTATTCATGCAGGCATCATCTGTATGTAGGCATCATCTGTATGTAGGGGCTTACCACACAATATAAGCAGATTATGGTGAGATGTGTACTTGGGGCTTTTTAATGTGATGTTCACTGCAGTACTCCCTAGAGTGCCCCTCTGCTCTGCTCAGCTGTCTATGTGGCCACCTGAAGCCGGAATACAGGCTGGAATATACTGTTTCTTTCACATGTTTGGATGGTAGGAGGGAATTGGTAACCACAGGGGGGCGTAAGGGGGAGTCATGCCTTAATCTCTCCAGTGGTCATTCGGTCAGTTTTGGCACCCCGACCCCTATATGTCGTGTCTGTCTGTCCAAGTTAGATTGTAAGCTCTTCCAAATGGGGACAGTCTATAAATGTCAAAATGTACAGCGATGAGTATGCCTTTCAGCGCTACATAAGTGATAAGTAGTAGTTACTCATTTTTAAAACGAGCCTCTAACATGCCCCCTTAAGATTTAGATGCACTGGAGACCATTTAAAGCTGTGTTAAGCGCACGCTAACACTTACTGCAGCTTAGTGCAAGGACCCCCTATTACTTTCCATGGAGCAAGGGATTCAGAGCTAATTAGAAAGTAAGATACTGTCTTAACTGTAACACAATTAGTATGCTAAAGAGATATATACCAATGTCTGATGCAGCAGGATACTTTAAAATGTACTTTTTCAATAGCGTAGATATTTTACGTCACCTCTAGTGATGAGATAAAATTTTTTATTAATTTCAATGAAAAGCAAAGGGACATTAAAATCAACCACCAAATGACAGGAGATCCCCAAGTTGGAGACCTCTGGAAATGGGATTCCCAAGTTCAGGGCATGCAGCCAAAAGATATTAGTAATCTCGGCTTCTTTGAGCACACACTCACATGCTTGTCTGCAAGTGCTCACATTCTTAGGCCTGACTTTAGCCGTTCACACTGAGCATTAAAGTCTTCTATAAATTAACAGGTGTCTCACCTTGTCAGTTCTCACAATCACTGTGGTTTCACTCTGCTTCCCAGAGCTCTGATTCAACCCACTGCTAGGGAGGTCTGTCCTGGAAGCCTCTCTTTCAGGACCTCCCTGAATGACTCCAGTCTGAGGCAGAAGTGTTCCCCCCCCCTGCCTGAGTCCTGCACCTCTGATGCAGCAGGGTTGCATTGCTTTCCTCCAGGTGGCTGATTCTTAAGCTAGTGCCTCCTGCTGTTCAACAATATAATAACCACATTATTGAGAAAGAACCCCTTACTCCCTCACAAACACATATCACATGGTGCACAATGAATATACATGGAAACCTTGTGCACAAAAGTGATGAAAGGTCAAAACTATGATATAGCAATATCACAGTTGGGGTTGGGGAGAAAGGAAATGGGATGAGGGGAGGGGAGGAAGTGAGGTAGCATCTTGCCACCTGTGCAGATAAAACCGGAATGTGAATCAGGGGTGTGTGGCTTTAGTATGTATTATCAAGGGTCATATTTAGGTACAAAAGAACAGGTGCAATATGGACATGTGCTCGAAGAAGCCAAGATTACTGATATACACCCTTCCCAATATTTGCTGTAAGTTTTCCATGGATATAATTTGAATACATGTAGCTTGAATATGTAATGAAATGTCTATGATTGTGAGGTATTACATTATGAAGTGGTAGATTAAAGTGATGAAAATGCTGTCCTGTGCCTATATACTGTATGAGCCATTTGAAAATTTTATGTGTAAGAAGTTTTAACAAGACTCATATTTAAGTGCAAAGAACTGGCGTTAGGCTTTTTTATCGCCGGCCGCAGAGGTATTAGCTCCAACGCTCATAGAATTCCTATGAGTGTCAGAGCTAATACCACCGCAGCCGGCGATAAAAAAAAAGCCTAATGTGGCTTTGTAAAAGGGAGGGGGGGATAATTTGAATATGTGATGAAGTGTTGTGTGATACCACAACTATATCTCTCAATGCCGCTCTCTCTTCTTAATAAATTGCTTTAGTCAAATTATTATTAAGAAGAGAGAGTGGCATTGAGAGATATAGTTGTGGTATTATGTATGGTTTATCAATGCTAGAGTATTGACTGAGATTATAACGTGTGAAGTGTTGTGTGAAGCATATCCATGGTGATGAAGTGTCTCAGTGATGAGGTGTCAGTTGATGAAATGTCTATCAAAATTCTCTGTAATTTTGCACTTTGGCTATACTGTTTGCTCCAATAAAGCTATTATTTAAAAAAAAAAAAAAAAGATGTTCTATAATGTGTAACATACAACATGAAAAAACACATATAAGCATTTTTTCTGCTTAAATAAAATCTCTGTAATTCATCAAAATTCAGCTGTCACACCACTTCTGCTTCAGAATCATTGGTTGCCAGTTTCCTTCCTTATTTACCCTTTAATTGGCAGATGGTGAAACGGCTGCTTTACGTAACTTGATGTTGAACGAGAACAGTGCCAAGTAACCGAGTATTTGGAATGCAGATCTCCAATAAGAGCCATAGAAGAATGGCTGGCCCGTGATTGACAGGCCCGGAACTTCCTCTCTGACGTCAGAATTTATGTCATGGGGGGTGGGGGGGAAGGCTGGTGTGCGGTAGCGCTCTAGAAATAATTAATAGTACTGTGTTTCTCCGAAAATAAGACAGTGTCTTATATTAATTTGGGGTCCCCAAAATGCATTAGGGCTTATTTGCTTATTTTCAGAGGATGTCTTATTTTTTTCATGTACAGCAATCATCTCTCTCTTCCTATCCTCCACCCCAATTCTTCTTCTTTCTTCCCCCCCCCCCCAATGTGCAGCATTTTTCCTCCCCTCTCACCCATCCCCTTGTGCAGCATCTTTCTATCCCTCCCTCCCATCCCCCTGTGCAGCAGAACCCCATCGACCCTCCCACCATGAGACTGACATACCGTACCTCCAAGGCTTCCTAAAGCAGCAGGGGTGGGGGTTGCTGAAACGACGAGTCTGATTTTTTTTTCAGCAAATCAGGCAGCACTAATGCCATGCAGATCTTAACTAGAGCTTATTTTCGGGAAAACAGGGTAGTAGTGGTAGTACAAGAAAGGAGTATCTTCAAGCTCTGAAAAATACATCATTATACAATATAAAATCTCCTTGCTCAGAATTAGTTTCAGATAAAATTGATAACTGCCTATATTTTCGGAATATCCTTATCAAATGTTTATGTTTATTGGATAGTTCTGTACCGCTACTAATGACTGGGAAGTCAAATCAATTAGATCTGTTTAATCAGCTATTAAATAGGATCAAATTTTGAATCTGGAATTCAGACTCTACCTTACACTGACCTAATTTTCCTCTGTGATTTAGAAAAAGTGAAGATTAACATGGATATTACCGTCTCAAGGACTTTTCCAGTATTCAATAGACTGTTACGTGCATTTTATGGTTGAAGAGTCTATTTCAAGTTCAGTATAGGAGATTCCGATCATATCTAGGCACAACATTGGACATTCACTGGCTAAAATACTTTTGGGGATAATATCTACAGTCTTTATCTCAGAAGTACATAACAGAAATGTTTTAGCACTAGCAAAGACAACTCAGATAAATTCTCCTGAAATCCAGGGCCACCTTTCTAGATAATATTTTCTTCCTGTGGCCAGAGGGATATGTTATTTGCGTTTTTCAGATACAATAAATTGCCCTGTCTGTCACTGATTTACAAAAACAAAGCAGAAAAAAAATAAACCCACCAAAGAAAGAAAGAACATAAACGATACTGGGTCACTAGTGATCCATGTTATGACTATAATCATAGGTATATTTAGGTCAGCTTATTGCCCTGTTAATAGCTTTTTTTCATTTTTCCAGGGGATGATTTGTATCTAGGTGGCCTTATGACTCTTTGTAACAGTGATCAGCTGGGAACAACATTCTGGAAATACATACTACAATTTACTGGTGATATAAAAATATATGTATATTGGTATTGCAAAGCAATTGGAAAACCTAGCAACAAAATATTATCACAGTGCTAATCATAAACACTGACAGATCGCAATAGCAGCACAACTAATATATGTCCCTAATACAATCATAGTTATTTCCTACAAAGAACAGTAACTTAAGGAAGGTGTAGCCAGACCTCAAATTTTGGGTGAGCCACTGAGCAAACTGGGTGGGCACATGAGGAGTTCACAACCCCTCCTCCCCCCGGGCAAACTCAAAGCCTTAAAAATACCAGAGCTGGTGGGGATTCCCAAGCCCCATCAGCTGCAAGGGTCCTCTGGTGGCAAGAACTCCTCCCTCTCCCACTTGGCTCCAGCCCGTGGCTATTTCTGTGCTCTGCTGCTACCCCTGCCCTCCCCCACGTATGCTCAGTTTTTGCGCATGTATAAAACCGAGTGCGTGCGGCGGGGGGGGGAGCCAGCGCAATGCCAGTGGTGGCACAGTGCTGTGGGCTGGATCAAGTGGGGGTGGGACAAGTTCTTGCCATTGGAGGACCCTTGTAAATGTTGAATCTTGAGGATCCCCCACCAGTCATAACAAAGGGGTGAGAATTTGGTGTGGGCCCTGACCCACTTGGGCCCACCTGTGGCTATGCTACTGAAGGAACCACATGCCATAGGTCCTAAATCATCAATGGAGGTTCCCTGCCCTCATTTATCATTTGCCATATCTGTTCTTTAAGGCCATATCTTGTGTTGTGCCATCCCTATCAGACAATACTTACCATGCTACCTGAGAGTGTGGCGCAGGGGTTGGAGCTGCAGTCTTGACACCCTGAGGTTGTAGGTTCTGACACATGCTGCTCCTTGTGACCCTGGGCAGGTCACTTGGTCCCCCATTGCCCACCGGAACAGACAGGGAAAATGCTTGAATACCTGAATAAATTCATGTAAACCATTCTGAGCTCCCCTGGGAGAATGGTATAGAAAATTGAATAAATAAATATCCATAGCTGATGTACAACCAGAAGCCAAATTCCCTCTCACTAAATGTTACTGGCCCCTTTTCCCCCTACCATTCAAGAAAAATATGCGTAACACTTTGAAGCTCATATCTAAGTGGACAGCACTAGCACTAAATGAAGGACTCGGTTTACTATGCAATGCTAACAATGTTAGACCTGGGAATAAAGACTCAATTACAAGCAGCCATAACTTATGGCTTAATAGTATGGTGATTAAAATCAGTGCTCACCAAGCAGGCAGGCTGTATAATGACTTTTCCTTGGGAAATAAAATGCTTCCTGCCCAACCGTCTTCACAATCCAAATGTCTTTGATGAGCAGGGGCTAATTTGGTCATTAAGATTTAAAAGGTGTTTTTTTTTTTTTCTCTGTTTTGTCAACCTGCCAGGTCTGCTGACCTACCGTGCGCTATCATGTGGAAGATTTGGGTTCCATTCCCAGGCCTGGCTTCTTCAAGCTAGCCGGGCAAGGGTTAGGGATGCTACTGAGGCAATATTCACAACTGGAAGAAGGAGGGAGGGCCTCTCAGTTATTCCATCACAGCACCACCTAGTAGCCAGTTTCAGGGTACTGATTAGCAGAGAACTAGGGGGTTTATTTTCAAAAAAAATGCAGATGTCCAAAATATCGAAAATATCGCACTGATGCAAAAATGTTGTTTTACTTTCTTTGTAAAAAACAAAAGGAATTGACCCCAAAATATCCACAAAGAAGAAAATCCAGAGAAAACCAAAAAAACTCTGTGGAGTGACGATGTTCCCAAATGGACTTTATTAGAAAGTGTCAAAGTTCCAAAGGTACACTGAAATCATCCACATAAAATAATTCCATCCACATAAAAGTAAATCATCCACATAAGAGCCTTAAAGGACCTAGTCCTCTAGGGATACAGGACCCAACACGGTCCGCGTTTCGACAAAAAGTCTTCTTCAGGGGTCCCTGGGGGGTCCTATAAAGGTGTGTACATGGGAAACAATTGTGTGGTGAACCGGAAGTGAGACACTGCTTGCATTCAATCAATTATAAAGCCTCCAGAAACCACTCAGTCCCCCTTCAGAGATCAGCCACCTGAATGCTTACTTATGATCCTCAGATGCACCACTCCACGTTCAAACAATTTGATTACGTTAAGCTTGATGTGCAAAATCGTCCCTGGATCAATTTCTAGTCAATAATTTAATACGTTTTAATTGAATTTATCAGTTTTAACTTATTAAATAATTCAGTCTTTAATATAATCTTAATCATCGAGACTTAGCTTTAGTTTTGTGGTCCCTGTTAGGGACTGTTTGTGCCGCCGTGTTTCGCGACCAACGCTTTTTCAAGGCTGGGTCCCTAGTAGTGAAACGCCATCAATCTTGACCACAACTTTGACCACAAAACTAAAGGACTCAGAGGTGGGCCAGCTGGGAGCCGTGTCTAGTGGGTCAGGTGACACGGGTAAAAGGGGCATGAAGGACACGCCACCCCTCTGACCCTTGCTGAGGTGGCGGGGTCGAGGGCACTGAAACTATGTGTTTTTGGTAGCTCGGGAGGAGCTCTTTTTGGTTATGATGTTAATTAAAGTTACGATATGTTTTTGTTGTGGATTAATAAACTGAGCTGTGGCTTATTTTTACCATCATAAAGACTGTAGTGTGTTTGTGGCAAAAGGGGGGTGGGGGAAGGTTATGATGGTAATGGGGGGGGGGGGGGTGAGTATGTAGGCGGACAGCAGAGCCTATCCAGATCCCGCTGTTAATACTTTAGGAATTCTGAATGGAGTTGTGTTGATAGTATACATTTAAAACAAAAACATAATCAGAAGAAATTTGTGGATTTAGTTTGCACCTTTCTCAGTTGTAACTCAAGGTGAATTATATTCTGGTACAGTAAGCATTTCCCTTTCCTCTGAGGGTTTACTATCTGAGGCAGTAGAGGATTAAGGAGTCCTTTTACTAAGGCGAGCTAACCGATTTAGCACGCACTAAAGATTAGCGTGCTAAATACTCACGTTTTATAAATCTTTATTCATTTTCTTATGTTACAACAAGTGTTTCAAATAAATTCATTATAAACTTGAATAATCACACTTGATTAACTTACATATTAATATCAAATTTAAAATTTCTTTAGAAAATCAATATTTTATAAAGTTATAATATTATGTAAGAAATCTAAATTAATATAATTATTATTGAATATAATAATCTCCCCTCCCTCTCTCCCTCCCTATCAATATTGAATGAGAAATCTTTATTCATTTTCATATGTTACATCAACAATATAAATTCATACTAATATTTCAGAAAACTAAATTTATATAATTCTTAGTTAATATAATAATATCCCATCCCCTCCCCCCTCCCTTCTATTCAGTAATACATGAATAAAATTTTTAAATGTTATTTTATCCATATTTCATATTATAAATCTAGTATTAATATATTATATAATATTTAGTAGCGCGCTAAATACTAATGCGCCCATAGAATATAATGCATATAATATAACTAGACAAGCTTTTTTTTATTTAAATATACTGTATTTTATTAAATAACACAAATCTTAACACTATGGGCTCCTTTTACTAAGGTGCGCTGGCGTTTTTAGTGCACGCTACATTGCCCCGCGCGCTAACCCCACGCTACGTGCCAAAAACTAACGCCAGCTCAATGAAGGCATTAGCTTCTAGCACGCGCAGCATTGCAGCGTGCGTTAAAACCGCTAGCGCAGCTTAGTAAAACGAGCCCTATATTATACGTTAAACATAAATGAATCCATATTGCCCTTTCACATACTAAAATCTGTATTATCTCACAATCCAACCCTGCTTTGTAGTGTTGGTAGATCATAGAATATAAGGGGCGCGTTATCATTTAGCGTGCGCTAAATCGGTTAGCGCACCTTAGTAAAAGGACCCCTACGTGACTTGCAAATCTCACTACAGTTTCTTGTGATCTTGAGCACCGGGCATTTAGTCACTCTTCCATTGAAAATATCTGCAAACATTTGTGCCTGCTTTTTCTGTACACTTCCCCCTCCCCATTCGCGGTTCCTGCACTCGCGGTTTCATATAATCACGATTTTTTTCTGGGGAGGGGGAAAATTTAAAAAACCAATCTTAATGAAAAAAAAAATCCATCTTTTTTTCCTCCCTGCCGCCTTCCCGGCCTTACCTGAGGAAATGGCTGCTGGGAGTTCCCATAGTCTCTCGAGACTACGTTGGGAACTCCCTACAGCCATTTCCTGATGGCAATCTGCACGGGGCAGGAGCGTAGGAAGATCGCTCCTGCCCTAAAAGCCATCTAGACCACCAGGTAAGGCCGGGAAGGCGGCAGGAAGGTGGGGGTGGCTCAGAGCCGGATAATCGTGGTTTTTCGGCATTCGCGGTCCGGCTCTGCCCGTATCCCCCGCGAATGATGAGGGAGAAGTGTATCTATTTTTTTTCTTGGAATATTATATTTGGATTTAGCTCATACCAGTGGCGTACCTAGCATATGTGACACTCGGGGCCCATCATTTTTTGACCCCCCCCCCCCATCTATATAAAAAATATGATTTTTAGTAACAATCCATATATCGCACAACAAGAGTGTACCTAGGAAAAGGCAGCATCTTAAACACTGCAGTGAGCACTAGAACACCAATACATACATTGTAAAACTAAACAAGCCAGATCCCGCACAGTCAATTAATCCTGTAGTCAATGCCATCTGAAAACTATGTCTTTTTCATGCACACAGAACAGTGGAATATGGAATAATCACAAACTAAATATAGAAATATGTAGACAAAAGTTAAACAGTGGAATATGGAATAATCACAAACTAAAAATAGAAATATGTAGACAAAAGTTAAACTGAACCACCAAGAAACCAGACTCTGCATACAATGCAACACCACAAAAACAGTAACACATGTCCTCTAATACTGTGCAAAATATAAAGACAGTAGATGTAAATTTGAAAAAACTGATACATATCAATCACCACTTTATAAATTAACAAATAAAAATAAAACAAATAATGAGAAATAAGAAAATACCATTTTATTGGACTAATCCATTTTTTAATTAGCTTTCAGAGGCCAAATCTTTTTTCAGAACAGTACAGTATACTGCTGTTATGGTATCCTGTCCTGACCTGAGGAAAGGGGTTTAGTCCAAAAAATTGCCTTATTTACATTTCCTATTTATAACTTTTATTAATACAGTTAAAATTCTACTTGATTCTAAGTAAAGCAACAAAAAAATCTTTTGTCATTTCTGCTTTAATCATCTTCTCTTTGCTCTCTTCTTTCTATACAGCGTTTGTCCTCTCTCCCTTCCATGCAAGATCTGCTCTCTCTTTGCCCCTTCCACCCAGCTTCTGCCCTCTCTCTCTACCCCTTCCATCTACTACCCACACTCTCTCTTCCCCTTCCATCTACTGTCCACCCTCTCTCTCTTCCATATGGCATCTTCCCTCTTTCTATGTCCCTTCAATAAACTGTATATCCGGGGTCCCTTCTCTCCTTTGGACATGATTCATTTCAAATTCACCCCCTCTCCATTTTTCTTTCTCCACCCCCTCCCCTATGCTTTGGCATCTCTCTCTTTCTCTTCTCCTTTCCTTCCTTCCTACTCCACACCATGGTGTGGAATCTTTATCTCCTTCTGTTCCCTCCCCCCATGCCATGGCATCTCTTCCTCCCCCTCCATGGTCTGGTATCTCCTTTCTCAGCGAAGGACTTAGAATCTATAGTTTAAGGGACTTTCCTAAGGAACAGCAGTGGGATCTGAACCCTGCTTCTTGGTTTGGGTCAGATACACAAAGCATCCCATGCTTGTAACCAGTCTAAATGCAATGTTCCCAGCATGGGAGGCATTGTGCATCTGACCCAAACTAAGAAGCAGGGTTCAGATCCCACTGCTGCTCCTTAGGAAAGTCCCTTAAACGGTAGATTTTAAGTCCTCCAATGAGAAAGGGAGCTGGCATGACTTCTTCCCCATCTGCCCTCCATCCAGCTCGGTGCCTGTCTTCTTTCCATCCTCCTGCCGCCTCTCCTCACTGTACTCACTGGGCTCTGGGTCTGGGTATAAAGTGAAATGGGCCACCACCCGCCTCTGTGGCTCCGGTCCAAGCCGCAGCCTTTCCCGCAGCAGGATCCCCGCAGCTCTCCGGCATAGCAGGACCTGGGCCACCGCCATTGTTGTTGCTGAAAGGAGACAGCAGCACGTTGTCGGACTGGAGGCAGAACTCGCAGGAAGCCTCGCTATTGGACAGCGACGCCTTCTTTGAATGAGAGGCAGCACCGGCGACCAAAGAGAGACCAATCTGGGAGCCGAAGGGAGGTGGGAGACCGAGGCACGAGGGGGAAGTGCGCGACAGCAGAAATTGGGAATTGGGCGTATTACACCAGGTCTAATTCCATTTTGTGGTGGGGAAGGGATCTCACCTACTGCTAATCAACTTTGACTCCAGGTAGCCGCCGGAGGGAGCACCCATGGACACCCCTGTTTACTGCCGCTGCTGCTGGTTCCTTAACAGCAGCAGCAGCGGCAGAATAGGGAGGATGGCCGGCTGTGCACCCCCTTGGGGCATGCACCCGGGTCGGACCTCCCCCCCCCTCACTCCCCCCTTGGTATGCCACTGGCTCATACAGTATCTTTCTCTGACATCTGAGACAAGATTTATTCAAGTACACTATAAGGATTTTTCTGTCCTCAGATAACTCATAATCTAAGTTTGTACCTGAGGCAGTGGTGGGTAAAGTGACTTGCTCAAGATCACAAGGAGCTGTCAAGGGATTTGAACCCAGAAGGCAGAAGCTCAAGAAAATTAATGAATTTTCATCATCTTATAACAAGATATTTTCTGTATATTCATTTGAAAATAGTTTCAAAATATGGAGCCAGTGATAGAGAAAGCCCGGGAGGAATGTTTCACTAGTTGATAATGAAACCCATGTGGGATGGGACCACTGGACTTAGTGCTTCTGAATGGGGAGAGTATTTCTGATATTATAGTGGCTGATCATCTGGCATCCAATGATCTCCAGAAGGTGTGGTTTAATATTAAGACAAGTATGGAGAAGGTTCTTTCAAAAGTGGTGAAAGCAGTTATCTTAGCAGGGTTTAAAAAAGGTTTGGATAATTTCCTAAAAGAAGAGTGTATAAGCCATTATTAAGATGGACTTGGGAAAATCCACTGCTTATTTCCAGTAGAAGCAGCATAAAATCTGTTTTTGGGATCTTGCAAGGTACTTGTGATCTGGGTTGACCACTGTTGAAAACAGGATACTGAACTTTGATGGATATTTGGTCTGTCCCAATAAGGCAACTTCCACTTATGATCTCTTAGGAACGTTTAGACATTAAAAAAAAAATAAATCAATCAATGTTGTTGAGATGGGGGATTGCTAGCTGGATGGGAACATCTGGAAGAAGAAGGAAAGCAGTGAACAAAACAAAGGGCTCCTTTTACGAAGGCATGTTAGGGCCTTAACGCGTGGAATAGCACACACTAAATTGCCATGTGAGCTAGCCGCTACCACCTCCTTTTGAGCAGGTGGTAGATTTTTGGCTAGTGCGTGCTAATCCGGTGCGTGTGCTAAAACGCTTAGCGCACCTTCGTAAAAGGAGCCCAAAGTGTAACAAACTTTTTTTTAAAGGAAAGTAAATAACACTAAGGGGAAAATAAGGCCACTTTGATTCTCAAAAATAGTAGCTAAAAAGGTTAGGGAAAAGAAGTTATCCTTCATAAACTACAAGAGATCACTGAAAGAGGAAGATAGACGACAATATCTAGAAAAGCTAAGAGAAGCTGGTAAAGTATTCAGGAAAGCAAAGATGCAATGGCAAAAAAAAAGCCAATATGGTAAAATGGGAGGGGAGGACAAGACATTTTGTAGATATGTTAGTGATAGGAAGAAGTGCAAAAGTGGAAGCTTGAAAAGACAAAAGAATACCAAAAAGATGTCTATTTGTGCTTCATTGACTATACCAAATCCTTTGCAATAAATCATGAAAACTCTGGGCTTCATTAAGAAGCTTGGGTATACTAGGACACCTGACAGTTCTCATGCACAGCCTTTGCAATGATTGAGAAGCAACAGTATAAACAAAGCAAGGAGATATAGAGTGGTTGAAAACTGATGTACGCATACTTTCCCCATACTGAAGAATCTGGCTCATAAAAGTAATCTTTCAACATATCTGAAAATATCAAGTCAGATAAATTCAACCATTTGGGTCATGAAATAACACTTTATTGATGTTATGTGTACATCTGGCTGCTGCACATAAAGTTATATACAGAACAAATCATCACAGAACAGGACCATATGAAGAAATCAAAGTTACATGTGAGGTAGTCTACAAGCTACCACTCCCCCTGCTGGGTACTCCCTCACATGTCACATTCCTTAAGGGGAAGTGATGTGGGAAGGAGGAGTCAGGGAAACAGGAATCAGGAGGTATAAAAGGGCAGGGCCAGAGCTAGGTCAGCAGGCCCAAGGAAGGAGAAAGAGGTGTTTCCTGTATGTGCCATGACTACAAAGCCTAGAGACTCTGCTTGGCTGAGGTAAGCCAACTTGTTCCTTTGCTGAATTACTTATGAGTCTCATTCTGAGGTCTGGCTGGGACCAGCCCTTCTTACCTGTCTCAAGAAGGACTACTACAGACTGTATTTAGGCATGGCAGTCACAAGCCCTACCAGGACTCTTGCTTTTTGAACAAAGAGATTTCTATTTATATACCTGTCCCTATGAAGTAACAGGGCGCAGGATTTCCTTTTTTTGGATCAAGAAAGAGTTTTTCTTTACCGTTGTTGTCTGGGTCTGGCTGTGGGGGCACAGGCCTGAACCCAAACCCCCTTGCGTTGTTACACTACATTACTGGCCAAAAATGAAGAAGATCTGAAACATCTGCTTATCTTGATCGAGGAACATAATCTCAAAATGTGAAGAAAACAAAGATTCTGGTAAGTGGTAAAAATAATAATTTCATTCTTGATGGAAAAACAATAGCATGTTTTGACAAGTTTTACCTGCTTGTATCAATAATCAATAATGAAAACCAAGAAGTCAAAGAATCAAACAACTTGTCCAAGTCTGATGTTTTCAATAACCTCATACAAATGTGAAAGTTGGACAGTGAGGAAGTAAGACAGGAAGAAAATCAATGCTTATGAATAATGGTTCTGGCAAAAACAAACAAACAACTGAGTATACCAATGCCTGCCTGAAGGACAAATCAATCAGTATTGGAAGTGAACAAACTTAAACTTTCCTTGGAAGCTCAAATGACAAGACTTCGACTTTCATACTTCAGACACATCATGTAAAGAGTATGATCATTAGAGAATCATGCGACACATTTGATAAAGGGTATGGAAAACCATTCATACACTGAGACTGGAAAAACTGGGGCTCTTTTCCCTGGAGAAGAGAAGACTTAGAGGGGACATGATTGAGACCTATAAGATCATGAAGGGCATAGAGAAAATGGAGAGGGACAGATTCTTCAAACTCTTGAAAACTACAAGAACGAGAGGGCATTCGGAAAAGTTGAAAGGGGACAGATTCAAAACCAATGCTAGGAAGTTTTTCTTCACCCAACGGATGGTGGGCACCTGGAATGCGCTTCCAGAGGGCGTGATAGGACAGAGTACGGTATTAGGGTTCAAGAAGGGATTGGACAATTTTCTGAAGGAAAATGGGACAGAAGGGTATAGATAGAGGACTACTACACAGGTCCTTGACCTGTTGGGCCGCCGCGCGAGCGGACTGCTGGGCTCGATGGACCTCTGGTCTGACCCAGCAGAGGCACTTCTTATGTTCTTATGCTTGGCAAGGGTGAAAGTCAATTCAAAAGTGCAAAGCTGGTAATGTGATGGATCAATACAATAACAAGAGCTCTGGATGCCTGGATGACAGAGGGGCCTCTGTCAACAATTAGATGCCTGACTGAAGACCGAACAAAGCTCAGGACAACTATTTATAGAGTTACCATGAGTCAACATTGACTAAATGGCATGTGACAACAACATGTACATTGTGTAGACATGTCTTCTCTATGGTCTGTCTGCATATCTTCTGTCTCTGGGTTTCGAATATCTTTTCCTTCAGACTGTGACTTAGGGAACAGGTGAGTGGGGTTTGACATATATTTCCAGAAAATTTATTTTTATGAAAGTTTGAATCTGGGTTTTCCCCCTTAACAATTGAATACAGTATAAGAGAGTGAAAATAGCAACTTCCTTTAGTTCTGAATGGAACTTCTGTTTTACCAAAAGCCAAGAGTATAAAAGAAAAGCTATAGTTCATTCCTTTTAATATATATATAATGTAGCCTTTTGTTTGAAGTTCATTATAAACTTGATGAGTAATTTAGATGCATATTCCCGAAGTCCTGCATTTTGATTGGCTGATATCATACAGTTTGCTTTAAAGGTCCACAATCCCACAAGAGAGAGCTCGAGGAATAAGCAGAAATATCAGGGCAGCAACTCCACAGACAATGTTAAGATGGAAAGAAAATTTTAAGATTTATGCAGTGAAAAAACCTTGTGAAAGGGCCAGGATCAAGTGGTGCATTAAGGCTTTGGTAAATAAAAGGCTTAAGACACTTAGGCTTTCATATACATTTTCATCTGAATTGCCGGGCATTAATAATAATAATAACAGCTTATATACCGCAATACCGTGAAGTTCTATGCGGTTTACAAAGATTAAGCAAAGGTACAAATTGATTGACTTTAAGAGGGGAGGAAGAAAGAGGGTTAATAGGACAGGAAATCCATTTTTGAGAAGAGAGTGATCAATAGAACAAGTTAATCGCTATAGAGGGGAGAGAGAAGAGAGGATCAGTTGTCTAGATACTTTAGGAACAGGTGTGTTTTCAGACGTTTCCTAAATTCCTCATAAGTAGTGGGCGAAAGCAATTGTTGTAGGTCTTTACCCCATGATGCTGCTTGGTGTGAGAGAAAGTGTTTTTTCAGTTTACAACCTCTCACTGGGGGGGAAACGAAGTTGGAATGTGAGCTTCTCTTGAGTCTGTTGGCTGAGAAGATGAAAAGGTCAGTTATATATTTAGGGGCAAGTCCGTGTAGTGCTTTGAAGCAGAAGCAGGCAAATTTAAACTTTACGCGCGCCTCCATTGGCAGCCAATGCAGCTGCCGGTAGTAGGGTGTCACGTGGTCAAACTTCCTCAGCCCAAAGATCAGTTTGACTGCTGCATGTTCTTTTGGGAAATTGCTAAATAGGCGATGTTACAGTAGTCAAGTAGACTCAGTACGAGGCATTCAGATGAACCAATTTTCCATAAGCATTAGAAGATATATTGCAAGGTTAGTGTTGTGCGTACCAAGACACCTGGTTAAATTAAGCACGCTTAACCCAGATCCACAGTAGAACAGATAAATCCAGGTCTGGATTTGGGAACATTTTATTTGAATTTATTGTGAAAATCTGCAAACTGTGACCTACTTTTGATTCCAGCTGTGATTTGAAAAACCTTTTCTTTTTTAGTCCACAATGGTGGCGATTTGTTATTTCTTGAATCCAAGCAATTGTTGAAATTTTTGGTGCCTGTGATTGTAGTTCATTTTAATTAGCACATAATTTAACTGTCATTGTATAGGATTCATCTGCTTTGTAGTTAGGTTTTTATTTTATTTTTTCTATATCTATGTTTCCTGCTTGACTCCAGCAACATTGTGGACTAATGAATGATATTTATTTCCTGTATTAAGGGGTTTCCCTGTATTTTTAAGTCTTGTTCTGACTGCATTGAACATTATGTTGGATTCTAAAATAAAATTAAAGAAACCAAATATACTTGATTTACTATTTATACAAATATTCACAGATTTAAACTAGTCTCAGTATTAGAAAATAGTGTGAATCTTCAATGAAAAGTGTTAGCTTCAAAATATCAGGCTACTTACAAAAGTTAAAAGAACAATCCATTCTGGGCCAATGTGAAAAGTTGAGTTATTAGACCTAGGGCTCCTTTTACTAAGCTGCGATAGCGGTTTTAGCGCACGCTTAGCGCGCGCCAGAATTGCCGCACGCGCTAGACGCTAGCATGGGTTTAGCGCGAGCTAAAAACGCTATTGCAGCTTAGTAAAAGGAGCCCCTAGTTCTTAGACGGTCCCGGTTTCAAACACCTGCTTCCTTCCCTCCACTGTGAAGACAATTCTAAGGGCTCCTTTTACAAAGGTGCGCTAGCGGTTTTAGCGCGCGCTTAGTGCGCACTAAAATGCCGCACGTGCTAGCCACTACGCCTCCTTTTAAGCAGGCGGTGTTTTTCCGGCTAAAAAAACCGCTAGCGCTCCTTTGTAAAAGGAGCCCTATGTCATGATCAATTGAACTATTTTTAAACAAAAAAAAAACCCCTTGAAGCTAACTGAAGGCATTTCTGTTTCCCTCGGATTTAGACAGCATGTAGGCTGCCACATGAAACTGGAGAAAACTAATTCATTTAAGTGACAATGGTTTCTTGTCCACGTATTCCAATATTTTGTTGTCCTATTTAGCTTGAAAACACTACCAAATTGCACAAAGTACCTCCTGCCTTGCACTGGCATTTCTTCTGGCTGTTTCAAGCAAAAGACAGTCCATAGCATCTGACTTCCTCTCAATCGGCTGCAGATTAATTTCAGTGATATCAAGTAAGAAAAAACGCACAATCCAGCTCAGAAATTTGGCCTTTCAATGTATCTGAAAATATCAGTCAAAGGCAAATTTGAGTCATAAAATAACACTGCATATATGCTATGTGGCTACAATATCATTTGACAAATATAAAGATATGACAAGCTGAATATCCCAAAAAAATCATCAAAATTCACCAAAAATTATTTAATAAATAATTATCAGAAACTATAAAGAGATCTCCACAGTAATATAGAAAAGTGCTATAAGTAAGGTAAAGGAGCAAAAGACCTCAGTATCTCCCGGGATTACTATCCCCTGGAAGTCTATTTTGATAATTTTTTGGCATTTTTTGCACAAGTTTTTGAATATTGCAAGTGTATTGAAAAGATATTGTATTGAAAAATTGAAAGTTTTGGGGAGGAGTTAAGATGGCGTCTCGCCGGTAACCACGCTGAGGAAGGCTACTGTTGGAGTTTATTTTCTTCTGCTGTTTAAGCGTTTGTAATTACACCAACAAGGGTAAGAGAAAGGGGAAAGTAAGGACTTACCCCTCCGAGTCCTCTCCTCTTCCCCTTTCCACCATGGAGAGATTCGTGGTCCGAACAGCGATTATCCCCGGAGCGGGTGCTGACGAAGGGGCGGCCTTACCCGAGCTCAATGTCACGCTGAGCCCGGAGGAGCGACTTCCACCCTCTGACCCAGGCATGGTGACGCTGCCGGAACAAGCGTTGAGCACGCAGGCTATGATTGGCGCTGTGGATTTCTCAACGGAGGAGGGCGGTATCCGGAGCATGAGAGGGGAAACCAGTTCGCTGGGAGACAATATGGGAGCGAGTTCTGAGCTCCACCTGGTTTCTGAAGGTGCCGTAGGAGGTGTAGAGGAGAGGCACGGAGAGAGTTCCAGGTCTGAGAATTTTGGTCAGCGGCAGGATATTGGTGAGCAGCAAATTACACCTCTGGTTAAACCTCCCCATGTTACTTTAGACTCTATCTGGGATGCTGTAGCTCGTTTAGAGAAGATTTTCATTGGAAATAAGGTCTTGGTGGACAATTCCTTGCAAGACTGCAAAACACGTATTGTCATCCAGGAGGCAAAGAATTTTGAGCTTGAGAAAAAAGTAGAGGAAGTTCAACAAAGTCTTAAGGATTTAAAATCTAATACCTTGATATATGGACAAGGTATGACTGGACTGAGGAATAAAATGGAGAAAATGGAGAATTATACCCGTAGGTTGAATCTGCGTTTTATCAATTTTCCTCAATCCAGGACTGTAGCCCCCATTGAACTGCTTAAGAAATATCTGATGGAAGTTCTGGGGGTTCCAAAGGAAACTGTGCCTCCATTTTCTCGAGTCTATTCTATGCCAGGGAAGAAACGGCAAACTTCTTCCCAAGGAGAACTATCGATGGATAGTTTAAATGTAACACAACTATTAGAAACATCTTTGGAAGAAGAGTGTATAAGAGCTACACTCCTAGTTACATTTGTTTTTGAATCTGACAAGGACTGGGTGATGAGAATGTTTTTTCGTAACTCTGATAAATTGTTTTTGGGAGGTAAAATTTGGGTTTTCCCTGATGTCTGTGTAGACACTCAGGAGAAAAGGAAGCAATTTTTGGCTCTACGATCTCAGGTGATAGCCCTGGGTGCTCATTTCTTTTTGCATTTTCCTTGTAAATGTTTAATATTATACGAGTCAAATAGATATCTTTTCTTTGAGAATAAGCGTAAAGTACAGGTACAGGTATCGGGTCAGGGGGAAAGAGTATAATTATTATAATAATTATTAGTAAGTGGAAGATTGTAGTAGTTTAACTGACGAGACGTTGTCATTGTTGATATTATTGATTTAATTAAGTTATTTTCTTTTTTCTGAGATGTGCCTCTTTTTCCTTATCCTCTCCCCAGTTATAATTGAGGACTTATAGAGAAAGTTGCTATAATATATTTGCTTTTTGAATTTCAATGGGAAATAATATTTAGTGATTTGTTTTGTAATTAGCAATATGCTTTCTATTTCTTAATGCATATTTATGTTGTATGTTTATTTGAAATTCCATAAATAAATAATTATTAAAAAAAAAAAAAAAAAAGAAAAATTGAAAGTTTTTTTGTGGGTTTTGGAGTTGTTTGACCAAGGATGTATTTCCTATTGCAGCTATGAAGCTGATATATAGACTCCCAGGGGATAGTAATCCCGGGAGATATTACTGAGGTCTTTTTCTTCTTTACCTTACTTATAGCATTTTTTCTATATTAATATTCAGTACTGTGGAGATCTCTTTATACTTTCTGATAATTATTTATTGAATACAATATCATTTGTACATCTGAATGTTCCATATAAATCTTTAGCAATTTTTCTTTGTAATACATTCTTGTGATAAAGGAAAATCTACAAAATATTCAACCAAATAAAGAAACGGAAGATAGCATACAATGTGGTCCCTCAGCCAAACAGTTTTATATAAAAAGTTTCAATGACTAACTATAACCCCTGATCCCCCCCCCTCCTCTATCCCAATTCACAAGCCATCCTACACCTCCTCCATAATATTCATGCCATACTATCTGAAAGTTAATATTATTATCTCATTCTTAGAACTGGAACCGTTATCATGAAACAGAAACAGAATAAAACTAAGATGCCTTTTTATGGTTGACACTTCCATGCATAGCTATTAAGTCACATTCCATACCTCATATTATAGTGATATGGGCCCAGATGCAAAAAACTCTCTGACCATCTAACATTCGCTGCAATGGGAGGGGCCTAAGGCCCTGATTGGCCTGGATATATAAGACTGTCCCCAAAGACGGCTCCAAAAAACGAGAGGTAGAAGGGATGCTCATTCACACCTGCCTCCGCAACACTACGTTTAGTGCATCTAAGCTTCCCAACATTCCTCCCTCCCCCCCCGACACTGCCCCCGACAAGAAGGCCTCCTTCTAACCCCTTCCATCACCCCCAAGAGGTCTCCTAGAAGTTGGCATATACTTTGACAAGGCGCATTTTTCAGAAGCAAAGCTGAAGACGGGAGTTATCAGGAATTTCTCTCCTCAGGATCAACTGGTTGGTTCTTCTGGCTGCTTCTTTTCTGAATCTAGCTGTATCCCCAAGTTCCTAACCTGTGATTTAAGGTGGAGGTCATAGCTCCCAAAAGTGATTTTGGTGTCAGTACATCTTGTTTGCATGTGCACCATTTTTGCTGAAGTTTCTTTGACGAGAAGCCTTCACAATATATATTAGTGACTCATTTTGGATGGTGTACTTTTTTGCCACTGGTTCTATTGATGTGACACACTAGACAACGCTGAAATTCATCTAGCACTGTTCTTCCAGTATTTGTTCTGGCTGGTACACTAGACCAAAATATATTGTGATTCTATATTTTTAAAGAATTTTGTGTGTCCCCTGAGGAAAGCATTTTGCCGAGACTGGGGTCCATGTCAGGACTGTATCTATGCAGTAAAGATAGATGTGATTGGACCGGACATCTCTCTGTCTTCTTTTTGTTGTTTGGATATGCTTTTGAGGCACGCTATTCTCTCCTTTCTTTCTTGGATGGTCTAGTAAACCATTGAGAGGATGACCCAGGCCCATAAGGCACTCTAACTACTACATTTACGGTGGAAAGGGTGAGCCCTCTAAAACCCACCAAAGCCTTACTCTACTGCCATATGGGTGCCATGTAGCCATGAGGGCTACTGGGGTGATAGACATGTGGGTCTAGTAAGTTTTATGGGAGTTTTGGAGGGCTCAGCATAAATTATAAAGGGTATATGGTGAGATGTACGTCTGGCACTCTTTATGTGAAGCTCATAGCAGTGCCCTCTAAGGTGCCCACAGCTCTTTTGGCATGTCTGTGTGTCTAATCCATCACAATGATGGCCACTCCCATATCCAAATGGTCTGGATTTGGTTGTTTTCAACTTGGACGTTTCTTTGGTCGAAAATGGGATATAAACTTAGGCGTCCTAAGGGTTGAACATCCTGTTGACCTAAACGTCCGAGCAGACTAGCAGTAGTTCGGCTTTCAAAAGTGGATGTTTCTGTGCTTCCGACTTTGGATGTTTAGCAGGCAATGTCCAAATCAGACTTAGACGTTCTTCTGGAAGACGTCTTCCATGGAACTAATTTACAACATTTGGAATAAAGGAGGTAGTTTGTGTTTTTTTCTGCATGTAAAGCATGTTTTACATACTGAAAACTAAAGAACTAAAATATAATTGTAGGTAGATATAAAGCACCAATAGATCTCATGAACATTTATGCAGACTGGCCCTGATTCTATAAAAGATACCTACAGTAAGGCACCCAGATCCACGCGCCTAGCCAGCCTAGGCACCTAACTTAATTTTCAAATTGGCTTCATCAGTACTGATAATTGAAAGCGCCATTAAAAAACAATTAAAAAATTATTTTAAAAAATGAATTAGCCAGTAGGCACCTAACTCGGTAGCTGTCTACAATGAGGTGCATAGTTAGGGGCAGATTCAGGGCGGAATTTGGGAATGGATTTAGTTAATAATAATAATAATAACAACAACTTTATTTTGTATACCGCCATACCCAGAGAGTTCTAGGCGGTTCACAACAATTAATTAAGATTACAAACGATGAGATCGTTGGAATTAACATTTTAGGAATGTAGAGGTCATTCAAGTTGATAGGAATATACAAGAATGTACAATAGGAAGGTAATATTTTATTTTCAGGAATATAGCGGAATATAGGCGCTGGTAGGTGCTTACTTTAGGTGCAGTTATTTAGGCCAAGAAAACTCTGGCCTAAATGGCAGTGCACCCAAGAATTTAACACTTACTAGCACCTAAGACCACTTAGGCATCACTTGGCGTGATTCTATAAATGGCGTCTAGCAGTTGATTGACAACCACGCTAAACGGAATCGGGGTCACTGAACTTAGGGCTCCTTTTACTAAGCTGCGTTACCGTTTTAGTGCACGCAGCAATTTAGCCCGCGCTATTCCGCGCATTAAGGCCCTAATGTGGCTTAGTAAAAGGAACTCTTAGTGTGGGCAGAGCTTGGGTAGAGTGGTGATGGGCGTAGGGAATAGATTACACGCTTCAGAACTAGAGTAAATTTGTGCTTGAGGATTTGTACGCTACTGGAGCTGTTTCTGGGTTCTTATTTTTCAAAGGCACAAAGATGCCTATGTTAGGTTTATAAAATAAGCATGAAATAGATGCCTTTTAGAGAATGACACGGTGACAAAATTAATCACCGTTCCCGTCCCCGCGGATAACCACGGGAAATAATCCCATGTCATTTTCTAGTGTCTATTTCAACCTCAGTCCTTCTACATCAGCATTCTTCAAAGCAAAGGTTGCGGGTCAGTGGTTGTGGCCATTCATATTCTGATTCTTCCCTCTCTCTTTAAAGAATGACATGAAGATGGTTTCCCACGGTTATCCACGGGGACAGGAACGGTGATTAATTTTGTCACCGTGTCATTCTCTAATGTGTACCGTAAATCATGGATCACAAACAACGCATTAACATGAAATTTTGTTTCAAACTAGAGAAAGATTTGGGGACAAATTTTTCCCCGTCCCCTTGGGAACTCATTTTCTTGTCCCTGCCCCATTCCTGCAGGCCCTGTCCCTAACTACACAAGCCTCAAACACTTTAAAATCATAAGTGTTGGAGGTTTGTGTGGTTAAGGTAGAGCTTACAGGAATGGAGCAGGGACAGGGATAGTTTCAAAACTCAGGGGGATGGGATGGGATGGGAAAATTGAGTTCTTGTGGGGTGGGGAAAAATTTGTCCCATGCCATTCTCTATTTCAAACAGAAAAAAAGCACTACAGAAACACATGAAATGTTAAAATTAGTTTATGGTGATGTTGCAGTGACCATGAAGATAGTTTACAAGTGGTTCGAGCGATTTCATAATAGTTGTGAATTGGTTGGAGACAAGGAGAGATCAGGACATCCTTCAACATCAAAATCCAAAGAGAATTTTGGAAGAGTGAGCAAAATGATTCAATCAAACAGTCAATTGATAATTAGGGAAATTTCTGAGGATTTGAACATGAGGTGAGTGAGTTCGAAATTTGTTCCACACATTTGGACGTTTGAACAAAGCAACATCGTTTGTCAAGTTCATTGGAGTTGTGCAATCATGCCGCTTCAGATTTCAGCTTTTTACGAAATGGGAGATGAAACTTGGGTCTGTGATTATGATCCTGAGACCAAGGCTCAGAGTTCTCAGTGGAAATCACAAAGTTCTCCTTGTGCAAAAAAGAGCCTGATGATGATTGTGGTTTTTGACCTTGATGGAATTGTGCGAGTTGAGTTTGTACCCAGGAACACTATGGTGAACTCTGAATATTATAAAGGCTTATTAGAATATTTAACAGACAATATGTGTAGAACATGACCTGAGAAATGGGCAAACGGTTTCATCCTCCATCATAACACATCACTTCTAGTAAAGCAAGTTCTGTCAAATAAAAACATTATGGTGTGTTCTCATCCACCTTATTCACCGGATCTGGCACTATGTAACTTCTTGCTCTTCCCCAAAGTCAACATGACCATTAAAGGTAAAAGTTTTGAATTGATTCAGGACATCGAGGCACCCACGACAGTGCAACTACAGACATGAAAGAGGACTTCCAGAACTGCTTCAGAAAGTGGCAAGAACGATGGGATAAGTGTGTTCGAAGCGAGAGGGGATTAATGGAAATGTGTCTTTTCCTGTAATAATTAATTTTTTTATTTAAACATTCACTGTATTTTTTGACCACACCTTGGTACGTAGGGGCAGCAAAAAAGGCTGAGCATTGTGTGCAATTCTGCTTGCCGCATATCAAGAAAGACAAAGCAGAATTAGAAAAGGTATTAAGAAGGCAACCAAAATGATTAAGGGGGTATATGAGGAAAGGTTTAAGAAGTTATGGGGCTCCGTTTCAAAAAACACAGACGTCCAAAAGATGGCATAAACTGGCACTTGGACATCTTACTAGTCAAAATGTGCAAGTGGACATTTTCAAATTTTTAGACGTTTTTGTAGTTGTTTTGTCTCCAGTGCATCTAAATCTTAAGGGGGCATGTTAGAGTCATGTTTTGGGTGGGATTAGCACTTGAACATGTTACATTGATAAACATTTTACAAAATGCCCAAGGCACAATTTGGACACTTTGGACTATACCTGTTTTTAAAACAAATAAGCCCCAAAAGGAACCCAAACTGACCAGATGACCACTGGAAGGATGAAAATATGGCCCCAACATTCTCACTTAGTGGTCACTGACCCCCCTACCACCCTCCAAATATCTGCAAGAAACAGTACATATCTGTCTTTATAACAGCTATAGATGCTATGGCCAAACCTAGAACAGCTGCAAGCAGGTCTCTGGAATAACCTGGTGGGCAGCGCAGTGGACTCCAAAGAAAGGGACCCAGGCTTATATGTCACCCTAACTAGTACGCTTGGTAGTAGAAAATGTGACCCCACCAAAGCCCTTTGTACTACTTGATTGGTGAAACCTGCAGGTATAAGGGATATTGGGATGTTAGACAGGTGGGTACTATAGGTTTTGAGGGAATTTTTGAGGGCTCACCATATAATGTATGGGGATTATTGTAATATGTGTACCTGGCACCCCTAGGGTGCCCCACTGCTCTGTTGGAATGTCTGTGTGGCTAGTCATTAAAAATGCTGGACCCTCCTACACATAAATGTCTTGTTTTGGATGGTTTTATTTGATGACAACAAAAATTAGATGTCTAAATGAACCATAAAAAAAAAATAAAATAAAAAAATGGACATTTTCTCTAACCAATTTCTGGATATTTTTCTCAAAATATCCAAAGTTGGACTTATATGTCCTATTGAAAATGCCTCTCCACAACTCTTCAGCTTGAAGAAGAGACTGTTAAAGGGAAATATGATAGAAGTCTACAAAATCTTGAGTGGAGTAGAACGGGTAAATGCAAATCAATTGTTAACTCTTTCAACAACTACAAAGGTTAGGTTGTTGTTGTTGTTAGGTGCCATCGACTCCTGCTCGAGTCCTAGCAACTTGATGACTTGCCGATCTAAAAAGAAATCGGTTTTGTACTAGTCTGGAAAGGTCCTCCACTGTCATCCCCAAGGTTGTTTTCAACATGTCCAGCCATCTGATTGCAGGTCACCCTCTTCGCCTGGTTCCTTCGATCTTCCCAAACATGATGACCTTTTCCAGTGATCTCTCTCTTCTGATGGTGTGACCAAAATAAGACAGTCATAACTTCATCATTTGAGCTTCAAGTGACATAACTTGTTTGATCTTTTCCAAAATCGATTTGTTAGTTCTTCTGGCAGTCCACGGCATGCCTAAAATCCTTCTCCAGCACCAAAGCTCAAATGAGTCAATCTTCTTTCTGTTTTGACCACTGAGAAAATGAGTGCATGGACAAGTCTGATCTTCATTTGGAGTGTTACCTCCTTGCCTTTGAATACTTTGTCCAGAGTCTTCATTGAAGAGTGACCAAGTGCTCTTCTGCTGAATATTTCCTTCCTCCCTGCTAGTTGCTTCATTGTTTACAAAAGAACCCAGAAGATTGGCATCCTTTACAACTTCTAGTCTATCACCTTTACAACTTCTAGTCTATGCTGGTGTAGAAGGACTGAGGTTGAAACAGACACTACAGAATGACAGTCTCTGGTATCCAGAGCAGATATTGTGATGTCATAATGCCTCATTCCACCAGTGCCTAAGAGCCAATCACATCAGTGATGTCACAATGGCTTAATTATCCTTGGCTCACATAAGAATCAGAGTATGAATGGCCACAACCACTGACCCGCAAGCTTTGCTTTGAAGAATGCTGGTGTAGAAGGACCGAGGCTGAAATAGACACTAGAAAATGACATGGGATTATTTCCCGTGGTTATCCGCGGGGACGGGAACAGTGATGAATTCTGTCACCGTGTCATTCTCTAGTACACATTAAAATATACCTTCTCTCAACTGTAGATCACAACTAACTGCTCTGAATAAGCTGTCACATACTGTTACTAAGGTTTGACACACTTCTTCCCTTATTGAAGATCTCTGCCTTTCTGTTGGATGGCGCTCATCAGGAGCATTCACTGTATTTTTTTTTTTTTTTAATCACATCTCGTACTATCCACAATAGCACCTCAATTTATTTTGTCTTGGTTGGTAACTTCTAAAGTCGAACCTAACAAGTTTAATGTTAATTTGGATTATTCTTCCCAGTGTGCATCATTTCATACTTGTCCACATTAAATTTCATCTGCCATTTGGATGCCCTGTCTTCCAATATCCTGCAATTTCTCATGGTCTGCGTACACTTTCACAACTTGGAATAGTTTTGTCATTGGAAATGGAATCGCCGCACTCATTCCTTTTTCCAGATCGTTTTTAAGTACATTTTTTTAAAGAACACCAGTTCCAGTAAAGGTCCCTGTGGCACTCCACTACTCTCCTTCCTCCATTGAGAGAACTACCCTCTGTTTTCTATCTATTAACCAGTTTCCAATCCACACAGTCTATGCCATGGCTTTTTAATTTCCTCGGGAGTCTCTCACCAGAAGTTTTATCAAAAGCTTTTTAAAAATGTGGACACACATCATCAACTAGCTCATCTTAATCCACCCGTGTATTCAGGCCTTCAAAAGGAAAACAAACCGATAAGAGTCTATCATTTTTCTTGGCACTGACCTCAGGCTTACTTTCTGGATCTGTAATTTTCCAAATCACCCATGGAGTCCCAGATCATTATAATTAGCACATTAATTACCATCTGTGGAAAGAATGTACCATTCCCCCCCTAAAAATATACCCCCCCTAAAAAAAAAGTATTTCAATAATGTTATCCTCAGTTCTTTGGCAGGAGTTTGTAAATAAGCCTCAGGAGCCATTTCACATTTTACTATGAGCCTATTTTAGTAGGAAAGCTTGGGTTTCCTATATGTGTGCCTGACTGCCCTGAAACAGGAGTTCTTAATCAATCCCAGTTCACAGTTTTTAAGCCACATCGGCACCATCCTCTCTTCCCCCAATGACTATATTATTTATTATTTTTCTAATAACAGCAGGATCTGGATAGGCCCGGCTATCCTCCGACCTACCCAACGCCCCCCTCCCACCTACCCTCATAACTTCCCCCACCACATATTATCACAAACACACTACAGTCTTTATGATGGTAAAACTTAGCCGCAGCTCGGTTTATCAATCAACAACAGCGTTAACATTTATAACTTCAATTAATATCATAACCAAAGAGCTCCTTCTGAGCTACCAAAAAATACATAGTTTCAGTGCCCTCGACCCCGCCACCTCAGCAAGAGTCAGAAGGGTGGCATGACCCACATGCCCCTTTACCCAGGTCACCTGACCCACCATGTACGGATCCCAGCCAGCCCCCACCGCTCATCGCCGTATGAGCCCCATGACCCAGAAGCTCAGGAGATCCACAGTGCCGAGCTACCCTCACCAGCCAAAACAAAGGGCAGGTGGGAAAAAGCCACCCTGGAGGACCCTGGAAGGAGCTGAGTCCTCCAGAGCCCTGCCTCTTAAAGCCTCGCCTCCCCATCCCTCTCCTCCTCCCAACAATTACTTCAAAACCTCTGTATTCTACTGGGCCCCTACCCAGTCCTCGACATTACTTCTCCCCCCCCCCTACTGACCTAGCCACCTGGCTGATGGGTGGCACACGGGCCTACCAGCCCCGTGTTATATTCCACCCAACAACACAGGCTCTTGGGCTCCCATTAATGCATCAAGGTCCATTTGTCAGCCATTATCTTTTTAAGATCCTTTTCTTTAACTGGAATCTATCAGTTGCCTTATATGAGTGACTCATCTCAGATCGTTTTTTTTTTTTTTTCTTTCCCTGGGCACTGGCCTCCACCTCAATCTTTATGCGCAGATTTCTACATGGAGAGCAGAACAGTAGATCTTCGAGAATAACCAAGCACTCAGGAAATGGGCTTTCTTGACATGGGTGCTGGAGGTGGTGGTTTGATGTGAAATCTCAATTCATCTTTAGGCCAAAAATCTCCCCTCCCAATCCGTGTAACTTTATTTCAATTTATCTTTTTGGGAACAATCTATCTAAATCCAATGAGAACCACTGCTCACAGCCCATAGTCACGGAAAAAAATTTAGGTTATAAAAAAAAAATAAAAATAAATGACCTTATTAAAATTAGAGTTACCCTAAAATAAAAGGACTTGAAGAAACATGTCCTCGTTCATCGAATGATTAGCCTCATCCCTCAGAACTTTATGCACTCACCTTCCCCCCCCCTTTTTCAGAATTATTAAAATGAAATGTTCTGCTTTTGACATAGGGCTCCTTTTACAGGATTAGCGCGCACTAGCTGAAAAATACCGCCTGCTTAAAAGAAGGCAGTAGAGGCTAGCGCGTGCAGCATTTTAGCGTGCGCTAAGTGTGCACTAAAACCGCTAGTGAACCTTTGTAAAAGGAGCCCATAATGTGCTCTCGAAGTAGAGAGTTGCACGGGGAAAGAAATGCCACCCATCCCTGCCCGTCCCCGTCAGGATCCTTTCCGTCCCCACCCATCCCCGCAAGGAATTACCTCCATCCCTGCCCGTCCCCATAAAAAACAGCAATTACTGTATGTCCAAATAGTATGTCTAATTCCAAGACATACTATTTGGAGGCTTAAGGCTTGCCCCATCTGTCTTCAACTTGCCAGTATTAAGGAGGAGCTCTGCAAACTTAAACAGGAATTGAATACAATTAAAGCAGCTTCCATCACTCCACAAAATCATACCAACTTACCACCTCTACCTCAAAGAATAAAACAGCCCAGGAATAAATGGGTCACAGTAGGCTCAGGAAGACTGCGACATGTAACACAGAAACATCCACCTTCACTAATATTACCTCTACAGAATTCCTTCGCTCCACTAGTGCACTGCGATACTCAGGAAAACAGAAGGGAGGTGGGACTGGAACCAATGAAGGAAACTCAAGAGAACAAGAGCACCCTAAATACAAATAAAAAAGCCAAAAACAGAAAACTATTACTGTTGGAGGATTCCATCATCAGAGGCATTAACCTTGGAACACAGGGCGAGGAGTCCAAAATAGTGAAATATCTTCCAGGATCCTCAGCTACCAGGAGTTCCAGGCAAATGCTGACTATAATTAAGGAAGAAACTAAGGATTTTAACACTGATGTTGTTATCCATCTGGGAACAAATGACCTGGCCAACAACTCCACACTTGCAGCACAGAAAGCTTTTCGGGAGCTTGGTGAGGGCGTGAAACCTTTTGTAAAGACTTTAGCTTTTTCTGAAATACTGCCTGCATATGGAAAAGGAGAGCAAAGAATGAAAAACACAGAGGACTTTAATAGATGGCTCAGAGCCTGGTGTCATCAAGAAGGCTTCAGGTACATAGGAGGATGGGGAAATACATGGAAGGACAAGAAGCTATATTGCACTGATGGGCTACATATTACTACAGCAGGAAAAAGAAACCTTGCAGAGAAATTTAGACAATATTTTTCTAGGCATTTAAACTAGAAGGTGGGGGTGGTGTATGTATGAAGGACAATTATAGAGACCACCCCCGGCAAAAGAAAAGATGTGATAGTAGTAAAGGCTGCAACATAAGCAATATCAGCAACTCATTTCTTAGTATTGCAACGGAAAGTGAAACGACACAAAAATCCATACGAAAAAGGAGATTATCGCTGAAAAATAGCTGGAAAGCGATGACCACAAATGCTCGCAGTCTAAGCAACAAAGTTCATGATCTGCAAGCTCTGATATTAGAGGCAGATCTAGATATTGTTGCTATCACAGAGACATGGTTCAGTGAATCACATGGATGGGATGCAAACATACCGGGATATAATCTTTTTAGGAAGGACAGAGATGGTCATAAAGGTGGAGGAGTAGCTCTCTATGTAAAGATCAATATCCAAGCGACCGAAATGCAAGGGACCTGGGGAGAGGAAGAAGCGATATGGATTGCTCTGAAAAGAGAAGATGGAACTTCTATCTACGTGGGTGTAGTCTACAGACCTCCGACTCAATCGCAGCAAATTGATAAGGATTTGATTGTGGATATCCAAAAGTTTGGAAGGAAAGAGGAGGTTCTGCTGTTGGGAGATTTCAACCTGCCGGATGCGGACTGGAATGTTCCGTCTGCGGAATCGGAAAGAAGTAGGGAGATTGTGGATGCCTTTCAAGAGGCTCTGCTCAGACAAATGGTGACGGAACCCACAAGGGAAAAAGCGATATTGGATCTGGTCCTCACAAATGGAGAGAGTATCTCTAATGTTCGAGTGGGTGCTCACCTGGGTAGTAGCGATCATCAAACAGTTTGGTTTGATATAACGGCTAAAGTGGAGAGCGGCCGCACGATATTTAAAGTCCTAGATTTCAAACGTACGGACTTTAATGCAATGGGAAAGTACCTGAAGAAAGAGCTGTTAGGATGGGAGGACATAAGAGAAGTGGAAAGGCAGTGGTCTAAGCTGAAAGGAGCGATAAAAATGGCTACGGACCTTTATGTGAAGAAAATCAATAAAAACAAGAGAAAAAGGAAGCCGATATGGTTCTCCAACCTAGTGGCTGAGAAAATAAAGGCGAAAGAGTTGGCGTTCATGAAATATAAAAAAAACCAAGAAGAGGAGAGCAGAAAGGACTACAGGGTGAAACTGAAAGAAGCCAAGAGAGGAGTGTGTGGCGCAGTGGTTGAAGCTACAGCCTCAGCCCTGGGGTTGTGGGTTCAAACCCCGTGCTGCTCCTTGTGATCCTGGGCCAGTCACTTAATCCTCCATAGCCCCAGGTACGTTAGATAGATTGTGAGCCCACCGGGACAGATAGAGAAAACGCTTGAGTACCTGATTGTAAAAAACCGCTTAGATAACCTTGATAGGCGGTATATAAATCCTAATAAAACTTAAACTTAAAACTTAAACTTAGAAATACGTTTGGCGAAGGCACAGACGGAAGAACAAATGGCTAAAAATGTAAAAAAGGGAGATAAAAATTTTTTCAGATATATTAGTGAAAGGAGGAAGATAAAAAATGGAATTGCTAGGCTAAAAGATGCTGGGAACAAATATGTGGAGAGTGATGAGGAGAAAGCAAATGTGCTAAACAAATACTTCTGTTCTGTGTTCACAGAAGAAAATCCTGGAGAAGGACCGAGATTGTCTGGCAAAGTTACACGAGAAAATGGAGTAGATTCTGCGCCGTTCACGGAGGAGGGTGTTTATGAGCAACTTGAAAAACTGAAGGTGGACAAAGCGATGGGACCACACGGGATCCATCCCAGGATACTAAGGGAACTCAGAGAGGTTCTGGAGAGTCCTATTAAAGACTTGTTCAACAAATCTCTGGAGACGGGAGTGATTCATGGGGATTGGAGGAGAGCGGATGTGGTCCCTATTCATAAAAGTGGTCACAGGGATGAAGCAGGAAACTACAGGCCGGTGAGCCTCACTTCAGTTGTTGGAAAAATAATGGAAGTATTGCTGAAAGAAAGGATAGTGTATTTCCTTGAATCTAATGGGTTACAGGATCCGAGGCAACATGGCTTTACAAAAGGTAAATCGTGCCAAACGAACATGATTGAATTTTTTTGATTGGGTGACCAGAGAGCTGGATCGAGGACATATGCTAGATGTAATTTACTTGGATTTCAGCAAAGCCTTTGATACAGTTCCTCATAGGAGGCTGTTGAACAAACTTGAAGGGCTGAAGTTAGGACCCAAAGTGATGAACTGGGTCAGAAACTGGCTGTCGGACAGACGCCAGAGGGTGGTGGTTAATGGAAGTCGCTCGAAGGAAGGAAAGGTGACTAGTGGAGTCCCTCAGGGTTCGGTGCTGGGGCCAATCCTGTTCAATATGTATGTAAGTGACATTGCTGAAGGGTTAGAAGGAAAAGTGTGCCTTTTTGCAGATGATACCAAGATTTGTAACAGAGTAGACACTGAAGAGGGAGTGGAAAATATGAAAAAGGATCTGCAAAAGTTAGAGGAATGGTCTAGTGCCTGGCAACTAAAATTCAATGCAAAGAAATGCAGAGTAATGCATTTGGGGATTAATAATAGGAACCGTATATGCTGGGAGGAGAGAAGCTGATATGCACGGACGGGGAGAGGGACCTTGGGGTGATAGTGTCCGAAGATCTAAAGGCGAAAAAACAGTGTGACAAGGCAGTGGCTGCTGCCAGAAGGATTCTGGGCTGTATAAAGAGAGGTGTAGTGAGTAGAAGGAAGAAGGTGTTGATGCCCCTGTACATGTCATTGGTGAGGCCCCACTTGGAGTATTGTGTTCAGTTTTGGAGACCGTATCTGGTGAAAGACGTAAGAAGACTTGAGGCGGTCCAGAGGAGGGCGACGAAAATGATAGGAGGCTTGCGCCAGAAGACGTATGAGGAGAGACTGGAAGCCCTGAATATGTATACCCTAGAGGAAAGGAGAGACAGGGGAGATATGATTCAGACGTTCAAATACTTAAAGGGTATTAACGTAGAACAAAATCTTTTCCAGAGAAAGGAAAATGGTAAAACCAGAGGACATAATTTGAGGTTGAGGGGTGGTAGATTCAGGGGCAATGTTAGGAAATTCTACTTTACGGAGAGGGTAGTGGATGCCTGGAATGCGCTCCTGAGAGAGGTGGTGGAGAGTAAAACTGTGACTGAGTTCAAAGAAGCATGGGATGAACACAGAAGATTTAGAATCAGAAAATAATATTAAAGATTGAACTAGGCCAGTTACTGGGCAGACTTGTACGGTCTGTGTCTGTGCATGGCCGTTTGGAGGAGGATGGGCAGGGGAGGGCTTCAATGGCTGGGAGGGTGTAGATGGGCTGGAGTAAGTCTTAACAGAGATTTCGGCAGTTGGAATCCAAGCACAGTACCGGGTAAAGCTTTGGATTCTCGCCCAGAAATAGCTAAGAAAAAAAAAAAAAATTTAAATTGAATCAGGTTGGGCAGACTGGATGGACCATTCGGGTCTTTATCTGCCGTCATCTACTATGTTACTATGTTACTATGTTACTTCTGACAGGATCATCAATTCCACAGTTTCTTTTGTGTTTGTGCTGCTGTTTTCCTTGTGGAACCTCTTTGGTGGAACCCTTTTTTTGTTTTCTGTTCAGGTAATTAATTTATAAACCCCCTCTTTTAGTAAGGCTGATGTGTCCATTATATTATACGGACGAACCCTGCTTCCAAAGCCTTCCATCCCCGTGGGAGTCCTGTTGGCTAGAGGGGGGTCCCCGTGGGAGTCCCGTGGGTTAGGGGGGATTCCCGCGGGACCCGCAGGATTCCCTTGATCCCCGTTCCCGTGCAGACCTCTATTCCGAAGCCTTTCAGATAAACTGAGAAATATCAGTTTTGATGGAAAAGTGGCTGCTTTACTGCTCAAACTTTGCCTTTAATGAATCTAGTGTCATTTAATATGGCGTACGATTTTCCCAGCCCCATCCGGTTTTTTCTCTCTCTCTCCTAGACTCATTCTGTTTTCTTTGCAACTTTTTTTTTTTTAGTCCCAGGGGTTAGAGTAACTAACGAAGCACCTGCTGTCAGATTTTGGCCAGTGACTGCGAGCTATTTATGCCACTGTTTGGGGGGGGGGGGGGGGAAGATGGAGTGAAGTAGCTGAGGGAGACAATAAACGCTATTTTACGACTTGCATTTGCCTCTTCCAAAAAGCAGGTATTTGTATTCTTGACATAAACGCAACACTGCGCTCTGATTTTCAACGTCGGCCACTAACAAACGTTAACAAACATTAAAAAAAAAAAGAAAAGAATCTCATTGAGAATCTCCAAACAGCTGGATCGGAAATGCATTAGTTTTTATTGCATCATTTTTTTAAAGGAAACAAAGGCAATTAATTTAAAAATAAACAAATACAAAAGAAAAGATTTTGAGTTGAGGTGGAGTGCAAAAAGTTAAGATTAGTGTAAGAAATCTTTAAGCTGTCACTCTTAAAAAAAAGAATCATGGGGATTAAACTTTCAATTAACATTCATTCATTTAACTTTGCTGATTAAATTGCAGTTAGTTCTGCAATGATGTATGTAACCTTGCAGCTACTGAAGGATATTTTTGCAACTAAATAAATTAACGACCCTTCCCCCCACAAGAAAAAACCCTAAATGGACAACAGAAAGTTGGCTCAGGATAGTAATAGACCAACTGTCTGAGACCAGTGGATGGCCATTTTACCAATGTTTAGGATCTGGTTACTTTTAATACACCCCAGAGGCCGCTGTGCTATGCCTTATACTAATAGGCATCTGTCACCAACGGTGTCAGGTTTTCCCCATATGTGTCAGATAGTTTATTGAAGCAGAGAGGAAAACAGAAAATAAACCTTGCCCTGTGTAGCTTTGGTCGGTTTTGGGTAAGACTTTTTCCTTCTGGGTTGGCTCTGTGGGAGCTGGGGGGGGGGGGGGGGGAGGAGTGCTTAGCAAAGCTACCCCATCAAAATGATTCCACACGCTTTTAATTTGCATTTTATTTTTGGTTCCAATTCTTTTTTTTAATGCGCCGCTTTTCAATTCAAGGAAAGTATCCAACTGTCTGAAGCTATTCTGCTTTTTTTTTTTTTCTTTCTTTCGCAAAACATGTTTCATCTTCGCTTGTCCAAAATGCACCAACAAAGGATCCATACAAGATTAATATGGGCAGGTGTATTGAAGGGTTTCCTTCATTGTGTCCATGGGAAAAATACCTAGATATATTGACTTTTAGTACAAGATTCGCTATAACAGGCTCTTCCTTCAGCCCTTTGAGAAAACAATTTAAAATACTTCTCTTCGTCAAAGTCGTTAACAAGTTAAATGTTATGGATAAGTATCTCTGCAATGAACTCAAAGTCGCATAATATTAAACTGAAAAAATCCCCACCCCATTACCATTATTGTCAAGTTCCCCATCACTTCCCCATGCTACTGAAAAACAGAAGAATAAAAAGTTCTTAAAACAATTGTCATGCTGCAGTTTAAAAACAAATGTGAAAGAAAACAAAAAATGAACACATCCTTGTCTAATGAGTACCTTGCACGGGTTTGTATTCCAAAATTAATAATACCCGTGACGCCCTCTACAGCTACCAGTTATTATTGCAAGTTCGTGTTCAGCTTCAGCTTCTAGGAACAGCAAGAGCCTCAAAAGTAAAAGTCTTCACCTGCTTCTTATTTCAACAGACTCAATCAATTCGTTTGTATTTGGAAAGGCCAGTCCCTTAAAACGTGCTATTTTCAATTGTACAATTCAGTTAACTTTTAATGTTGATTAAAAACGAAATTCAGCACTTAAACTATATAAAATAGGAGTGAAAATGCAGATATAAAAATTAATAATCCAGAGCAATCGATCAAAAACATTATATAGACAATTGTTGAGAAAAGTATGAAATAAAAAGGCAAATCTTTCAAGCCCAATTTCTATATGGATGTAATTATAAGCGGGGTTTGGTGGTGTTTTTTGGTTGGGGTTTTTTTTCTCTATAACAAGAGTATGTGATAGAAGTGACACATTTAAAGCAAATCTAGTTGACACTAGCAAAATATTTTGATACTGGAACTGCGAACAGTTTATAGCGCAAAATATGTAAAACCTGTTTTCAATCTTAATTATTATTTCTAGATATTAATTTATATTCGTAAAATTTAAAGACAGAAATGGTGACATAGTAGCCTTAGGAAGGTGCTTTTCTCGAATTACCTCCTTGAAGTTCAAATGCATGGCAGCATTTTACCCACTGCCGGTATTACCCTAAGTCTGCGTTGGAGTTTTAACCGAATTTGCCCGTCTGTATACTTTTGGCACTTTTTTATATCAAAGATAATCTAAAATATTTAGGCTGTCTGTTCTTTCTCCAGACCTCTATCTACCCAGCTTGGAGAACGCAGCTACGGGAGCCAGAGGCATTACTGCTATGCGTGGAAGTATGAGGGAGTAATTTTATAAGTAACAAAGGATCAGGGCTGGAATGAGCCCCTGTTATCCAATGTCATTTAGAAGCTCTGGATCAGCAGCTTCTTGAGCCTAAAAGTGAATCCAAGAAGGCTCCTTTCCCTTTTCCCAGGGGTATCGGCTAAATATAGAAATAACCCTGGCTTGCACAAATCATACACCATTTGCTGTTTGTGTAAAACCGATTAGCAAGACACAACTGTGAAACAACTTGTTACTTTAATAGCCCGGCCATACAAACAGATTTAGATCAGTTTAGTTTTCCTTGTAAAAAGAGATTAGAGGGTCTCCATGTAAGGAGCTGATTTGAGACCCTGTGACATATAATACGCTGTTGGTTAAGATGGCTGTAGTGCGTTCTAGTGTCAGATGATTATCAAGCTCTTATTTATAAAGTTCAAGCCATCTTATCTCAAGGAAGCTGGTTTTTTTTTTTGTATATTTATATAGAGGTATAAATGTTAGCTTAGTGGACGATAACATTTACTGTACACTGGAGTGTACCAAAGCAAATATTATCTATTGAACAGTAGCACTGGAAATACGTCAGTAATGAAGTTATATTCTTGCACTGTGAAATTCCATTAATCACCATTATAATGGATTTTTTTTTTTACAGACAAATTGAGATTTTCTTTACAGACAGTTTTTATTAACGTCCAATTTCTATCACTTAATTGATCCTAAGATTTAAAAAATTGATACATACGCTATAAGGTTTCAGTTAACATAAATAGTAAAACTAAGGTATAAAATACACCTAATAGTGTTTTTAATTGTAATAAAATCGAATTCAATTATTTAAAAAAAAAATGCCTTTAATCTTCTAAACACAGAGCCTTCTTTCTGCTTGGTAACATCTGTAATTTGAGCAGAATGAGCAGCATAAGCAATTTTTAATCAATGTACTCATTATAAGAAAATAAAAATAAAAATTATATAGTTTGTTAAAATGCATTAATAATTTCTATGATTTTATTAGTTATAAAACGATTTCTCTCTCTCTCTCTCTTTGTTTCATAGGAATATGCAGCTATTGCTGAAAATATTATTTGGTTTATTTAATTTGACCTGTTGGTTATAACAATTTTAATTTGATTATAATTTAATTAGAATACAGCTATAAAGAGTACATTTCATTATTTATAAAAATATAGCTGTATAGTGTGCCATGAATACTGTCCAAGACAGTTAATTTTTAATGTTAAGAAATATATGTTGGTTCTTATGTGATGATTTTCAAATTGAGTTTTTTTCCTATTTTTTAAATTGTGGTATATAGCACATCTTATATAAGTATAATATTTCAGTTCACTTCGTTCAACAAAGATAACTGAAGCTGAAATAAAAATGTCTGCCATGATCTTCGGTTTTACTTACATTTATTTTAAATAATGGTAGCAAATAAAAATATTAAGCTGTTTGATAAGGGTTGAAATGACCTGATAATAGCTTTTGCTTATCTCAACTCAAGGGCAAGTTAACAAGCATGTATATTAAAATGTATTTGTTTCAAATAAATATACTTTTGTAACACAAATTACATCAATATATGGCAGATAACGATTTAAGTAGAAAGTTAGTTAAAAACACAAGCAGTACCATTAAAAAAATTTATTTACAAAGTTGTGTACAACACAATGGAATAACATTTAGAATACATATATTCATTTATAAACAGAGTTCTATGATTGAATGACTGTTTTTTTTTCTCTTTTTAAAATTTTATATTTAAAATTTTCTGTCATTTATATACTTCTGATAAACTTCCGAGAGTGAACCTTCAAAAAAAGTGAAAGCTCAGTGCTCTAAATCTACTTTTCTTAAAAAAATAAGAACCCAGAAAGTAAAGCCAATAATTTTATACAAATATGTACAAATATGTTACCTGTCCAGAAAGCATTCCGTTTATTAATTATTATTATTATTATTATTGTTATTATTTTTGTTACATTTGGGGTTATGGTTTTGCTCTTTAGCGTCCAGGATGCTCAGGAAGAGATCGACTCCGAGATGAAGGGGCTCCGCTAGCAAGTCCAGAGCCCCTGATTTGAAAAGAAAATTTTTTTAAACAAAAAAAACCTGCAGCTCAGGTCAGTCTTGATTACTGGGCTGGCCATTTGGCCACCGCGGCCGCCGAGGCCGATTGCAGGAACTGTCCGGAGATGAGGTTGGTGGGCATGCTAAGGATAGGGGCGATGGCAGCCGTGCTCCTGCTGAGGGCCAAAGGCTGGTGACCCACCAGGGCGGACTGCACGGTGACCGGCGGCCGCAGGAAAGTCTGAGCCGCCCCGGAGCTGGTGGCCGACACCCCGATAATGTTCTCTATGCTGAACGACGGCCGGCTGCTGGGCTCCGACTTGATGAGCGACGCCGTGCTCAGGCTGTTGAGCTGCAGCTGCAAGCCGGGGCTGAGCTGCGCGTTGAAGGCTTTGCGGTTGAGCTCGCTGGACGGCAGCAGCGGCACGGCCGGGGGCAGGATGGGCCCCACCGGGGGCATGTAGGGGTACTGCAGAGCCGCCGGGTGCGGGTAGGCGCCCGGGTGCAGCCCGTACGGACGCCCGTAGTGGCTGGCCAGGCTGTAGGCGCCGAAGCTCTGCATCATCAGTGCCGTCTGCTCGCGGAGCGGGTCCTGCTGGTGGCGCTTGAAGCGCTTCCTCCGGCGCAGGAAGCTGCCGTTGTCGAACATGTCCTCGGACTGCGGGTCCAGGGTCCAGTAGTTGCCCTTGCCGGGGTTGCCGGGCTCCCGGGGGATCTTGACGAAGCAGTCGTTGAGCGAGAGGTTGTGGCGGATGGAGTTCTGCCAGGCGGGGAACTTCTCCCGGTAGTAGGGGAAGCGGTTGCTGATGAACTCGCAGATGCCGCTCAGGGTCAGCTTCTTCTGCGGGCTCTGCAGGATGGCCATGGTGATGAGGGCGATGTAGGAGTAGGGCGGCTTCACCAGGCTGTTCTTGGGCTTGCCCTGGACGGCGCCCACCGCCGCCGATCCCTCCTGGCCGCCGCCGCCCTCCGCCTTGCCCTCGGCCTCGGCGGGGCTCCGAGGCCCCTCCTGCGGCCCGACCTCCTCCGCTTCGTCCAGGGGCTCGGGCCGGGCGCCGGGGCTGCCGCGCTCGCCGGCGTCCTTAGGCGCGGCCTCGTCCCCTTCGCCCACCACGTCGATGTCCGCGTCCTCCGCCGCCAGCACGGTCTGGCCGGACATGTCGCTGGCACCGCCGCCGCCGGACAGGGTCATCGCAGCCCCGCGTGCAATTAGCGGGAGGCAAAAGGCAACAAACCCCAAAAAAAGAAAAAAAAAAAAAAAGAAAGAAAATGGTAAGAACGTGACTTTCAGGATCAAAGTGCAGCTGCTTTCTTAATTGTTGATCTAAAGCCAACCTTGGTAAAGGGGGTACTTTCACCCTTCAAAATTGGGGTTCCCCCCTTACTTTATTTGTAGTTTTTTTTTTCCCCCCCAAAGTTTGAGGAACAGGCAGGGTGTGTAGGAACTCACTTGCCACTTTTTAAAGTCCTTTTTTAAAGACTGGCTGATAGATTACTTTCCACTTAAAGATATACTGACCGGGGAGCACGTGACCGGTGACGTCAGGCTCCCCACTGTTAAGCCCAGCAAAACTCAAGTTGTTTCACGCAATTGTCAACAAAAGAGACAAGAGTGGCACCGCTTATCATCGTGTACGAGCATCATGTCGACCCACGGCCTTGGCTTCACGCTGGCTTAGGGAAGTGGCAAATCGGAGCATTAATCTGAAACCATTTAGCCGGCCTGGGTTTAAGATTACACGTTAGGAGCGGTTCCAGCTTTTGCTAGGCAAAACGCATCACAATCCGGTGTCAGCCTAGGAAGTTTTTTTTTTTTTTAAACTGCAGTTTAAGACAACAAATAAAGAAATTTTTCGGGGGGTGGGGGGTGGGGAATGAGCTCCAATAAAAACTGAACTGTACAGGAGCCACGTCCTGTCTTTTCACCCAAACACCTGCTAGAAAAGTCAGCAGATTCAGCATATTTTCATTTAAAAAGGAGCTTTGGGATCAGTACCTTTGAAAATGAAATTACTTTGCTGTTTTTTTTTTTTTTAAACCAAGCATCAGCTGGGAACTGAAGATTCAGAAAATGGCTATTGATTAATCTATTAGATTGGCTGCTGAGAGAAATAAAAGACGTAAGATAACAAAGGGAAACTATAAATAAAGAAGCCTTAACTGGTTTTGCAGAGGTGTTAACGACTTAATCAAGGCAAGCGTTAGCATATGAAAAAGTAGGAAATGGGAGAGAGTGCGGGGGTGAATGTGAACCCTCTATTCAGCCCAGACCGAGGTAAAAAAAAACACAAAAAAAAAACCATGTCCTGAGGATGCGGCGAGAGAGAGAAGCTCAAAACGAGTCCCCTTCCGAACCCATTCGGCGCTTCCTTTGCGCCAAGGGACGCGTTTCCAAAAGGCCGAGACCAACATCTGGGGAAGTCGCAGTCGGAAACGGAGGTTGGCTCAGTAATTATTTTCGTGATCTTTTGTGTATTGTTTTCACGGGGTGCATGTGACCTTAAAACAAACAGATAGGGAGCATGGAAAATGCAAGAAAGCCGCATCACGTTTAAATTCCAATGAAAATCAATGACTGTTAAAAAAAAAAAAAAATGTCCTTTTCTCTAAACGCTTTAATAGTCTCGACAGAAAATATGTTAAACCGGACTTGCGGGATTGATCCGCTATTCGTTTTCTATCCCGCGTAGATGACAATAATTGACAAAAGAAATCAATCCTGCTTTCCATCTCTCTATTAACACCCGACAAAAGCGTGTGAATGACTTTATGGTGAGGGGTTTTTCAATACCCTTTTAACCCCGGCAAGGGTTATTCCGTTCAAACAAACCCTCCTGGTACTGCTGTGGATTGCTCTGATTAATGAAGAAAGGAGATTGTTTGGGTCTTCTAATGGGACGTGTAAGACACAAACATTGATGAGCAGGAGAGTACAGATTAGTTTTATAGGAAACAGTAAGAGACTAGGCTTGCATTTTCGCCATATTCTGAAGAGTGCGTTATAAAAAAAAAAAAAAAGATAATTTAAAGGTGTGCGAATCCATATTAACATGGTGGATGGGGGAGGGGAATGCATTATTGTTTGTTATACTTAATTATCTATATTATTGAAATTAAATATGTATTTCTTCTATTAATTATGGGGAGGAGGGGGGAGAAAATGATTGTTTTTTGAATTATTTGCGTATTTAAAGTGGGTTCTGTGTAGTGTTTATGTTTAAATTAATTGTATGGCATTGTTAACATTTGAAAAATTAATAAAGATTTATTTTTTTTAAAAACACAGAAACAGAAGATTTAACTGCACCTGCAGCTTTAAATAGAAATCAACAACTTTTCGAATTTGGACTGGGGAAAAGAAGCAATAGGGATTTATGTATCAATATATATTCTCTTCGTGAAGTAATTGTAAAGAAAGGCAAGGCTGTAAATCTGTCTGGTCCCTATAAGCCTTAGACTGATACATTTCTTTAAAATACATAAACCAAACTAGTTTGAAAATTTGTTATGGGGAACAATATTTGCTTTTATGTACTGCGAAAGGCGAATATTGAGCATTACAAAATAATATCATAGTTAATATTTTATTTGAAATTTTCATAATGAATAAAATATTTGGAAAACAGAATCGGACAAAAAGTGGCTCAGCGAATTTATTTTGTCTGCTTTAAACTACTTTTTCTGGCTATTTCTGTATTAATTCGTGCTGTATTTGAGCGTGGTCTTATCCAGTCATTGAATTTCAACCAAATGACCCTCATTTGTGCTTTCTCATCTGGACAAAAGAGCTTTTTTGCAGCAAAATCCACTCAAACAGACTTACAAGTGAGGAGGGCAAACTGACCCCTTTTTTTTTTCTGTCCTATTTGTCGGAAATCGGCCTTGAAACCTCAGAGCTGAAAAGGGGAAGGAACAGTTTCATTTGTTGCGCTTTTCTTCAACATCCAAAGTCCAAATTAATTGATTCATACCATTAATTGCGGTGGAAAGAAACGTTTCTCCTCCATTAGAGATCCATCCTCTTAATATCCTGTTCAGTCAATCTGAACACAAAAATCAGCACCTCTAGACACTTTTACAGCAAAAAAAAAAAAAAAAAAAAAGAGGAACTTAATCCACTCAGAAACTACTCACCTTTCCAGAAAAAAAATAAAGAACCGGTGACATAGTTTAGTTTTTACTTGTGTAGAACGCAAATATATTTTACAACGAGCTGATCGAAAGACCACACAGATAATGTACAAGCATCTCTATTCTCCGGCCTTTTGGATTTTTCCACTTCTGCAATATTGAAATTATTGTTGCAAAGGGGGGAGGGAGAAGCAAAACTGGTGTCGCAGGAATTCCCTGTAGTATTTAACGATTAAGAGGTGTGGAAATGTTTGTCAAAGAGGCTGCGTTACCTGCCAATGCTAGAAATGTTCAGAAACTGTGTTCCTTGGCACCCGAAAGGCTTTTGCAATTCAATTCTGTTTTAATCCTAATTGCAGTTTTTTTGCTATTAAAAACGCACAAGTCTTCAATCGCTAGTACACATCTTAGGAAGCAACCCCCCCCCCCCAAAAAAAAAACACCTTTTATAGTAATGCGGAGGCTTGGACGGATCTGATTGATAGGGGGGTGGCACCCAGGTACCTACCTAACTGAAGTTAAGAATTAGGCTATTATAGAGGTAGGCTGGGGGGAAAAACAGTAGAAATATTCGGGGAAATCTGGAAAGGCCGTATGAAGCAAAATAGAGTAGTGAAGTGTGGAATGACAAGTAGAGGAGCTCAAGGGAAAGGGAGACCTGGGTATATAACAGTTAAAATCGATATGGAAGAAAATAGAGACACAAGTGGCAGCAACTTTAAAAAAAAGTAGGTAGACGAAAGAACTAAAAATATATATTTAAGAAAAGAACTGTGTGGTAACTACTAGATGCAATTAAGACTTTTAGCAAAACTGTTCCTTAATGAGCTGTAGTGGTTCTATTAAGGTGTATATTATGAGTGTGTGTGAGGAGGGGGGGGGACGAAAAAAAAGATAAGGAAAGTCAGATGTATCTGTATTTCTGGACGGAGGGAGAGGGGGCAGGAATGGCGCTGCGTTCGGTACCCTTCTAATCGTTTTAAAGGTAGAAGGCATCAAAAGTGTCCTCTTTCATCTCATTCCTTTTACTAATGAGTTCTATAAATTGGTGACCTGACCCGGGTTTTTCCAGTGGAGAGCGCGATAGTTACTAATCACGCAAACAGCGTGTTAAATCGTTATAGTTAATTTAACTTCGCACTCACTTCCTTTAGCCCCAGTATTTACATTATTTGAAAAATATATCTCCCAAATTAAAATAAAAAAAAAAGCGTGATTTCAGGTTGTTATTAGAAGCATCTTATTAAAATCCTTGCTCGTTTTCCCTGGAAGACTAGCCACCCATATATATTCTATTAAGCGGTCTGCAAACAGAAGAAGGGATTTTATTTTATTTTTTAATTTAAATGCAAAACTGTTTTTGGAGCATGACCAAATTCCGTCTTTTCAGTAACGAACTACATTTAAACACCGTAGACTCATTTTCCAGCTATAATAATATTTTGGGAAACTTCATTTACAGCTGAAACTTTTTCGTGTAGTTTATTCATGATGAATCATCACAAATACCCGTGCTGGGATTTTTGGTCATGCTTCAAAAATCAGTTCGGGATTTATTTGTACAGGAAATGTATAAACATCCATTCTGTAAAAAGCAACACATTTAATTAACGGTGAGAGAGCAGTTAGGGACAGAAAGCTAGTAAAATGGTGTGATAAATATATCGCATTGTTAGCGTGCTTTTAATTATGGCTATTATGTTAATTATTTCACATTAGCATGGAGTTATCAGCATGTCAGATTTAATCAAAACGAGCCTTTCTCTGGAAAATGGTTTCTTTTCATGCGCGGGAGAAAGGTTCCGAGTCATATCTGGGTAAAAAATGACTTTTTTATTAGAAGAAGCCTATTTGGTGCGATTTTGTATGCTTCAGCCCGTGCAGACCTTTAGGCTACATCAGGCTGGATCTCAGGGCTTTTTTGGTGGTTTTTTTTTTTTTTAAATTCACCATTTGCCCCCTCCCCCTTGGAGAAGCCACTTTATCATTTTGGATCATTCTGTCAAACAATATGATGTTGCCCATTTTTATCTGTCCAGTTTTACAAAACCCCGGGCACAACAACAGAACTCCAAACAAAAGGAGAACAGAGAGAAAATGCAGATTCCCACCCCCCACCCCCATTTGGCTTTCATATGTAAATGACGATAAAGATACTGTATGTAAAAAAATAATCTTGCGCCTTTCGTTGTACAAGCACAATGCCAGGGGCCCGTTCGTTTCCAACGGAATTAATCCGTTTCGTTTTGGGACCCCCGAATTATTGCCTCTCGTCTTCCCGGCCTTCTAGCAGCTGATGAGCGGTATAGGGAGGGGGGGGGAAGCCCGCTGCCAGCAAACGGAGCGCCGGACAGCTGTAGCGCGCACACCCGCTTCTTGCGGGGGTGGAGGGGGGAGCAGGATTTGCGCGCTTCGGCTCGGCAGCGCTTGGAAGATCCTAGAACCGGTCCTAGAGCCTAGCGCGCCATTCTGACACATCGCCTGCCAGCGATCTGTCTGATGAGGTTTTGCTAAGAGGCAGCGCAGGCTTAAAGCATGTCCCGTTGAAAGGGAGCACGACCACAGCGCCCGCTCGCTAGATGCAGGTACAGGTCGGGGGCAGCTCTGAGCGGCTTCTCTCCCCCCCCCCCCCCCGAGAAAACACAGCAAGGTCTTGCTCCGGCTTTACTAGGACGCGCTCCCCCTCGCTTGCCTAACTCTCTTAAGTCTGCCACTTTTTTTTTTAACAGTAAGTTTCCGACCTTCTTTATAGCGCCAAAGTCCGGAAGTGCATCTTAATCACTGCCTGTCGATTTATTGGTATTTCAATCCTGAAAGTTTGGGAAACCTTTAAATGGCTTAATGGAGCTATATCTATTTAAAAAGAAAAGCGTCCCAGGGGGAGAAGATAACAAGATGCGCGTCGAAGTTCAGCATCAATGATGGCGTTTGGATCTACTAATATCCCGGCCTGATCTGAAATTTCCCAAAACAAATGTTACGGTTCGGGTCACTTCTACTAAAGCTGGGAAACGTTTGTAGCACTATGAGTTGCCCCTCGCTCCGTCTGTGCTGGAAAGTTTAGGCTTTGCACGCGCGCACTGTCAATTTCGTTTTTTAAAAATCTTGTTGAAAAATGGACAGAGGTTTTCTAAAATAATATTTGATGTGCGGCGGCTGTCCAGTTGAGAATAGAATATTTAGTATTTTGCAACCCAGAAACGTATTGGGGGTAGAGGGGGGAAGCATGGCTAAAACTGGAGGGCACAAAGCTGTAACTCCCCCCCCCAAAAAAAAAAAAAAAAAAAAGGAAATATCCGTTTAAAACTTGCAGAATGGAGTATGTAAAGATGCATCTTTTGGGACACGTTTAAAAGCTGGATTTAAATGACGATTACCCAATTTTCTTTTCCAGATTTAAACACCTATTGCAAATCAACTATCAGGAGGAAGAGTGGGTCAGTCCTGAAGTGCCCCCTTTCCAAATACACTCAAGGGTTTGCCTCTTTATGTGCTGCCGTTCCCACCTGTAAGGATTGCCTATAGCCCTATACTGTACACTTGTTCCTCTGAGTTTTTAAGAAAAAAAAAAGTCTTTTCTTATTTGATAGGGGGAGAGAGAGAAGGCGCAACAGCTGTTGGCTTATTTGTAGTCTAATTCCATTCCAAAGATGGTATTAATAATAATAATAATAATTTTATTTCTTATATACCGCCAAAGCCATAGTAGTTCTAGGTGGTTTACAACGAAGAAGGGCTGGACAATCAGCGAAAATGGTACAATGTTACAATCAGAGAAAATTAGGCGATAGAGAAAAAAATGGTACAACAGAGAGAAAAAAAAATGGTACAACAGAGAGAAAAAATGGTACAAACAGAAAGAAAGATGGGTACAATTATGGCAATGAAATGGTACAGGGAAGAAGGTCAAGACAATCTGCGTAAAGGACAAAGAGAGATAGAAGGGGCCAGGGTGAGCATAGGGTCTTAGGGTATGAATCGGGTGAAAAGATTAGTTTTTAGTAGCTTCCTGAAGTTTAAGTAGGATGAAGTGCATGTGATGATGTGGACCAGCCAGTTATTGCGATGACCTGCTTGGAAGGCAAGAGTTCTATTTAGATATCTTTTGTAACGGCAGGTCCTTAGGGTAGGGTAGCTAAACAGGTGGGTTCTATGTGTGAGTTTGGATGGGCGGTCTAGGATAAAATGGGGTACTAAGTAAAGGGGGGCCGAGCCAAGGATGGATTTGTAGCAGAAACAGGCAAATTTGAATAGCACTCTTGCTTCTAGGGGTAGCCAGTGAAGTTTGTGGTAGTAGGGAGTTATGTGTTCCCATTTTTTTAGTCCGAATATCAGTCAGATTGCCGTGTTTTGAATAATTCGCAATCTTTGTGTGGTTTTTTTGAAAGATCCCAGGTCGACTAGACTTAAGATGGAGGATTGCACAATTAAGACCGATTCTTTTATTTGAACTACCACTGATGTTACTTAAATGCGATTTCCGAAGTGGGCATTTCTCTGTCTAGCGCAGGGGTCTCAAAGTCCCTCCTTGAGGGCCGCAATCCAGTCGGGTTTTCAGGATTTCCCCAATGACCATGCATTGAAAGCAGTGCACGCACATAGATCTCATGCATATTCATTGGGGAAATCCTGAAAACCCGACTGGACTGCGGCCCTCAAGGAGGGACTTTGAGATCCCTGGTTCTAGCGCATTTCTTGGTACATCCCGGGATCTCGAGTTCTCTTAAACCCGACTTGATCCATGTCATAATATGAGCAATTTCAGTACTGTGCCGGTGGCAAACGCAATAGCAGCGCTCTGGACATCAAAGATTCCTCTCCGATTTAAATGCAGTCTTTGGAATCTTGTACTAAAACGGACCGATAAGTCATTTTCCTCTTCGTCGAGACATATCGTTGCTGCCAGGGGTCAAGTTGTTGACACTGAAATTAATATGGCACCCGGAAGTGATGTCAGCAGGAGAGATGACGCGGTCGGGAGGAGCACGTTGACGTTGTTACTCACGGCGGTGATCAACTAGAGGTAGTGGTGAGGGGAGGAGCGGGAAGTGGCGCTGAAGCAGTGTAAAAAAAAAAAAAGTTTTTTACATTTCGCCCCTCCCCTATGACGTGTGCCTATGATGCGCTCCTATAAGGTATGCTTATGGTTGATGCATGTGCACGTTCATGCCTCTTTCCATTGACTATTCCGCGCATGTGTCAGTCGCTCTCTCCAGTGACTGATCGGATGGGATTTCCACCGGCCTGCGCAAACCTCATTTGCATGTGAGGTCCTTTGAGCATTGATCCATCAATGTCAAATCAGACAATTGAATACCACTGCAACGAATGTAAGGATTTTACCGGCCCTAGGCCCAGATGCTCAAAACTCACCATGCCTTTAACGATCAATGCTAAACCGGTTTAGTGTCAAAGCATTTCAGTTACCGATGCCCAAAATGGCTAATTGTGGTCTTCTTTTTTTTTTTTTTTATAATCATATCTAAATGGATTACAATGAGCTCTTTAAAATGAGCACTCTGACCGATGCCGAGATGGTGCCCAAAATGAAGTGCCAGCCTTTAACGATCCAGTAGGTGCCGGTAGCATTGAAAGGCATGTGTTAGAAGCTTATACCCGCAGGTCTGGGCCACTGATTGCATGTGGAATTCATATAAATACTTTTTATGGGATTGGGGATCGTATAATATACACGTGTGTAAAGAGTGCATCTCATGCATACGTGTTAAAAGCGTATACCGGCTGGTCTGGGGATATGTCCCGCCGAAGCAGTGTAGAAAAAAGCATGTATCAAACCAACAAGCTGACCCAGTCAATTCAACAGAAAATGAAAGCCAAGAAAACCAAAAGAATCTGTGCAGAGTTGATGTTCAAGATGACGACTTTATTAAAAGTTCAACTTGGTCATCCACATTAAAAGAAGGACCCAATCTTGTGAGAAATATAGACCCAACATGGTCTGTGTTTTGACTACACTGTCTTCCTCTGGGGTCCCAATGGGTTCTATGAAAAAGCACATGGAGAGGGAACAAGTCCAAATAAATGTAAAACCAACAATGGATGTCCGCCGTGAGATTGGGTCCTTGTTTTAATGTGGATGACCAAGTTGAACTTTTAATAAAGTCCTCATCAGCTCTCCATAGAATCTTTTCTTTTTCTTGAAAAAAACATATATACCTTGCATTTTCTCATTTGCATGGTTTGTTGGTACTGTAGTCCTCTGCCCCCCCCTCTTATGGCATGCACCAATGTTGCACTACAAAGAGGCATGCCTATGATTGGCACTCATGTGTCCTTGTGATGTAGCTATTCTTTGCATGTGTCAGTCACTTTCTCCTATGACTGATTGGATGAGCAAGCCCAAGAACTAGGCTAGATGGACTGGATGACCTGTGTTGATCACCCCATCGGTGACTGAGACAACACCTGTTCCCTGTAGGTCTAGTCTGTCTTCTCCCTACTCAGTATTTTAACAAAAAATTAATCAACTTGGAAACTTGGCAAGTCTAGGAGGGATGAGGGAGAAGGGTGCAGGCTGCAGGAGATAAGGGGTTGGGAGGAAGGAGAAGGTGATAGATGATTGGCAGAAGCAATTTTAAACTTGAGTTTCCCACCAAAGGTGAGTGTCAGAATTGGGCAGAGTAGTTTTTTTTTATGGAAGGGGGGGGGGGGGGGGTCTGGCTAGGAGGGTATTTAAAGGGGCAGATTCCAGGGCATGGGTCTTTCCTCTTTCCATTTGAGGCAGATTGTCACCCTCCCACCTACCCTTGCTGGCATGAATGCATTAATAGAGGGGTTCATATGGGATAATTATCTTAGCTCATGGTAGTCCTGAGCTACAAAGGTCACGTACTCATCAGGCAATGAGCGGTATAGAAACATGACGGCAGATAAAGGCCAAATGGCCCATCTAGTCTGCCCATCCTCAGTAACCATTATCTCTTTCTCTAAGAGAACTCGTGTGCCTATCCCTGGCTTTCTTGAATTCAGACACAGTCTCTGTCTCCACTACCTCTTCTGGGAGACTGTTCCATGCATCTGCCACCCTTTCTGTAAAAAACGTATTTCCTTAGATTACTCTGGAGCCTATCACCTCAACTTCATCCTATGCCCTTTCATTGCAGAGTTTAGGTCTTAAAGCTCACTGAGCAGTATCTTGAGGGTCAGGTGACCTGAAAACAGCATGGAGGTCAATGGCAACCTCAGGCTCTAGCTGAAAGGGCGGGGACAGGGGGTCAGGTCAAAAATGCAATGTGCAGTTGTTGTAACTTGGAGGTTAATTGTTTGTAAACTATTTGATATTGTTTCTGCTCAATAAACAAAGCTGCGGCCTGGTTTTTACACCCACCCGGAAAGTGTCTGCTCAATAAATAATTCCAACCTGAACAAGTATCAAAGGAGGGGCAAGCCAATGGATGGGAGGGGGAGGGAGGCAACTGGGCATGAAAGGTCACAAGGCAGAGGGGAGCGGGCGAGAGCCAGGCCAGTCCAGATCCAGTTAGGGATTACAGTGTACCTCCATAAAACTCATTTGCATGTGAAGTTGTTTGAACATTGATTGCTGTTTTCAAATCGGACAATTTACCATCACCAGCGACCCACAGGATTTGAAGGGTGGTTTAGAGCAGTGGTTCCCAACCCTGTCCTGGAGGACCACCAGGCCAGTCGGGTTTTTAGGGATAGCCCTAATGAATATGCATGGGGTAGATTTGCATGCTTGTCACCTCCATTTTATGCAAATCTCTCTCATGCGTATTCATTAGGGCTATCCCTAAAAACCCAAATGGCCTGGTGGTCCTCCAGGACAGGTTTGGGAACCACTGCTCTAGACCAGTGTTTTTTCAACCTTTTTACACCTATGGACCGGCAGAAATAAAAGAATTATTCTGTGGACCGGCATCGGTCCATGGACCAGCGGTTGAAGAACACTGGACTAAGTCGTGGGCCAGACCCCGCCCATCTCTACCCAATCTCCACCCCAGACCCCACCCCCATAATAGTACTAATTGCACCTTGCACATCCCGTGCCTCATCTGGAAGCCTTCCCTCTGATGTTGCAACATCAGAGAGAAGGCTTCCGGTTCAGGTGCTGGATGCCATTGGCTTTGTGCACTGAATCAGTTAGGAAGAGGGAGCTGGCTTGAAGATAACGCTGCATCGATCGCACCATGGACCTGCGGTTGAAGAACACTGTTTTGGGCCTGATGCACGTGCCGGCCCTGTGGACCAGCAGGAAATTTCTGTGGACTTGCACTGGTCCATGGACCGGTGGTTGAAGAACACTGTTCTAGACTGTACAACGTGAGATGTACTGTGCACAGGTAAGTCCTGGCGGAAAGATCGGAGCCCAGGAGAATGTGCCTCACTAGAATCACCAGTTCTTTGGCAAATTAATAATATTATATGCATTCATTCTATAGGACTAATTGGATTTTTCCAACCTCAATATGTACCACTGCTTAATAACTTTTTGTAGTCTGCTAAATGGTATCTGGCACGGTTGAAAAGTCCTGTTCGATCTGTTTCTGATATATTTATTACAGTTCTTGCTGAGTTTCTATGGAATATTACTTGAATCTAAAAAAAAATGAAATGCAGAGACACCATAAGAAGATATTTCAAATATAATGGGTGTTAAAAATTCAACATATGTTTAATCTCTCCCCCCCCCCACCTCATCCAGGTTAATATTTGTGGATATTTTCAGGTTTTACCCATAAGAAAGTCTCAATGGTTTTCTGACATCACAATTCACTTTGGAGTCACACAGAGAGAAAAACTGTGGAAGATGGATTCCGTGCATTCTGGAATACGGCTATGGGCTCCTTTTGCAAAGCCACGCTAGCATTTTAACGCGTGTAATAGCACGTGCTAAACCACCAGCCGTGCTAGCCGCTACCGTCTCCTCTTGAGCAGGCGGTAGATTTTCGGCCAGCGCAGGGGGTTAGCGCGTGATTAAAACTCGCTAGCGCGGCTTTGTAAAAGGAGCCCAATATCTTTATCAGCATTTAAATGACAGGCACCTAAAACATCTTAGGGCTCCTTTATCGCACGTGACTTTTTAGCGCGCGCTAACCCCTGCCTGCTCAAGAGGAGGCGGTAGCGGCTAGCACGGCTGGAAAATTAGCGCACACTATTACGTGCGTTAAACCGCGAGCGCGGCTTCGTAAAAGGAGCCCTTAGTTTTCCCTTCTGTTTGAGTCAAACTGAAACTACATAAAGATTACCTTCTTTTATTTTTTTCTTCGAAATCGTGAATCCTGGCCTTCTCTGTGAGCCCTGTTCATTTGCTTCTTGGATAGGCCTATGTCAGGCTCTGCTTTATACTGAATGGATTAATAATGGCAAGACTAAAATAAGATGCAGGCCATATTTTAAATGGTAGCCGAAATATATAAGAAAAACAGGAGTGGAATTATCCAAATCAGAATGATGTGCACTTAAAAAGTGTCCTCCAACTCATCTGATAGTACAAAAAAATCTTTATTCCTCCAAATATCCAATGGTACATTCAATAGTTCAATAACTCAATGATTCGACTTGACATGTACATGTTTCGGCCCGCAGGCCTGCCTCAGGAGTCTTAGAAGTCAATAACAATGATATTCAGAATGTACTATGATCCAAAAAAAGGCACAACTACCACACAAAAATAGCCTGTCATATCGCCGATGATACTGATGCGTGTAACCGCCGCAAGGAATAAAGATTTTTTTGTACCATCATATGAGTTGGAGGACACTTTTTAAGTACACATCATTCTGATTTGGACAATTCCACGCCTGGTTTTCTTGCATTTGCTTTTGTGCTTTTGTTTTTCCCCTGTTTTTTCTTAGCTGAAATATATAGGCATGATAGTTTTCAAAGTAAGATCGTTAGTATCCTACTATGCTTGTTTAAAGATATATATACTCTAATCCAAGATGTATTATCTTATTCTATAGCTATCGATTCTGTCAATTCATTGTTCTGTTTTCAGTGTGTTATATTATCACCGGATGTATACTGATAATATTATATATGCTTATTGTTATCTTTGCATAATAACATTTATAGTTTATTCCATTATACCTTAAATGATTTTTTTTCTGTACTGTATACTGTTTATTTTGGAACAACGTGAAAAGCAAAAGCAGAACCACAGAGGGCGCAGTAGCTTGAGCTAATTCAGGACTCTGTGTAGTGTTCAAGAGTGAGAATAATCTGCCCTGCGATGCATTTCTATGCTATGATTATTGGCCCTGATATATCAATATATAAAGTATTCTGATATGTAATTCAATCCTAGACTTCTAAGAACTATAATTTATGCAATACAACCGCACACAGAATTCTGTGGAAGATAACTCATATAATACCTCCCCGCCCTCAAGAGCATACAGTTTGTATGAGCAAACAGGATGTTAAGGAACGTAGTCAAGGTCACACATTGAGTGGGGAAGAGGGAAATGGAATCAAGGATTCAGAATTGGTTGTTATGTGCTTTAGCGATTGTTTGGCCATCTTCATATTTATTACCGGGATTTTATTAAATCGGTTATTTACATCTACATATTCTAAATTCAGGTTGACAGAACTACATTGATTTTGTCTAAGCGGATAGCAAGTCTTACACTACCACAAAACCTATACATAGTTATGATGTTTTATAATATTTTACTTGGCTTACAATCATTTCTTCTTTTGACTACTTAATGGAGAAAACTTCAATAAATTAGAGCGCACCTATTTTAAACATTCATTTTGTATTCAATTTCTTTCTATGCGAGTAAAACCATGCAAAAGTGCAAATTCATATTTATTTGTGTTTTACTTTCATCGACGGCAACCAGGAGGCAAATCACCCAGCCGTTAACAATAACTTCATCGGATTCTGGTCTGACATAAAATCAAGGAACATAAAAAATAAAACCAAACCAACCGACTCGGCTGCAAGATCAAAACATCAACCGGCAAAGGATTAACTGCGCATGCGTGATAACCTTCCAGCTGTTGTCCAGAGAGGTGAATAAATAGCGACAGGCGAGTGCAGCTTTCCGAGATCTCAGAACGATTATGGCCAATATCTGTATCTGCAACCCAGAGTCAACTTTTCTTTTCTTTTTTTAAACCCCATAATCGAATTAAATAGAGGAGAGAGCCTTAAACGGTAACTGAATTTTCAAATACATAAAATTAGTGAGAACTTAAGAGAAAGAGCAAACTAGAAGGAGGACAAGTGCTTTATGGAAATAAAAGAGTCGTGAATATTCTTGTTCTGGACCTTCCCCCCCCCCCCTTTAAATGAATCTTTCCAACTTAGATCCTACTGAAGGTTTCTACAGTATTTTGATTTTAAAAAATCCTGTTTTGACACTTCGGAAGAACTGGAGAGGGGGGGGAAGCGTGTGTGGGTGAATAAAGAAAGACTCGACTAACATTTTTGTGGCATACATCCGGCAGGCCAGAGATGATCTAATGCAGTGGTTTCAAACTCAAACCCTTTGCAGGGCCACATTTTGGGATTTGTCGGTACTTGGAGGGCCTCAGAAAAAATAGTTAATGTCTTATTAAAGAAATGACAATTTTGCATGAAGTAAAACTCTTTATAGTTTATAAATCTTTCCTTTTGGCTAAGTCTTAATAATAATATTGTCATTTATACCTAAAGAGACATATGATCATGAAACTGTTTTATTTTACTTTTGTGATTATGATAAACATACCGAGAGCCTCAAACTAGTACCTAGCGGGCCGCATGTGACTCCCCAGGCCACGATTTAATTTCCATAATGATTTAATGGGTTAATTTAATGGGTTAATTTCCATAATGATTTCCTCTGCGTACTACAAGGACTTTTTAAACTTTAGGCATACTCTAATAATTCAGAAAAAAATATTTCCGAGGGGTCATTTTCTACAACTGCAAAAACGTCTAGGCCAGGGGTATCCAATGTCGGTCCTCGAGGGCCTCAATCCAGTCGGGTTTTCAGAATTTCCCCAATGAATATGCATGAGATCTATTAGCATACAATGAAAGCAGTGCATGAAAATAGACCTCATGTATATTCATTGGGGAAATCCTGAAAATCCGACTGGACTGCGGCCCTCGAGGACCGACATTGGACACCCCTGGTCTAGGGACATCTTTAAAAATTAGCAGTATCCTCAGAATATTTTTAGGTGTGTAAAATGTACACTTTTGGTATCAGAGGAAACAAGTCTATACATAGACTTGCAAATATATTTAATCCTCCTGTCTTTATATGCATTGATCCAGATAAACTGCACAGCAAGATGGGGAAACTTTGTCTTTTCATTCTTACTTTGAACAAAAACATTTTCTATTATAGTCCAAGACTGTATTTTATTTAGGTTGGAATAACATAAATAACAAACCATAGGGCTCCTTTTACTAAGCTGCGTTAGCGTTTTTAGCGCACGCAGCATTTTAGTGTGCGCTAAACCCGCGCCACGTGGCTAGAACTAGCGCCAGCCCAATGCTGGCGTTAGCGTCTAGTGCGCGTGGCAATTTAGTGCGCGCTATTCCACGCATTAATGCCCTAACGCAGCTTCGTAAAAGGAGCCCATAGAAAACAACAATGTTCCATGGGATGAAACAATAAAAGATGTTTTAACAAATAATGCACCCAATATAATGCACTGGGTTTCAACTGCAATTCAATTATATTTGTATGGTATGTAGGAATATACACATTTATTGTCCTTTCATTTGAATATGACTTTGGATGCAAAAACTTTTTTTTTCTTTGAGGATTGTGATAAATTTAAACTAGATACAGTATAACCTTGGTTTGCAAGCATAATTTGTTCCAGAAGCCTGCTTGTAATCCAAAGCACTCGTATATCAAAGCAAATTTCCCCATAAGAAATAATGGAAACTCAGTTGATTGGTTCCACAACCCCAAAACTTTAATACAAAATACTATACGTATTTGTATTGCAAGGCCTCGCTCATTTAGAAGTCACTACACTCCCGCAGCATCAGAGAGAGAAGAACCATCGGCTCAGTTGTGATGATGTGACGTGTGTATACTGTATGTACTCGTATTACAAGACTTTGCTCATTTAGAACAGTAACTACACTTCTGCAGCGTCGGAGAGAGAAGAACCATCGGCTCAGTTGTGATGATGTGACGTGTGTATACTGTATGTACTCGTATTACAAGACTTTGCTCATTTAGAACAGTAACTACACTTCTGCAGCGTCGGAGAGAGAAGAACCATCGGCTCAGTTGTGATGATGTGATGTGTGTATACTGTATATACTTGTATTGCAAGACCTTGCTTGTATATCAAGTTAAAATTTAATCAAATGTTTTGCTTGTCTTACATAACACTTGCAAACCAAGTTACTTGCAATCCAAGGTTTTACTGTACTCAGGATTTCAGTAGTATTGACTTATTCAAACAGAATCATTATGCTTAATGATCATTTTCTATATCTTTTCTTTTCCAAATGAACTATCGCTTGGATAAGAAAGCTACATTTGAGATAGAAATGCATTAAGAGCACCAAATGAATAATAATCACTAGATAGACTGGATAGACTGCTTTAGTAAATTTCACTGGAATCCAGATGGTCCTATGACCAAACACATGGACTGCCTCAAACTGGTGGCGAAAGACATCTGACGACCTGAGTGCCAAAAAACTATCCCATGAAACATCCCATGCATTTAAACTCTGATCTAATATGCCCAGACTCTTCTTGAATTTGTACAAGGGGGTGCTGAAACGTTCTCAGCCCAACCAAGAAGAGAATGATGTGCACATGGTTCAAAAAATGATCTGAATTTTGTGTATGCAAATTGGCACTTAACGAAATAAGATAACACTCTTTCCAGCTACAATGGCAAAATAATGCTCAGAATTTAGAAAGTTGGTTGGTTGGGCTGAGAACCTTTCAGCACCCCCTCTTATGTAATAAAAGTGAGCCAGGTGTAGGACAATTAAGCCATTGTGACATCACTGATGAGGCTGGCTCTTATTGATGGAATGAGGCATCATGACATCACAGTCTCAGCTCTGGTGAAAGCCTTCACGCTACCAGGGGGTGCTGAAAAGTTCTCAGCCCAACCAAGAAGAGAATGACGTGGATAAGGTTCAATCGATGATCTGAAACAATGTCAAAACGTAGAACTTTGTTTATGCAAATTGGCACTTAATGAAATAAGACAACACTCCTTTCAGCTACAGTGCCGAAATAATACTCAGAATTTAGGAAGTTAGTTGCTTGGGCTGACAACGTTTCAGCACTCCCTCGTACTGAAATGTCACCGGAGAATGCTGAGTGGTATCTAGTCTTAATTTTTCCGGTTACAGTTAATAGGTAACGCACATTTTAGGTGTAAATTTTAAAAATAATATCACAAATGAAATAAAATTCTCATTACCGTCAACATTTGCATTCATTTCAGCTTCATAAGATAAAACAGACATGCAAGTATTTCTCAAGTTTGAAACAATATCAGTTCATAGACATCACTATCTCCTCCTTTTTTTCTGACGTGTCATGGATAATTCTTTTTAAAAGATTTCCCTAGTATCTGGTGGCTCTCAGGTGTGAGAACTCTTCCCTTTTGTTGTGAACTTTGGGCTCCAAGCGGTTTGCATCAGTGAATTTTGATGAACAAATCTGTTGCAATAAAAATACCTGCGATCACAGCCGGCTCAACCTATGGACCAGGTGAGGTGCTGGCCCAGGGAGCCAGCGATAAAGGGCGCCACAATCCACAATCCCAGATCGATTTACCTTCAGACTCCTAGAACCACAGAGGCTGGACCAGAGTTTCGGTGTCCTTTATCACCGGCACCTCATCTGGTCTAGTAGGAGGGGGAACTTGAGAGAAAGGGAGAGATATAGTGGAATATAAATGGGGGAGGGTGAGAGTGGAGGGAGAAATACCAGATTGCAGGGAGGAGGGAGGGGGTCAATTACAAAGTTGACTCAGGGTGTCCTGGCCCTGCCTGGGTTGGGACAGTCTCCAGAGACAAAATATAGCAGAACTGAATGAAGACGCGATCATTTTATAAAGATACATTAGGGTAACTTTCTTTCTTGGACACACTAACCTGAATAAAAACACATGGTACAATGTACTTATACTCTATTGATTCTTGGTCAATATGTGCTAGGAACCTACTGTGACCTATAAAGAAAATGCTTGACCCTCCTACATAATACTGGGATAAGATCAAACTTCCAGTTTGCAGGTGGATGTAAAGGATTGTCTCATTTATTCACAGCTAGAAAGGAATATTACAAGTCATTGTTCACCCTGTTGGAATTACTTTGATCTAATTTAATAGGCAACGTGGCCTATGAAAGCTGGAAATTGGACTGGACCAAGAAGGCAGTATAGCCAGTATTTTCAAAATAAAGAAAAATGAGAGGATTAGTGTAATATATATATATATATATATATATAATATACCCTTTAGAAAAGGGAGACCTTATAGATTATCTAATTACCCATTATGCATTATGAGCAGATTCAAATACTAACAATAAATAACACTGAAAAATTGGCTCTCGCTGCTATAATATCCCATTCTATAATGGGCTACTCAAAGATCATAGATTAGCATCAGGTGCCAATTCAGGCACCCGAATTTGGCATCAAAACTCACCTCTGCTTGATGCATCAGCCATACGTGAAACATCTTTGAATGAGGATTCGGAAAGTCAATGTTGCCGGTATCATTTGTCTTCGAGTAAGAGTTGGAAACTGTTATTAAGATGGACTTTCAGAACTCTCAAGCTTTGTTTTGTGGTAAAAAGTATGGAATTATCTGGATGTAATTAAGCAGACTCAAGAACGCAGGAAGGCATTTTTTTTTGGGGGGTGGGGGGAGGCCCTGAAGTAGGAAGCATTGATAACAGGGGCAACTATTCATTTAGCCTATCCTTGCAAATGCCTCATAAGATATTTGGGCATAAAATATGTATTGTATCAACTGGAAAAATTGAAAGCTCTTTTGGATTTGAAGAAGATCATTAATTAAAGAGTCTAATTTAGATTGTGTTGCTTGGGATAGGGAAGGGGTACTGTTATAGTCCCGCTAATTGCTTTTCTTTGTCATATTTATGTATTAAATTAGTTTACAAAATACAAACTTAATTATCATATAACATACAAATAAACAAAAGAAACTCTTCTAAAATGTGCATAATTAGTATCCCAGTCTACTCAGTTAAAAGCCTCCATAAACAAAGTTGTTTTCTTAACTTTCTGGTTATCAGAAAGAAACCTCAATGGTCCAGGCCATAAAAACCTCAACCTTTACATGCCCTAAACAAAAAACTTTGTCAGTGGGAAAGTAAAACTGAACCCCATTTGCATAAACGTGATACGTCACGCCTAGTTGATGTCATTCTAGATAGAAAAGTGTAAGATAGAAGTGAAATAACAATGCAGAAAGAGCAGAGCCTTGTGGGACATCAGTTGTTTGATAACTTTCATAGTGATCTCTCTTATCAAGTTTTTGAAAACCGATTGTCTATTCTGTTTCAACAACATTTTGGGATGAATCACTGATTATTAAGTAATTTTGTCAATCACACTGGACTTTACGGGGAGTGCTTGTTTAATGTACTGTAAGTTATTCCATTGAACATAAGAACATAAGAATTGCCACTGCTGAGTCAGTGGTCCATCATGTCTAGCAGTCCGCTCACGCGGTGGCCCTCTGGTCCAAGACCAGCACCCTAACTGAGACTAGCCCCACCAGCTCACGTTCCTGTTCAGCAGAAACTTGTCTAACTTTGTCTTGAATCCTTGGAGGGTGTTTTCCCCTATAACAGCCTCTGGAAAAGCGTTCCAGCTTTCTACCAATCTCTGGGTGAAGAAGACCTTAGGGATCAATTTCAGTCTTCCTTATGACATATTGGTACCCTTTTACGAAGCCGCATTAGCGGTTTAGCGCGCGCTAATTTGCCGGCTGCGCTAGCCACCACCGCCTCCTCTTGAGCAGGTGGTAGTTTTTGGGTAGCGTGGGGGGCTAGCGCGTGCTAAAAAGGTGCGTGTGATAAAGCCGCTAACATGGCTTCGTAAAAGGAGCCCATTATGCCATTTCATATATAATTGTTTGATATTGACATTGATTTTTTATAATATGTAAGGCAATTGTTTGTAATTGCTTACATTATGTGTACATTGTATATCAAAAGAATAAATCCAATCCAAGAATGAACCTTTAGCTCCTGAAGTGGTTACAGAACCTACAGTGTTGGTCTTTCTACAATGAGGGGGAACATCTTGCCAAAGAATTGTATGGTGCTTGGTACAGTGCAACTTCGAACTTTTGACTTTGAACTTTGCTTGTCAGCCTCAGACAACATTCAGATACGTGATTCATTTTTTCCATTATTTATCTCACATTATCGGATTCACATTGTATTTGAAATATTTGAATATATAATTTCAATTCAATTTACAATTTAAACTAAGTGAATATGTGAGTATGTTTCACCTTTTTTTAATATGAAACCACCCAATGAAAGATAATTGGTATGATCTCTGCTGTTCCTTGTAAGCTGAGCAGTAGTCCTTCGCCTACAGTTCTACCAGTTGGGGGAGGGGGTGTGCCGTTTCGCCATCACATTTCCAGTAGTGAGGGACAGGCGAGCTCTGCAGGATTCCAGGGAACCTGCCTATCCCTAGCAATTAAAAACACAATATTGAAGCACCACCCCCTACTGGCAGCAATGCTATTGGAGGACTCTCACTCAGAAAGAGCAGTGATGGTTACCTGTAATTAACCCATATGAGTACCAGAAGGGTCAATACTTGGGTGAAAACCTCATCTGAGGGTTCCTTTCTTTTTACACATATACTTTTTTGTTTAAAGCTGTATATATTTCAGCTATTTACACTTGTCTTTTTCTTGTTTATAATATCTCTGTTGTCCAATGGGTAGTTTTGTTGTCGGCTTAAAGAAGTGCAGGCAGTAAGGTTTTTGCATAAAATTGGATACAGAGTAAAGCTGCAGCTGAGAATCATCTGTAAGGCCGTGCTAAGAGCCAACATTTAGCAGAGAGCAGAGGAAATACTCGGGCCCAAATTCTGTAACCAGCACCTATTTCAGAGGCGCCCATCTAGATAGGCGCCTATCTAAATCGAGAAACAAACTCCACTAAGCTTTTTAATCAGCAATAATTGAAACTTAGGTGCCTATCAAGAAAGAGCGATTCCGCGACAAGGCGCTTCTAAAAATTTAGGCAGCCTTCAAAAAAAATAGGCGCTACGCATGTTGGGCGTGGGCGTGGCTACATGCTAGGTGCCTTGTTGCAGAATCGCCGCTCTTAAGCGTGCTTATGCGCTCGGCTAGGCGTCTAACTTTTAGTTGTGCCTAGAGCTGGCCTATTTCTTGGGCGCCTCCAAAATAGGTTCCGCTCAGCGTGATTCATTAAACAGCACCCAATTTTACTTGAATTGCGCTGATCAGTGCCTAATTAGGCGCCTAACTTGTGGGCGCTTCTTATAGAATTTGCCCTTTATTGAATAGATTCCGGAATTTCTGAACGAGTCCTAAAGGTACTTGTTTGTGTACTATAGCAGTGTGATACCTTCTGATCAAACCATATATCAGCAGAGATGCTCATCAATTCACTTATGATCTTTCCAGTTTCTTAAATTAATCTTCATAGATATGAATAACATAGGTCTCATAATGGTTAGATAAAGAATTAGATAATATAGCAGATTTAAGCATGAGTTTAAATAAAGTCATAGGTATTTAATAATGCTTTTAATTCTCTTCCAGATGATGTTCCAAAATGCTGAGAGCAATGGATGTTGCTATATGTGTGACTAAGGAAACTTAACTACTGAGTAGCCAAATCAACTTTGCTGGACTCATTCAGTCTGGCCTCGCACATTTTATGAGGTGTCCAAATGCTTGTATGCACTGTAAACTATAGACATTGAGTTATGGATGTTCACTGTGCTACACAGATGGTTGTCTGCCAAAAATAATCCCATTGCTCATTCTCAAGGGTAATTTGTAAATCCTTCTCTCAGACCTTCTCTATTTCACACATCAGTATGATTGTCTTTATATATATCTTGTATAACAATGGGAAACCTACAAAGAGCACACACACAGAAGATTTCCATGGAATCTTTAATTGGATTCGTTTTGGTCAACCAATTTATTAAACAAGGAGATAACTGAACAGATTTAGTATATTGTGCAGGGGGTATATAATAACAGCAGGGTCTGGATAGCCCCGGTTGTCACCCGTCCACATACCCCACTCCTCCCCCATACCCAATATCTAACAAGTCACTACACAGTCTCGACTATGGTGAATATAGCCCCAGCTCTGTTTATTGATCAACAATAATCAAATGACAACCTCAACATGTTATAGCATAAGTTGACATAGCATAAATTAACATATAACCAAGCAACATTAGCACATGGCCATTAATTGAAAAAATAGGAAATCAGCTTTTTTCTGGCTTAGCGCACAGGAAAAAAAAAATGCATAAGAGTGCACTAAGGCCACTTTTTACTAAAGCTTAGTAAAATGGCCCCTAAGGGTTTTATTATCTGAAATCAGAAAAGCCTTATGGATTTCTTGAAATATTCAGTTATTAGTTTTTTCACTATTGAACGAGAATAGGAAAAATCCTTAGCTTATAAATCAGTCACTTCTTGTTTGGGGAGCATAATATAAAGAGGGTGATGTATTAACCCAGTATTATTATCACAGGATAGTAACTATGGTTAATTAGGTGCCATCGACTTGTGCTCGAGTCCTAGCCACTTGTTGAGTCGTGCATCTAAAAAGAAATCAGTTTTGTGCTAGTTTGGTAAGGTCCTCCACCGTCATCCCCCATGACGGTTTTCAACATGTCCACTGCCTGGTCCCTCCAATTCTCCCAAACATGATGTCCTTCGCCAATGATCTTTCTCTTCTGACAGTGTGACCAAAAATAAGACATCATTCATCATTTGGGCTTCAAGTGACATAGCTGATTTAATCTCTTCCATTGATTATGATAACCCATGCTAAATTCTCAAAAAATTGTCTCGTTCATCCAGCGGTAGCCACAATGAAGCTGTGTGGCATCTTGGGGCAAGAAATCCCTGCATCCTTCAATTCTCCAAGTCAGGTGAACATGGGAAAAAGAATCTCCCTACTCCAGATAAAATAAATTTGTGGCCTAAACCCCCTAGTATCTCCCCCCAGTACCCACTCCTCTAACAGCTAACTTCAAAGATTCAGAGCTTCCCACAGGGAGCATGAGAAAATTTCACTAGCTTCTGCCCTGCCAATGCTACCCCTTTCATGGGATTGCTCCTTGCCATCTATCATCTACCATAAACCTTGTCATGAGATACAGGCTAAAGGGTATTTATAAAATTTGGGAAGATTTGTTCCTTTTTTGTCTTTTCATTAATTTTTATTTCTTAAGATTAGCCTATATGATTTCTCCCTTCATATCTAGTGAGAGATCCCAATCAATCTTTTTGCTCAGGGAGGCAAGGAATGGAGAATGAAGTAGATTATGGCTCATCTGTACAGCAAGAAACATATAAATCAAATCAAACTTACCCTACTATGATAAGGCATTTAAAGACAATAGCTTTGATTTATGTGAATACAGAGACTGAAAAAAATCAAAACAACATACGCCTTCAATTAGAGTAAATTTGGCAGTGGCTAACTTAGGCTCTGATATGGATATCCAGATTCCATCACTGGATGAGCTTTTCATTTGATAATTGTGCATTCCATTGTGCCTTCATGATATCTAATGCCAATAGCAAGAGGTTCCAACACATGGGAAACCCAATAACCATAAAGAAACATCCCTGCCCATTCCTTGTCCATGACATGCTCCCTCTTGAAAAATTTTAAAAAATAATGCACAATTAGGGCCTGATTTTGCAAATGCACGTCTCAATGGTAGGTGATGGTAGGCGTCCTGCTGCATTCTCTCAACCAATTGGGGCACATGTCTTTATTTTTTTTTTAAAGGGAGAAGGATGCTTATATTGTAGGCATGTGTTGCACAAGATGCCAGGAATTATTAGTAAATGGATGGCAAATAAGACTAAGAATGTTATAATGCCTCTGTATCACTCAATGGTATGACTTCACCTTGCGTATTGCGTTCAGTTCTAGTCTCCTTATCTCAAAAAAGATATAGTGGCACTAGAAAAGGTTCAAAGAAGAGCGACCAAGATGATAAAGGGAATGGAACTCCTTTCATATGAGGGAAGACTAAAGAGGTCTAAGTGGATCGAAGTTTTATTGCATCAAGATTTACAAAGACTAGGGGACACTCGATGAAGTTACAGAGTAATAATTTTAAAACCAATAGGAGGAAAGATTTTTTCACTTGGAGAATAGTTAAGCACTGGAACGCATTGCCAGAGGATGAGGTAAGAGCAGTTAATGTAGCTGGTTTTGGAAAGGATTTGGACAAGTTCCTGGAGGAAAAGTACATAATCTGCTGTTGAGACAGACATGGTGGAAACCACAACTTGCCCTGGATTGGTGAAATGGAATGCTGATACTATTTGGGTTTTGCCAGGTACTTGTGACTTAGATTGGCCTCCGTGAAGATGGGATATTGGGCTAGATGGACCATTGGTCTGACCCAGTAAGCCTATTCTTATGTTATGTTCTTATGTTCTATGGAGATGTGTAGGGATGCTTAAGCACGCCCAAGGTGGGGCATGGGTGTGGTTTCACCTGGAAGTGGCCTTGGGTGGGCTTAAGCATCCCTATACATCTTCATAGGCATGAGACAGACACCTTAAATGTATGCCTGCAAAATGCTGGCCTATAATTAAAAAAAAAAAAAAAAATCAAATAGGAAAATCCCAATTGTACTAGAACAGCACTAATAAAGTGGACAAAAAAGTTCAAGATAATACTAGCTTAAGGCAGAAAAATGTGTACTGCAACAATATATGTATGTAACACTAATAGTAAAAATAAATAAATAAATAAAATTTATTATTACTGATATTAGTGTTACATACATATATTGCTGCAGTACACATTTTTCTGCCTCAAGCTAGTATTCTAGGCCTATAATAAAAAGCATCTGTTCAGTGATGAACACGTGATTCGTTTTAGGACGCTGATGCATGATTGACATGCGATCGGCATCCTAAAGAGAATCAGGCCCTTAGTGCACGCTGACAGGAAAATAACTGCAAAATGCGTTAAAACATTTTGTTGTAAGCATTTTCCCTGCATTGAGTGCATATTAGCGCTTTACCCCATTTAGTAAAAGGGCCCCTACGTTTATACCTGAGGCTATAGAGAGTTAAGTGAGTTGCCCAAGGTTATAGGAAGCCTTATTGGGATTTGAACCCTTGCTTTCCTGTTTGTCGGCCTGTTGCTCTTAGACTGTTCCCCCACTGCAAATTCGAGGACCTGCGCATATATTCCAACAGTTTGTCATAAGCTTGTGTCCCACGAGAAAAGGAGATTTCCAGAAGGTGCTGTGGTTATATGGATTGTTAAAATGCATGGTGTGTAATAATGACCAGGTACTGGAGGAAAGAGTTCAGCAACGCTGTGGAGCAATTCATTTATTTAACTCATGCTGTTTCATTCTAATATAGTATTTCTCTATTTCTCTATCCCTAAAGGGCTTACCATCTAAGGCCTTCATTTACCAACCTGCATTAATGTTTTAACATGCCTTGATGTGATTTAAAACACGTTCAATAATGCAAGCTCCATTTCTCTTAATGGGTCCTATTTACTAATTATGCACTTAAATCAAATTAATGTGCATTAAAACATTACCATAGATTAGCAAATGAGGTTTGAATTTCATACTGAGGCATTGGAGGACACAAGAAAAACTTTTTCATTGGAAATGAAGCTGTAGAATTGGGGGGGGGGTAGGGGGGTGGGGAGCATGACGTGTGCTGGCAGATCGTACTCAGAAGCAAAGTCAGAAAACTTTTCCTTTTTTTTTCACAAAGCATGGTGGATGCCTGGAATGTGCTCCTGTAGAAGGTGGTGGGGACAATAGCAGTGAAGGAATTTTAACAAAGAGCAGGCTATACACAGAGGATCCCTAAAGAGGAGAATGGAAACAAAGCAATAAGAGCTTTAGTTCAGAGCAACACTTTGTACTTAACAGGGGAATGCATGCAGAAAAAAACATCCATTTTGTTTGCAGCTTTATATTTTTTCATTCTCTTTTTATACATTTTTGTTTCAAGGCAATGTTATTATTAAGAGGAGGCTGTAGCCTGCTGCCCCAAACAAAAAAACCTACTTAAGACAAACTACCCCAGCTCCACTGATCCCAAATGGAATCCCCCAATGACAACCCAGATCCCTCCCCACTTCCCAGCACCAATATTAGGCAATGTATGTATCACTCCACTACCGAAGAGGCAGCTGATTCCCCTAGCACTTATTGGGGATATCGTGTACAACAGAGAGGTGTACAAATCTGGGTTATGACTAGTAGCAAAAATGAAAATGCATAAAATTATCAGAAACAAGACATCTGAATAAATGTCCCTAAGGCAGGGGTGTCAAAGTCCCTCCTCGAGGGCCGTAATCCAGTTGGGTTTTCAGGATTTCCCCAATGAATATGCATGAGATCTATTAGCATGCAACGAAAGCAGTGCGTGCAAATAGATCTCATGCATATTCATTGGGGAAATCCTGAAAACCCGACTGGATTGCGGCCCTTGATGAGGGACTTTGACACCCCTGCCCTAAGGGAAGGTGATGCATAGCACAACAATAAACCAACAGACATTATATCAACATAAGTCTAAGTATTAATTAGCACACAATAGGAAGGGAAGAACAGGGTCATCTAGAGGACATAGATCTATAAGATTCGGCAGATAAAGGATAAGCACATTGGAAGAATTATCTTCATAAAAGATCTAAACCTAGGATAAAAAGGATGAGTGTGCGACACAATTGGTAATTGATTCCACAACATGGGAACTAGACAGCTAAAAGCTGTTGAGTGTAAGGAATTGAATACTAATTTTGAAAAAAAAGGAGCTACTGGAAGATGAACCCCTATGGAGCAAAGTGTCTTGGGAGGACAACAGAGTATGAGCATGTTAGAGAGGAGTGAAGACACTCCAGTAAACTAAGTCTAATGAGCATAAAAAAGAGGATCTTGAACTCTATGCTGCTCACTGTTGGGATCCATTTGTTGATCAATTAATAAAGGGGGTCACATGATCATTACGCTTGGCATTATAAATCAATTTCACCAAGGTATTCTGAAGTAATTGTAGTCGATGCAATGCATATAGAGATAGACCAGATAGGACAGAGTTACAGTAGTCTAATTGAACCACAACCAAAGCATGCATCAATTCTTCAACGCTACACAGTCCAGGAGAGGATTAATAGATCTAATCTTCCAAAATGCATAAAATACTTTTTAGGTAAAAAATGAAATATAAGGGCCTAGGGACAGAGAACTATCAAAAGTGATTTCCAGCAATCTGAGTCAGAAAATATAATTGGAAGTTGATTTATTGATGGGTGAAAAGGTGGGATCAGATAGTTTTTGGAAACCAGAGTGCTTCACTTTAGGAGTTAGGTGCCATCAACTCGTGTTCAAGTCCTAGCGAATTTGATGATAATATTAAGTTTTCATGGCAGAATACAGAAGTAGATTGCTGGGCCTTTTTTCTGCGCAGTATAAATTCAATGTTCTCACCGTTGTTATATCAAATGCGATCCTCTGTCTCCAACACTGCCTATCTGCTGCTGCCCAGATGGGTGGTACATTATTAGTTTGACATCCCCACTGAAACCTGTCCACCTTGGGAGGCCCTGCTGGTAGTGAAACTATCGATGGCATAGCTTTCAGTTTCACAGGTGCGTGCAAGCCCATGTACCCTGATTGGAGGTGCTTCATTTAGCAGGATTTAATATCAGTTTACGATTTGCAAGTTAGAATGCCATCTGTGATAACTTGAAGGCTAAATGTTCCTAAAAACTTAGGTCTCTTTCACCATGAACCATTAAGAGCTGAATGTCTTCTGCGTCAGTGTAGAATGAGAGGCCTAAACTCTGCACCAGGGTCTTCAAAGGAGCCAGGAAAATGTTAAACAGGATAGGTGCAAGGATTAAACCTTGTGGAACACCTACAAGAAGTGGAAAAGGAAGAAGGATGATCCTCAAAAATAACCTTAATGTCGTTTTCTAGTGTCTATTTCAACCTCAGTCCTTCTACATCAGCATTCTTCAAAGCAAAGCTTGAGGGTCAGTGATTGTGGCCATTCATACTCTGATTCTTATGTGAGCCAAGGATAATGAAGCCATTGTGACATCACTGATGTGATTGGCTCTTAGGCACTGGTGGAATGAGGCATTATGACATCACAATATCTGCTCTGGATACCAGAGACTGTCATTCTGTAGTGTCTGTTTCAACCTCAGTCCTTCTACACCAGCATTCTTCAGAGCAAAGCTTGCGGGTCAGTGGTTGTGGCCATTCGTACTCTGATTCTTCCCTCTCTCCTTAAAGAATGACATGAAGATGGTTTCCCGCGGTTATCCGCGGGGACGGGAACGGTGATGAATTTTGTCACCGTGTCATTCTCTACTTAGGTGCCTAGTTACATCAGTAATAGTGCAGACCTAGAGGGGCTGATTCTATAAACGACACTTAAATTGGCTGGTGCCTAAAAAAGGTGCCGGCCATGTGTCAATCACACTTAGGCATCGTTTCCAGAACCACGGTGCCTATGTTTATGTTTATTAAGATTTGATATACCGTTTCTGCTGATCACTGACCTAAGCGGTTTACAATGCAACAATTGATTAAAGAAAGGACCCGCCCAGAACTGCAAGGTTGAGGCAGAATAGAAATCAGTAATGTAATGTAACTCCTTTGAAAATAGGAAAGATAGAGACAGAGACAAGATACGTATATCCTAACAAGCATTCAATGAGGATGAAAACAAAGATTACATTATTAATAAAAATACTAGTTAATTATAAATTATAAATTAAACAGATTAAGAAATTGAAATTAATTTTTTTTTATTATTTTATTTATAATTTTTATACAACCCCCCCAAAATGGTACAAGAAATACTGAAATACATATAACTTAGTCAACACTGACTAAAGAAAAATGTACAAAGCAATATATAACTCATATAATCCTCTATTCGAGGAGGTAGATAAGACATAAATAGAACCCCCCCCCCCCCGGGAAAAGGGGATATAAGTACAATTAAACGAGTAAAACAAAAAAGCAGTATTTAGATGTTATCCTACTATTAACTAAACACCACACTAAACCCTTGATTCATTCTGGCTGCGTTGGAATCCCTTTACTCTCCAAGAAAAAAACCTAATTGGTCAGGTTCCAAAAAAATATATATTTATTTCCTTGATAGGAAATAAAACATTTGCAAGGAAACCTTAACTGAAAAGTTGCCCCCAGAGCAATCGCTTTAGAATGAAATTGCAAAAATTCTTTCCTCCTGGATTGTGTCCATTTCGAGACATCTGGAAATATATATGTCCTTTCACCTAAAAAGGTGACTTGTTTTAAATTAAAATACAATTTCAACAGCATTTCTTTATCCTGTAGAAATACGAGAGAGACTAACAATGTCACCCCACCCTGTGTTTCAACGTCAGAAGATTGCAATATAGCAGGTACATCCAATTGCATAGTTTCAGCTTCTAAACCTTTTGCCTTTTGCACATTCTTTAAGTAATAAATTCTCTGCGTCGGGGGAAGATTCAATTCCGGAACTTTTAAAACTGTTAACATAAAGTTCTTAAAGAGACATATGTGGAGACATAAATATAGCTATTGGAAAATTAAGAATCCTTCAATTCAAATTTTTCTGTTGATTTTCCAGATTTTCTATCTTCCTCAGAAACATCATTTTATCAGTCACCAAATTTTTATTCTCAACTGTTAATTTCTCTAATATAGAAAGCTCAACCATTAAGGAAGCCGCTCAGCACTGAGCAGCAGCGCATAATCGCGTGCCTGCTTGTGCTTCTTCTCAGCGGCCGAAGACGCTCACAGGCAGCTAGTTAACAGCGGGGCAGGAACTTGGAAAGTTCGTTCCTGCCCGCTACACTTCCACCGACGATTATCAGTAGAGGTATGAGCCTGAGGGTAGGACAGGTAGGGCAGACTGCAGAGCCTGGCGGTGGCACCCTGCAATAATTTTGGAAGGAGGGTAGAGGTGGTGACCTAAATATAAACCTGGACCCCCAATTTTGGGCCAATTTTTGGGCCCCAAAATCCCAGTTTATATTCGAGTACCGTATTTGCCGGCGTATAGGACGACTGGGCGTATAAGACGACCCCCCAACTTTTAGTTAAAAAATAGAGTTTTGTGTTATACTCGCCGTATAAGACGACCCCTTCTTCCTTCTCCACCCCTTTGTATTCCCCCATGTGCTTTCAGCGTTCTTCTCCCTCCTCTGTCTTCAAGTGCTTTCAGAGTCCTTCCCCCCCCCTTCTCTACCGCCCCGGGTGCAGCACAGCCAGCCAGGTCCCCTTACTTTTGTGGCACTTCCCCGACCGACCGACAACAGCCCGGGTCCGACAAACTTCCCTGCCCTTAACCGCGAATCTAAATTACCTTCTTACAGCTGCTGTAAGAAGGTAATTTAGATTCGCGGCTACAGGGCAGGGAGGATTGTCGGACCCGGGCTGTTATCGGTCGGTCGGGGAAGTGCCACAAAAGTAAGGGGACCTGGCCGGCTGTGCTGCAACCGGGGCGGGGCGGCCGCCCCTCTCTCTTGGTACTCTCTCTCTCCTTACCTGCCATGCCTGCAGCAGAGCCGAACGGAAGTCTTCCCGACGTCAGCGCTGACGTCGGAGGGAGGGAGGGCTTTGTTTAAGCTTTGTTTAAGCCCTCCCTCCCCTCCGACGTCAGCGCTGACGTCGGGAAGACTTCCGTTCGGCTCTGTGCTGCAAGCAGAGAAGGTAGGGAGAAGAAGAGCCGCGCGACTGAGTACATCCAGCCCCGCAAGTAAGGGCATGTAAACTGTACCCGGCGTATAAGACGACCCCCGACTTTGGGGAGGATTTTAAGGTACTAAAAAGTCGTCTTATACGCCGGCAAATACGGTATATATGGTACTCAGTTCTGGTGGTATAGTAGAAAAGGATCTGTTCACGTACAGCCTTCTCTAAAATACCTGCAGGAGAGCACGCGCGTTCTCCAGCGCATGCAGTGGAAGCCGGCATTTCACAAAGACACACGTTGAAAGGAGAGGAACTCCGGAAGGCAACAACAAGCAAAAAAATCCAACAGAACTGCAGTGAAGTATCGAGTTGAAAAACAAAGGCAAAAACTGCAGTGGTGATGTACAAGATGCCTAATATTTAATAAAATGATCATAAAAAATAAATAATAAATATAATCATATAACAGCATGTATCCAAAAGGATTGATGAACCCGGACCCGACACGGTCCGTGTTTCGAAGAAACACTCCTTCCTCAGGGGTCCTAATTGGTATCATATGCGGGAAACCTGATGGATAACTGGAATCGGCAGTGAACTGTCCTGTCCTGCACTGCATAGGAGCTCTCACAATTTGTTTGGCAGTTCACTGCCGATTCCAGTTGTTATCCATCAGGTTTCCCGTATATGATACCAATTAGGACCCCTGAGGAAGGAGTGTTTCTTCGAAACACGGACCATGTCGGGCCGGGTTCATCAATCCTTTTGGATACATACTGTTATATGATTATATTTATTATTTATGATCATTTTATTAAATACTTGGCATCTTGTACATCACCACTGCAGTTTTTGCCTTTGTTTTTCGAAAAGAAAGGAACAGCACAAACTGGGCAGGTTCCACATGGAGGTGTAGCCGCTTAAACATGGAAGTGGAGCAGTTGCAATTTCCACATATGGTAGAGGTGCCGACACTTCTACGTGTGGTCGTCAAATTTTCGAGACTGTGTGTGTTACATAGCGAAGCTGCAGTTTTACTGCGGTTTCATTTTGGAGGTAGTGATTACCTTTACACTTTCTATGAAGTCCTTGCTGAAATGAACATATATTTCTGGTATAAAAGCTGATGTGGAACTTTTTCCCCATACAGGTGTATTTGCTTTGTTAAATGGAAAATATAAATAGATCCAAATAGATCCTGACTGAACCCAGGATCTTTGGTTTCTGTCAAAAGTGATCTGTGCCCAAAATTGTCCGTTCAGTCTCAGCAAGAAACAAAACTGTAAATGAAACTGCCCCTCCCCCATACCTACCCACAAAAGTCCCCCTTTCTAGCCTACCCCTGGGAATAGCTATCCAATCCCTTCTCCCCTCCCTTCAGAGATCGCTTTCTGCCCCACATCCCACATAACCACCCCTAAGACCTCCGAAGGCCTCTCTTAGAAAGCTCTGATAGTCTAATGGCCTTTACAGGGGCAGGAACAAACCCCACTCATTCCTGTCCCATGCCACTGCAGGAAGTCTTGGCTGCCATTTTGTGATTGGAACCAGCACAGACAGGTGACTCATTCTTATCCATGCTAGTTTCGTTCACAAAATGGCTGCCAAGTCCTCCCATTGCAGTCTCGGCAGCCATTCTGTCAGATTAGCAGCACGGGGTAGGAATGAGTGGGGTGGTTCAGTGGTCAGTAGGGTTGGGAGGGGGGGGGGATGAGTTTTGAGTTTTAGCTGGAAACTCAGATCCAGATATCAGTCTGGTTTTGGTGCCATATCTAAACCAAAAGTGAAATTTGGTCAGCCTCGATGTCCAAATCACACCCTCTTGAAATCGCTACATAAGGCTTGATTCTATAAACAGCGCCTAACCGTGCCTAATTTTTAGGCACCAGTCTGCATGGCTAGGCATCCATTATAAAATCACACCTAGTGTCCTTAGGTGTTGCTAGGGATCATTGAAGTAGGTGTCGGCTTATTAAGCCAAGCTTTACCTGGCCTAATTTACCAGCACCTATCACATGCCTAGCAACGCCTAAGTTTACCACGCCTATTCTCCTAATCACACCTACTTTTCAAGTAGACATTGGAGGGTACCTTGACTTAGATGTTGGTAGGTGCCATGCAGATATCCTGCATAACTTTAAATTGTTTTTTTTTAATGGCATGGTCGAATACTATGCAAATTAACCAATTAAAAAAATTAACTTACACACAATTTAGACTGTGTCGCTAGGCATTCTCGATAAGGCCACCTAGCTGCATGTAACCCAGGTGCCATTTAAAGAATCAGGCCCATAGTGTATTTCCATGGAAACTGTGGCTTTCGGAAATCAGTTTTTACCTGTGTATGTGATACGCACTTGTAAAAGCTGGTAGTTCTACATTGAAATCATGAATGCGGCTGATCGTCATGCGTGAAAAAGCTCTAATATGTGTTATTAAACTCTTTTAAAAAATTTGTTTAAATCTTTATTGATTTTCAAACTTTGATAGTGTCATACAATTGGTAAATCATAAAATACTGCATAGAACGCACTAATAACTATACAATTATTACATTAAACAGTCATTTACTCCCATCCTCATCTTAATTATTAATACAATAATACATATGATGTGATTTCAGTATTATAATTAAATAATTTAACTCCTCAACGTACATTTTCCTCCCCCCACCCACCCTCCCTGGATGTGTAAAGAAATCTAATGAAAAGGGAGGAAACATGACCCTTACTGTAATGCAACAAAAGTAGTCAATGGACTCCATACATCATTAAAGGACTTACTAGTCCCCAAACGTCCCGCCATCATTCTTTCATACTTATATGTGGTACACACATTTACCCACCAAAAAGTGTAATTAATCCTGTCATGGTTCTTCCAATTATGTGTGATCAGTTGAACACCTATTCCCATCATGATCAGGAAAAGGCTATTAAACTCTTTAGTAAGAATGTATATGTGAAATGAACCAAAAAAGGGCCCAAACACACTGAAAAGAGACTGAAAATGTTTGTCCTATGCACATTCATATCTAACTGCCCTGTCTTCTTACACATATTAAAATGATCCAGTCAGTATAGCACTAACCATTGATAAATGAACCCTGCTGTTATTATCCTTCTGAAGAAGGTCAGTGGGAGATAAAGTGGGTCTCGCAAAGAAAGTCAGCGTGGGAAAGCAGAACTTGAATTTGTGACTTTCAGGAGCCCTCCCAGCTCCTGGTGCTATGACATCAGTAAATGAAGATGGCTTACAGCTGGGAACAAAGTCACAATAGCATTTTTTTTAGAGCCAGCAAGTACTTCGTTTTATAATGAAGAGGGAGTGTAACAATAGTACTTCAGAGGGACAGAAATTAATGCGCTTCTTGCGTGACCAGTTAAGTGAAAATATTTGGAAGATACTCTCATTGACTGTGAACTGCATTACAACCAGCTCTTTAAACACCTTGTGAAAATGTACTCAAATGCAGTTAACACTTTTGCAAACATGAATGCATGCCATTAGCATGAGCAATCTAACTGACAGTGTTCAGTAACTCGTTATATGTCAATCCCCTTCCCTTGTTTAAAAGCAGACTGAAAACCCACCTTTTTAATCTAGCCTTCAATGCTTAACCCTACGCCTCTGCCCTCTAACCCGGCCAGCAGATTAACCATGACCTCCTGTTTGTCTGTTTAGATTGTAAGCTCTTTTGAGCAGGGATTATCTTCTTTGTGACTCTGTACACTGCTGCGTACATCTGGTAGCACTTTAGAAATTCATAGTAGTAGTGTGAAGAATTTCAGTCTTTAGGAAGCAGAGCTGGGATTGTGATGTCATAATGCCTCATTCCACCAATGCCTAAGAGCCAACCTCATCAGTGATGTCACAATGGCTTGATTGTCCTCCAACCCAACCAGCAGTTTAACTGTTCCCCTTAACTGTATCCATGACATCCTGTTTGTCTGTCTTTGCTGTTTAGATTGTAAGCTCTTTTGAACAGGGACTGTTTTTCTTCTTCTTTGTGACTCCGCAGCGCTGTGTGCGTCTGGTAGCGCTATAGAAATAATTCATAGTAGTAGCAGTAGTTGTGAGTTTTATTGCAAAAACCTAGGGTAATAGGTTAATGAGAGCAAAACAATTTATTGCTTATTAGTGTCTAGAAAAATAATGCACAGGAACTTCCAAAAGTGAAGTGCAGTTATGTTTTTGCAGTAAAATCCATGTTAGCATGCAATTAACCCATTAGTGCCACTGAATATCCATGGTTAGTGCCTAATTTGTGGGCGACAGAGGCCGTTAGTACATATGCGGTTAAGTGCCACTGTTTAGCGCTTATCTGCTTAAGGTAACTGCATAAAACACAGTCCTATCTTTATGCAAATCTAAAGCAGTTAAGTACTGAATATTAGACTTAACTGCATAATGTTAGCTGGCTGCATATGCCCTGAATATTCAGTGCTGGCACCCAGACATTACATACTCTTTTATCTATCAAACGTTATCTAAAACCCATAATTTCACCCTATTCTTATCTCCTAAAGACCTCCACTTCCCTTTGGTAACTCTTTATCCAATGTTTATTACCTTAAAAAATTATATGTCATCGCTTATTCTATTCCTTTTAATTTGAATGTAATTCTTGTTTTTAGTTTGAATGTAACCCGCCTTGAACCTGAAGTAGACCGCTGTCTAGGCCTACCTCGGAATGGAGACTCCACACATTATATACTGGTTTCAACAGGTATACATTTATTAACAAATCAGTAACAGCTTACAAGAATAAATCATTCAGCATATAATGGAACAGATGTGAACCTCAGGCCTGAGGGTCCTCTGATGTCTGTTCTCCTTACTTCTGCTTATAGGCCTGGTTTTATACATTTCTTGGTGGTTAATACCACGTTAGCCTAAATCACATGATACACCTTTATTGGTTATTTTTCTTATACGTCAATACATACGTAGATTCATTTATTGGCTTATCTATTTGTGTCATCTTATACGTCTGTCCAGTTTGCCGTAAGGCCTAACCTTTTCCTGCAAATGCCCTTTTCCCCTTACCATATACGCAATTCCGAGTCCAAAATTCCTTCTCTGCTGTGGTAGCACATGACATATCTTGCTAAATAATGTTCTTGAGTACTCTGTTTTTCTGACCATGAGCTGTGTTCCTCTTTGCATAATATCCGGCCAGGTGCCATGCATCGGAATTTAAGTCTTGTTTCTTACAAGTTTTTGCTTACCATAGCTAACTCAGAAACAGAACATTTCTCAATCACTATAGGCCAGCTGGCAAGTGGGTTATGAAATATCTTTTACAGTTCATATACTGATTTATTAGAGCAAGAGGGAGGGGAGGGGGTTTTTCTCTTGTGAGGTCTGGTTACTTCACCTTTATCCAAAGGACTTGTTTTGCTTCACCTGTATCTCACCAGGACTTCTTCTTCTTTGTCCCATCCTCTTTTCCCTCTCAAACCGCAAGGTAATGGCGGAATAGAAATTACTAATGTAATGTAATTACATATCTAGAGATAATGCTGGCAGCACCAAAAGATGCTGACCACTGCAAGCTGAATATTTACCCCATTATGTTTAAGGGTGAAGCAATAGCATGTGGTCAGGGCCTTCAGGAGGTTTGCCCCACCCCATGAGGGCACTGCTCTGAATTTGATTGGCTTAGCAGGCAACAGGCAGAAGCTGCTCAACCAATCAAATTCAGATCAGTACTATCAGGGCCTTCGAGGGGTTCAGAGAATCTCTAGCCCAAGAGCCCTGCATTTTTATTTTTATTTATTTTTTGTTTGATGCAGTTTGACTCAACACATCAAACTACATCAAGCAAAAAGTAAACAAACAAAAAAAGCAGGGCTGTTGAGCTGGTGATCCAATAACCAATCCATGGTTTAATGCAGAGTTAGTCATAATTAAAAAACAACTTCGCTCTTTGGAAAGAATATGGAGGAAGAATAAAAATCCTTACAACTTAGTAAAATTTAAAGAACAAGCATCGTATTATAAAGAAAGAATAACTCAAGCAAAATCAGCTTACTACTCTAAACAAATTACACAGTCTAAAAATATATCTATGCTATATAACATCTTAAAATCCATTAATTGCCAAACTAAAAACTTACCCCAAGAATCTAACCCTCTTCCAACAGCTCAAGAATTAGCAGATTACTTTGTTGAGAAAGTTCAAAATATAAGGAAACATTTTACAATAAATCAGCAAATTATTTCTACATTAGATCTTGATAAGTCATCATTATTATCTTCAAAATGTTCTCATTTCAATCTGCCTAGTCTTAAAGATTTAGAGCAGATTATTAAATCTGTAAACCTCAAAGGGTCTTATACGGAATCTATTCCACCCACCGTCATTAAAAAATATTTCTCTATTTTTGGTCCCTATATACACACATTAATTAATATTAGCTTACAACAAGGCAATGTTCCTACAGCTTGGAAAAAATCGACCATACGACCAGTTCTTAAGGATCAAAAAATTGGCCCCGATATAAAATCTAACTATAGACCAATAGCCAATATTCCATACCTAGCAAAAATAACGGAAAAAATCATGTATAATCAATTATTAGAATACATAGAAAAAACTAATGTCCTGCATCCAAATCAAACAGGATTCAGACAAAATCACTCTACTGAATATTCTTTGATAGGTTTGACCACAACAATTTTGTACCATTTTAGATCACCATTCTTCGGTTGTCTTGATCTCATTAGACTTATCCTCTGCCTTCGATACCATCGACCATACTCTTTTAATTCATAGGCTTCAGTCCATCGGCATAACTGATCAAGTTTTAAACTGGTTCAAATCTTATTTCCATAATCGTTCGTCTAAGATCTTTTTTAATAATACCACCTCCAATAGTTTCTCAGCACCATATGGTATACCATAAGGATCAATACTTTCTCCAATACTATTTAACATATTTCTTGCTCCACTTTTGACCTTATGTCAATCTATTGGATTTTCGGTATACGCCTATGCCGATGACATTCAAATATTACACCCAAATGATCCTAATAACACACAAGAAATAACAGCAATAAATGAGAAATTGGATCAAATTCACCATTGGCTTGACGTAAATAAGCTATCTCTAAATATCCTTAAAACCAACGTTATGCTCTTTCCTTGGAAAGATTGTAGCACACTAATTTTCCCAATTTCTATTAATCATACTCCTCTGCAGATATGCCAAAATATTAAGATCCTAGGTATAACTTTCGACACTAAATTATCATACCACGATCACATAAGTAACGTGGTTAAATCTACTTTTTTTAGATTACGCCAAATTCGTTCTGTTGCAAAATTCTTATGCGCAAAATCTTTAAATATTCTAATACATTCCCTAATTATTTCCAAACTAGATTATTGTAATGCTTTGTTTATGGGCCTATCCCAAAAAGAAATTAGACGCCTTCAAATTATACAGAACGCTTCCATAAAAATAATTCATAAAGCAAATAAATTCGACCATGTCACACCTTTACTTAAGGAATCCCACTGGCTTCCCGTTGCACATCGTATTTTATATAAAATATGTTTGCTTACTTTCAAATCACTAATGTCTCAAACCCCAGCTTTCATTTTCAGAGTGTTAATTCCATATATAACTACAAGAACACTGAGATCTCAGGATCAACAGCTATTGGCTATTCCCTCATTGAAAGTTATTAACACTAGACGGCTTACTATTTTTTCAGTGACCGCCCCACAATCTTGGAATAATCTCCCTCTCTATATTAGAGAAGAAAAGAACTTAGCTAAATTCAAGACTAAGCTTAAAAGTTTCCTTTTCAATGACGTTTTTAGTTAATAAATGACTTTACATTCCTTGGTATTTGTACTTTACTCCCTTCCTTTTGTTTTAATCCTGAAATATAGAATTTGATACAGAATGTAACCCTTTAAATATATATTTCCTAGTGTTTCATGATTGTAAGTTTTTGTAATTATGTAATATTATTTGTCTATGTAATAATTATCCCAAGTTTTTATCTATTCATTTATGTTTGTATATCGCCTAGAATGTAGAATAGGCGATTAATCAAATTGCATAATAAACTTGATAAAACTTGATAAATCCTCTGAAAGCCCTCATTGCATGCTACTGGGATGAAGGCATATGGGACTTCCCCCCAAATCATCCTTTCTTGGGTGCTCTGATGATGTAATTCAGCTACTGCCATCACACAGAAACATGATGGCCAATAAAGGCCAAATGGCCCATCCAGTCTATCCATCTATCTTCTCCTCTCCCTATTGGTTAAGGCTCTTTACACCTGCATTGTGATGTCATAGAGCTTTATGGTTATAGAAACATGATGGCAGATAATGGCCTCTAGTCTGCCCATCCGCAGTAACCATTATCTCTTTCTCTCTCCGAGAGATCCCACGTGCCTATCCCAGGCCTTCTTGAATTCAGACACAGTCTCTGTCTCCACCACCTCTAGAAACATAGAAACATGATGGCAGATAAGGGCCAGATGATAGCAATAGAGTATAACTGGCATGCTTCTTTCTCCATTCTGTTTGTTGCATATCTTCACCAGGGTGCTCTTAGTAGGACTGAGCAGTACGATGCAGGAACTTTGACATTGGTCTGGCCATATTGTCTTGTGAGATAATACAGGAGGAGTTTCTGCACTGTGGCACCTCAACTTATGTCCTGTGTTGAGGAGAAACTCCGGTGTTGTTCTTTTTTTAAAGTAAATTTTATGGATGATGGAATGGGGATTGAGAGAAAGAGAATGTGACTGATGGGGAGGATGAAGGATTGAGTGAAAATACTGATATAAACAGAATTTAAGTACCATCCCAAAGTCCCTAATTGGATAGAAAATAAACACCAAAATGTATAATGTCCTAGAATCAGAATCTATAATTCTAAATGAAGTCTAATTACTATTTTAAGCTGACTTATTCTAATTAAAAATGAAACAGTGGTGAATATTGAAAGTATTTACTCAACAGAGCATTTATTGCATTGCTTGCATTGCTTAAACAGTATTGGGTTTAAAAAAAATTTATTTAAAGCAAGCACTTTTTTCCAATCGAAAATAATATTTTTATTGTTCAAAATTTTTTTTAAAAAATGCATGAGATAGACACAGGGAATGCCTAATTAGAAAGATGGTGATGCGTCAAGACCGTGGAGGACAATGGCGCGCCGACAAATTCCACGCTGACATTTGAGCACAGGACAAATGCACGCCTTCCCTTTTGCGCTCTAAGGGGGTGTGTGGGGGGAACCCCCCTCTACACTTAGAAGTCCTCACGCTCCTGCTGGGGGGGAGAAGTGTGGGGGGGAACCCCCCACTACACTGAAAACTCCTGAAGAGCAAAAATGGGAAGGAGAATGGGAGATTTCAGTTTACTGGGGGTTTCCCCCAACCCCCCCCAATGGGAGCACGAGCACTTCTAAGTGTAGTCGGGGGAAGGGGGGTTCTCTCCACAACCCCATTCCAAATGTAAAATGGAAGGCCTCAAAGCGGTGGAAGTGGCGGCGTGCATATCTCCCGCACTCAAATGTCAGTGCGGGATTGTCGGCGTGCTGTTGTCCTCCATGCTTTTGATTGTGTACCAGAAAGATACTGGAAACACGGGTGTTATCTTGGATAAGAATAGTAGGAGCTCAGGCCGATACTGGATGGACTTCTACGGTCTGTGTCCCGCAAATAGCAAAAGACAGATGAAGCTTTTGGCAACTCCAGTGTTGTCGATCGCCTTATTGTCACACATTGCGTGTGAGAGAGCTGGTCAGCTTAGGAGGAAGGCGAAGACATTTAAGTTGAATTTTATCAGTGATACAGTACTTGGGGATGAAATATGAGTATAGGCAAGGCTTCATCATGCTTGGCTGCCTGTATGGTTGGCGTGGTGGAGACTTGACAACCAGCCTTGAAGCATAGGTGACTGGGGCCCTTACAGAGTGGTGGGCGTAGTTCTAACCATCTCGTTGGGCAGACTGGATGGACTGTGTGTGTCTCTATGCCGTCATATACTGTAGTACTGTGTTTATTAAAGAAAAGGTACAGTTGTCTATGAAAGCCTAGATAAAGCACTCTTGTTTTTCCTTAAACAAGCTAAGGGTTTTTCGGGGGGCTTGTTTCACACTCTGCTTTCTAACCTTTGGCAACAAATATTTTTGTATGATGGACGCAAAGATCCAAACAGTTCCACATGTATTCCAAAGACACACACAAGAAAATCAATATTTGACATTGTTACAGCTAGAGAATGACACGGTGACAAAATTCATCACCGTCCCCGCGGATAACCGTGGTAAACAATCTTCATGTCATTCTTTAAGGAGAGAGGGAAGAATCAGAGTAAGAATGACCCCAGCCACAGACCCTCAAGCTGCACTGAAGAATGCTGAGATTGAGCAGCAACATTCCAGAGCTGAGATTGTGATGTCATAATAATAATGTTGAAATAGACACGAAAGAATGACATGGGATTATTTCCCGCAGTTATCCGCGGAGACGGGGACGGTGATGAATTTTGTCACCGTGTCATTCTCTAGTTACAGCTCCCTCTTTGCAGCTGCATTCAAAAGGGAATGGGACATTTCAGTGTGTGCCATTTCAGTGCAGGACATTTAACCACACCCATTTCATCGCGACCCTTTATAAGCAGGCCATTTCATAGAGTTGAGTCGACACCCCTCCCCCCAGCTCTCTTAAATGGGAGGCTCACGAGAAGTTTGAGTTGGCCCCATTCTGCTAAGTCACCTCCCACCCAACTCGCCTGAAGAGCTGAGGAGTCTGACAGATGCTGTCCTCATGCTCTCTCAGATAACTTTATTGAAGCATCAGGTGGGGGGCGAAGGAGGGCATTGTCTCTTCTTTCAAACTAGAAAATGACACGGTGACAAAATTCATCACCATTCCCATCCCCCGGATAACCGCGGGAAACCATTTTCATGTCATTCTTTAAGGCGAGAGGGAAGAATCAGAGTATAATTGGGCACAACCACTGACCCGCAAGCTTTGCTTTGAAGAATGCTGGTGTAGAAGGACTGAGGTTGAAACAGACACTACAGAATGACAGTCTCTGGTATCCAGAGCAGATAGTGTGATGTCATAATGCCTCATTCCACCAGTGCCTAAGAGCCAGTCACATCAGTGATGTCACAATGGCTTCATTATCCTTGGCTCACATAAGAATCAGAGTATGAATGGCCATAACCACTGACCTGCAAGCTTTGCTTTGAAGAATGCTGGTGTAGAAGGACTGAGGTTGAAACAGACACTACAGAATGACAGTCTCTGGTATCCAGAGCAGATATTGTGATGTCATAATGCCTCATTCCACTAGTGCCTAAGAGCCAGTCACATCAGTGATGTCACAATGGCTTCATTCTCCTTGGCTCACATAAGAATCAGAGTATGAATGGCCACAACCACTGACCCGCAAGCTTTGCTTTGAAGAATGCTGGTGTAGAAGGACCGAGGTTGAAATAGACACTAGAAAATGACATGGGATTATTTCCCGCGGTTATCCACGGGGACGGGAACGGTGATGAGTTTTGTCACCGTGTCATTCTCTATTTCAAACCTTGCAGCAATTGGGCCTGAAGCACTAGTTGGGGGGGGGGGGAGAGGGAGGAGGGCAATGCCTCCTCTTTCACCAGTCCAATTGAGCATGAAGCACCATTAGGGGCAATGGGGCCCTGCCCCAGAAGCCTTCTTTCACCTGTCCAGTTGGGACTTAAGCATCAGTGGGGTGGCAAGCCTTCTTTGATATGCCCCCCCCCTCTTTCACCACGATATTTGTCCGATGAAACGGCACCTCCAGCAAGGTGAATGCTCACCAGCGATGAAATAACCACGATGAAACGGCTGCGCTGAACTGGCTGTGATGAACCGGCCCTATTGGTTATCTGACCTGGCCGCATTGAAATGGCCGCACTGAACTGTCCTAGACCCCATTCAATAGCATTTATTCACGATTCACTTCTATCTCTTTCAGATTCATTTTTTTGTCGCCAGAAACCCATTTTTTTTCCTCCCCTGACTTCCACATAACTTCTTTGCCCTGCACTTTTACAGATGCCTGCTGGCTATAAATACTAATGGAATCTCTTAGCTTAATTCAATTTTGCTGGTACACTTACAGTTATGACCAACTTTCCCATGAGAGAGACTGATTGAGCATTCCAATACCTTATGGATGGGAGCAAACATTCGACAGAACCGGACTGACAATTTCCATAATTATTGAATTCACAGCCTAATGACCTTAAAACACAGTAAAAACATCTCTTGCTAATTCCATTTCCACTTCTGACATTCAAGGTATTCTATTTCTCTCAGGACAACAAATTTTCTTTCTTATTTCCAAACGGGCAGCCTCTCTCTTTACCCCAGCTCATGAACGCCAAAGAATTTCCTGGAATATTCAACATTTCTTTGTCTTTTAAAAAGTTAGAATATTTATGATCCTTAGAATAGTTTGACTGATTTATAGCAATCAATTATACCGGTGCGTTTTCGCAGAGCCATTTTAAAAATGAAGGATAGAATAATTAAAAAGATCACAAGTTCTCTCTTGCATATCATTATTTTATTATTTCATTACATTGCAGAAAGAGCTCTTGCTGACTCTGAGCAATTTTAATTGGCAAGAGGTCTGTATTAATACAGGATAGCAAGTAGTTCTTGCTAAGAAATAATATTAATTGTGCAAATTTGTATTCAATACAGTAAGAAATCTAAAAGGGTTATATAGTAATGTAAACGAAACCGTTAACGGCAGATACTGTAATATCTTTTCTGCTGGGCTGACAGCCCAGGGACTTTACATAAGAAGCCTTGTTTGTGATTATACACATATAAAACCTGATTTAGAAAATGTTTTTTTTTTACATGTGCATATTTTCACTATACGTATGTTGAAAAAGGAGGGGGGGGGTGTGGATATTGTGGATGTGGTATGGTCGGTGGCTAGAGCAGGACCAAAACAATACATGTGTATTCCCTATTTCAGAAATGGAATATATACTTGTGTCCTGACAGGTAAATGTCAGGATTTACACCAGCTCACTCCCAGTTACAAGTGCAACTGCTTGACCCCCTAGTGGTAGTCCTGTGAGATCACCTTTAGAGGTCACAGCCTCCATTTTGTACCCAGAGTTAGCAGGGGTAGAAATAATTGAGGATTGCTCCTGCTCATGTGACCCTAAATTACCAGGGAATCATTCTGGTAGGCTGTGGAGGGGGAGGGGGAGGGGGGAAAGAGAGGGGGGATGGTTTTTGGGAGATGATATCTTGTGGGGAAGCTCTTGGGAGGGGAAAATGTTGGCAAGTTCTTTTTGTGGGAGATACAGGGGTCTGAGGGAAGCCTTGTCTTTTTGGGAGGGGAAACTGTGGAGGAGTGTTTGTGGGTGAGAAGAACTAGTACGGTGCATGAAAGGGCACCTTTAACAACATTACTAAGTACCCCGTACTGTGTTGGGACATGCACATATAGGTTTGAAAACTGCTTGACTTACAAATGTACTGTATGTGTCACCACCTACTTATGTAAGTCCCCATGCTTTTCATATTGGCAAAATATAGGGATACCAGATTTTAGTTAAATAAAATCCGGACCCATAGCCCCGCCCAGCCCTGTTACGCCCACATCATGCCCCAGCCCCGCCCCTCAACCTGTTGTCAGTTGGAAGGGCATCTGCGCATGCGTGGTTGTGCTCCTGACGTGGTCCCAAAGAATAAGCTTTTCAAAACCTGGATAAAGTGCTGGGTTTTGGGAAAAGCTGTCCAGATGCCTGGGCATGCCCTCTAAAAAGAGGACATGTCTGGGTAAATCCGGATGTCTGGTAACTCTAGCAAAATAGAATCTCCCGAGGCAACAAAAAGTAACCTCCCATTTATTGGATAAATTCTCCAATGACTGAGAGACGTTTTTTTAAAAACCCTCTGAGCTTGTGAGTTGCTGGGACCTCTCTACTTGTGTCCAGACAGGTCTCCTCCCTCCCTTCCTTCCTTCCTCAGGTTGTTCCTAACTAGGGGCTAGATTCACTAACCTTCCTGAATTGGAACAATCCATTTCCGATTCGGGCAGGTCCGACTGATTCACAAATTAGTCATATTCAAATGGAAGCGATCGGAGGAACGCCCCCATTTGCGAGCAGGGATTGCAAATGTGCGATCCCCGCTCATGCGCAGACCTTGACAGTAGTGACAGGAGAAGCAGCCTCCTGTTACTGCTGTCAGGGCTTCTGCTGGATGTTTTCCCCCATTTTTTTAATAGGCTACAAAATATCAGGCTTATTTATAAAAAAAAAAAAAAAAAGAACAAAAAGCCCCCCTGACTGGCACGGCTCAACACCCCCTTTGTAGGCCACCCCCCGGCACAGCTGATACAGCACGGCCCGACACCTCGCCCGTTAAATATTGGGAGCAGGAGGGGTGCTCGGTACCTCCTGCTCCAGCGACGCGTCTGCCTGGGCCTTAGGCCCCGCCTCAGTGCATCATGTGATCCACAGGGAGGAGCCTAAGGCCCTGATTGGCTCAGGTGCCTCGGGTTCCTCCCCCCCTTGGGAGGAGCCTGAGGCACCTGAGCCAATCAGGGACTTCCTTAGGAAACATTGTGGGAGAGACAGAAAGGCTTTGAGATCGGCCACATGTTGGTTTTTGCTCTGCCTCTAGGTGTTGATTAATATCCCCTACTAATAATAAACATATTCATACAGTGTATCCCATGCCTAATCATTTGGGATATCCTGAAAACTTGACTGACTGGTTGAGTTTCAAGGATTGGGTTGAAAACCTGTGCTCTAAGATGAACAAATAGAAGGCTAAGGATTAGGTTACCTGTCTGAGCCAGTCTTTGCTCCTCCCAGGTCATCATCATGGGCTTTTTTTTTAAATGGAAAATGGCAGAGGGTTCTTCAGGAAGTGCTGGTGCTGAATGTTGCATGCATGCTGGAGGAGAAATGGAAGTTTTATTCACTACTTTGGCTCCCTGGTTTTATGCCCAACATGACTGTGTTTTGTCAAAGAGGGTAAGAGAAGGAGATAAAGTTGATGGGTAAGTGAAAAGTAGAAAGGAGTAGGGTGAAATTTGAGTGTGGGACCACAAAGAAAGGAAAGAGCTAAAAAGGAAAAATCAGTATGTCAGATACTATATATTGAGGGAATAAGGCAGGTGGAGAGAGGAGAATTGAAAAAGATACAACAGCCACTGGAAACAGAAGAAAGACAGGAAAGCAGACAAGTAACTGGAACCAGCATAATAGAACAGGAAACCATCCAGAAAACAAAGGTAGAATAAAGTGTTTTATTTGCAATGTATTAACTGAAATATGTTAGCTCTGGGAAATATTAATTGCAGATGTCTTTGTACTATATTCAGTACAAGATATGGAGCCCCTTTTCAGGTTTTGTATTTCACAATATGCCCTGGTAGTGGAGAGCTTTGTGTTGCTATTGCTCTTTTGACATGAAAATCAGGATTTTTTTTTTTGGTATGGTGACTTCCATGGAGAAATGTTCTAGTTGTGATCTGCATGTTGTGAGGAGGTAGAATATCAGAGAGCAGGGTGGCCAGAGCAGAAGAATCAGGGGCAGAGAGCAGGGTTTGAACACAAGCGACTGGTCCTCTGCAGTCACTTGTTTTGGGATCGGCCAAGCCAGTCGGTGAATCACGTCCTTCCTAATTTGCCCCTCATTTGCATGTGCGGATCGGATCGGAGGATAATTGGCCACGAGGTTAGTGAATTGGGTCGGAGGAAAATCGGGTCTGGTTGGGTCACGATCATTGTCCTTAGTAAATCTAGCCCTAAGTGAATTCAGGGTGCTGAGGCTGGAGCTTGAACCATCACACCACACTCTCTCCTTATGTGTGTGACTGTTCCCTTGAACATGTAAGTGCTAGCTGGGTGCTAAGTGCTACTCTTTAATTGACACACACAATTTGCTTAGCTCATAAAGGCGGAGCAAGGGGTGGAGCAAGGGAAGGCACAGGCCCACTGATACGCAGAACTTACAGAATAATAATAAGTTACATGCTAAAGTGCCAATAGGAGGAAATATTTTTTTCACTCAGAGAATATTTAAGCTCAGAGATTGTGGTAAAGGCGGATAGTGTAGCAGGTTTTAAGAAAGGTTTGGACAAATTCTTGGAGGAAAAGTCCATAGTCTATTAAGACATGGGAGAAGCCTCTGCTTGCTCTAGATCGGTTTTTTGTGTTTTCAATTAATAATTCAAAGAAGAATAAGTAGTTTGCCGGTTTGGCACCTAAGTTGACCATTTGAATATTTACACTATCTACAAATGGTGCTTGAAGATGCGATGATTGAGTGGTGAGACGGTAACGTCGGGGCATTAGTGTCCCTGTTATCATCTCTATGATTCTGAGCACTGAAGCTACCAATATGTGTATACAATATTGAAATTGTCGATGTTGGAACCAATATAGGAGTGATTACTTTATCATTTTTCTGTGTACTTTTTCTAATCACTCAAGAAGAAACACCTTGAGTTTAGTTGCCCCCACCTTGTATAGTTGATGTGCTCTAGATCGGTAGCATGGAATGTTGGCTAGGTACTAGTGACCTGGATTGGCCACCGTGAGAACGGGCTACTGGGCTTCATGGACCCAGTATGGCTATTCTTATGTTCTTATATGAGCCAAGTATAAGACAATCAAGCCATTGTAACATCACTGATGAGGTTGGCTCTGAGGCACTGTGGAATGAGGCATTATGTTGCTCTCATTGGGGTTCCAGAATCTTGCTATTCTTTGAGATGTTGGAATGTTGCCACTCTTTGGGTTTTGGGCCAGGTACTAGGGACCTGGATTGGCCACTGTGAGAACGCACTACTGGGCTTGATAAACCATTGGTCTGTTCCAGTATGACAATTCTTATGTTCTTATGTGAGCCAAGCATAGGACAATCAAGCCATTGTAGCATCACTGATGAGGTTGGCTCTGAGGCACTGTGGAATGAGGCATTATGACATCACAATCACAGCTCTGGAATGTTGCTCTCTTTGGGGTTCCAGAATCTTGCTGTTCTTTGAGATGTTTGAATGTTGCCATTCTCTGGGTTTTGGCCAAGTACTAGGGTCCTGGATTGGCCACTGTGAGAACGGGCTACTGGGCTTGATGGACCATTGGTCTTACCCAGTAAGGCTATTCTTATGTTCTTATTAAGGCCTTTATACTTTCTGCGGGGGTGGGAGGGTTGGAGGTTCTGCTTGAAATTGTTATACTTGATGATAATTTGTTGTTGTCATTGTCTGCTGGTTTTCTGTTGAGTTGCCTTTTGTGCTGTTGGTTTGTACTATTGTCTGTTGTATTTATCATCAATAAAAAATTGCTTACTTGTGAGGCGTATGCATTCAGGCCTGCTTAATGGCATGACGTAATTGGACAAACCTAAATGTGGGAGTGTAAACGCCGACTTATGCTAGTATTCTATAATAGAATCTGGGTGTCCAGATTCCGTTACAGAATTAGTGCTCAGTGTGCTGCATCTAGGCACCTAACTTGTGGCGCCCAGTTACAGAATTGCCCCCTGTGCGACTGAATATATTAAACCCTGAGGCTGGCACGTATCTGTAAAATGGTGGCCGCCCTGGCTGAATACATTGCGCAACAAATTTTAATTTTTTTCGGGGGCTAGAAGAAAATGAGGTTTACTTTATAGAATTTGACCTCCTGTGTATGAAAATGGCCTCCATTTTCTCCTATCACGTATAGTTTTTGAGCAAATCGCAACTGGCTTTTCTCAAAAAATGTAAGTCTCCCTCCAACTTAGGAATCAAGGAAACTCTTATATCTTGGCATCCCAAGTCCTCTAAATTTTCTTCACACTTCTACCTCTAACCCTCTGCTGTAGTTCCTTCCTGTTTCTCCTATTGTAAACCGCGTTGAGCTCTACGAACGTGGAGATGATGCGGTATACAAACCTAAGGATTAGATTAGATTAGATTAGATATCATACTTCCCCAAAGATCTTACAAGAATTCTTTGAGATCTATAAACTGAGAAGAGAGCTTAGAGGTGTAAATGGGATGAAATTAAGTTTGGAGGGTAGAATGTCGACTATGCATGCTAGGATCGGAGCATCAATGATATCTTTGGCTGGCGTAGAACTATGGAATGCCTTGACTGGTATGGGGAGGATGAATTCTAAGAGAATGCTGAAAACTCAATTATTTGCCAATGTCTTCTTATGCTAAGATGTATGATTTAAAGCTTGCTTGTATTTCTTTCGATATGTGAAGGGGAAACGACCGGCGAAGGAAGCGGTGGGGGTCGTTGGATGACCATGGAATAAAGGGAGCGCTGAAGGAGGACAAAGTCATGGCCGACAAACTGAACACATTTTTTTGCATCTGTCTTTACCAAAGAGGATATACGCAACATACCGGAAGCCGACAGGCTATATGCAGGAAATGAGGATGGGAAACTGACAGGGATGAAGGTCAGTCTAGAAGAGGTACGCAGGCAGATTGGTAGGCTTAAAAACAATAAATTCCCGGGACAATATGGCATCCATCCGAGGGTGATGAAGGAACTGAAAGAGACTATAGTTGACTATAGCTGGAACCCAAGCACAGTACCGGGTAAAGCTTTGGATTCTTGCACAGAAATAGCTAAGAAGAAAAAATTAAAAAAAAAAAAAAAATTAAATTGAATCAGGTTGGGCAGACTGGATGGACCATTCGGGTCTTTATCTGCCGTCATCTACTATGTTACTATGTTACTATGCTACAACTAATAGCCAATTTGTCGATCAAATCGGGAAAGATTCTGGAAGACTGGAAAGTGACAAATGTCACACCGATCTTCAAGAAAGGTTCAAGGGGAGATCCGGGAAACTACAGATCTCAGTACCGGGAAAGATGGTAGAGGCGCTGATAAAGGACCGCATCATTGATCACCATGACGGACACAAGCTGATGAGGACCAGCCAGCACGGCTTCAGCAAGGGAAGATCTTGCTTGACGAACTTGCTGCACTTCTTTGAGGGAATAAACAGGCAGATAGACAAGGGCAAGCTGGTCGACATTGTATATCTGGATTTTCAGAAGGCATTTGACAAGGTCCCTCATGAACAACTACTTTGAAAAATTGCGAGCCATGTAATCGAGGGCAAAATCCTCATGTGGATTAAAAACTGGTTGGCGGATAGGAAACAGAGAGTGGGGGTAAATGGATAACACTCGGACTGGAAAAGCATCATGAGTGGAGTGCCACAGGGTTCGGTGCTTGGGCCCGTGCTCTTCAACCTATTTATAAATGGCCTGGAAACTGGTACAACGAGCGAAGTGATTAAATTTGCGGACGATACAAAGTTATTCAGAGTGGTGAAGATACAGAAGGATTGCGAAGATTTGCAATGTGACATAAACACGCTCGAGAAATGGGGCGCCACATGGCAAATGAGGTTTAACATAGATAAGTGTAAGGTGATGCATGTCGGTAACAAAAATCTTATTCACGAATACAGGATGTCTGGTGCGGTACTCAGAGAGACCCCCCCAGGAAAAAGACCTGGGAGTACTGGTCGACAAGTCGATGAAGCCGTCAGCGTAATGTGTGGCGGCGGCGAAAAGGGTGAACAGAATGCTAGTAATGATTAAGAAGGGGATCACGAGCAGATTGGAGAAGGTTATCATGCTTCTGTACCAGGCCATGGTACGCCCCCACCTGGAATACTGCGTCCAGTACTGGTCGCCGTACATGAAGAAGGACACGGTACTACTCAAAAGGGTCCAGAGAAGAGCAACTAAAATGGTTAAAGGGCTGGAGGAGCTGCCGTACAGTGAGAGATTAGAGAAATTGGGCCTCTTCTCCCTTGAAAAGAGGAGACTGAGAGGGGACATGATCGAAACATTCAAAGTACTGAAGGGAATAGACTTGGTAGATAAGGACAGGTTGTTCACCCTCTCCCAAGGTAGGGAGATCGAGAGGGCACTCTCTAAAGTTAAAAGGGGATAGATTCTGTACAAACGTAAGGAAGTTCTTCTTTACCCAGAGAGTGGTGGAAAACTGGAATGCTCTTCCGGAGGCTGTTTTAGGCGAAAACACCCTTCAAGGATTTAAGACAAAGTTAGACAAGTTCCTGCTGAACCAGAGCATACGCAGGTAAGGTTAGTTTCAGTTAGGGCACTGGTCTTTGACCTAAGGGTCGCCGTGGGAGCGGACTGCTGGGCACGATGGACCATTGGTCTGACCCATCAGCAGCAATTCTTATGTTCTTATGAATTGATTGAATTTGTGCTCTATCCCTATTATAACAGAGACGATTAATGATGTTGTTTAGACATGTCTATGTTATATGTGATAATCGGAGGCAAACAAGATTGTACGTATGTGATATGGAAACCGCATAGTTGTATGCGGTATATAAATTTTTAAATTAATAAATTAATAATATAATGCATTGCACCGATTTAAGAGTTCGTATAAATATTATTTTCTAGAATCGTTTTGCTGTTTATAAACGAGATTAGGAGCATCTCTAATTCATGTCCAACAATAGGCAGCCAGCATTGATGAATTCCATCTGCCCTGATATTGGTTCTCCATTGTAGCAATGTCCTGGTGAAACCTTTCCCCATGCTCATCACTAACACTACCAAGATTATCGGGGGAAAAAAAAATCTAATTTGAGGCAAACTGTTTTAATATTTCACAGATTGTTATAACATTTACTTCATGCATTAGAAATATAGCGAAAATATTAATTTTTGCATTATAACGCTCTTTTGTCAAAAATCAGAGGGTTATACCGAAAAATTAAGGTCAGTTTTGAATTCAGCGACCCCCAAATCACTATAGAACAACTTCAATTCATGCCCCAAAACCTCTGTTGCACAGTGTAACCAGAGCTGGTATTGTGACATCATAATGCCTCATTCCACCAATAAGAGCCAATATCATCAGTGATGTCACAATGGCTGGATTGTCCTATACTTGTCTTCCTTTTGATTTCTAGAGTAGTGCAGTGGTTGAAGCTACAGCCTCAGCACCCAGAGGATTATACCGAAAAATTAAGGTCAGTTTTGAATTCAGCGACCCCAAATCACTATAGAACACCCACTACAATCCATGCCTCCCCCCCTCCAACCTCTGTTGCACGGTGATATCAGACCCTTTGGTTCTTAGGCGTGGGTGTGCTGTTAGAGCATTAGATATTCTCCTAATGGCAACCTAGACTGCAGCTTATTAAAACAAGGATAGATGAAGTCAAACGGAAAAGAAACGAGCCTAAACACACCTCAAAATGCTTAGCAGTGTTTGTTTAATTTCACCTTCAGCCGATGCGGCAATGATTTAGACACATGCTTTCTAATGAATAAATGCAGGCAATCTGAATTATGGAACACAGCAGAATTAATTGAACAGCTAAATTTGTTTACAGGCTCCGCTAAAGAACACACTCTAGTTTTATTATCATTTAGCAGCTGAACTTAGCAAGAGGAATAAATAATTGCATTTTTACAGAAGCGGAGAAGACGGTGATCAGCTTGTCAACACTAATTAGCAGTAAGTCATTTCGCTCTTATGCAGTTTCATATATTTTTTTTTTCCCCACAAAGTAAAACATTTTATAACAAAGTAAATATAATTAGATGATTGCAATTACACACAGCTGAATATCTTTACTGGACTGTTTTCTTTCTTGTCATCCTATATGAGCAGCGCTGTCATGATTCACCCAAGATCCACGGGACGTTCTCGGGGATCTTTCACCTGGTGTAATGAAAACAGTTCAAGTGAAAATTCTAAGCCACAACACTGGCCACGGCTGACACGGGGACAAATTTTCTCCATCCCCGCCGGATCTCTCTATCCCCCTCCCATCCCCGCGAGCCATGTCCCTAGAGAATGACACCAGGACAAATTTGTCCCCGTCCCCGCAGGAACTCAATTTCCCCGCCCCCATCCTCATGAGTTTTGTCGCTGCCCCTGTCCCTGCCCCATTCCTTCAATCTCTGTCTTAAGTGCAGAAGCCTCGAACACTTATGATTTTAAAGTGTTTGAGGCTTGTGCAGATGAGGACGGAGCTTAGGCATTGGTGGAATGAGGCATTATGACATCACAATCTGAGCTCTAGAATGTTGCTACTTAGGTTTTTAAAGTGTTTGAGGCTTGTGCAGATGAGGACGGAGCTTAGGCATTGGTGGAATGAGGCATTATGACATCACAACCTGAGCTCTAGAATGTTGCTACTTAGGTTTTTAAAGTGTTTGAGGCTTGTGCAGATGAGGACGGAGTTTAGGCATTGGTGGAATGAGGCATTATGACATCACAACCTGAGCTCTAGAATGTTGCTACTTACGATGTTAAAGTGTTTGAGGCTTGTGCAGATGAGGACGGAGCTTAGGCATTGGTGGAATGAGGCATTATGACATCACAATCTGAGCTCTAGAATGTTGCTACTTAGGTTTTTAAAGTGTTTGAGGCTTGTGCAGATGAGGACGGAGCTTAGGCATTGGTGGAATGAGGCATTATGACATCACAATCTGAGCTCTAGAATGTTGCTACTTAGGATTTTAAAGTGTTTGAGGCTTGTGCAGATGAGGACGGAGCTTGCAGGAATGGGGCAGGGACAAGGGATGGGATGGGAAAATGAGTTCTCGTGGAGAAGGGGAAAAATTTGTCCCCGTGTCATTCTCTACCTGTCCCTGCTTCATTCCTGCAAACTCTATCCTCATCTGTAGAAGCCTCGAACACTTTAAAATCATAAGTGTTCGAGGCTTGTGCAGTTAAGGCAGAGCTTGCAGGAATGGAATAGGGACAGGATCAGAACCCATGGGGATGGAACAGGGATACAGAGATCCTGCGGGGACAGGGACAAATTTGTCCGTGTTATTCTTTACAAACTAGTGGACATTCTGTAATAGAGCTTGTGAATATCAGCACTGTCCAACCAAAGTTTCACTATGCTCCAGGAATGCCCCCAGCATGGCATTTCTTAAGTGTGGGGGGGTGGGGGGGGTGGCGTGGAATTTAAAACCTTTGGCTTTAACTTTCAAAGATAATTGCTCTTCAGATCAATATGAACTTCTACAGACTGTGCCTTATTATTATTTTTTTTTTATATTCTATTGCATTAAAAAAAATATTTGTAAATCACTTTGGGGCTTTTTTTTTAAAGTCACGGAAATGTTATTAGTTTTTTTCTTTTTTAACTAAAGCTTAGCTTGCACTAATGGAACTAGCACTGAATGCTAAGCAGCCCATAGGTATAAAATAGGCTTCTTAGCATTTAGCATGCATCAATACCCTTAGAGCAGGGGTGTCCAACCTGCGGCCCTGTGAAGTATTTTGTGTGGCCCCGGTTGAGGGCGATGCAGTGTTTTCCTCTGCTGCCCCCGGATGTTTACCGTCTTGCCGGCTCCCTCCTCTGTCTTGCTGCAGCGTTTGCATGTTTGTGTGGCCCCAGAAAATTTTTTTTCAGACAATGCGGCCCAGGGAAGCCAAAAGGTTGGAGAACCCTGCCTTAGAGCTTTAGTAAATGGGTTCCTTTCAATGCTTTTCCCAATTTTGCTGTCCTATATAAGAACAGAAGACTAGCCATACTAGCCAGTATCCTGCTTCCTCAGTACCCAATCCAGGTCAGAAGTACCTGGCAGAAACCCCAAAATTAGCAACATTCCAGAATCCCAAATAGTAGCAACATTCCATGCTACCGATCCCAGGGCAAGCATTCCAAGAAACTATATAAAAATTATTTGAGAAATTCAGTAACATGGGTGATAAAACCGCTCACACATGGCTACATTACAGAGTAAAAACCCTGTTTAGCTAGCACCAGTTACATCATTTTTAGCACCGGTCGTAGCGGTAACAGCTCTGAGCATCGCAGCTGTTTACCGCCATGGCCGGCGCCATAAACCCCGCTACGCTTTTGTAAAAGAGGGGGAAGGGGTATATTAAACTTGTGTCAAATACATATTAATGACTAAGCCCTCCCATGCATGAACTCAATCACTAAAATGTGCCCTCTAAATGTATATCAAAATGTTCACAAAATCTCACCAATCAAGTGCAACGCCTTGTATAAGAGCAGTATTGCGTGCACACGGGCACAACATATCATACGATCACAAAAACGTGTCTGAATGCTGGCTGCCAATAATCCGGCCTGACGAAGTGGTGCACTTGAGCTACACACAGGTCCCTGAGACGGTGCATAAAACGAGGATCTTGTCAGACCGGATTATTGGAAGCCAGCATGGTAGTGGAGAGAGAGGAGAGGCAATACTGGATGGGTGGTGAGAGAGAGAGAGACATGGGTCGATACTGGATGGGAGGTGGAGACAGCAGAGATGGGGCATATTGAATAGGAAAGGAGACACATTGGAGCAATGCTGAATGGTGGAGAGCGGGAAAGAGAGAGCGTGGAAATGTTTGACTATTGAGAGGGATGGATTGGGAAAGGAGAGAGATTCTAGGATGGGTGAGAAGAGAGATGCTTGACTGGGGGATGGGCGTTAGGGAGAGAGGAGAATGGATAGAAGTTTGACTAATGGGGGAAGGGGTAGAAGGAGTGAGAAATAGATGATGCTGGGCATGGTGGAAAGCATGTGGAAGAGGCCATTGGGTGGGAAGACTTGGAGAGGAGTGGATAGGCAGAAAAGAAAAGTAGCAGAAAGAGATGAAATAGAAAGAACGATACCAAAGATGGGTGGAAGGGAGGACTAGACAAAGACAGGAGGGGAGAAGAGCAATGACATTGGCAAATGGACAGCAAATGCTGGAAATTAGAAGTGAACGAGAAACCAGAAAAGATAGACTGTGACTGATATTATTGTAAAAATCAAATGCTAAGACAATAAAGGTAGAAAATATTTTAATTTATTAATTGGAATATGTTAGTTTGGGGAAATGTTCATTTCTGATGTTGAGTTTTTTGCACAATTCAAGAGAAAATGCATTTGTTTTTCTGTTTTTCCAGTGTTGCTCTGCATGCAGGGACTTCTTGGGGTGGTTCATATTTTTATCTGTATATTTCTAATTTTTCTTATTTATGGTGCCTTGTTCTGTATTTGATGAGGGACTGTCAGTGTTTTGCTTGTGTGACTGAGGTATGGCATTCTTATGGTGCTACTTGCTCTAGAGCACTGTTTCTCAACCTGGTCCTGGAGTACCCCCTTGCCAGCCAGGTTTTCAGGATTTCCACAATGAATATGCGTAATCTTGATTTGCATACACTGCCTCCACTATGTGCAAATTACTTTCATGCATTTTCATTGCGGATATCCTGAAAACCTGACTGGCAAGGTGGTACTCCAGGACTGGGTTGAGAAACAGTGCTCTAGAGCAGTGCTTCTCAACTTCTTCAAGCCAAGTAACCCCTAAGTCTAACAAATATCAACCGAGTACCCCTGCCCAGGCTCCATCCCTGCCCCCCTTAATAATAGTACTACGCTTCTCCCTCCGTATCCACAGGGGTTAAGTGCAGAGCCAGACCGCGAAGTGTGAAAGACCGTGAATAACTTTTCGGCCGGCTCTGACCCACTCTCGCCTCCCTCCTGCGTCCCCGGAACCTTACCTGGTGCTCTAGCGGTGAAGCGGGGCAGGAGCGATCTTCCTATGCTCCTGCCCCGTGCAGAGCCGTCACCAAAATGGCTGCCGTGAGTTCCCGTTGTAGTCTCGAGATTGTCTATCCTAAGGCTGACATGGTCTATCCCACTCCAAACACACTTAGGCGCCATTTATAGAATCGTGGCTAGTGGCACCTATGTAAAAATTTAGGTGTTTGAAAAGTAGGCGGGCCTAAGTTTTTGGAGAATCGGACGTAGTCGCGCTTAAGTCACGCTTCACCAATAGAAGCGCCCTGTCAGGTGATAGGCATCACTAAGCACCATGCAATAGGCACCCATCACCCAATTTATTTATTTTTATCAATTATTGAGCCTATTGAGGGTATTTTGCCAATGAAGTTAGGCATCCTTTTTAAAATCAGCCCCTTTGTGTTGATATTTGTTATAAATAATGTATGTTAAAAGTGCTAATAATTGGGGTAAATCTATATATTGCACCAGAGGTTAGGCACGGTACATGCGCTCTTTTCATTTCTTAAAGTGACAGTTCACCTTAGACGGTCTGTGCCGGGTTCCGTGAATGACATCACCCACACGTGAGAATATGCTGCTTCCTTGTCCTGGGATAACTGGGACCCTAAATTTTATTTAAAAAAATTTCTATACCCGTTTAAAACTAAACAGTTTACACAATTTACATACATAATTTTAAAACAAAAACATAATAAAATGTTCTAGACGAGTGTAACTGCAAAGGAGGTGTTCCCATGGGAAGGCCATGGGCGTTCCTCGGTGTTTTGACTATTTAAGCAAGTGCTTTATTAAATCAGTTAGGTGTTCACATTTACACCTGCTACAGAGTTGGCATACGTGGTGCTGTCTTACATACCATAGTAGTCTATAATTTATTTGTTAGGATTTATTTATTGCCTTTTGAAGGCGTTCACTCAAGGCGATGTACAGCAAGAATAAGTCAAACATAATTTAAGAGAGTTGCACACGGAGTCAGAAAGGGGCTTAGCTAGGGTAGGCGTAGATATGCAAGTCCTGCTCCAGCATGTGCAGCTGGGGTCACTCCTTGTGTGTGCATGACTAACAAGTCAGTTATGTCACCCTTTAGAGGCCTGGGTGAAGAGCCAAGCTTTCACTTGCTTCCTGAGGTAGAGATAGTCTTGTGTTAAGCGAAGCCTTTCAGAGAATGCCTTCCAGAGTGGAGGGTGGGGGGGGGATACTGCAGAGAAGGCGTGCTGGTGGGTATGACAGGCTAATGTAAATACTCACGCCCAACTAATGTCAGGTGTGGAGATTCAGGTATTCTATAGTAGATGACGGCAGATAAAGACCCGAATGGTCCATCCAGTCTGCCCAACCTGATTCAATTTAAATTTTTTTTTTTTTTTTCTTCTTAGCTATTTCTGGGCGAGAATCCAAAGCTTTACCCGGTACTGTGCTTGGGTTCCAACTGCCGAAATCTCTGTTAAGACTTACTCCAGCCCATCTACACCCTCCCAGCCATTGAAGCCCTCCCCTGCCCATCCTCCTCCAAACGGCCATACACAGACGCAGACCGTACAAGTCTGCCCAGTAACTGGCCAAGCTCAATCTTTAATATTATTTTCTGATTCTAAATCTTCTGTGTTCATCCCACGCTTCTTTGAACTCAGTCACAGTTTTACTCTATAACACAATGCCTAAATTCTGGGAGTGCCACACACCCATCCATGCCTCTCCCATGGCCACGCCTCCCTATGGGGGTTGTGTGCTGTGAAATTTAGGCTTGCAGCTTATAGAAAAGGAGGTAGAGAGATCCTGATGTATCTCCTAATTGCCGCCAATTAAATGCCTGTTAGTGCCAATTTATCCAGCAACTTTGCACCCAAAATCGTGTGCCTACCTTTGGACAACCTGTATGGATTTGGAGGGTTGGGGCCTGATTCTCTAAACGACACCGATCTCGGTGGCCGCCTAAGAAGTGGCCGCCGATCGTGTGTCAGTCACGCATTGGTGTCCTTTAGAGAATCGCGTCTTTTTTTTTTCTAACAGATGCCTTAAATGTGGGCTAGCATTTTACAGGCCTACATTTAAGGCATCTGTCTCATGCCTACGGAGATGCTAACAGATGCCCAAGGCCACTTCTGGTGGAAATCACCTCCATGCCAGCCTTGGGCATTGGTAGGCTGTCTAGATGCCTCCCAAGGCACGAGTCAGACGCCTGTATTGTAAGCATCATTTGTGGCACGGATTTAAAAAGCAAACAAACACGCACCCCCGATTGGCTGGTGAGACTGCGGCAGGACATCGGGGCGCTGTTTGATGAATCAGCCCCTAAGCGCCTAGATTTTGGACGCCTGACTTTTGACGCACTTGATTGAATTGCCCCGAATGTTTGCTCTTGATGTAACACGCATTACGAGATCTTTTAAAACTTGTTAATTCTATTGTGAATGTCTACAAACTTTACTGTGTTGTCTTCCAGCTGCTTGTCCCCTTTATGTCTGACGATTCTATATGGCTCTTTCTATAACATACTTTGTGACATTGTCATCTGCAATGCCTTATTGGGACTTTGAATCTCTTTCTATACGAGAAGGCTGTCTGCCTATCCTCTAGACAATAGAAAAAAAAGATCAAACTACACGAGGAAGGTAAGAGCTTTATTATATTTTGAAATATTTTTTGCTTAACAGTTGGCGACCTTTATTTCAAGTGGTTTTACAAAGGAGACACTCATTAATATGCAGTTCAACTGATAGTAGACTTACATTAAGGGTTTCACTGTTTTGTATGCAGCCTGCGCAACTCCCACCAAAAAGGTTGAGAACTATAATTAACTTTATCACAATCTTCCAACTTATGCCATTAATGTTTTAATTTTTTCACCCTAATCGCAAGTGGAGAACACATTATTTTACAAGATGAGAAATAAAAGGAAGGCATATGGAGGAAGCTTTCCGATGAGCTTGCTTCTTAAGAATAATGAACCCTACACATCTATATATTTGTTTAGAAAGGGGATAAAATATTTTGGAACGACAGAAATCAGGAACTGCATGGGTTTTATAGCCCAGCCGCTTGCATATTTCTCCCAAGCAGGTTTCATGGTTTTTTGTTTTTTTTTAATCCTTAGTTATACATAATACTTTTTCTGCACTTAGCTGATGTAAAAGAGATTAAGGCTATGATATTAAGAAACTGGAACTTGTCAACAAAAAGCCCATGTCTATGACCCTTGAAGTACTGGTCTGGATGACTTGCAACAGCTGTGAATAGATTTGGAATTAATTTATCCAATACAGAATGTCCTAGCTGTGTAGCCGATGTACTAACCAGGGTAGAAAACTTGGCATAAGCTCCTGGGATGGCCAAAAAAAAAAGAGATAACTATACCTCACTGAGATGTAATTAGCATTTTACTGGAAACCAGTCCCCCAAATCTACTGAGTTGCTTTGCATGATTTTGTATCATAGTGGCTCATTAATAATTAATTTATGAAAGTTTATGCAATAAGTGGCTGGATTTTCCAATTCTGGTGACGGGAAAGAGCTAGGAAAGAGCAAGGTAGCCCCAAAATGTTGTCATTTTTGCATATTTTGGAGCAGCATCCCATTTTTCCATGCAACCTTGCACAAACATTTTGCAATTTAGTCATCGGCCTCTTTTATTGTTGACCACCACGACAATCATGGCCAAAAATCTTTATTTCCTGTAACTCGGTGGGGCGTCTGGTGATGGATTAGGTATCCTTAGGTTTGCCTCATATCTTCTTACGCAAAATGATCCCATAATGGGACTTAGAACAATCTGAGTGAAATGATTGTGTCATTTTTCACAGTGCCTGCAGATTCAGACATCAAGGATCGTGGCCTCTGTTAATGTGCACATGCAGTCCTCAATGTGTATGCAATGGCACAATGTATGTGCATGCCAGTGGCAAGGAAAAGGTGCTGCAGTGGTTCAGAACACAAGCAACACAAAAAACAGAGGCAAAATCTGCCACGGAATGCACATAACAAGAACCACTGAAGCAGTCTGATTTATTAATGTCAGAAACCCGAGATGGCCATGTTTCGCCCCCAGGCTGCATCAGGGGTAGCAACTACAAATAACAAAGGAGCATGATAGAGCAAAATCACAAAACATCAAATCATCAATATTTAAAAACAAATCATCAATAATTAGAAATATTTAATAAATGAATCTGTAAATCAATTAGGCGCTGTTTATAGAATAGCACTTAGCGCCAGGATCCGTACCTGACTTAGGTGGGAGGATTTACACCAACTTAAATGTCTTTCGTCATTGATGTGACGTGTATGTTATATGTAATTTGACTTGATATGTAAGTATGTAACTTGTTATAGTGTGTCCTTGAAGTGTTTTGTACGATAAATGTAAATGTTTTATTTTGTAAATTAATATGTAACTCGCCCTGGATAAGGGCGGGCGAGACATAAACAAACAAACTAAATCTAGGTATAAATCCTCGCACCTAAACTAGGCGTGGATCCTCCTTTTTCTATAACAGCGCACGCAAATTGCAGGAATGTCCTCAATCCGCCCATGGTCACACTTCATTTTTGAAACCGTGTGTAAAATTCATGCACGAATCCTGGTGCCTAAAAATGCCAATTAGCACTGATGATTGATTATTAGCACTTAATTAGCAGTGCTAATTGGTTTGTCATTCAGTTAAACTGCATGTGAAAATTGGGCATGATCCCAAATTTCTGTGCATAATTTTTAATACCGTTTATAGAATTAGGCTGCATGTGTATTGTTGGACAAGTATATACATGTTGTACAGGCAAAAAGAACTAACTTTTGGAAAATAGATGCAGACTGCTACGGGAAACGATTCACTGGGAAACAATATGCATGCCAGCTTACAGCCCATGTAGTCTCACTGGATACAAAGCATCTATCTTCTGTATCCATGGCACAGCAAAGAGGTATTAGTAGAAGAGGGGAGAAGCTTGGGAAGTGAGAGCTCATGGTCGGATGTTACTTCTTCTATTTCCATTGAAGACTTCTACCAGTTATGTTATAGAGCAGAAAGCGACAAGGGACTAATGGATAGATTTAAATGTCTTTGAACCCCATGGCACAAAGGTAGAATGGGATGCCCGTAATGATCATGGCAGGAGGAATGGCCAGTCCCTCCTGCCAGACACCCCCCACCCCCCGCAATGACCGTGCCCAGGAGGAACCCCCAGCTCCCCACAAAGGTAAGCCACTGATCCCCCAGCAGGAACCCCCCAGGCAGCTGGATCCCCCCCCTCCCCCACCTAGCCCATCAGGACCCATAGGAAGGGCCTTAGGTGCCTGGGCCAATCGGAATCTTAGGCCTGTCTCCCAGTACATTGTGGGATGTGATGGGAGTGGCCTAAGATTCTGATTGGCCAGATCTCTTAGGCCCTCCTCCATAGTTGTCCTAACTTTATACAGCGAGTTAACTGGACACCGGTCATCCAGTGCCTGGTTAACTTCTGGGTCGGTAGACATAGCTGGATATTCAATATTGGGAGGCATGCATACCCTAGTATTGAATATCTGGGCAGTGGCATAGGAAGGGGGTGGGGGGTCGGATCCCCCCGGGTGCCATGGCTTTGTAGAAGGTATCCTAAATGACTTATAAGTGAACTCACTCTGTAGCTCTTCAGATAAGAACTCCATTCATCAGGAAGGGGTTATTATTGGAATACGCAGTTAGGCGTGCAATTAAGCTCTTCAGAGTGGGGAAAATTTTCAGCTAAATCCATTCGCCCCTTCTTTATCTGCAGCTTTATTGCAATCTTCTTATTTTATTTTACATAATGCTTACTGGGCTCCATCTAAACTTGGAAAACCTTCACGGAAAACACCTCATATATGTTGGACTTGCAACAAGTCACCGGGAATGTTGTCACATATGATCTTCTTCTAATTTAACCCAATACTGATCTCAGATTTGGAATACTATCTCTAATGTATTTGCTGTATCTGTACATAACTTATAGAATTGTTATACTTTGGTCATCTGATCCTAATAATGCTATAGGCCCCACCTATTCTAGATTATTTGTATTTATGATGGCTTTAGCCTTACATATTATTGTTCTAAGAACATAAGAATTGCCGCTGCTGGGTCAGACCAGTGGTCCATCGTGCTCAGCAGTCCGCTCACGCGGCAGCCCTTCGGTCAAAGACCAGTGCCCTGAGTCTAGCAGTACCTGCGTATGTTCTGGTTCAGCAGGAACTTGTCTAACTTTGTCTTGAATCCCTGGAGGGTGATTTCCCTTATAACAGCCTCTGGAAGACATTCTCTGGGTGAAGAAGAACTTCCTTATGTTTGTACGGAATCTATCCCCTTTAAACTTTAGAGAGTGCCCTCTCGTTCTCCCTACCTTGGAGAGGGTGAACAACCTGTCTTTATCTACTAAGTCTGTTCCCTTCATTACCAGACGTTCAGATTACCCCGGACTTGTCTGGGGTTCCGGTCGGCTTTTCGAAACCTGGCACTTTGCCCAGGTTATGAAAAGAAATTGCGTTGGGAGGGGACATCTGCGCATGCGTGGATGCAACTCAATGACATCACATGCATACACACATGCGCATGTCATCGGGTCGCATCCGTGCATGCACGGACATCTTTCTGCCCGACGAACAGGCAGTGGAGGCGGGGCTGGGGGCGGAGCTAGGACATAATGGGGTGGGGATGGGAGGTTCTGGGTGGGCCTAGAAGGTTCGTATTTTACTAACATTAAATCTGGTAACCCTAATTGTACATTCTTATATATGCATATTTCTGGTGTGATTTTATAGAATCTTTTATACACCTAAAAAATCCTTTACATATAAAATTATCTTACTGGCATCGTAGCCCAGTAGAAGCCAGGAGAGAACCCTGGAAGCCCAAAGGAGAAGAAGGAATATGCCAGGATGAAAAAAGGAATACAGTAAACGATAGTCCATGGTCAATGTTCCTTCTAAGCTGGGTTGGAGTCCTCCAACTGCATTCCTGCCAAGCTGTGTATGTGTGTGTGTGTGTGTGTGTGTGTGTGTGTGAGGGGGGAGGGGATGTGGGTGTGCTTCAATATCGTATTTTCAATTCTTAGGGGCAGGCAGGTCCTCAGGAGTTTCACAGAACTTGCCTGTCCCTTGCTATTGAAAATGTGATATTGAAACAGCACCCCTACTGGCAGGAATGTCGGCGGAGGACTCCTGCACAGCTTAGAGAGAACATTGCCCGTGGTTCCTCAGCCTTGGAACTTGTCTCCTCTTTTCCTATGTAAAATAGCAGTGAAATAGACTGGAATCCCTCTGGTACAGGAAGAGGCTGCCTAGATGTAGCATAAAGAAAATTTAATCAAAGCCGAATGAATAGCTTGGAGTGTGATTCGTTTGTCATTTTATGATCGCTGCAATGATGTCTTGAGCAGTACTTAATGAAGTAAAGCCAACCTATTGTAATCTTGATCAGATTTGGAAAGCAAAGTTGCATTGAGCTATTTACAGATTCAATAAATGATAGCCAGAGTGACTAATCAAATTAGAGGCTCTTAAAGCAGACTTGGCTTTTTACATTTTGCTTCAAACATTGTAAAAGGATTTTCCGGGCTTATAGGAGTACGAATGCCGTTATTTTTCAGAAAATATTATCATTGCATTTTTTTTTTTTTTAAATGCGAGCCCAAAATATCTAGCGAACATTTACACCAACAGTAGAAATCGTACATTGGGGAAACTAAAACAACAAAACTTGATTGCTTATTATGATTTCTTATTTTGCAGATGTTAATATTTAATCATAGGCAGAGCCATTTAGCTTAAGTGCGTTAATATAACTAATTTAAAAGAGACCAGTAATTGTCTTCTTAACTTGCAGTCTGGATGTTATCCATGCTGTCCTGCTGGTAAGGCCAGAGGGAGAGTCCCCTATTGGCATCTAAAGAGATAGCTCTGATCTGTTGAAAATCCTGTTAAAATCTAATTACTTAGGAGAATCAGCCAGGGAATGTCTAATGAGCTTCCAGGAGCCCACTGAAGGAAATTCTGTTTCAATACAGAATGAAATGTCTTATGACTTTTAATTATAATGGTGCCACATGAACATAATTACATCTTTACAAAATGTGACTCTTGTTTGTGGCTTTTAATTGAATGTCATGTATTTCTCGTAGTCACAAGTGAAAGGATAACTTAATACTGCACTCAGAATAAATGTTGTGCAACTGCTTAAAGAGAAACAAAATTTCTGTTTATTGCAATTATCTGTTTTTACCACTTCAAGGAATGTACATTTTTAGATACCGCAGGAGCACTGAGATAAACAAATAGCCCCTCTGTATTTGCAGTATTTAAAAATTAAATGCAAGCAGCAATAAATTCCCGTTTGTGAGCCGGCCCAAATAGTTTTAGAGCCGCATCAGAGAGAAAGTTGTGGGTTGGGAATTTGCAGAGATCCAGCTGCTCATAAGGCACAAGTCACCCGGCTTTGCGCTTTTAAGTCCTAACACTTTCTCAGCATTAATATACCACCGGAGTTACAGATGGGGAATTACATAATGCTGAAGCCAATAAAATCATTAGACTTTTACAACTATCATTATTAGGGCATTTTGGAGTTTATGTACAGAAGGAAGATAGAGCTGACTTTTCCTATGGCAATATTATTGCCCCAGGTACTAAAATGTTATCATACAATTATCTTGTCTGAAAGTGCTGTAATAATTGTACCACAAGATCCTTTGGAGTCTGCATTAGAAGTGCAGCTATTTCAATACAAATATCCATTTTTAAACAACATGAAACATTCTGTGAATGCCACACACAACGGAAACTGATCACGGTCCTCTCAGCTCCTTGGAGATGCCTCTACCTCATAAGGAGCGGGGGTGGGGGGCAAATTAGGATCATGTACTAACAGTGCATGCTTAACCTTAATGCTATTAACATGCACTGTTGATAAATGGCCCCCTTTATTATCTAGTTATATGATGGATCTTCAAAACAGCTTATACAAAGTGCAACATTAAACATATCAGAAAGTCAACATATAGCACTTACATACTATATTCGATTCATAAATAATAACCCCCCCCCTCCCTCTCCCCGTCCTGGATGTGCATGAAGAGGATTGAAGAAAGTTGAATCTGGTATGTGAAAGGGCTAAATTTCAAAATGTTTAACAAAGGAATCTAACGGTTCCCAAATCTTTTTAAATTTCTGGGATTTACCTTTTTGTTCTGCCAGCATTCTTTCGCATCTATAATATAGACCAGGGGTAGGGAACTCCGTTCCTCGAGAGCCGTATTCCAGTCGGGTTTTCAGGATTCCCCCCAATGAATATGCATTGAAAGCAGTGCATGCAAATAGATAGTAACATATAGTAACATAGTAGATGACGGCAGATAAAGACCCGAATGGTCCATCCAGTCTGCCCAACCTGATTCAATTTAAATTTATTTATTTATTTTTTAAAAAAATTTTTCTTCTTAGCTATTTCTGGGCAAGAATCCAAAGCTTTACCCAGTACTGTGCTTGGGTTCCAACTGCCGAAATCTCTGTTAAGACTTACTCCAGCCCATTTACACCCTCCCAGCCATTGAAGCCCTCCCCTGCCCATCCTCCACCAAACGGCCATACACAGACACAGACCGTGCAATTCTGCCCAGTAACTGGCCTAGTTCAATATTTAATATTATTTTCTGATTCTAAATCTTCTGTGTTCATCCCACGCTTCTTTGAACTCAGTCACAGTTTTACTCTCCACCACCTCTCTCGGGAGCGCATTCCAGGCATCCACTACCCTCTCCGTAAAGTAGAATTTCCTAACATTGCCCCTGAATCTACCACCCCTCAACCTCAAATTATGTCCTCTTGGTTTACCATTTTCCTTTCTCTGGAAAAGATTTTGTTCTACGTTAATACCCTTCAAGTATTTGAACGTCTGAATCATATCTCCCCTGTCTCTCCTTTCCTCTAGGGTATACATATTCAGGGCTTCCAGTCTCTCCTCATACATCTTCTGGCGCAAGCCTCCTATCATTTTCGTCGCTCTCCTCTGGACCGCCTCAAGTCTTCTTACGTCTTTCGCCAGATACGGTCTCCAAAACTGAACACAATACTCCAAGTGGGGCCTCACCAATGACCTGTACAGGGGCGTCAACACCTTCTTCCTTCTACTGACTACGCCTCTCTTTATACAGCCCAGCATCCTTCTGGCAGCAGCCACTGCCTTGTCACACTGTTTTTTCACCTTTAGATCTCGTGCATATTCATTGGGGAAATCCTGAAAACCCGACTGGAATACGGCTCTCGAGGACCGGAATTCCCTACCCCTGTTTATAGACAAAAGTGTTTCCCACTAATATGAGAAACTCGAACGATCCCAATTTTTCCAATTTCTTGTTATTAATTGCAATGCTACTCCAGACCTTATAAGAAGCAACCTACCTTTATGTTCGTCAAGCGGACTTACGGATATCAGTGACGTGCCAAATATAATTGTTCCATAAAACAGTTGTAGGAACCCCAAGGATTCGAGTAATTTTGCCCCAAATACATCTCCAGAAGGTGAGAGTGCAGAAACCTTATGAAGGACCCTTGTGTATAGCAAAAGGGTAATTGTATAACAGGGCAGCTGATAGGAGCTTGCTCTATAAAGGAAATAGGGGGTCCTTTTACTAAGGCGTACTAGCCGTTTCAGCACGCGCTAAATGCTAACACGTCCATTATAGTCGATGGACGCACTAACTAGAGGTCTGCACGGGAACGGGGATTGCGGGAATCCCCCCCTAACCCATGGGACTCCCACGGGGACCCCCCTCTGGCCCATGGGACTCCCATGGGGATGGAAGGCTTTGGAAGCAGGGTTCGTCCATATAATATGATGGGCACGTCAGCCTTAGTAAAAGAGGGGGTTTATAAGTTAATTACCTGAACAGAAAACAAAAAAAGAGTTCCACCAAAGAGATTCCACAAGGAAAACAGCAGCGCAAACACAAAAGAAACTGTGAAATTGATGATCCTGTCAGAAGTAATTGCTGCTTTTTATGGGGACGGGCGGGGATGGAGGTAATTCCTTGCGGGGATGGGTGGGGACGGAGAGGATCCTGGCGGAGACGGAGAGGATCATGACGGGGATGGAGAGGATACTGGCGGGGATGGGTGGGGACGGAGAGGATCCTGGCGGGGACGGGTGGGGACGGAGAAGATCCTGGCGGAGACGGGTGGGGACGGAGAAGATCCTGGCGGAGACGGGTGGGGACGGAGAGGATCCTGGCGGGGACGGAGAGGATCCTGACAGGGACGGAGAGGATCCTGGCGGGGATGGGTGGGGACGGAGAGGATCCTGACGGGGATGGGTGGGGACGGAGAGGATCCTGGCGGGGATGGGTGGGGACGGAGAGGATCCTGGCGGAGATGGGTGGGGACGGAGAGGATCCTGACGGGGACGGAGAGGATCCTGGCGGGGATGGGTGGGGACGGAGAGGATCCTGACGGGGATGGGTGGGGACGGAGAGGATCCTGGCAGGGATGGGTGGGGACGGAGAGGATCCTGACGGGGACGGGTGGGGACGGAGAAGATCCTGGCGGAGACGGGTGGGGACGGAGAGGATCCTGACGGGGATGGGTGGGGACGGAGAGGATCCTGGTGGGGATGGGTGGGGACGGAGAGGATCCTGACGGGGACGGGTGTGGACGGAGAGGATCCTGGCGGGGACGGGTGGGGACAGAGAGGATCCTGGCGGAGATGGGTGGGATTTCTGTTCCCGCACAACTCTCTAGCGCTAACATTTAGCACGCACTAAAACGTCTACTGCACCTTTGTAAAAGGAACCCTAGGTGCCTCCTTTTCTTTATAGCAATCTGTGTAACAGGGCAGATATGCAGTATTTAAACGCAACCACTTACATCAGCCATAGAGCAGGTCGTGCACTTTATAGCATTCTATAAGGCAGCGCTTCTCAATTCAGTCTGTGAGGCACATCTAGTCCCAGTGGCGTCGTAAGGAGGGGGGGAGGAGGCAGGGGGGGCCGGACTGCCCCAAGCACTATCTTCGTGGGAAGCGCCAACACCTCTCCTCATTTCTGCTCCCCCCGCGTACCCCTTTAAATGTTCACCAATGCAAGCACCACCTCTCACCTGTGCTTTATCCACATGACCCCTGATAAACGTTTTATTGCGCTGAAACAAGGACCACTTTCCTGAACAGATTATTACATTACATTATTACATTACATTAGTGATTTCTATTCCGCCTGTGCTTTGCGGTTCTAAGCGGATTACAAAATTAGAAGAAATCTGGACATTTCCAGGAAGTTTACATATCAAGTTTACATATCAGGTAAGAATAGCAATACATTCAGGTTATAGAAGATTATTACAATATTATTAATATTATTATTACATTATTATTATTATTAATATTATTATTATTATTTTATATTATTAATATTATATTATTATTATTATTACAATATTATTATTATAGCCCGGTATAACCACATCCCAGTCATGGTTCTCTGTGATCACCATTATATCCAACTCCTCTTCTTCCATCACAGCTTCTAGATCCAGAATCTTGTTTCCCATACTTCGAGCATTAATATATACTGCTTTCCAGACATTGCCCCCTTTTCCCATCCGTGTAGAGGTATTCAGTGATTTACTTACCTGAGGGCTTATACTCATCCTGGAGCTTTGATCACCCTGCCCCATCACTTCTAGTTTAAATCCCTCTTCAGTAGATTAGCCAGACTGCTGGTGAAGACACTTAACAATCCCATCTCCCTTCCTCTCCTCCACCTCAGTTTTTCCGCTTTCCTTTCATCCAACCCCCCATGTGCAGCATCTTTCCTCCCCTCTCACCCACCCCCTTGTGCATCATCTTTCTATCCCTCCTTCACATCCCCCTGTGCAGCAAAACCCTGCCGACCCTCCCACCGTGAGACTGACATACCTCCGCTCCGAGGCCTCCAACAACAGCAGCGGCGGCAGCGCTCTGAAAGAGCTGCTTTGCGGCCATTCCTGCCGGGTGCCTTCTCTCTGCTGCACTGATGACATCCCTAGTTCACTGCTCAAATGTAACTTACCCTTCTTCCCTTTCCTAATGTTTCCAAGACATGTCTGTCCAGTTAGTATATCGTTTACTTGTTTGCGTTCGGTCACCCCTCCTCCCCCCCCTTTTATTTATGGTAAACTGCTGAGATTTTAACCTCGGTTTTATATTTGCAGTATATCAAATAAATTGAACTTGAACTTGTTTAGGGGGTGAAGAACATTTGTGCATGAAAGAGGACTGGTATTTGGATGTGATAGTATGTGATCTTAAGGTGGCCAAACAGGTTGAAAAGTTGATGGCGACAGCTAGAAGGATACTAGGGTGCATAGAGAGAGATATGGCCAGCAGGAAAAAGGAGATATTGATGCCCCTGTATAAGACTTTGGTGAGACCTCACTTAGAATATTGTGTACAGTTTGGGGGGGGGGGTGATGACAGAACGCAAACAAGTAAACGATATACCATGTCTTGAAACATTAGGAAAGGGAAGAAGGGTAAGTTACATTTGAGCAGTAAAATAGAGATGTCATCAGTGACGCAGCAGAGAGAAGGCACCCGGCGGGGAAGGCTGCGAAGCAGCTCGTTCAGAGCGCTGCTGCCGCTGCTGTTTTTGGAGGCCTTGGAGCGGAGGTATGTCAGTCTCACGGTGGGAGGGTCAGCAGGGTTCTGCTGCACAGGGGGACGGGAAGAAAGGATAGAAAGATGCTGCACAAGGGGATGGGTGAGAGGAGAGGAAAGATGCTGCACATTGGGGGGGGGGGGATGAAAGGAAAGAGGAAGAACTGGGGTGGAGGAGAGGAAGGGAAATGTGATTGTTGTACATGAAAAAAATAAGAAATCCCCAAAATAAGACCTAGTGCATTTTTTGGACCCAAAATTAATATGACACTGTTTTATTTTCGGGGAAATACAGTATTTGTGGATCATGTGTTTCCTAAATTTTCTGACATTCAATTCATTTTTTAACCATTTTATTTCTATTTTCAATTTTTAAGCTACAGGGTGCCCACAAAAACACTCCCTGATTTTACATGGTTAGAAAATCAAAACTTATTGGAGTATGTTTATAAATAAGATGACAGAAAATACAAGTCCCAAAAAGCAAAGTTAGCAAGATCTTACACAAGCGCTTGCACTTTCACCCTTATAAGCTGCAATTGGTGTAGAAGTTACAACCTTTAGATAATGCAACGTGACAAAATGGACAGGTGTTCCTCAAGTGGCCCCCGAGATCACAGGACATTAGTTTGTGACTTTTTCCTTTGGGGGTACGTGAAAGACAGAGTGTACGTACCTCCACTACCCGCAACTATGGATGATAGAAACATAGAACCATAGAAATAGACGGCAGATAAGGGCCACTGCCCATCCAGTCTGCCCACCCCAATGACCCTCCCCTATCTTTCTCTGTGAATAGATCCCATGTGTCTATCCCATTTGGCCTTAAAATCAGGCACGCTGCTGGCCTCAATCACCTGAAGTGGAAGACTATTCCAGCGATCAACCACCCTTTCAGTGAAAAAGAATTTCCTGGTGTCCCCGTGCAGTTTCCCCGCCCCTGATTTTCCACGGATGCCCCCTCGTTGCCGCGGGACCCTTGAAAAAGAAGATATCTTCTTCCACCTCGATGCGGCCCGTGAGATACTTGAATGTCTCGATCATGTCACCCCTCTCTCTGCGTTCCTCGAGTGAGTACAGCTGCAATTTATCCAGCCAATCTGCAGGAACACACCACTGAAGCTATAAACGCGATCACGCCAGAGAGTCTGGTCCGAGGCTGAGCTTGATTATTGCATTGATATTTTCTGAGTAACAGTTGGGACAACCATTGAGTGTATGTAATCAACAGCTACCATATGAAACTTTATGAGTTGATGAAACTGTAATCTCAAAGGTGAAAGAATATTCCAATAAATTTTGGCTCTGTAACCATTTAAAATCAAGGAGTGTTTTTGTGGCCACCCTGTTTATTGTTCTTCCTTTACCACAATCCTATTTTTTTTCAAGTACAGTTGAATCATGCTTTTTACCCATACAATTAATTTTTTATTAACATAATTCATCCTTCTTATATTTACACACATACATATACTGTAAAGTTGGAATAAATAAAGATCATACAAGTCATGATTTACACATATATTAGGTTTTTAAATAACACCCTTTGATCTCACAAATCGATTCACATGTTTACAGATTTACACACACACAGACACACATCGGGTTTTAAACAACATTCATTAATCCTAATATTTTCTCAAATGATTCAAGATTATTCAGATACAAACACACACATAGACCCATCCATTTCATACTTTGCCTTAAACACAAAAACATGATGGCAGTTAAAGGCCAAATGGCCCATCCAGTCTGCCCATCCGCAGTAACCATTATCTCTTCTTCTCTCTAAGAGATCCCATGTGCCTATCCCACGCCTTCTTGAATTCAGACACAGTCTCTGTCTCCAGCACCTCTTCCGGGAGACTGTGCCACGCATCTACCATCCTTACTGTAAAAAAGTATTTCCTTAGATTACTCCGGAGCCTATCACCTCTTAGCTTCATCCTATGCCCTCTCATCCCAGAGCTTCCTTTCAAATGAAAGAGGCTCTTTAATTTGAAGAAGAAATGACGGAAAGGAAATAAGATAGAGATTTATGAAATCATGAGTTGGAACAGTTATTTACTCTTTTCAATATTACCAGGACCAGGGGACATTCCAGGAAACTAACAGCAGATTTAAAACTTCATCTGTTCTAGAAAGCATTTTTTTTTTTTTTTTATCAGTGCATAATTAAACTATGGAATTTACTGCTAGAGGGTGGTCAGGGCTTGCAATATAGCTGTGGAAAAAAATCATTTGGATAGGTTTCTAGAGGGCAAATTAATTTAATCACTATTTAGCTAGATAGCCAAAGGGGTCTCCATCTTGTACATCTGAGAGGGAGGAGTATGGAATGAGGTTTTCTATTTAGAATCTGGCCACTGCTAGAGAGAGGATACTGTGCTCAGTCGACCATTGGACTAACCCAACAAGCCTTTGGTGAGAGAAAGCACCGGAATTTCTACCAAGTCATGAACTGGAAGATATTCAAGTACTCGTTACTCAACCATCCTAATCTTTGAAGAGACTACTACCACCGGACAAATTTGTTAATCCAAAGGATGCTAATTTAACATATCCCAGCCATAGCTGTGCTTTTACGAATACAAATAAAAGAGCTCTCATTAGTCATGTATTTTCAACTAGTGTTTATGTAATAGAACTCCTGATAAAGGCTTGTTAGCCGAAACATGGCCTGTGTTGGGTCAGCCTTCAATCATGTTGCTTTTCTGTCCATTTTGGAATCTGAGCGCTTATTAACAAAGAAGTTTGTTTTCAATCATCCTGAGATTCCTACTGGTTCGCTTCTGTGGACTGTTTTGCTTGTCTTCTAGACACAATTAGAAACATAGAAAGATGACGGCAGATAAGGGCTAAAGCCCATCAAGTCTGCCCACACTATTGACCCACCTTTTAAGTCTACTGACTCCCTTAAGTATAATTGTAATTATACTGCCACTCTACTGACCCGCTCTTTCAAGTCTATACCCTAGTGACTCTATCCCTTGGCATGACCCTCGTAGGGATCCCACATAGGTATCCCATTTGTTCTTGAAGTCTGGGATGCTGCGTGCCTCGATCACCTGCACTGGAAGCTTGTTCCAATGCTCAATCACTCTCTTCGTGAAGAAGTACTTCCTGGCGTCTCCACGAAACTTCCCTCCCCTGAGTTTGAGCGGATGTCCTCTTGTGGTCGAGGGTCCCCTGAGAAGAAAGATATCATCTTCCACCTCGACCCATCCCGTGATGTACTTAAATGTCTTAATCATGTCTCCCCATACTATGTCTTCCTGACTTTCTGTTCTTAATTTTCTAGGTAATCTTTCTCTAAAGTTCCATCATTGGCTTTATCTCAACTAATGTGGGCAGAACAAACTTTAGTTGTTCATTCCTTCCCTTTCCCCAACCTTTTTTCTTTTATTGTAACCTACTGACTCCCTCCTTTCCTCATATTTCTTTGTTGGTTCGACTGTTTAACTTTATTTTATGTTTGGTATATACAGTACTCCCCCAAAATTCGTGAGAGTTTTGTTCCAGGAGCCCCCGTGAATTTTGAAGAACCGCGAATGCAGTTTTTCGCCTGTCAAAAGGCAGGGAAGGCAGGCGAGGGCAGCTGGAGTGCCGGCGGGTGAAGAAAATCACTCACGGTCTGCTCCGACCACCTCTTCTTCTAGTAAAGTCGGGCTACACCAATCGGGAGCTGCTTTGACACGCAGTTCCTGATTGGTGTAGCCCGACTTTACTACAGGAAGAGGCGGTCGGAGCAGATCGCGAATGAGTGAGTCTGCGATTCGCGAACTGCGAATTCGCGGGGGAACACTGTATTTTTTTTGTTCCCTACCCTATTTAATTTTTATATTTACTTATTTAAACTTTTATTGTAAACTGCTTAGATTTACCTTTGGTTTTATATTTACGGTATATTAAATAAATTGAACTTGAACTTCCTCTTTGGATCATGTTCTTATTTTACAGCATAACTTGTAGTAGAGTAAGATTGTGTTGCATTTATTGAAATAATACTAGAGTTTGATGTTTCATACTCCATTTATATCTGACAATTTGTTTGAGGTGGGTTACAACAAAAAAAAATCCAATTATGAAATAATTAAAAACATAAGTTCAAATTCCTGTAATGTATTGTCTATGATGATACCCAGATCCTTTTATTGGGCGTTAACCCCAAAGGTGGACCCTAGCATCCGGTAACTGTGATTCAGGTTATTCTTCCCAATGTGCATCACTTTGCATTTGTCCACATTAAATTTCATGTGCTATTTGGATGCCCAGTCTTCCAATTTCCTAAGGTCCGCCTTCAATTTTTCACAATTTGCATGCGTTTAAACAACTTTGAACAGTTTAATGTCATCTGCAAATTTGATCACCTCACTCGTCGTTCCAATTTCCAGATCATTTATAAATAAGTTAAATAGCACCGGTCCCAGTACAGCCCCCTGGACTTAGAAGTATGGAAAGGGACTCCAAATCAAATTGTGTTATTTGAAAAACAAATAGCAATCAAGTTGACTGCCATTCCAAACCCCTCCCCCAACCCCCCCCACCCAAAAAAAAAACCCCAACCAAAAACAAATGAGGTTCCATGTAGGCCTGTCAGCCATCTCAGAGAAAAACTTGTCATCCTTGGATACCCTAACACAAATCACCCCAGCCCTGGATATCACATTTACCTCTGAAGATCTTACTGAGGGAGGGAAGGAAGAGCACTGAGGCTGGCTGAAGAGAACCAGGTGGGAGAGTGGTTGCAATTCTTCCCTGTCATTTTTGAATGGCTCTTCTGTTAGCTGTTTCCATAATATATTGTGGGTGTGCCGTATTCTTACCAACGCTACGAATAAATGTAGCTCACAAATTGTCATTTCCTCAGCACATAGCTTTGCAATGAGAAGTTAGAACTATGTTTACCCAGCAGCAATGACACCATTTCATTATATTTTGTTGTTTGTTTATTTATCCACATGATCCCCCAGATTTTATAAAGGTCACTCAAATTTGGGTTTGATCTTCAGATGCACATGCATATTAATGTGCTCTAATGATGGAGTATGGAGTGATGCAAATTACAAGATGAATCTTGGTTATCTTGTAATTAATGAGGATTTTTATGTGTTTATAATGTTTATAATGTGTATCCTATTATTATGTATATAAATCTTGTAACTCACCCTGAGTCTTTTGGGGAGGATGGGATAAATAGCTAAATAAATAAATTGAGTAACAAGCTAACGAACATCAGTAATTGGGTGCTAATAATCAATTATTGATGTTCATTAGCACTAATTTGGCATCTTGCTATATGCTGTTGTATAAAACTGCATACCCAAATCTAATTGCAACCAATCCAAAAAGGGGCGTGGCCATGGGAGGGCATGGATGAGTGAGGGGCATTCCAGAAATGTCCATGTAGGGTTATAGAATACCACAGATTCATGTCCAAATTGGGCGCCAGGGTTGATTACATCTTTTTTTTACTGGAAATCTTTTCATATGCATTAATAACCATGATACAAAATAAGAAGGGATTATTCAATCTGGTTTCAGCAGATGTAAGTCTTGGCGTCCAAATTTGTGTGCAGGAATTGACACTATGTGCTATTCTGTTCTTCTGAGCAAGGCATAGTGGTTAAAGCTACAGGCTTGGCACTCTGAGGTTGTGGACTCAAACCTAATGCTGCTCCTTGTGACCCTAGATAAGTCACTAATCCCCCCATTGCCCCAGGTACATTAGACAGATTGTGAGCCCACTGGAACAGACAGGGAAAAATACTTGAGTACCTGAATAAATTCATGTAAACCGTTCTGAGATCCTCTGGGAGAACATTGCATGAAAAGCTTCAGCCTCAGAGCTGGTATTGTGACATCACAATGCCTCATTCCACCAATGCCTAAGAGCCAACCTCATCAGTGATGTCACAATAGCTTGATTGTCCTAGACTTGGCTCACTTTATTACATTTTGATTTCTAGAGCGGTACAGTGGTTAAAACTACAGCCTCAGCACCCTACTGCTCCTTGTGACCCTGGGCAAGTCACTTAATCCCCCCATTGCCCCAGGTACATTAGACAGATTGTGAGCCCACTGGAACAGACAGGGAAAAATGCTTGAGTACCTGAATAAATTAATGGAAACCATTCTGAGCTTCCCTGAGAGAACGGTATAGAAAATTGAATAAATCCTTATATTCCTTATGTATCTTTATTAAGTATGGATAGGTTTGTATGTTTTATTGTCTCAAATGACTTTATTTGTTCCCTCCAATTTTTAATATTGTTATACGCATTGAAAATACTTGATATTGCGTTTAAATCAAAACTACAATAAACTTGAAACTTAAACTTGAAATAAATAACGTGCAGTGCTGCATGCCGGTACTGCTATAGAAATAATAAATTGTTGTTGTCCTGTAAAGGGCACTAAAACTGCTAAATCTGGTCCTATATGAGGTCTACACCAACTATGGATTGCAACCCTTGACTGTGTTATGAACTATCTTGCATTACATTAAACCACATTATATGGGGGTCTTCGGTGTACAGTGCACTTCTGAAAATACTCCAGGATGGGTGACTCTTTCTCTCTCCCCCCCCTACTTAGGAAACAAGCAGCCTAAAGCTTGTTAACCCAAATCATTCTACAACAGGGATCTCAAAGTCCCTCCTCGAGGGCCACAATCCAGTCGGGTTTTCAGGATTTCCCCAATGAATATGCATGAGATCTATGTGCATGCACTGCTTTCAATGCATATTCATTGGGGAAATCCTGAAAACCCAACTGGATTGCGGCCCTCGAGGAGGGACTTTGAGATCCCTGTTCTACAACTATCCTGCTCTCGTATAAACCCAACTATTTCCACCTGGAAAGCAACTCTCATCTCTTGCTACTTTTGTCTTTACCAGGTCACTTACTTCTGAGAAATGCCCCTTGTTAAAGTATAGGCCAACTTCTAGGAGATCTCTAGAGAGAGTCTCCACAGCCACACTATGAACTCAGCCTAGGCCCTCCCAACCTCCCTTCATCCCACCCACCCCTAGACTCACTTTACTTATACAAACTCACCCATCAATCAACCTCAACACCCTCCACCTGTTGCCAAGTCCAACCTACACAGAATAAAGGTAACAAAATTAAAACTTCAACAACCCAAAATGCTATACCTTAAACTTGTAATAATCTTGCCCATCGTGGGCTTTCCTATCCTGGTCATCATCAACCAGGGCAGATATGCTGACCCAAAAAACTCCCCACAGAAAAACCCTCCCAACACATTACATTACATTACATTAGGGACTTCTATTCCGCCTATACCTTGCAGTTCAAGGCGGATTACAAAAGAGCTAACTGGACATTTCCAGCGAAGTTACAACAGTTTTGGGGGTTTTTTTTGGCTACAAGGGAGGAGAGGTACCTGGATTAATTCCGGAAGAACTTGCAAATTGGATATTAAATTGACTGTACGTTACTGTGTGATATAACAAATAGATTACAGTTAGAGTACAAATAAGATTACGTTACATTTCAGGGATCTGAATACTTGGTTGGTGTTTTGGGGAGGAAGAGATTATTTAAGTGGAGGTTTTGGGGGAGAATTTGTCTAGGAGGAGGGGGAAGGGTTGGGTTAAGATATCTAGATAAATTTTTTGAAAAGTAGGGTTTTGATTTCTTTTCGAAAAGTTTTGAAGTCGCCCGTTGCCGTCAACAGGTTGGAGATGGAGTGGTTAAGTTTTGCTGCTTGCGTCGCCAGAAGGTTATCAAACATCTTTTTGCGCTGAGTGCCCTTGAGTGGAGGAAAGGCAAAAGGGTTCGGAGTTCTTCTTTGTCTTGAGGTGAGGATCTGGTTTAGGCGGTTGTTTAGATAGGGGGGGTGGAGCAGTTTAATGCTTTGAATAATAGACAGTAGAATTTGAATTGAATTCGTGCTTGCATAGGTAGCCAGTGAGAGTCTAGGAAGGCAGTTGTAATATGATCATATTACAGTCTCTACAACCCATTTTCTCATACACCCCCCCAACAAAAAACGTATCTATCACCCTCATAAATGCCAGATCAGCAAATAACAAAGGCATCATACTAAAAGACCTCACAGATAGAAACTGGGACATATTCTAGATTACTAATACCTGGTTTAAAAACAATGATAACTACACTACATATATGCCCTTTAGGTTATCAAGTTTTAGCAGGCTCTCGTACCCACAAAAAAGGAGGAGGAGTAACAGCCATACCTGCCCATGACAAATGGATTCCAGAGAAATGTATATTGGTACAAGATCCCAATATGGGTCACATTAGGATAAAAACTTGTATAACTAGGGCAAATTATAACCTGGAAATTCTGTATTTGCTTGTACTAGACTACTAGTTTGTATCAAGTTAGGATACAACCCTTGTATTGTAAACTTGTTTTATAATGATGTCAAATTGAAACCTGCAACTATATACTGTAATATGTATATTTAACCTGTAATCTGTTCTGAGCTCTTTGGGGACAATGGGAGAGAAAACAAATTAAATAAATAAATTAAAAAATATGCAACAACAACAGTACGAGGGGCCACTGAAAAGTTCTCAGCCCAACCAAGAAGAGAATGATGTGGAGCCATGAAACTTACAAGCCATTCCATACTTTTCTTGACACTTTTCATTTCATATTAAAGTGTCAAGAAAAGTGTGGAATAACTTGTAAGTTTCCTGGCTCCACATCATTCTCTTCTTGGTTGGGCTGAGAACGTTTCAGCAGTCCTTCCTATTGTGATGTCATAATGCCTCATTCCACCAGTGCTTAAGAGCCAGCCTCACTGGTGATGCCACAATGGCTTGCTTTCCCTATACTTGTGCCCATTTGCTAGATGCATTTGCCTCATTGAAACAAAAAGTGTCAAGAAGTGTGGAATAACCTGTAAGTTTCATGGCTCTCTTCTTGGTTGGGCTGAGAACTTTTCAGCGGCCCCATATATTGTGATGTCATAATGCCTCATTCCACCAATGCCTAAGAGCCAGCCTCACTGGTGATGTCACAATGGCTTGTTTCCCTATACTTGTTCCCATTTACTAGATGCATTTGTCTCATTGAATTGAAAAGTGTCAAGAATATCTCCCCTATCTACTGGAAAAGAGTTTACCAGGGTAAGTATATAATCTCTTTATTTTTTGTAAACTGCTGTGAACTTCCATGAGGTATTGGTGGTATAAAAATAAAGATTGTATTGTATTATAAGTTTCATGGCTCCATATCATTCTCTTCTTGCTTGGGCTGAGAACTTTTCAGCGGCCCCTCATATTATGATGTCATAATGCCTCATTCCACCAATGCCTAAGAGCCAGCCTCATCGATGATGTCACAATGGCTTGGTTTCCCTATACTTCTGCCCATTTGCTAGATGCATTTGCCTCATTCAAACGAATAACTTGGAATAAGTTGTACGTTTCCTGGCTCCACATCATTCTCTTCTTGGTTGGGCTGAGAATGTTTCAGCGGTTCTTCCTATTGAGATGTCATAAAGCCTCATTCCACCAATGCCTAAGAGCCAACCTCATCGGTGATGTCACAATGGCTTGATTTCCCTACACTTGTGCCCATTTACTAGATGCATTTGCCTCAGTGAAATGAAAAGTATCAAGAGAAGTGTGGAATAACTTGTAAGTTTCATGGCTCCACATCATTCTCTTCTTGGTTGGGCTGAGAACTTTTCAGCGGCCCTTCGTAGGTTGCAACCCTTGACTATGTTATGAACTGTCTTGCATTATACTGAGTTCCATTATTTGGGGACCACAGTGTACAATGCAACAGCAGCAATGATGGGTTGCTAACCTTGACTGCATTATGAACTATCTTGCATTACATTAAACCACATTATTTGGAGTTTACAGTGTAGTTGCACTCCATGTTCATCTAATTTGTCAACTCGTGATGAAAATGTGAAAAATATCCTAATAGATTATACTTCTTAACTGAAACAGGCTCACTGTATTGCTCCTATACAATCAAATTATCTTAAATGCAGAACACAGTATAAAAATTCAATATAGGAAATCCCCCTCTAGCTATATTGATTTAAATATGACAAATAGTTTATTTATGTTCCATTTCAGGATGACTTATTTTTCTGCATAACCTTCTTGAACTAACTCCTAATCCAAAAGCCATAATATGAGGGTTTTTCCCCAAGTTACACCAGCCCCAATTTCAGTTTGGTTTCTAAAGAAAGTTAAAGAAACAGCAAAAATAAATGTCTACATGGCACGACTTGGAATTAAAAATGTCAATTCTATGAAGTTAGAAAAGGCAAAATCATTGAGGAAAGTCTATGAAAATATAACTGATTTGGCCAAAAAAACCCAAATTATTATTATTCAAGCCTATCTCATGCATTTGTAGCTGCGTCTTACTGGTTTGGAATCTGCCAACATATATTTTCTCCATTAGGCAAGGAGACAGTGTGAATCCTGATATTTTTCTTTTTTTTTTAAAAAAAAATGACCATTGATGATGATAATGGTTGTTTGTTTTTTTTTATCCGACAGAACACGCAGTTCTAAATGCTAAGGTAAAAGAAAAATTCCTTGGCTGAATATTCTGGGAAAATAAAAGAGGTAGGTACGCCTTGACAGAATATCATAAGCCCGTATTAAACTCACCCAATGTCAACAGTTCATAAAGTCCTTTGTTCTTGTAAAAGGGTCTTTAATTTTTAACATAAACTCGCGCTTTGATATGCACGAGCTTTAGTCAAATGTGAATATGTGTGTAATAGGATTTAATGGATTATCATCTGCATTTTCCAAAGATGTCAGGTCCTCTTGGCTCTGATGGAGTGGCACGTAATGTAAATTTAATTTGAAGTGATGTATGGAAGGCTCGAGGTGGAAACTCTGCGATTCCCTAACTGCCACGAGAGGCTCTTTGGGTAGCATCTGGATTAGACTGCACCACATGCCCGGCAGCACCTACTAACTAGGATTAATGAGGTGGCCTGTTCACCAGTGATCCAAAAAAGGCATGCTACATTTACTCTTAACAATATGAATAGGAGGGTCAGTTTCCTTTGGGGGCACGTTGTTTGATGAAACTTAATGATGGTCTCGAGGGTAGCTGTAATAAATATGCCCTATTGAAGGTACCTTTTTTTTTTTTTTTTTTTTTTTGCAAATTTGATTTTTTTTAAAAAATGATAACATTTGGCTTTTCTTGCACGAGGGCTGGCAAAGGTTTAGGCTGCAACTAGAAACATTTAAACACAGCGCAGATTGATCTTTAGTGAGACTAGAGAGTGCATTGAAGGTTTTATATATATATATATATATAAATCAGAAGCTAGTTTTCTTTTTCTACTTTTTGGCTTTTTACAAGTTACAAAATTCCTGCTGAAATATTAATCAAATGGATGACGGAAAGCCAGGAAGGCAGATGGACAAATATAGCCCATATCTATATGCATTTAAACGAAGCAATATTAAGTGAAGCAAAAGTCCCTAATATAACATAGTCTCAATTGATTTAGGAAGGGACATTTTATTTTGTCTTTCTGTCTAAGCACATCGAATAAAATCTCAGCTAATTCCAAATTCTCCCTGTCATCACAGTTTTCAGCCAAAGTCTATAATAAATGGTCGGAAGATGAGCTGCAACTGAATGAATAGTGAGTGGAATTCATCAGCCAGCATAGAGTCCAGATCCAATTATATGTATTCATTAAGTGATAATGATATCATGGTCTTTAACTAGGAAGAAAAGACCGTAATTGAATAATAACAGTTGTACAATCCCAGTGGAACACGCTTTCCATCCCAGCATAGCAACCCTCGGGGATGATGCAGGATTGATGGAATTCTATTACTCTTTGATAGATTTATTATGAAGGGCTGAGTGGACTTGCTGCATCACTTTGTCACTCACGCTAATCAGGATCGTAAGGCCCCGAGCGCGCAACCCTTTTGTATCCCTTTGACAAAGACAAGGTTAGGGGAGGATGACAGACACCCAGACCTTTACAAACCCATACAGCAAGATGAAATGGGCCAGCTGAGCTCTGGGCAGGAGCTGAATTTCAATTTGTTTATCAATGGCTCACATGTGCAGCACCATAAGGATATTTGTCAGAGGAGCAACACTGAGGCTAAACTCTTTTGTTTGGCAAGTGGAGCTTGGAAAAATATTTATTGAACTATAAAAAAAAAAAAAAAAAAAACCACCCTGGCTAAATGAAAGTAGTTTTTGCTCTAAATGGGAGAGAGAACGGCTTGCACTCTTCTGTATAAAAATGTCAATATGCTTTTTCTAAATGTATTTCCCTCCACTTACCACCTCTTGTTTTTACCTCATTAATACGGAATTGTGGACTTATTTTAGAAAAGGCCATCTTCTTCAAGAAACAGTGTAGCAGAACCAGAGTCCTGCGTGATTTAGTCCTATGGAGAGACTGCGGTTTTATGTTGCTTGACAGAGCAAAGAGAATATTGTGGGACTTGCTCCCTGAAGCCCAAAATTTCAAGCGAGCCACATTCTCTGGCCGCCAGTCTGACTTTTCGACGCAATTCAGTGTTGAATTCAAATGGCAGGCCACGACACTTGTCACTCTGGTTCACTAGTTGTCAGCATCCAGCAGAGCCGGATGGTTAGACCATTTTCCTACACTTTTTTCATTACATCAGCTACAGAAATCATGAGAAGAATAAATGAGGCTCCTTTCAACACTCCAAGGGATGGTTCTAATAACGGCATAACTATTGGTTTTTAAAAAAATCTTTTTTAGCACTGCAGGTCAGGAAGAAGGAATAGCGGCAATGCTTACTGAGGTTTGCTGGCTCTGGTTGCTACATATAAACCTGGACCAGCACTTCAGCAGTGTGGAAATGTGATCTGGCTTCCTCTTTGTTTCTTTTTTTTTTTCTCTCTCTCTTTCTCTCCTCTCTTTCCCTGACGAGACAATGTACTCGGTACTGCTCACAGCAATGACTAACTTAAGTGGTTGCACTGCAAACTGCATTGTCGTGGACTGTCAGTCCCTGCTGTAAATGCTGACATCTTAAAAACTGGAAGCACACTTAGGGCTCTATTCTCATCAGAAATGTGATTTGCATGGTCTTTTTCAGCGAATCCTCCTCGGGGCTTTCTCAGATTTGATCCCAGGGTGGTTAATTTCCATCCTACATCCTGACTGGCTGTGCAGTGTCCTGGGGGGTTGCTTGGGCTCCAGGCTTTGGTCGCTCTTTTTGCTTGTGTCTTTTGCTCGTGTGCCCATATATAAAAGGTAGTCCACAGTGAGAGTGTCGGAAAGAATTCTGGAAAGGTCTTGGAATAATAACATATTGGCAGTTGCAGTAGAGTTATTAGCAAAAAACAAAAGGAATTGACCCCAAAATATCCACAAAGAAGAAAATCCAGAGAAAAAAAAAAAAAATAAACTCTGTGGAGTGACGATGTTCCTAAATGGACTTTATTTAAAAGTATCAAAGTTCCAAAGGTACACTGAAATCATCCACATAAAATAATTCCATCCACATAAAAGTAAATCATCCACATAAGAGCCTTAAAGGACCTAGTTCGCTAGGGATACAGAACCCAACACGGTCCGCGTTTTGACAAAAAAATCTTCTTCAGGGGTCCCTGGGGAGTCCTATAAAGGTGAGTACGTGGGAAACAATTGTGTGGTGAGCCGGAAGTGAGACACTGCTTGCGTTTGCAATGGAAAAAAAAACTAGGTCCTTTGGAACTTTGATACTTTCAAATAAAGTCCATTTAGGAACATCGTCACTCCACAGAGGTTTTTTTTTTGGTTTTCTTATTAGAACAGAAAACAAAAAGAACCGACCAAAGATCCGGAAAAGCCCAGTATCCCTTTTATAATCTGGGAAGGTGTTGAGGGAGGCAACTATGGCAATCGCCCTGGACCCCCAGGTCACGAGAGACCCCATAAATTGTCTGATATTGATGGAGGAGTTGCCCGCAAGCAGTGCTTTGGTCCCCCACATCACTTTTTTGCCCTTTGCACCGGCCCTGTATCCCAAAAGGTAGCAAGAATCAATGTTCTGATGATAAGCAGCGGGGTAACCCAAATGTAACAATTGATGAATTTTTGTCCAAGAACTTAAACTCGGTTATGTTAATTACTGCATATTCCAGAGTTTAATTATGTATGAGTGAAAAAAAAAAAATTTTCCCCCAATTTGTTTCAAATGTACTACTTAGTAACTTTGGGGGAAATTCTAATAAAAAAAACGCCTATGTTAATTGAGAAATGCCATTTAAAATGGCAAATCCCCTCCCTCAATTAAAATTCCAATTAAAATTTAAGCGCCTGCTGGCGCCTAAATAAAAAGTGCCGGAATTACACCTACGTAGCCGCTTTATGGAGCTTCATACCACTAAGGGCATTAGGCACTATAAAGCACCTACGTAGGCTCGATTCACAACAAAGATAGGTGCCAGAAATGTAGGCCTGGAAATCTCTGGCCTACATTTCTGGGGCCTATCTTTCCTGGAGGCATGATTCTCTAGTCTGCGCCATTGTGTGACTGACACACGATAGGCGGCTGCTGATATCGGTGCCGTATAGAAAATCTGGGCCATCGTGGCATGCCTCCTACTCTTTGTACTTTAAAAAAAAAAAAAAGTAAACAACTATTCTGAATTTGCCCAAGACACTTTGAAGTAGGGAATTATAGGCTGGTAAATCTGACTTCTGTGGTAAGCAAATTAATGGAAATGCTTTTAAAACAGAGAATGGTGAAGTTTCTGGAATCTGGTGGATTACAGGACCGGAGGCAACATGGATTCACTAGAGGTAGGTCTTATTAGTCAAATCTGATCAATTTCTTTGACTGGGTGACCAGAAAATTGGATAGAGGATGTGCGCTAGATGTGGTTTATTTAGATTTTAGCAAAGCCTTTGATAGTGTTCCACAAAGACGTCTAATAAATAAACTAAGTGCCCTCGGGATGGGCCCCAAAGTGACAGGCTTGGTCAGGAACTGGTCGAGTGGAAGGTGACAGAAGGTAGTGGTCAATGGAGATGGCTCTGAGGAAAGGGATGTTGCCAGTGGTGTGCCTCAAGGTTCTGTTCCTGGGAAAGTTCTTTTTATAGAAAACTGCATTGGCTGACGATGGAGGCAAAGATCATCTTCAAGTTTGCTTGCCTCTGCTTCAAAACCTTAACAGGTTCATCCCCAATCTACCTGTCGCACCATTTTGAATTTCCAGGCCCCACCCGCACACCCTGTTTGCCTTCCCGTCCTTAAAGGGCTGTATCTACAAGAGATTCCTTGATAGATCTCTATCATTCCAAGCAGGCAAATGGAATAAATGTCTAACCACCCTCATTTCAAATGAACCCTCCTACCAAACCTTTAGGAAATCAATCAAAACCTATCTCTTTGATAAATTTCTCTGACTCCCTTCCTGCCTTGTATCTCTGATATGCCTCCGGATATACCTGACTACTCTTGACTTGCTAAGGTAACCTGAAAGTCTTTCTGTATCATCGCTGTCTCTGTAAACCACTCTGAACTCTTATGGTACTGCGGAATACAAAAATAAAGCTATTATTATTAACATTTCTATAAGTGATATTGCTGAAGGATTGTCAGGTAAGATTTTCCTCTGAAGATAATACCAAAAATCTACAATAGACACCCCAGATGGTGTGAATAACATGAAGAAAGACCTAGCAAAGCTTGAAGAATGATCTGAAATTTGGCAGCTAAAACGTAATGCTAAGAAATGCAAGGTCATGATTTTGGGCTGCAAAAACCCAAAGGAATGGTACAGTTTAGGGAGTGAAGAACTTATGTGAAACCGGCAAGTGAGATACTGTGTTTTAAACATTCAAACATAAGTACCACTTTTTTCCTTGCACATATTATTTAAAATTGTTGAGAAACTTTTTGCTAGTGGAAGGAGTATTGCCTCATGGTTTGAACTTTGAATATATCAGTTAAAGTATGCAAGGACGACAGTATAAAAAGGAGATTTTTCAGCCTGTGAAGTAGTTTTCCTATCTAGCACTGCCTGCAAGATAAGTTCTGGTGACGTGTGGGGATCTGAGGCTTTTCCTCCTTCTGAAAGTGTTCCATTGAAGCTTGTCTTTTCAAGGTGTGGACAGTTGATGAGTTATACAACACAACAATATCATGAGAGGTATATTTTTGGTTAATTGAATTGTTCTCTCAGCAATCTGCATATTTTTTGCTTAAATAGTGGGGTTCCCCAAGGATCTGTGCTGGGATCACTGCTTTTTAAAAACATATTTATCAATGATCTAGAGATGGGAATAACGGTTCATAGACAACAGCGTGAAAGACAAAGGCGCGCGCCGACAACTGAGCGCAAGACGGAGGCGCGCGCCAAAGAAAATTACAGTTTTTAGGGGCTCCGACGGGGGGTTTTGTTGGGGAACCCTCCCACTTTACTTAATAGACATCGCGCCGGCGTTATGGGGGGGGGGGTTGGGGGGTTGTAACCCTCCACATTTTACTGTAAACTTTACTTTTTCCCTAAAAACAGGGAAAAAGTGAAGTTTTCATTAAAATGTGGGGGGTTACAACCCTCCAAACCCACCACAATGCGGCGCGATGTCTATTAAGTAAAGTGGGGGGGTTCCCCCCACGCCCCCCCATCGGAGCCCTAAAAACAGTAATTTTGAGCGGTGTGCGCCGCCGCGCTGCGCTCAATTGTCTGGGCGCGCCCTTGTCCCGGCGCACTTTTGACCTGACACCGGGAATAACTAGTGAGACAATTAAATTTGCTGATGACACACAGTTGTTCAAATTTGTTAAATCGCAAGAGGATTGTGACAAATTGCAAGAGGACCTTGTGAGACTCGGAGTCTGGGCAGCAAAATGGCAGATGACATTTAATGTGAGCAAGTGCAAAGTGATGCATGTGGGAAGATGTGAATCACTCGTTTACTCTTTCACAAAATACAAGGACTAGGGTGCATATGATGAAGCTACTAAGTAGTAGATTTAAAACAGACCAGTGAAAATATTTCTTCACGCAACATGTACTTAAACTCTGGAATTTGTTGCCAGAGAATGTGGTGAAATCAGTCAGCTTGGCCTGGTTTAAAAAAAGGTTTGGATAATTTCCTAAAAGAGAAGTCAATAGGCCATTATTAAGAAGGCTTGGGGAAATCCACTGCTTATTCCTAGGATAAGCAGCATAAAATCTGTTGGAAACAGGATGCTGTACTTGATGGACCTTCGGTCTGTATCAGTTTGGCAATTCTTATATCCTTTGAACTCGTATTCTGTCAATTAAAAGGAGATCGGACGCATCAACCCTTAGGTCTTATATTATATTACAGATCCCCCAGACCCTGGTCTAAATATGTATGAATTTATATCCAAAGCTGCATTGTCCAACACCCGCATGATACTAATAAGTGACTTTAATTTACCTTTGGAAAATAATCTAAATAAAGAGGGTAATGAGCTTAGACAATTTCCTGAAAATTTCTCATTTCTCATTACTGCAACAAACCCCATGCATGAAAAGGGACATACATTTGGGGAGGACGGGATTTAAAGTCAAATAAATAAATACATGCATGCATTAGATATGGTCACAGCAAACGAACCAGATCTACTGCCCTTCATCGAATGGTTACTGCTAGTTTGGTCAGACCACCACTTATGTAGGCTCCTACTAAACAGTGGAATATCTCACAAAAGCTCAAATCCACAAGGAAAACCAATTAATCGCCAACTGTTCTGGGAAAGGATGGGAGCTACTTTTCAGACAATCAGTTCAAACCCTGACATAAAGAATACAGAATGGAAGAAAGCCATAGACGGGCATTCTCAATAGGACGCTTAAGTTTGGACATTTCAGGCAGGATGTCCACAAATCCAGGAGAAAAAAATGTCCATTTTCAAAGCTGCCAGATGTTTGAAAATGACCTAGGTGTAAGTTTTGGTCCTCAGGACATCTACCTTTATTGGCCATTTTCAAAAATAAAAACGTCCACGTGAAAAACTGCACAAAAAGCAAGTTTTGTAGACATATCCAACTACCATGTCTGATCGTGGCAGAGACATCCTCATCAGGTGAGCCAGTTTTGGGGATTCCTGCCAGCTCAGCTGAAGGGGATTCCCCCTGCCAGGATCAGCTGGAGCCCTACGCCCCCCAATCACCTGACAACCCCGACATGCAGCAACACCCCTACACATTACCCAACACCACCTGCCATCAGGCAACACCGCTCCCCACACCACCCGACACCCCCATACCTTTCACTGCAAAATCGGCAGGAAGGAAGCCCACTCTCTGCTGCCTACACGGCCATGTACTATGAATGATGGCCTTCCCCTTCCCATTGCATCTTGGGATGCAGTGGGAAGGGCCTAAGACAATCAACAAATAGTTCGACAATGTTTTAATGTATTAATCGATTGAGATTATAAATTGTTATATTCTATAATATCATGACCAACAAGTGTAGCTATAGATGTCATAATGTAGGCACAATCAAATTGATTTAATGGGTCATAGCCAATTTTTGCATTTGAAGATGTCATGTTCATCTCAACCAGAATTCGAAAACCAAGCAAAGATTATGGCAACAAAATTTAAACAAAGGGGTACCCGATTGAGCATATTAGGGATGGCTATCAGAAAACTAAATTACAACACTGAGAAGATCTGAGTTGGAAACAAAAAACACCACATCTGGTATGCACTCTGAAATACATGTGTCACAAGGTATCCATAGAATTATTAAAAACCATTGACACATTCTTGAAACACAGAGTTGCTTCAAGAAAAAGGAACCTGGGTTCATTTCCATTGCATGCGATATGAGTAAAACCAGGACTGGCTCGGCCGCTCTTCCTGACCTGGACCCATTTGGTAACCCCCTAGACCAGTGTATCTCAAACTGTGTGCCTCCTGAGATTCCAAGCGTGCTGTGGCACACTGAGGAGGAAGAGAGGCGCCTGCCAGCTGACTTCCCTACATGGTACAGCACCAGCACTGCCCGATTCGCCGAAGGCCTGCATGTTGCCCCCTTCTCTCTAGCGTTTTCTGGCTTCCCCCCTGGCTTCCCGGTCTCACCTTTAAAGCTAATTACAGCAGCCTGCAGAGGATCGCCGGTAGGTAAAATGATTTTATTTCCAATATAGTGATTGAAATGTGTCAGTTTTGAGAATTTATATCGGCTGTGTATATTGTGTGTATATGAAAAATGAATGGAAAAAATTGCATTACAATTAGTAAAGGGGATGGGATCTGGGGCAGAGCTTGGGTGGGCTTAGAGAGGTCTGTGGTTGGGGTACTCAGTTGATATTTGTTTGACTTAGGGGGTACTTAGCATGAAGTAGTTGAGAAACACTGCTGTAGGCAATCAGCTGGCGCCAGTGCCTCTCCTTTTCTTCGGCCCTCTTCCCTGCTGGCATCCCCTACGGGCGTCTCAGGGCCCATCTGGAGGGCCTCTGCATATGCGCAGACGTCAAAGTGATGATGTCACCCATATGCGTGATGTCATCACGGTGACGTCCGCGCACTTCTGGGTGCCTCAAGCCTTGGTCACTACCTTTAGAGTGCCTCAGCTTGAGAAAGTTTGAGAGACACTGTCCTAGACAGTGCTTTTCTTTAAAATGGCTGCTCCTAAAGCCATTCTGTACATGACTGCGTATATTTAGTTTTATTTATGTACCCTTTATACCCTAGTAGTTGCTCGGACCCATAGCTGGCAAAATTACCCACCTCTAATTGAATCATTTGAGGCAGTCCTGGTTTTTATTTTACGTTCACAAAGCAGCGTAATATTTGTAGTTCCTGATTTTACTCGTTGACATCAGTGCTGTTGGTCCCATTATGCATCGGGATCGGGTTATCAGAAAGCCAGGACTGACTGAGATATGTCCCTAAAGGTGGCAGCTAGTCTAGGCCAAAGTGGGTTAGAAAATGCCCGGCAAGAGAGGTTGAGCTACTTCGTGTGCCTATCCTTTGCAATGTCACACACATATCCAAAAGCTCTCTGGTAAATAAAGAGAGCTTCGTTTTTTTCAGTTAAACACGCTTGGCCATACCAAGTGGTTTCCCGATTGTCTGATTAAAGAGCAATCTGTTTGTAACAGTCACCAGTGGCCAAGAAATCTACGGCCTGCCCTCCTGAGCTGCTCGAGCACTCTTTTCCTGGCTTGGAAAGACAAAACGTGTATAATAACTTGTACTGTGTCAGCAGAAAGGAGGAGTTTTTAGGAGCTCAGCTGCCAATGTACGGCTGGTGGAGACAGCCCAGGTTTGCTTCTGGTACACTGGCACCCCTTCCCCACCGTGCCAGTCTGTGAGCAGGCATCATTCCTCCTCAACAGATGGGCATGGGTACAGCCAGACCAGAGACCATGTGCAAGCAGGAAATATGTTTATTGTAGGTAGTATTCCCCAAATGACCGTTGGTCCTTAGATTCTGTATTAGCAGTTAAAGAAATGCCTGATCATTATTCGGCAATGAAAACTGGAAGAATGCAAATCCGGTTGCCCAACTGCTTCTGCGTTTTTGGCCACTTGATTCAGGCAATGTTGCCTAGATAGGCTGGAGCTTTGAAAAATGTGTTTTTTTAAAGATATGTTTAATCATACCACTAAGCATATTTTCTCTCTATGGTATTTTCCTCCATCTTTAGCAGTTTTTGTATAAGCTGCTGGTGAAATCATTTCAGAGCAAGGAGAGTAGGAGAGAAAATTGAAGCTATACTTGGATACAATAAGATATTGAAACTGTTTTTTTTTTTTTCTTTATTAATTTTCAAAACTACAACAGTGCAATACAACCAATGCAACTCTTAGTAAAACAATAAAAACACATTCTTCTTTCTCATGTTCATAATCATCCATTTTCCTCTCCCCCACTCCTTCACCCAAACAATTATCATTCCGTATAACACAAACATATATTATCATAAATATCCTATCTATTTTGAATAATGATATCTTCACACCCATCCCAATTATACATATTAAAAAATCAATATATGACATAAGAATCCCTCTCCTCCCCCCCGCCCTCGATATGTACCTTAGCAAAGAACAAACTGATTCACAGTCGACAAACAAAACCCTTCCTGACATGTGGAGCTTAGAGGGGTCCTTTTGCTAAGCTGTACAAAGAAATGAGCTTAACACGTCCTTATGCGAGTCTTTCCAATGCGCTAACTCCATTTATAGTGTGGCTGTCAAAATTGGATGCTTTCTGTTTGTTGACTATATGTAGGGTTGCCAGACTGCCTCTTTAAAAAAAGAGGACACCTGGCTCCACCCAATTTTACCTCCAACCCCAACCCTTTTCACCTCCAGCTCACCCTATTCCGCCCCAGCCCTGCCCCCACTCAAACCTCCTTCATCCTTCCCAGAAGTCTGAAGGGCCCCCATGCATGCGCAAATGTCAGCGCGATGACATCATGCTTGTGTGTGTGCATATGACATTATCGCGTCAACATCTGCGCATGTGCAAAAGGCCTCCAGACGTGGCCCAGAGCTAGGGACTTCCCAAAACCCGGACAAACTGCTGGGTTTTGGAAATCCCTCCAGGCACCCGGACGGTCCTCTAAAAAGAGGACATGTCCAGGTTTTCTCAGACATCTGGTAACCCTAACTATATTGTGACCCTTGAGGGTGCTGATGATGCAAGAGGAGCATGGTGGCGAGTGGTAGTTATTGAGACACGGTGTCTTCCCAGTGACTTAGGGTGGAGAAGTATCCAGTATCCATAGAAAGAGCAGGTGAAAGAAGCTTCCGTTTCGGTTTGGCGTGGGCTGTGTACCTCGGCGCACATAGAACTGAACGATATTACGGTCACAAAAATTTGTGCCTGTTTGTACTTCCGAAGTTGTGCGTGCTCACTTAATATATGACTGTACATTTACCATAAGGCTTTTAAGTGTCGAAACACAGCTCCGTGTTGAATCGTAGCTTTGAGGTGGACGTTGAGAGCTCTTCTGACCTGTTACTTAATAAAATTGTATCTCCTCAGGCCTCTTCCCCATTTTTTGGGAAGACCGTTTACCTGGCCTTACTTTTCTTGAGTGGTTTACTGCTGTGGATGGAGGTCTGTTGCTTTCCCTTTTTTGATTTCTGATTTCTATCCAAAGCAGGGACATACTACTTGACTTGTAACTCAGACTTGCAACACATTACTTAGTAGTAATTAGAATATCGAAAAGCTCACACTGTTCAGGGATTGGGGAATAGGTAAGCCAAATTGAGTGAAAAAAGACAATTTTGTAAGATAGTGAAAAACGTAAATTCAACAAGATAGATATTCTGTCCACACTGCATTCCAAAAGTTATGTAAGTTATTATATGACTATATCATACATTCTGGTATTCCAAAAGTCATCTTGCATGACCAACACAATTTTGAGAGATCCTTATTAGCTTTATGTTGTTTAACTGGAGTCCAGATACTCTTCAGGTCAACAATTCATTTTCATCAGAGTTAATGTTGGGTGGGTTATGTAATATTTTTCATGCTGATTTCAAATCTGTGTTTAGTTTTTCACTAGCACGTCATGTTTTTGTGATGAGGCTCATTATATATAATTATAAATGTTAATTGGACGATATATTATGCATTAACGACAGTTATCTTTGGTTTTTTATGCTACAGACATTATTTAAGGTGATTAATATCAGTCTAACCATGAAGAATCAGATTGACACAGTGGTCCAGAAAGGATATTACACTTTATGGAAATTACGTACTATTAGACCCTATTTTGAGACTCCTGCTTTCAAAACTCTTGTTCAATCATTACTTTTGAGCTTATTGGACTATTGAAATATAGTCTATTTGAAAAGCACCAAGAAAAATCTGGCTAGAATGACCTTGGTGCAGAATACGGCAGTAAGACTGATCTACGGTCTGAGGAAGTTTGACCACGTAATGCCTTGTTACATCGAAATGCACTGGCTTCTGGGTGAGGCTCGAATAATTTTTAAGTTGGGATGTTTGTATTATACAGTAGCTTTTGGACTTGCCTCACGATACCTGGTTGGCAGATTTGATATTCTACCACAGTGATATTCTACTCTGTTTGTTTTTCCTTTGGTTAAAGGCAACAAAAGTAAGAAATATCATGAGCATACCCTTGCTTATCAGGCAGCATAGCATGACAAGATTTCCGATTACTCTTAACAAATTCCATTTCATATGAGCACTTTAGAAAGTTGCTGAAAACTTATCTTTTTTCTAAATTTTTGACAAATTAGTTATTTCTCCACTCTTCATGAAACCTATATGTTTTCTTTTCTTTAGTATAATCTTTTGTAAACCGCATAGAACTTATGGTGATGCGGTCTAGAAATTTGTTGTTATGTTATGTTACTAATCATCCAGATAGTTTCTGTTACATCTGTGGTTCGTTCACAACGAAAGCACAACGTCACCCAATTACCTTAGATCTGAAGAAGGTATACAAATTGTAATTTGGCTGTCCACTGGGTGACCAAGATAAGTCTTGGGCTCCACATATTATCTGTACCAGTTGTTCCAATGGACTTCATGATTGGCTCAATCGATGAAAGGCAGTGATGTTATTTGCAATCCCAATGATATGGAGGGAGCTGTGAGACCATATTAAAGATTGCTACTTTTGCCTTGTGAACACAAGTGGATTCTCAGCTAAAACTAAGCACAAAATTATATATCCTACTCTGGATTATGCTATTAGGCCTGTTCCTCATGATGACACACTGCCTGTCCCTGTACCTCCACAAGATGGACTTGCTTCTGTAGAACATGATGAGGAATATGATGATGATGATGCAGCAGCTGGTCCCAATCCAGAATTATCTGATCCTGATTATGTGAATGATGAAGATTCAGAACTAGAGACCTTTACACAAGGTGAGCTCAATGCAGTGGCGTACCTAGGGGGGGGGCGGGGGGGGGGCGGGCCGCCCCGGGTACCAGCCCTGAGGGGGTGTTCCCGGCCTTGCCGCTCAGTCCCCCCCCACGCCCGAAGGACCGCTCGCCCCACTGACCTTCCAGCACACCTATGAAGCAGCCCGCAGCAGGATCGCGACGTCAGCAATCCCTCAGCTGCTTGGGCGCTGCTTCCTGCGCCGCGGTCCCGTCCCTCCTCTGACGTCAGAGGAGGGGGCGGGACCGCGGCGCAGGAAGCAGCGCCCAAGCAGCTGAGGGATTGCTGACGTCGCGATCCTGCTGCGGGCTGCTTCATAGGTGTGCTGGAAGGTCAGTGGGGCGAGCGGTCCTTCGGGCGTGGGGGGGGCAGTAGCTTAAGGTAGCCCGGCGCAGGAAGCAGCTCCTAAGCAGCGCAAAGATAGCTGACGTCGCGATCCTGCTGCGGCTGCTTCATAGGTAGTGCGGGGAGGCCAGGGGGGCGAATGGTCCTTCGGGGTGGGTCGGGGCATCAGGCCTTCAGGGTGGGGCGGGCGGGCGGGCAGGCAGACTTTCAAGGGGGAGGGGGGTGACAGGCAGGCAGGCAGGCCTTCAAGGGGGGGTGCAGGTCTTCGGGGGGGGGTGCAGACCTTCAAGGGGGTGCAGGCCTTCAAGGGGGGGACAGGCAGGCAGGCCTTCAAGGGGGGGACAGGCCTACAAGGGGGGGGGGACAGGCCTACAAGGGGGTGCAGGCCTTCAGGGGGGGGTGCATGCCTTCAGGGGGGGTGCCGACCTTCAAGGGGGTGCAGGCCTTCAAGGGGGGGACAGGCAGGCAGGCCTTCAAGTGGGGGGACAGGCCTTCAGGGGGGTGAAGGCCTTCGGGGGGGGGTGCAGACCTTCAAGGGGGTGCAGGCCTTCAAGGGGGGGACAGGCAGGCAGGCCTTCAAGGGGGGGACAGGCCTACAAGGGGGTGGGACAGGCCTTCAAGGGGGTGCAGGCCTTTGGGGGGGTGCCAACCTTCAAGGGGGGGTGCAGGCCTTCAAGGGGGGGGACAGGCCTTCAAGGGGGGACAAGCAGGCAGGCCTTCAAGGGGGGGGACAGGCCTACAAGGGGGTGGGACAGGCCTTCAAGGGGGTGCAGGCCTTTGGGGGGGTGCCAACCTTCAAGGGGGGGACAGGCCTTCAAGGGGGGACAAGCAGGCAGGCCTTCAAGGGGGGGTCAGGCCTTCAAGGGGGGGACAGGCCTACAAGGGGGTGGGACAGGCAGACCTTTAAGGGGGGACAGGCCTACAAGGGGGTGGGACAGGCAGACCTTTAAGGGGGGATAGGCCTTCAAGGGGGGACAAGCAGGCAGGCCTTCAAGGGGGGGTCAGGCCTTCAAGGGGGGTGACAGGCCTTCGGGGGTGCAGGCCTTCGGGGTGGGTGCAGGCCTTCGGGGTGGGTGCAGGCATTCGGGGTGGGTGCAGGCCTTCGGGATGGGTGCAGGCCTTCAGGGGGGGACAGACCTTCGGGTGGGGGGTACAATCCTTCGGGGGGGGTGCAGGCCTTCAGGGGTGGGGTTTAGGCGTTCAGAGGGGGACAGACCTTCGGGTGGGAGGTAAAGTCCTTCGGGGGGTGCAGGTCTTCAGGGGTGGGGTGTAGCCCTTCTGAGGGGGGACAGACCTTCGGGGGAGGGGGGTCCTGGTGTAAAAGTACACAGAGGGAGAGAGGGAAGGGGGGGTTCAAAGATACGTGCATATGCCAGACTTTGGGGGTTAGAAATAATGGGTCTAAAAACAGAGGAGTGGGAGAGAGATGGTGCATAATGGGATTTAGGGAGGGAAGGAACAGAAAGGGAGAGAACTTGGAAACAGGGGATGGTGTGGAGGGGGGATAGAGATACTGGATAGGAGGATAGTTGGGAACAGAAAGGGAGAGATGGTGGATCCTGGGGTGGTGGGGAGTTGAGAAAAGGTGAATCTGTGGATGGAGACAAAAAAAAGGAAAGATGCCAGATCTCCGGGAGAGGGAAGGGAAACGGAAGGGGAGAATAGAGATGGCAGACGGATGGTTAGCACGGAGAAAGGAGACCCTGGCAAGCAAGACAACAAGAGCCTGGGACCAACAAGATTTGAATATTGATCAGAGAACAAAAGGTAGAAAAAATAATTTTATTTTCTGTTTTGTGATTACAATATGTTAGATTTGAAAAGTGTACATGAGACAGCTTGAAATGGGAACTTTTCTATTTTTGTGAATGGCAAGGCTGAGTTCAGTTAAAATATATGCTTTATAAGAAAATATAATAATGTGTTTTATAAAGTTTATAAGCATTGCTGGCATACTCGGTGAGGTGTTCCTAGTGTTGGTGGTGGTGGTAGCATGTCAGTGTGTTGAGAGGAAGAGGTAGTCTGGGAAATTCTGCTGAGCAAACTCTGGGCCCATTTCCACCCCCAGTTAGTCCACTCCACTCAACTGGTTCACACACTGAGTGGGTCTTTGGGTGTTATTTCTGGGTAGTTGTTTTAGAATCTCTTCCAGTGGTTTGTCAGTATCTCCTTCTGGTCCAAGGAAGGAAACTTTGTCAACCTTAGCATTGACCTTCAGAATATGTTTGTAACAGCGCTGCTTGTGTGGCATTAGGCTATGTAGTGATCGAAAGAAAAAAACAGACCTTTGCACATTTTTGCACTATATGGTGGGTGTATGAGGAGATTCATTTCCTGCACAGTTAAGTCCATGTGAAGTTACCTTGTGCTGTATTTGACATCTAGCAAGGTCTCTGTTTGGAAGGAAAGATCTAAGCTTAAAAATGAAGTGGCCAGAAGTTATGTTAAAAGTAGATAGCGTAGCTGGTTTTAAGAAAGGTTTGGACAAATTCCTGGAGGAAAAGTCCATTGTCTGTTATTAAGACATGGGGGAAGCGTCTGCTTGCCCTGGATTGGTGCACTCAGCAGCAACAAATACTAGTTTTGGCTGGCTCTTTCCCCGCATTTCTCCTCTCTTCCCCACGATTTAATATCCAGTTCAGGCAGTAAGTAAATGCATCGGCAGGGGGGGTCTGGTAAGTCTTGGGGGCTGGGGATGGAAGGTGAGAATCAGTTCTGTAGGCTATCAGAAATTTGCTTAATTATCTACTCACACAGAAAAGCAGTAAAGTCAATAGGTTCTCTGAGTGGGAACAACCTGTTTGATCTTGCACTCTTGTGATTGACCAATTGTTTATCACTGTTTAATTTATCACATTGATTAATTTGAGCACACCTGAGGTGTCCTATGATGGTGTGCACTGCAGGCAGAGGAGCCTTATTGTGTAAAGCACTGGAGAATTCTCTCCTCTCGCTTACCTCTCACGCTGAGGACACCCTGCTTCAGTATAATCATTTATATGATTTATCTTATAAACATTATTACGTGGTCTTTTCCTCAAGTGCTGAGACATCAGGTTGTTCCCACTTGGAGAACCTATTGACTTTTACTGCTTTTCTGTGTGGCTTTAACATTTTTGCTATTCAGTATACCTAAACTATTATTCAGTAGAAAAAATATGGTTTGTTCAATCAAATCCTGTGTGGACATTGGACTTCTATGAGTGAATGTTCTGCTTGATTGAACAAACTAAATTTTTTCTACTGAATAATAGTCTAGGTACAATGAAAGTAAATAGCAAAAATGTTTGAGTAGATAATTAAGGAAATCTTTTTCATATTGCTTGCTTATGGACTGGGAAAAAAGACTGTTCAAGCAAATGTCTCCAGAACTGCTTTAATGGAAAAATGTGATTTTTTTTTTTAAGTACTTTGTGAAATTTATTGTTGTTGTGAAATTTATTGTTATACTTTGTTTAAACTTAAAAAGCGGTGTCATTAACAGTGAATCTAATCGAAAAATCGATTCAACAGGGTGAATCGAATCGAATGAAATATTTTTCTCTGAATCGGGCAGCACTATTGGCTACCATGAGAATGGGCTACTGGGCATGATGGACCATTGGTGTGACCCAGTTAGGCTATTCTTATGTTATGTTCTCATCTGTAGGGGCCTTTGTTTTCACTTCTTATTTTAATGTATTTTTTTCCTGGGAACTTATCAGTGTTTTTTTATAATGGGAACAAAAATGGAAGAGAATTAATGTGTGTGGAATGGGGGGGTAACTAATTTCTTCAGCTAAATAATTCAATCCACTTCAAACAGACATAGGAGAACTCACGCACCATTCACACACCCTCCAACCAAAAACGTCAAAAGAAAAAAACTGTTCGACAACCTCCTAGCCATTCGAGCTGCAACACTTGACCCCCAACTCTACAACCTATTGACCTCGACCACAAACTACAAAACCTTAAAAAAAGAAATAAAAACCCTTCTATTCAAAAAACACATAAAACCAAACTAACATAATCAGAACTGTCCCAAGCATCACCTGCAACTACTCCATATGTACTTCTGATGTCATGACAATTCCGACATAATTTATGTTATGTTATGTTTGGAATAATGGTTACATAAATGAGGTTCAATAAAAGAAAATTTTCACTGCCTGTTTCTATTCTGACCATTTATTCCATTTCATGGTTATTGCAAAAAAAAAAAAAAAAATTTTTCCATGAGGGGGGGGGGGGGTGTCAAAAAATGATGGGCCCCGGGTGCCACATACCCTAGGTACGCCACTGGCTCAATGACCTTATTTATGATCTAAATCTTTCAAAAGAAAAAGCAGAACTTCTTGCTTCAAGGCTTAAGAAAAGCATTTGCTTGCAAAAGATGCTAATATAACTCATTACAGAAAAAGGAATCATAACTTAACAACATTCTTCACTGTAAATGGCTTATTGTGCTTTTGTCATGACATCAATGGGCTCTTCAACAGTTTGTCACAAGTGCATTGTCCAGATGAATGGCGTCTCTTCATTGATACTTCACAGAGAAACTTGAAGGCAGTGTTACCGCACAAGAGAAATTCCAAACCAAGTATACCAATTGCCCATTCTGCTCATCTAAAGGAGTCTTATGAGAATATGAAGAATTTACTAGAATCAATCAGTTATAAAACACACCAGTGAAACATCTGTGGTGAACTGAAGGTCATTGGCATGCTAATGAGAATGCAAGGAGGATTCACTAAATACTGCTGTTTCCTGTGCTTGTGGGATAGCAGATCTACAGCTGAACATTATGTCAAGTATGTCTGGCAGCTGAGGGATACCCATAACCCAGGGACAAGAAGTGTGAAATTTATGCCATTATATTTCTTCTACCTCTTCATATCAAGCTGGGGTTGATGAAGAACCTGGTAAAGGCCATGGGTAAAGCAAACTCACCAGATTTTCAATATCTTGTTAAGAAATTTCCAAAAATCAGCACTACAAAATTGAAGGAATGGATATTTATAGGCCTACAGATCAAGTCCATTATGCAGGATGAAGATTTTAAGCAATCACTCTCAGCAGCTGTGCTTGAAGTTTGGGAGGCATTCAAGTAGTTAGTGGAAATCTTTATGGGCAATCATAAGTCTCCTTCATACAAGGAAGGAGTTCAGAATCTCCATGACTCATATCAGAAATATACTTTTTGCACATACATCTTGACTTTTTTCCGGAAAATCTTGGTATGGTGAGTGACGAGCAAGGAGAACGTTTTCACCAGGATATTCAGTTAATGGAGCATCACTATCAAGATTTCTGGAATGAGAGTATGATGGTCCTGGATGTTGTGTCGTGACAATTCAGATCCTGCTAGTGATGGGTAGCCAATGGAGCTCGTTCAACATAGGTGTTACATATTCAAATTTAGAAGCATGCATAATCATACAAGCAGTTTTTACTCAGTAATTTTGCTGATTTTTTTACTTAATAATTTAAACACCTCCCTTCCAGCTGACTTACTTTTCCACCCAATCAAACCTGAATCAGAATAGAGACACCCACTCCAATTCGTTGTTTAGCCCTCCCGGTTCTACTGTTTTCAACTTAGAGATCCAATGTTGTTCCTTCATATTCAGTATCTTTTCGCAGTTAAGGGTTCTGCAACTTGGAATGGGATTTGTCATTGAACAACCACCGGATTTTTTTTCCGATTGAAGATTGCCTTTTTGAAATTTATTCAGAAAATATAATTGAGAGTATACTTCAGTGGAGGTCAGGATGAACCCACAGTTGATAAAGTACAGCTTGAATACTTACAATATCCAATAACTCAAAGGAAAAAAAGAGAATATCATGAACAATACATAATCAATCATACATAATTCCTTTTTAAGCCCACATTATGGGGAACATGATACAATTTCAACAACAAATTTTTAAGAAAAGATAAAAGAAATAATTCTCAGCTTTATATGCATTTACCCTTGTAATCTTAAAACTTAATAAAGATTTTTGAACTTAAAAAAAAAGAAATAATTCTCAGTTCATCCTAACGAACCTTGAATCATTTCTTACTTAATAGGGATTCTGATTTTCTCCTCTTTTTTCTCAGCAATGAATCTTAAAGGAAAATTAAACTCATTTCTGTTCTCTAGCAACTAAAAATTGTTGTAATTGAATGGGGTCCCAAAAAACATATTCAATATCCTGTATCTTGATTAAACATTTACATGGAAATTTCAGGTAAAAAGATGCCTCTAGAGCCAGAACTCTTTCCTCCTTAATTGAGTAGCTCTAGAGACATCTGGAAAAATCCTAACCAAATCCCTACAGAATTTTGTTAACCTATTTTTGAAATAGAGTTTCATTATTAACATCTTATCTATCTCACTCATGCATGTTATCACCAGGGTGGACCAACTCTGGATCACATCCTGGGTATCTTCCAGAAATTCAGTCAAATTAATTTCAGTTGTGACCAAATGGTCCACCTCCTGGGTAGATTCTATTTTTTTTTTTTAGGAATATAGTAATAATTATTTATTAGAAAATTCTCCGCATTAGCCAATCCCAGTATTTCTTTAAAAAATTTCCTTATTAGAATTTCAGGTGATAGTAAATGAGTTACTGGGAAATTGACCAAGCAGAGATTTCTCGCTCTATACATATTTTCCATAGATTCCATTTTAGAGTGTATCGCTGTAGAATCTTTAACAGCAGATACCGAGACAGCTTGAAGTGTATTACATTGAGTTTCCGTAACATTTAATCGTTTATCCAAACAATTCAAATCGGAATCCACATTTTCTAATTTATGAGAAACAGACTCTGAAAAATCCACCATTTGTTTCATCGTTGACCTGAGAAACCCTTCAACTCTAGAAATACCTACCTTCAAAGGGTGTGTAAGATCTGTTTAAATTGGATACCCCCTGGGCCAATGGATCCTGTGATACAGACGTTTCGGGATTTAGTGATGACATCCTGCACATAGCTTGAAGAAGAATGGAGATTTATTAGACATCAAAGAAATATTACTCCCTTTGAGGCAGCGGGATTATAACAACTGATGGAAAATGATAATATAGTTGTGTTAAAGGCTGATAAAGGTGGGGCTACTGTCCTACTTGATAGATGTTGTTATGAGCAAGAAGTATCACGTCAATTAACAGACTCAAATTCTTATTTAAACTGTCACATGATCCAACTGAGGATCTTATTAAAGTCATTGCTGGTTTTATTGCAGAACACAAGAATGGAATGCTGGCATCGAGAGAGGCTCGATTTTTGCAGGAGTGTTTTCCAAGAAGACCTCAAATCTGTTTTGTACCTAAGGTACATAAGTCATTGATTAGTCCTCCTGGATGTTGTGGCAAGTCCGGCACTGCTTCCGACTTGTCACATGATAAAAGCAAGAAGAATAATGTTACAGGAGGTAGAAAATTCCATCAGAGAAATTTCCCGAGCTCTCAGGCTGACTATCCCAAAACAGATTCCCTAGGTTTCAACTCTGTGCAGAATATGGAAAGGGGCTCTGCAAAAGGAGCTTACTTAAGGCAGAAATTTGCCTTTAAACAATCTATGTTCCCTAACTGCTATTTGCAGCCTGGCCAAAGGGGGGAGCCAGAGGCAAACCTTGTCAAGTCCCATACCACATAAGCTGGAGTGGGGCTTGCTACAATATAAACCAGAGCCTCAGACAGGAAAGGGAAAAGGCCAGGAAGGTGGAAGGAAGGCAACCCTTCAGAAGGTACAGGAATAGTTTGCAACTAAGGATTGTTTTTTTTTTCTTTTGGGAAAAACCTGTGTGTCACCTTGCCTACTGTTTGGGATTTAACTGAGAACCATCAAGCCAGTACTGCTAGTGAATGGAACTGTGCTGCTGTGACTGTTTAAACTCACTCATTATTTTTTTTCTCCTTCTTTTCTGGGACTCTTGTTATCCCGAGAGAAGCCACAAGCAGAGGCAGGGTATGGTGTTTAGCCAGGCTGAAGGAAGCCAAGGAGCCAACTAAATGCAAGCTGCCAACATTACCTACACTTACCATATTGAATTGTGTATTTAAAGTGCTGTATTAGTGTTGTCCCATCCTCCGCACTTTTCTTATTTTTGTCTTATTTTGAATTGGATTTAATGTTGGGGTTTTTTTTTTTTTTTTTTTGAAGAATTGTATAATAAAAGTTTCTTTTGTGATATAGGTTAATCTTTTGTAAACTGCATAGATCCTCATGGTTATGCGGTCTATAAGTTGATTTTATGTTATGTCTAAATATATTGACTGCTTTTTATGACCAGAAGTAGCCAAGATCCGCTCCTATCTGAGGGATTCATCACATTTTCTTTGGGTCCTGCGCCAGATATCCGGCGTTGAAGGAGATATGTGGATGGTAACAGTTGATGTGACAACATTGTACTCTAGGATACCACAAGCAGGAGCATTGAAAATTATATTCAAGACTTTGGAACGGAGGACAATGCTTATGAAAATTTCAACAGAGTTTTTATTTCAACTATCTAGATGGGTTATCCAGTCAAATTACTTTGAATATAGGGGTGAATTTTCCAACAAATACAGCGGGTGGTGATGGGGGCCATGTTGGCTCCTTCTGTGTCTACCTTATATATGGCAAGATTTGAACATAAATATATATAACCTTCAACTCAATTTGATAAGATCTCACTATGGGAGAGATTTCTGGATGACATATTTTTTCTTTAGACTGGATCGCGAGAAGAACTCGAAAGTTTTGTGGGTTGGATGAACACTATAGACCCTCATTTACAGTTTACAATGCAGAGTCACTAAAATTTTTGGATATTTTGATTATGAACACTCCCAGTTTGCTACTACTTTATTTAGGAAAAAAGTATCGCATAATACTCTACTCCATTTTGGTAGTTTTCAGCCCTTTAAATTGCACTTCAACCTCCCTATAAGTTAATTCTTACATTTACAATGTATATGCTCCTCTATGGAGGAGTTCAAAGTACATGCTAGAATTTTGGAGTGACAATTCCTAGCATGAGGATATCCGAAAAAAAATCTTTGAAACAAGCTTTCCTGCGTGCAAGATTTGCCCAGTGTGATCTTCTATTGAGTAGGTTCCCGGTTTTGGGAAAGAGCAAGGAGGAGAGACTTACATGTGTGCTCCCTTTTTCGAGGGCAGTGCATAAACTGGTACAATCTATGCATCATTATTGACTTATACTCCAGCTACATCCTTCATTAGGGGATTTCTCTATGATAGCATATAATAGGGGGCAGCTCCATTAGTCAAATGCTAAATTTTCATAAATTCAGAATCAAACAGAAGAGTATTGGTAAGGGAATCCATAAATCCATAAAGCATGTGGGCACTGTCAGTGGTGCCCTCTCATTATAGAAGGTGAACAATGGCAGGCCCCTGGGAAAGAGTGTAATTTGAGATCTAAAACTCACATTGACTGTAATAGTAGGGCTGTCATTTATATAGTGATATGTCTCTTGATCTGTTTTATATTGGGCGTACCAGTAGACCAATAAAGGTACGTCTAAATGAGCACAAGTCAAGAATTGTGACTGGAAATGAAAACGCTCCTATGGTAAAACATTGAATTCAATATAAACATCAGATAGGAGATATGTGTTGGTGGGTCATTGACCAGGTAATAGTAGGGAGGGAGGGCGGCAATGTAGAAAAGATACTGAATATGAAGGAACAACGTTGGATCTATAAGTTGAAAACAGTAGAACCGGGAGGGTTAAACGATGAATTGGAGTGGGTGTCTCTATTCTGATTTGGGAGGTTTTGGTTGGATGGGAGAGTAAGGGAGGTGTTTAAATTATTGAGTTAAAAATGCCGCCACCATCTTTGTCTCGGGAAATTAAATGGGAGCTCAGATGGCTTATGATGGCTCTGGTATTGGAAAGTGCTTTATACCTTTATGGTTTATGTAGAATATTAAAGATACAATTAACGATTTTCTGTTATATTTCTAGGGAGAATCCTTGAAAAAGCTATTTAGCGAAACATGTTGGATTAAATCTCCCCAGACCGTAGACAAGGGCACTTTAAATGATAAGTGAACACTATTTATTTTAAAAGTATTTAAAGCACTGAACATTAGATTAAAAATCTGAGAAATTTAATGGGAATAATAAGTCTAAAGTATATGCAACATGGATCTATGACGATAAGACACATAAAGCTAAATCGCAGTGAGATAAATTTGAGCGGTGAGTGGTGTCACTGAGATCCTGAAGGAAACATAATGAACATGTATGTGAAGCAAGTACAAAAATTGAGGCTTCTATACATATTATATGGAACACTTGAAATACTGAATGGAATTTGAGTTGCTTCCAGCATTGCGGCAACCAAGGACCCTATGCACCAGGAATGTAGACCAGAGTTTTATATTGCCTAGTGATGCCAAAGCCCAGTGCCACCCCCAAAGATACCTATTTCCAGACTTTGACGTCAGTAGGCGATGCTAGTTTTTACCCTTCATGAAGATGTATCAAAACATGACCACGTTGGGTTATTTATGCTTACTATACGGTATCAAGTTTCAAGTTTTATTAAAATTTGATAAAACGCTAATCATAAATTCTAAGCGTTTGACAATTAAAAAATTAAAATGGGGAACAATTAACAAACTTATTAATGACACAACATAACTTACATGATAACAATAGGATAGTAGGGAGAAATACAATTGTAGAAGAGAGAACGATTAAGGTTAATAACAAGAGGGAATATGAGGGAATGGGAGGAATCATATTAAAGTTGAATATAAACAAAGCAGAATTTGGCAAGGAAGGACCCAAAAAATCAATTAGCAATCATACACATCTTTAAATAGGAAGCTTTTAAGGTTGCCCTTAAATTTATCTAAATTCTGTTCAGCCCTTAAATGTGATGGTAACGAATTCCATATTGTAGGGGCAACTGATTCAGAATACTGCTGCGAAATTGATCTTTGGGAAATGTAACTTTGATCATGTGACTCCGTTGCTTCAGAGTCTTCATTGGCTCCTGGTCTGACCCAGCAGCGTCAATTCTTATGTTCTCTTTTGCTAGAGGCAACCAACAATTTAAACTATCTCTTCCTTCGAGAAAAGGGATTAAAGGAGCCAGGATTTTTAGTCAATCTTTGATTTTTAAGTTTTCTCAACTTTGGAATGATCTTCCGCTTCTTTTGAGGAGTTCTGGTTCGCTTCAATTTTTTCATAAATCTTTAAAAACCACTTTATTTGTTAAACATTGTGAAAATTAATTTTTCTGAAATTCTGCCTCTATTTTTTATGGTTTTTATTTGTTAAGTTAATTATTGTAAACCGGGTCGAGCTTTCTTAGAATGATGACTCAGTATATACCGTATTTTCTCACATATAACGCGCGCGTTATACGTGGTTTTTACAAACTGCGCATAACCTTGCGGGTTATACGCGTGAGCGCGTTGTACAAAATTTTTTTTACATAGTTCCCCCCCCCAACATCCTATTCATCACCCGGAAGGAGCGCTCGCACTCCCACCCCGAAGGACCGCTCGCACCCCCACCCGAAGGACCGCTCGCACCCCCTCAGCCTCCCTCCCTCCCCCATGGAGAAGCTGTCTACCTTGTTTCCGGATGCCAGCCCAGCTGCTTCCTCTGCCGGCGGTCCTGCCCCTACTCAGAGCCCTGTGCTGCGCTGCTTCCTCTTCAGGCGGTCCCGCCCTTTCTCTGACGTCAGAGAAAGGGTGGGACCGCCGGAAGAGGAAGCAGCGCAGCAGGGCTCAGAGAAGGGGCGGGACCGCCGGCAGAGGAAACAGCTGGGCTCGCTGGAAACAAGGTAGGTTTCCATGGGGGAGGGGGGGAGGCTGTGGGGGTGCGAGCGGTCCTTCGGGTGGGGGTGCGAGCGGTCCTTCGGGGTGGGAGTGCGAGCGCTCCTTCGGGGTGGGGGTGCGAGCGGTCCTGAGGGGGGGGTGAATCGGACGTCGGGGGGGGCATCAGGCTTTCAGGGTAGGGACAGGACTTCAAGGGGGAAAGGAGAGTCGGGGTCTCCAGAGGAGAGTCAGGGCGGGCGAAAGGAGAGTCGGGCAGCATGCGCGGTATACGGGTGTGCACGGTATAAAAAAATTTCTGTACATAAATTTGTGTTTTCCGCGCGCTATACCCGTGTGCGTGTTTTACACGGGTGCGCGTTATCTACATGAAAATACGGTAAAGCCAAGCCTTAGATTAGATTAGATTATAGTTGTGAAAGAAGAGGCCCTGCGGGTACGTATGATTTTTAAGGATGGGACATGAAGAAGATGCTGTGATGCTGATCTTAAAGTTCTCAAAGGATCGTGGGTTAATAGTTTTGAAGGAGATTAAAGCAATTTTATAAGTAATACGGTGGTGGATTGGTAGCCAGTGTGCACTTTGTTTTTTTTAATTCTTTATTGATTTTCTAAATTTCAAAAGTGCAATACACAAATATATATCATATAATAAGTTAATAAAAGCACATTCAACTTACAAATATGCATAACCAACCATTTTCTCCCCACCACCGCCCACCCCCACCCAATGATAATTCAATAAAACACAGAAACATAGACTATCCCAATAACCTTACCTTATTCAGATTAAAAATATCCTCCCTCCCTCCTCTGGGTGGGAAGTGTTCCGGCAGGAGGGGCTGGGCACCCTCCTGCCGGTTTTGTTCGGGGTGGGTGGGGGTGGGGTGTTCTGGAAGGAGGCCTACATTTAAGGCATCAGAGACAACATAGGGACACTTTCCGACGTGCAAGGCCACTTCCGGAGCAAGCCACGCCCATGCCATGCCTTGGGCGTCTGTAGGCAGCCCTACGAGTCTTCATAAATGTGTGACAGCCACCTATAATGTAGGCATCCTTCCTCACCCGAGGTTTTTTTTAGAAAATGTGCATCCTGATTGGCTGCCAGATGACAGTAGGACATCTACCACCACCTACCATCAGGACGCGCAGTTAAAGAATCAGGCCCTTAGTCCAGTGAGTTTCTACTTTTTTCATTCTGTATTTTTCTGAGGGAACGAAAAAAGTGTAATATCACTGGATTAAGTGTATAGCACTCGAAGGAGAACTTTTCAGCGGCCCTTCATAATACACAGACCCTTTCACTTAGTACATAAATCATAAACACCATGATACCGCCGAAAATCCATCCTGGTGAATGTAGTCTTTGATTTGTGCCAAGCCAGTGGTACCAATCGGATTAGCTCATTTAACCTGTCTCCTGCTCAGAGCACCCCTGCTATTTAGCTGCAGGGTGGATGTGTTCGGACTGCGCTATTAATCTGTTTCAAAATGCCATAACATTTCCATGAAGATCTTCCCAATTTTTTCCCCCCCAGAAATTAAATGTCTGTGTAAAGGTCTCTCCCTCCTGCCGAAACTAATTGAAATGAGATTTGGTTTGTCTTTATGACACACGGAAATGGGAATGAGTTTCATAATAATAACAATAATGATAACTCTATGGATTTTAGGACTAGTAGTTAATAATTACAGTAATGTGCAAAGATTAGACAAGACTAATGCAGCATAAACATATCATTTATATTTACTGAGACGAGAGGCTTGCTAAGACAGTAACTATATGCTCTGTGTTCTATAGGGCTTCTATTCAAGAGGTCTCGCTCTGTCTTTTAGACAGCTGTTTTCCTGGAGCAGACAGTGGGAAACATCTTCAGAACAGGTGCCGTTACAGCTGAAGAATTCATTCCTTACATGATATCAAGTCACAATTTGCAGTACTAGTGCATTAATCACAATTTCTATCTTCTAAGGACTTGTGACAATAGACCTTCTTATTCTGACTGTCAGTGCAATTATGACCTGCCTCTCCGTTTCTATCTGTGTTTTGCTAATATATCTTTTTTTAAAAATTATTATTTATACGTTTTTTTAGAACGTGAAAGGTGGAAGCTTTGCATTGAGATCTGTTTTCTTTGCCATGTCCGTTCTCTAATTATCGGCACTTTATTCAAGCCGTCTGAATTGATCTGATGCCTTCCTGGGGTTCTAAGGAACAGAAATGTGACAGGATCAGATGTAGTTAGATTTATGCTGGGGGGAGAGGGTATGTTGGCACTTTGATGAACTTTAAGCACGCACATCACCTCAAAATGTAAACGCAAAAATCAACAAATAACCTTAATCATTTTGGTGTTGCTTTAATAAGTGAGGGGCCCTTTTACGGTGACAGGACATTCGCGCGCCGACATTACAGCGCCGATAATTTGGCGCAAGACACCAGCGCGCCAACTAAAAAGTGACTTTAAAGAGCTCTGACGGGGGTGTGGGGGAACCCCCCAGTTTACTTCAGACTGTTCGCACTGCCATTGCGGGGGGGTGGGGGTGTGCAAACCCCCCCCCCCCATTATAGAGAAAACTTACCTTTTTCCTAAAAAATTGGGAAAAAGTTAAGTTTACTCTATAATGGAGGGTTCCAACCCCCCAACCCCCCCCCCAATGGCAGCGCGAACAGTCTGATATAAATTGGGGGGGCTCCCCACTCACACCCCGCATCGGAGCTCTTTAAAAGTCACTTTTTAGGCGGCGCGCTAATGTCTTGCGACGAATTGTTGGCGCTGCAATGTCGGCGCGCTGCAGTCTCGCGCGCGAATGACTATGAACCCCTTTTACTAAGGCACACTAGCCGATTTAGTGCACGTTAAACGCTAATGTGTCCATAGACTATAATGGATGCGTTAGCGTTTAGCGCGTGCTAAAACGGCTAGCGCACCCTAGTAAAAGGGCCCCTGAATTTTCTAAACATACTCCTAGTTTGTATAAGGTTACCAGATTTTTACACGGAGAAACCTGGACACACGGCCCCGCCCTGTTCTGTCTCCACCCCACCTTGTTCCACGCCCCGCCCCGCCCCATTCTGCTTCCAGCCCTGCCCCGTTCTGTCTCCACCCCACCTTGTTCCACGCCCCGCCCCGCCCCATTCTGCTTCCAGCCCTGCCCCATTCTGTCTCCACCCCACCTTGTTCCCCGCCCCGCCCCGCCCCATTCTGCTTCCAGCCCTGCCCTGTTCTGCCTCCATCCCCATCCCCATCCCCACAAAGCCTCATCTCTCTTTTCCGACCTCTGGGCCGCGTCTGGATAGCCTCGGAATATGCGCGGATGGGTGTGACACCATCCGTGCATGCTCAGAGGCCCTCCAGATACGGCTGGGAGGTTGGGGCTTTCCAAAATCCGGACAAACTATCGGGTTTTGGAAAGTCTATCTGGCCATCCAGACAGTCCTCTAAAAAGAAGACATGTCCGGATTTTCCCGGACATCTGGTGACCCAAAGTTTGTAGCTTCTATTTTAGTAGGATCTTTCGGTCCTTCCTCAGAAATTCACTGTCAACAATCCCACCAAGTGCATACTTCTACAAAATCCTTAGCTTGCCCCAGCTTCAATTAAGAATATTGCAGCATGACTGATAGTGATAGAGGGTTGCAAATGGCATGATGACATCACACCCTTCCTGCAAAATCTGCGTGGACTACCAGTACCAAAGGGCCACATTTACAAATCTAACCTTTGACTTCCAAGGCCCGCAGACAAAATGAGCCAGAGGACCTAAAGAATAAATGAGTCATCTAAAGACCTTTGATCACGTGACACCTTATTACCGGCAGCTGCACTGGCTACCGATGGAAGCACGCGTAAAGTTCAAGTTCGCCTGCCTCTGCTTTAAAGTACTATATGGACTAGCCCCTAAATACATAACTGACCTTTTCTCCTTCTCAGCCAACATACACAAGAGAAGCTCACATTTGACCTTTGTCTCCCCCCCAGTTAGAGGTTGTAAACTGAAAAAACACCATGAACACCTTCTCTCACATCAGGCAGCATTATGGGGTAAAGATCTAGAATAATTGCTTTCGCCCACTACTTATGAGGAATTCAGGAAGCGCCTAAAAACTCATCTGTTCCTGAAATATCTAGACAGCTGACCCGTACATTTCTTTCTCCTCAATAACGGTTCTCTTGACCTATCACCTCTTTTAAGTTCAATCAATTTGTACCTTTCTTTTATTCTTTTGTAAACCGCATAGAACTTCACAGTACTGTGGTATATAAACTGTTATTATTATTAAGGTCATCTCAAGGAGCATCGCTATCTGTACCCTCAACAAAAGAAATTGCACAATATGACACCCGCTAGGGAACCTTCTAAAGAGTAGTCAAGAGTAGGCCTCACACTCTGGAACTCTTAGACGGGCTGTGCCATACTGAAGCCTGGTTCTCCTTCCACGTCTTTAAAGCCTCTGGCAACTGACTATCCTCTCACTCTTCACCTGGACTAACTTGCTGAACAGCTTGTAACTAACTTTTAGCTTACCTCATTCAACTGCCTTCAGGTTAGCTAACCCACTTATTTATCCCAAGGACTTTGTATTACCCATCTTGTCCTGTCTATATCTTTCAACTGCACTCACCTCTTTGGTTGCTTATTAAGATGTTTCATTGTATTGTAATGGCATTGTAAGCAATGTTCCCTCCGAGTCCTGCCAGTGGGGGGTGCTGTTTCACTATCACATTTTCAATACTGAGTGACAGGCAAACTCTGCAGGTCTCCAGGGAACCTGCCTGCCTCCAGCGATTCAAAACAGCACCCCCCACTGGCAGCAATGTAGCTGGAGGAATCCGTCTCAGCTTAGAGGGAACAGTGATTACAAGCATCATATCTATGTTATTTGAATGGCCTAATGTGTGCCTATTAAAGTGTTTCATATGAATATTATATGAATGTTCTGGAAACAAAGAAACAACCCAAATTTCCACAGAAAAAAGTGGCAAACACAAAACAAAACAAAACTGTGGAAACAATGTTTAAAATCTTCATTAATTCTTTTATAAAACCCTTTACTTAAAACACTGTCCACATTGGTTTAGAGCGGACCCAACACAGGCCGTGTTTCAGCAAAACACCTTCCTCAGGGGTCCAATGATGTAACTAGCCCCATTCCAGAAGAGACTTTTAGGCCAGTTCTTCCCAATCAGTGTAGAAGTTATAGTCCCATATTCCACGTATCAGCACTGTGAGTCCCATAATACAACATGATGGGTATGTCAGAAATCTAAGATCGGCCCAACATCTGGGATAAAAGGCAACAGTCGAGAAGGGCTACATTTCTACCTTTGTTCAGATATTTTAAAGTACAACCCGTCAAGCTCTGCCTGTTATGGTGTGTTATTTGTATTCTGCTGACATTAATTATATATTTTTTTTAACATGAATGCTCTACTGTACTGTTGTACATTACATTACATTACATTAGGGACTTCTATTCCGCCTATACTTTGCAGTTCAAGGCGGATTACAAAAGAGCTAACTGGACATTTCCAGTAAAGTTACAACAGTTTTGAGTTTGGTTTTTTTTTGGTTACAAGGGAGGAGAGGTAGCTGGATTAATTCCGGAAGAACTTGCAAATTGGATATTAAATTGACTGTACGTTACTGTGTGATATAACAAATAGATTACAGTTATATTTCTGGTAATGTGTCATGTCATTGCTATTACTAGGATGTGATTTGCCCATCTCCAAGTTTGTCTCATCGATGGTATTGTAGGCTTTTTCTTTAAACCTCTTTTTGCATAGTCAATGAGCATCTGATCTTTTTAGCCCTATCTGAGCATGCTCCTGGTTTTGATTTCCTGCCTAGGACCAAACTCGGTGAAGCCCTCTGCAACAGCGAGCCAGAGAATTTCATTGCACTGTTGTGTTGAGAGTCAGTCTAAATCAGGGATCTCAAAGTCCCTCCTTGAGGGCCGCAATTCAGTCGGGTTTTCAGGATTTCCCCAATGAACATGCATTGAAAGCAGTGCATGCACATAGATCTCATGCATATTCATTGGGGAAATCCTGAAAACCCGACTGGATTGCGGCCCTAAAGGAGGGACTTTGAGACCCCTGGTCTAAATCTTCTTTATAAGTGAGGCAACGTCTATTTTTTTTTTCCTCAAAACGTTACCTTTTTAAACCCAACCGTTTGGTTCTTAAACACAAATTTCAAGATTCCTGAGGAAGGTACCCTGAGTACCGAAACGTTGAGTCGCTGAATGTTTTTATGTTATTGACAATAAAGACCCCCTACTGGAGCATCTCGACCTTCCCACTTTGGGCTCCTTTTACGAAGGTGCGCTAGCGTTTTTAGCACACGCACCGGATTAGCGCGCTAGCCGGAAAACTACTGCCCGCTCAAGAGTAGGCGGTAGCGGGTAGTGCGTGCGGCGTTTTAGCATGCGCTATTCCGCGTGTTAAGGCCCTAATGCACCTTCATAAAAGGAGCCCTGTGTTTTGTTTATTTGTTTGCTTCTGCGGCGTGGTATCTTATGCTTACATTTGGTCATTTTACTATTGCTATGCTATGCCATGTAAGTTATTTAAGTCCACCTATACGGATTGCACATGTCCTTGAGTCAATCTCTTCATAAAGGCAGTTAATAAATTCCAATATGATAATAGTAATAATAACTTTATTTTTCTATACCGCCAACATCCCAAAACGTTCTTGGCGGTTAACAAATAAGAGAACTGGACAATCAGTGATAAGATACAAATGTATTGTTTCGTATGTGTCTGACCCTTGATCTGAAGGGTGTATAAAAAGCACAAATACAGTAGCATCGTCGTCAATCAAGTAATAAGTTTGTTAAACAGATGGAGGGACATAATCGAAAGGGACGTCTAAGTCCGTTTACGTCCATATCGCAAGTCGTCCAAAGTTAAAAAGAGCCTAAGACGCATTTTCGAAAGATACGTCCAACTTTTTTTTACTTTCGAAAATTGTCTAATTATACGTGCTGCCGATCTGATCGTCCAAGCCATTAAATCACCTATCTTTATACCACATTTCCGTCCAACATTCTGTCCAAGTCCAAAACGCCTAGAACAAGCCCTGTTGGACGTGGGAGGGGTCTGCAAAGTGATGGACTGCACACCCAGACATGCCACCTAAATAGTGGGGTACCTTACAGAGCACCGCTGTGAACTTCACAAAAAGGGTGCCATGGCTTCTCCTCACTATAGCTCCCTTTTAGGTGATGGTGAGTCCCCCATACCACCTACAGAATCCCCTAGTTCCACTTAACTACCACCCCAATAGCCCGTATGGCTGCAGGAGCCACTTATATGCCAGTAAAAAAGGGTTTTGGGGGTGTATAGGGCAGTGCACATGTTTCAGTATCAATGCAGTGATTACAGGGGCTTATGGGCATGGGTCCTCCTCTCTATGGGTCCCTAACCCACCCCCAAGACGACTTCAGCTGCCTCTGTGCTGGACGACTAGGCTTTCCTATGCCAGGTGGCCAGGTGATGATGGTCTAGAGGCTGAAATTTAAAGTTGTGAATAAAATTTTTATGGGGGGGGGGGTTGGTGATCACTGGTTTAGTGGGTGGGGGGGGTCTGTGTTATGTGTTTGCAGTGCTTATTTGGTGAGTTTAGGTGGGTTTTTGTGACTTAGACCATGTTAAGCCGTCCCACGTCCCGCCCAACTCCCGCCCTTGACACGCCTCCTCGACACACCCCATTTAGCTTTGGACTTTGAGCGGCACTATGAAGGACTAGGTTGTTTTTGAACACATCCAAAACCTGGTTTTATTATCGGCGCTTGGACGTTTTTGAGAAATGTTCGTCCAAGTGCCGACTTAGGCCGGTTTTTGGACGTTTCTCTCTTTCGATTATGAGCCCCTTAGGTCTTAACTAGTTTCCTAAAAGAACAATAGGATACAGCTTGACAGATCATATCGCCTAACCAAGATTGCAATTTACCTGCTTGAAAGGCTAAAGTTCTACCACAAAACTTCTTATAGCGACAGCTTTTTCGGATTAGGAAAGGTAAACAAGCAAGAACGACGAGCGTGCATAGCCGATCTGTACAACGCGAACTGAAAAGCAAGGTAAGTTGGAGATGATCCATATCGCAATTTTTAGCAGAATCAAGCAAATTTGAATAATACTCTTGCTTCAACTGGTAACCGGTGTAATTGTCGGTAAAAATAACTAAAACAAATAAGTAAAAAACCAAAAAAAAATCAGAGCTCCCAGCTGAGGAGGGTTTACTTGAGATGATCCAGGAGAGGTTGTAAGTAGGTCTCCTTTCTTTGACATGAATATTTTGTTTAAATCTGTAGTGAGTGGGCACTACAACATTTTAAAACAAACACATTAGGCTCTTCTGTACTCTAGAGCAGGGCTGCCCAAGTCCGGTCCTCGAGATCTACTGGCAGGCCAGGTTTTCAGGATATCCACAATGAATATGCATGAGAGAGATTTGCCTGCACTGCCTTCTTGGTATGCAAATCCCTCTCATGCATAGTCATTATGGATATCCTGAAAACCTGGTCTGCCAGTAGATCTCAAAGACTGCTCTAGGGGCTGCGTGGTGCCTTTGCTTCTACCTAATTAATAAGGATGAACAGAGTGAGTCCAAGAAATTTTTATGACCTATCACCTAGCATTTTCTTGGATCCAGTATACTCAAAATGTCTTAAACCAGGGGTGTCCAACCTGCGGCCCAGTGAAGTATTTTGTGCGGCCCCGGTCAAGGACGATGCAGTGTTTTCCTCTGTTGCTCCCGGGTGTTTACCGTCCTGGCGGCTCCCTCCTCTGTCTTGCTGCAGAGTTTGTGCAGCCCCAGAAACATTTTTTTCGACCAATGCGGCCCAGTGAAGCCAAAAGGTTGGACACCCCTGTCTTAAACCTTTGACGAGCTGAACTTATTTCACTTCTCTTTAGCTTTTGATCACTTAACATTCCTATTTGCCAAAAAGTACAGAATTTTATTTTTCCCTCGGCCTTTTTTCAGAACCAATCCAATGACGTTCTCATAAATCAATATCAATATCTTATAAAGAGCAAATTACGATATGGGAAGATGTTGAAGGCCCACAGGGAGCTTTGTGGCAAGGAGATATGAAGTTTAAATGAGTACGTAAATAAACATGTCTCTTTCGTGAGCCTGCGTGTTTTCTGTAAGGCTGCCCAGCATTGTCAATAAGAGCAAACTGATTTGTCACAGTACTCTTTTGATGTGAATGATCAAGGTAGTCACTTAATCTATTGTCTCACCATCCAGACTTGCAACACTTTCTCCACAGTATGGGGGCGAAGTCCAGAGGAGTCGAACGGTCCACACCAGCCCCTTCGCTAGGGCAGCAGCCACTTCAAACACAGTTTCATGAATAGAAGCCATTTGACCCTTGACCAAAACCAGCATCTACACTGGCAGACAGAGAATCGGAGTAATTTGTATCATTGCAGTTACTCACTAGCTGCATAACAGAGAGGTCACGACTCGATGTGGTGATTATTGCCCCTGGCAACCAAACTTCAATGTACCATCAGTTTCCAAATACTTTCACTTAATAAATGTAAGTTCATAAACAAGGCCCTGATTGTCGAGACGCAACAAAGCTGATTATCTATGCCGAGCGGAAGATGACATAACGTTGCCGGCAAGAAGCTTTCACAGAGAAAGAGAAGCCGCTGCTAAAGGCCTTTAATAATGTTGATTGAATGAATCATATTGATCTCTTGACTATTTTAAACAGTGAGAAAAGGCAAGTTTGTGTAAGATCGCTGCTGTTTTACTATTGAAAGCAGGCCGTTGTTGTCTGTCACAGTTTGCTCTGTACACCAAAATCCTAAATCCTAAAATCAATGTTACCATTGTTGGCCCAAACAGAACACTCTTAGCAGCAGACAATGCAAGGAATTCCACAATACAGATAACTCGCTGATACATACAGATTTGATTGTGAGGAACATTGGGGTTGTTTTTCCTTCTCGATGAAAGAGCAGCTTGTTCCTGGACGGGGGACCGCGATGTGTCTGCGTGCCCGTGACCCTTCCCGGGCCCACTGCAATAACTCGAGCCCTTTGATTTGAAAACTGTTCAGTGCGTCTTCCTCCACATCTGCAAATACCTCGACTTTCCCTCGGCACTGGCCAAGAGTTTGTTGGGGGACTGAAGGTTTTCCGCTCGAGGCAGGAGGGGAAAAAAAAAAAGAAAAAAAGTTCGGCACATATGTAAGTTTTGCTATTTGGCTTTTGTTTTTTGAATTAAAATAAAGGTTTCCTTCTCTCGTGTCACAATCTATTAGCCACTGGAAAACATGGTATCGCTGTGCCTTTCCCTTCAGCCCAAGCAATTGTAGCGGATTTGACGGTGTGTGCAAACTAACACGGGCAGTGCTCTGTGACTGCGTCACCTGCAATCAGGGTGTGCTGGTGCTCAGATTAATCATGACAGTAGGCAATATTTTCAGCATTATTGGAAGAGAAATCTAATATTTTGGGACATCAGGGATCTCTGAGCTGTTGTCCATCAAACTGAGAGCTTTCATTTTCTACTCCTTGGATGGGTAACCGTAAGTTTTAACTATTTCAGAGACCTAGAAAGGATCACTTTCCTTTTGAGAGAGAGATTTTTACGGTGCCACGTACATTGTGTCACCCCCCCCATGTGCTTGTGCTGCAGCAGTTCTACCAAAGTCTTCTCACTGCTTTGGTATGAGGTGAATTATGTCTGCGTCTTGTGTACTCTTAACCTCCCCCCCCCCCTTCTACTAAACCGCGCTAGCGGTTTTAGCGCAGGGTGCTGAGGCTGTAGCTCTATCCCAGGGGTAGGCAATTCCGGTTCTTGAGAGCCAGAGCCAGGTCAGGTTTTCAGGAATAAATATGCACGAGATAGATTTGCATCTCCAGGAGGCAGTGCATGCAAATCCATCTCATACATATGCATTGTGGAGATCCTGAAAACCTGACCTGGCTCCGGCTCTCGAGGACCGGAATTGCCTACCCCTGCTCTATCCACTGGGCCACTCCTTCCTCCCTCCCAATCAGTGTTTACATTGCGGGAATCGCCTCCAACAGCTTGAAGAGTTTTGCCTGCTCCTCTCCGCCATGCGACCAAAATAAGTCTTCTCTGTAGTTGCTTTTGCAGGAACAAAATGCCACAGATATCTGCCTCCTGGCTCCATACAAACTGTGTAATGTTCCTCTTTCACCATACCTGGATACATTTTGCCATTCTCTTCAGCCTTTAAAACGACCCTGGTATCATTGTGATGACCATCAAAGTAAAATGCAACAGATGCCATTCCGCTGCAGTTCCTCTTCAGGCTGTACCATCCAGTTTTTTTCATGATTCTCACTTCAGCCCTCTTCACCTTGTTGTGATCAATCACCAAAGCAGTGTCCAAGTGAGTGATGAGCTCTGTATCAATCCAAGCAGCAGTAGCTGGCTCTAGGTGGCTGTCTCACTCAGTCCAGGATGGGATCTTAAACTAGCGAGGGCTATGTTGGTTATAGTCATAGTATTATGTTTTGGTCTCTTCCTAGCCTTCTCTAGAACAACAGGAGCTTCCTCCATTGGTTCTTCCTCCACGTCATCCACATCTGAATTTCCCTGTTCAACTTTAGCAAAGCATTCGATAGCGTACAACACTGCAGGTTGCTGAGCAAGATGAGTTCTATAGGATTAGGTGACACATTGACGCAATGGGTTGGGAACTGGCTAGGAGGTAGGCTTCAAAGGGTGGTGGTGAACGGCACCCCCTCCGAAATGACGGAGGTGATCAGTGGAGTGCCACAGGGCTCAGTCTTGGGCCCAATCCTATTCAACATCTTTATAAGAGACTTGGCAGAAGGGCTTCGAGGTAAAATCACATTATTCACCGATGACGCCAAACTAAGTAATGTAGTGGACAAATGCACAACAGACGAAGATTCAATGCCCGACAACATGATGCACGACCTACTCCTACTGGAGCGATGGTCTAGGACATGGCAACTCAACTTCAATGCCAAAAAATGCAAAGTTATGCACCTGGGCAGCCAAAATCCATGCAAGTCTTATACCCTTAATGGTGAGATCCTAGCAAAAACGGTAGCAGAACGAGACTTGGGGGTAATCGTCAGTGAGGACATGAAGTCTGTCAATCAAGTGGAGCAGGCTTCGTCCAAGGCAAGACAAATCATGGGCTGAATACGAAGGGGTTTCGTCAGTCGTAAGGCGGAAGTCATTATGCCATTGTATAGATCCATGGTGAGACCCCACCTGGAATACTGTGTGCAATTCTGGAGGCCGCATTATCGCAAGGATGTGCTGAGACTGGAGTCGGTGCAGAGAATGGCCTCCCGGATGGTCTCGGGACTCAAGGATCTTCCATACGAAGAACGGCTTGACAAATTACAGCTATACTCGCTCGAGGAGCGCAGAGAGAGGGGAGACATGATCGAGACGTTGAAGTATCTTACGGGCTGCAATCGAGGCGGAGGAAGATATCTTCTTTTTCAAGGGTCCCACGACAACAAGAGGGCATCCATGGAAAATCAGGGGCGGGAAACTACGAGGTGACACCAGGAAATTCTTTTTCACTGAAAGAGTGGTTGATCGCTGGAATAGTCTTCCACTACAGGTGATTGAGGCCAGCAGCGTGCCTGATTTTAAGGCCAAATGGGATCGGCACATGGGATCTATTCACAGGGCAAAGGTAGGGGAGGGACATTAGGGTGGGCAGACTAGATGGGCCGTGGCCCTTATCTGCCGTCTATTTCTATGTTTCTATGTAACTTCAAGCACAGATCTCTCCATCATATCTTGCTCTTCTGTTGTTCTTTTTTCACTCTCCATTCTCTACTTTTCTTCAACCTCCTTCCTTTTTCTTGTCTTTCCTTCTGTAATTCTTGTCTTCTGGTCCAATCTGATGAGGTCTCACATTCACAACTCTCACTCATTGACCTTTTATAAAGACTTTCAATCACAGGAGACTTCTTCCCTCTGCTGCAGTCACAAAGTACGGTATGTGTGTTCCACTGACACTGGAAGAACTGAATCCCACATCAGTACAACTCTTGCAGGTAAGGAGGGAACATTACCTGTGGAGTACAGAAGGGATTGATCCTTGGTCTGGATCTTTTCAACATTTTGCAAACAATATTGTGGAAGGGTGAACAGGAAGAGTTTGCCTTTATGTGGATGACACAGAGTAGATACCCTGAAAAGTACAAAGAGGAATTTAGTGAAACTTGAAAAAAATAGTCTTGAGTAAAGTGTAGAAGAATAGAAAGGAGATCAATGTCCAACAGGAAAAATAACAGCCAGAGGAACAAAGTGGAACGTGTAGAAGCACAAGATTCTCATGCAATGTTTATTCTCAGTTCTCAAAATAAAAGGCATTGCAGAAAGACTCTCAACATAGCTGTGTTTCAGTTATTCAGCCTTCATCAGGAGTTACTTGAACCTTCTGTTTAGAGAATGACATGGTGACAAAATTCATCACCGTCCCCGCGGATAACCGTGGGAAATAATCCCATGTCATTTTCTAGTGTCTATTTCAACCTCAGTCCTTCTACACCAGCATTCTTCAAAGCAAAGCTTGCGGGTCAGTGGTTGTGGCCATTCATACTCTGATTCTTATGTGAGCCAAGGATAATGAAGCCATTGTGACATCACTGATGTGATTGGCTCTTAGGCACTGGTGGAATGAGGCATTATGACATCACAATATCTGCTCTGGATACCAGAGACTGTCATTCTGTAGTGTCTGTTTCAACCTCAGTCCTTCTACACCAGCATTCTTCAAAGCAAAGCTTGCGGGTCAGTGGTTGTGGCCATTCATACTCTGATTCTTCCATCTCTCCTTAAAGAATGACATGAAGATGGTTTCCCGCGGTTATCCGCGGGGAAGTGAACGGTGATGAATTTTGTCATCGTGTCATTCTCTACTTCTGTTTTTATACAACACAAGAAACAGTCAGATAAAGTTCATGTATGAAATAGCGTGAGAAAAATTCAAGAAAATGCTCACCGCCTGAGTTTTTCTCATGCTATTTCATACATGAGCTTCATCAGTCCATTTCTTGTGTTGTATAAAGAACAGAAGGTTCAAGTAACTCCCGATGAAGGCTGAACAACCGAAACACAGCTGTGTCGAGAGTCTTTCTGCAATGCCTTTTATTTTGAGAACTGAGAATAAACATTGCATGAGAATCTTGTGCTTCTACTCCCGATGAAGGCTGACCAGCTGATACATGGCCGTGTCGAGAGTCTTTGAGAGTCTACGGTCGATGCCTTTTATTTAATTTTGACAAATGAGAATAAACGTGGCGAGAAAATCCAGTGCTTGTACACGTCTTACTTTGTTCCTCTGACTTGACTGGAGTGTGACACCAGCAAAAACAATCCTTTAGTCAGTTGCCATAATTCTGGAAGACTGGCTAGTGAAATGGAGATGCACTTTGTGATTCATAATATAGTAGGCACAAAATTTAGACTAACTCTGCTTATCTGGGTAAACTTTCTTTAGCCTGTTGCAACTCTGAATGTCCTGCCAGTGACGCATGGGTGTTTGGTAGCATATACTAAGTAAAAAAAACCCACAATGACTTATTTTTTCTCCTGCCTACTAAAGACTCCAACTCTTTACTGTTCATTACAGCTGCCTAGAATAGATGACACTGGAACTTTTGTCCAGCGATCCAAACCAAGTGGGAGTGAATGTCATTATCCCTCTAAACAGAATTATCCCATTCTTTTGATTTCCCTGCCATCATAATAAGTTTGCGGCCCTATTTGGCTTGTATCCGGCTTGTGTTAGAAGAAAACAGGAATAATAAAGATCATTCAGATCATAATTAGGCATCTACTTGCAACAGCGGGATGTAAAGCAAGAGGAAAAACACTAAAAATGTTGGCTTTTGGAACTATGACAAAGAGCTTTTTAAATGAGTTTGGCATTTTTAACTACTGACTCATGTCTGGCCATCTCTGTTGAAGACTGCTGTATTTTTTTCATTTCTTTCTTTGACAAGGACATGCTCATAGCTTCAGGGCTTCTCATGCTACTCCTATCATGTTGGCCATCTTTTGCTTTCTGTTACTTAGGAAACATGAAGACTTTGGTGCTGTTATTATATTTTTGTGTTACATTGTAGTAGAAGAAAGTTTAGTACATACTCTGACAGTAGAACATAAGAGTTGCCATACTGGGACAGTCTGAAGGTCCATCAGTGGCCAGTATCCTGTTTCCAACAGTGGCCAACCAGGTCCCAAGTACCTGGCAGAAACCCAAACATTCTAGAGCTCAGATTGTGATGTCATAATGCCTCATTCCACCAATGCCTAAGAGCCAACTTCATTAGTCTTCCCCTGCTGCAATATGAAGGCCAAGAAAGCCTGGCACCCAGGCAGTTCTCAAGGGAAGGATCGGCGGTCCAGATTGCAGGCTACGGTCAGGCACCTTATCCACATCAACAGGAGGGGTTGGTCCTCTGAATGGTCCAGAACTGGCTCTTCAGAGTTTCCACATCTCTCGTTATGCTGAAACATCTGTGAAACAGAAGGACAACGGCTCATGCATTATTCTGTGAACAACATCCTCATCCTCCCTGTCTCGTCAGCTTCTTCTCTTCACATGTCATTTATTTCTCCACAATATTGCTAAAATCAGACCCTTCTTTTCAAAGCACACTGCCAAGACCCTCATCACCTCTCGCTTAGATTACTGCAATCTGCTTTCCACTGGACTTCCACTCACCATCTCTCTCCCCTTCAATCTGTTCAGACCTCTGCCGCATGCCTCATATTCTGCCAATGTTGTGATGCCCTCATTACCCCTCTCCTCAAGTCACTTCACTGGTTCCCTATCCGTTTCCGCATATAGTTCAAACTCCTCTTACTGACCTATAAATGTATCAGTATCTCCCCTCTCTCATCTTTCCCCCACAATCCCCCCCTCCCAGACACTCCACTCATCGGCTACGTCTCTGTCCCCTTCTCCTCTACAGCCAACTTCAGGCTCCGCCCCTTCTACTTATGACTGGAACAAACTGCCTGACCCGGTACATCAGGCTCTGTCTCTGGCAGTATTCAAATCCAAACTCAAAGCCCACTTCTTTGAAGATTGCTTTCACTTCCAAACTCCATCCCACCCTCTAAGCACCAATATCTATCTTATCTGAAATTCCCCCACCTTAGCACCCTCTTGTCCAGTTTGTCTGTCTTGACTAGATTGTAAGCTCTTTTGAGCAGGGACTGCCTCTTCTGTGTTTTGGTGTTCAGCGCTGTGTTTATCTAGTAGCGCTATAGAAATGGTTTGTTGTAGTAGTAGTATCTCCCTTTAAAGGGGGCCAGAGCAGCAGCTCCTGACCTCTTAAACAACGCTGGCCACCAATATTCAGCTTATTTTATATAGAGAGTAATATGTAGACACCAGCTCACTATTTATTCTTGTACAAGTCCTATTCCTATATTAATCTATTCTTCCTCTAAGTGTAGGATTACCGTATTTGTGAAGTAAAAAAAAAAAAAAAAAAGAGGACACATGACCCCCACACAAACTTCACCCACAGCCCCACCCAATGTTCCCCCCCTACCTTTCACACATTTACTTGGTCCCCTTTCCCATCCTCTGTACCCTTGTAGTGCTTCTCTCACACTCTCTTCCCAACGTCACTCCTCCAACTGTGCTTTGTTCTCTCCTTTCAATCCCCCTTTCCTGCGAGTACTTCTTTCTCTCTCTCTCCTTCCAAACCCTACCCCCTGCAGACGTCCCCCTCTCTCCTAACCTCCTCTCCTGCTGTTTCTGTCTTTCCCTTCCATCCAGCACTACCCTGCTCCGTGCTTTTTTCTCCAGCCCTTTCTCCTTTCTATAATGCTTCTCCAGCCCTCCTTTTCTCCATGTCGTTTCTCCAGCCGTCTCCCTTCCCCTCCCCTCGTTGATTCTTCAGCACTCCCTCCTCCATCCTCGAAACTGCTTTTTTCAGCCCACCCTGCTGCCATTTCTAAAGCTGATTTTTCAGCCCTCTCTCCTCCCCCTTCCAACGCTGCCAACTTCCCCTCACAGCTTCTCTTTCCAACTCTGACTCCCCCACTTACCTCCTCATTGGCCGCTGTAATTGAATCTTTGGCAAACCGGCAGCAGCAATGAGGTGAGCCCACTGACACCGGCCTGCTCTGGAAGCCACCTCTCTGCAGCGACTTCCTGTTCCCACATAGGTGGGACCTGCAGAGGGGTGGCTTCTGGGGCAGCTGCTGCCCATTGCCCGAAGATTCAATTATAGTGGCCTGGAAAGAAGTAGGTGGGAGAGTCAGGAGAGCCGGCCCTGCCAAACTGGGTGGGCTTGTGGGTTAGCTAAACCCACACAGACTCACCCCATATAAAAAAAAGTCATCCAGACACCCAGACAGTCCTCAAAATAGAGGACAGGTCTGGGTTTTCCCAGACATATGGTAACCTAAATGGATCACTAAAAATAGTGGACCCTCATATAAAGATAGGATAATGGTGGAAACCCAAGCAAATTGTTGCCCTTGAAGACTGTGTTTGTGGACCCCCCTTATCTTCAGCATAGGTAGGGGTAGGGTTGCCAGATTTTCCAATCAGAAAATTCGGACCCCCTAGACTCACCCAGTTCCGCCCATCACCGCCATGTGTCAAAACAGCTCCTGATTGGATAAGGCCCGACTTAGTGCAGGAAGAGGCGATCGGAGCGTACCGCAAGTGATTTCCTGCACTCACCGGTGCTCTGGTTGCTCTCTCCTGCCCTCTCCTTGTCGGTGGTTTGCGGTCGGAAAATACCGCGAACCACCGACCGCGAACAACCGGGAGAACACTGTATTGCCTTTTTGTAGTTTTACAACCTCACTCAAAGCAGTTTACATACAGGTACTTCAAGCATTTTCCTTATCTGTCCCGGTGGGCTCACAATCTATCTAAGGTACTTGGGGCAGTGGAGGATTAAGTGACTTGCCCAGGGTCATAGGGAGCAATGCAGGGTTTGAGCCCACCATCTCAGGGTGCTGAGGCTGTAGCTCTAACCACTGTGCTACACTCTCCTCCAATAACATCAGAAGTGAGCCAAGTATAGGACAATGAAGCCATTGTGACATCACTGATGAGGTTGGCTCTTAGGCATTGGTGGAATGAGGCATTGTGACATCAGGGAAAGGGATTGGGCCTTGTAGACCGCCTTTTTGTAGTTTTTACAACCACACTCAAAATGGTTTACATACAGGTATTTCAAGCATTTTCCCTATCTGTCCCGGCGGGCTCAGAATCTATCTAATGTACCTAGAGCAGTGGAGAATTAAGTGACATGCCCAGGGTCACAAGGATCAGCACAGGGTTTGAACCCACAACCTCAGGGTGCTGAGGCTATAGCTCTCCTTTGGGTGTTGTGGGTGCTTGAGTACCCCCAATATTATGCAGATACTTCACTTTGTACAAGGAAGGGTCATTTCTTATGGACTTAGACCTCCCAGTCTTTCTGAAAAGTTGGCTCCTATCCTGTTTAGCGAGGATACTGATACTAATTAAGAAATGGAGAAGATGTTGAGCCTTGAGGCTTTTTTTTTTTCATATTTTAACATTTTTTTACTAATACATATTTTTCAGATATTCTACGTGGGGTGTTTTTTTTACTATTCAGTACAGCAGTGGTCTCAAACTCAAACCCTTTGCAGGGCCATATTTTGGCTTTGTAGGTACTTGGAGGGCCTCAGAAAAAATAGTTAATGTCTTCTTAAAGAAATGACAATTTTGCATGAGGTAAAACTCTATATAGTTTATAAATCTTTCCTTTTGGCTAAGTTTTAATAATAATATTGTCATTTATAGCTAAAGAGACATATGATCAAGAAACGGTTTTATTTTACTTTTGTGATTCTGATAAACATACCGAGGGCCTCAAAATAGGACCTGGCGGGCTGTGAGTTTGAGACCACTGAGTTAAGGGGAACAGTTAATCTGCTGGCTGGGTTGGAGGGCAGAGGGGAGAACAGGACAATCAAGCCATTGTGACATCACTGATGAGACTGGCTCTTATTGGTGGAATGAGGCATTATGACATCACAATCTCAGCTCTGCTTCCCAAAGACAAAAAGGATGTCATGGTTACAGTTTAGCCAGTGATCTCCAACTCAAACCCTTTGCAGGGCCACATTTTGGCTTTGTAGGTACTTGGAGGGCCGCAGAAAAAAATAGTTAATGTCTTCTTAAAGAAATGACAATTTTGCATGAGGTAAAACTCTATATAGTTTATAATAGTTTATAAATCTTTCCTTTTGGCTAAGTCTTAATAATAATATTGTCATTTATAGCTAAAGAGACATATGATCAAGAAACTGTTTTATTTTACTTTTGTGATTATGATAAACATACCGAGGGCCTCAAAATAGTACCTGGCGGGCTGCGAGTTTGAGACCACTGCAGTACAGTGTATATCAACAACTAAGTGCCAAAATGTGGCATATGGAAACAGACTACATGAACGGTTTTATAAGTTGGGTTGTCTTACGACATTCTAGTTTCAATGAAACAGCAGCCCGGTCCGAGTTTAAAGAGGAATGCTCATGAACCCAGGAACCTGTAAAACAAGATAATTCTGTAGTTACAGGAATTTGATTGCCTCTTCGACAGACAAAATGCAGAGCAAACGTTTGGGTAATGCCTTTTATTGGACTAACTGTATAAAATTGACTAGCAAGCTATCCGAGTATAGAAATCCATTCTTCAAAAGAAATCCATTCTGACCTGAAAAGAGGCTTCCTCTCTCTCTAAAGCTTGTCTGTCAATATCACAGTATTAGTCCAATAAAAGGTATTAGTGGAACTTTACTCCACCTTTTGTCTCGGCAGTAAATGCAAGTAATTAAAAATATTGAGCTTTAGTAACAAGATGTGGAGCACCTCATGATGTGACAGCCTGCATTTTGCTTGGCAATGATCGACTGTGGTGGCCTCAAACTACATGCAGCCGATTAACAGTTTTTCAGGAATTACCCACGGGGTTGTATACACACGTGCCTGTCTCCTGTGTGAGAAACATGGAGGAGATTAAGAAGTGCTTTTCATTCTCAAGCTATTTGTTCTGTTGAGTTTGGAGAGAGGTTGCAAGGTGGTTTCAACAAGAGAGACCAAAACACCACATCCACTTTCAATTTTGAATATACCCAGACACAGAAATGAGGCAGAAAATGTCTGTCACTTTCCGAGGTAAAAGACTTCAAAGCCATGTAAACCAGACCCTCGTGTGCTGGAAAAGGCTTTCATAGGAACACCTCTTCTTTTGACTATGGCATGAGATTTTTTTTTAAAGTGGCTGTTTACTAGAGGTCTGCATGAGAACGGGGATTGTGGGAATCCCATAGGTCCCGTAGGGATCATGCAGGGATCCCCCTTGATCTATGGGACTCCTATGGGGATCCCCCCAGGCTCAGGGACTCTCACGGGGATGGAGCGGGGGTTCCCGAGGCCTAGAAAGAGAATTAGTAGAAGATAGACAAAATGGTCCCACCAGCTACAGCAAGAGAGATGTTCATTTTAAGGGGGGCTAAGCTCAAAGTGGGAGGCCCAGCCCCCTCTCATGGTTATGCCACCAATTGTGTTTAGTACAAAATGAAGTACTTGCGCAGTTTGTTTTGGAGTTTCCAGTTCAGTTTTGGCACATTTTTCTTATGCAACCATTGTCATGAAAAGTGCCTCTCTGAATTCTGCTTTAAATTATTTTGATGCTGTATTGTTTGATTCTTTACCCATTGCTGCATTAAAAATCATTTGTGTCTCTTGGAAGGACCTCTCACAAGTTACCTATGCCAGATGGTGGAGACAGATTTGTTTGCTCTACAGATACGACTCTTATTTCTTTTAACAAGAAATGGTCGACCCTACAGTCAGTGAAAAAGGAGGAAGAACTTACTGGGGGGGGGGATAACAAATGACCGCTATCCGGAGTGGTAGAGGAGTAAATAGGTTGACAGAGTGGACACCAAATGAGGAAAGGCTGTGTGATTGAGGTAGGAGAAGAGGATGGAATGTGCAAGAAGAAGAAGCCCAACACCTCTGCCTTGACCAGTAGATCATGGTGTATGGGTGAAGTGGCAGCCATCATGAGAGAGGGCAGCAGCTACAGTGGAGTCCTCAGGGCAAATCGTAAGAAGATGAAGGGACTGGGAGATAAAGAGGTCATGAATGTAGGCCAGTCTCCTTAGTAACTCTGTACAGTGCTGCGTACATCTGGTCTTTGGTAAGGTGGGAATGGCTGAAGTAGGAGACATTACTTCACCTACAGCTGTACATGTTTTACCTGCTACACTTACAGAGAAACCAAAAGATCTCTCTTTGGATTCAATTTAGATGGTAATCACAAATTTAGGAAAAATTCTTCTCCCTTTTGTGACTTAGATTGGATTGGATTTATTGATCTGATATACCATTTAGCACATTCGAGTTTTAAAGCTGTTTACATTGAAAATAGTAAGCTTTCAAAAGCTGTACAGATAATAATTACAGAAAGCAAAATATAAAACTCCAATTTAAAACCATCAAAACTAAGTAAAACTCACAAATTCAATGTTTAGAAAATAAATGCCCACATTATGATTTTAACTCCTCTTACTCACTTGTGAAGTATCCATGTCTCTTTTATTATTCCCTCTGTGAGAAATTCCCTAACTCTTACTTGTCCTGTTTTGATTAGATTGTAAGCTCTATTGAACAGGGATTGCCTCTTAAATGTTTAATGTACAGCACAGCGAAGTATGATTCTGAAGTGGTTAAATCGAGCTCTTTAGAGAATAAGGTGGATTCTGTTGATCAATACAAAACTGTACACTCTACTTTAATTTTGGGTGTGAGTGCTGTTTGGAAATATGGATAATGTGTTTCGGAGTGTCAACTCGAAACTTGAATTTTCATATTGAGTTGAATTTTCTACAGCAAATCATGTTACAAAAGTATCTTGAAGAGCTTTTAGCACCATCTATAAAAGAAATACCTATCAACGTGTGGATTTATTTTTTCTGGAGGGGGGGTGGGGGGAAGGGAAGTGAGGAAAGTCTACGGTTGAAGGAGATGACAACCGACTCGGACACATTGAGAGGAAAATCTGAAGTTCAATATAGAGTTTATGGGACTATGGGGTCTTTTTACTAAGACGTGCTAACCGATTTAGAACATAAGAACATAAGAATTGCTGCTGTTGGGGTCAGACCAGTGGTCCATTGTGCCCAGCAGTCCGCTCCCCGCGGTGGCCCCCAGGTCAAAGACCAGTCCCACCTGCGCACGCTGTAGTTTCCACAGGAACTTGTCTAACTTTGTCTTGAATCCCTGGAGGGTGTTTTCCTCTATAACAGCCTCTGGAAGAGCGTTCTAGTTTTCTACCACTCTCTGGGTGAAGAACTTCCTTACGTTTGTATGCAATCTACTCCCGTTTAACTTTAGAGAGTGCCCTCTCATTCTCCCTACCTTAGAGAGGGCGAACAACCTGTCTTTATCTACTATGTCTATTCCCTTCATTATCTTGAAGGTTTCAATCATGTCCCCTCTCAGTCTCCTCTTTTCAAGGGAGAAGAGGCCCAGTTTCTCTAATCTCTCACTGTATGGAAACTCCTCCAGCCCCTTACCTATTTTAGGTCGCTCTTCTCTGGACCCTGTCCTTCTTCATGTATGGTGACCAGTGCTGGATGCAGTATTCCAGATGAGGGCATACCATGGCCCGGTACAGTGGCATGATAACCTTCTCCAATCTGTTTATGATCCCCTTCTTAATCATTAGCACGCCTTAGTAAAAGGACACCTGTGATTGTGACCTTAGTAACAAGTTTTAATAGGGACTGCATTTGGAAGTTATGCTATAAAAAGAGGGAGAAATTGATTATGGGAGTTAAAATATTTATTTATTTAGAAGACGTATAGTTCACCTACAAACCAAGCAGATTACACTTCTCCCTCCGTATTTGCGGTTTCAGCATTCGCGGTTTTGATTATTCACGGTTTTTAGCTTGCTGGCTCCTCCCACCAAATTACATCAGCTTGCATAGAGAAATTGCTGATTCCTAGCGTTTACAGAAAAAAAATTCGCTGATTCCCAGCACTTTCTTCACCGTGCTTTGCCTCTCCTTCAGGAACGGGCCAGGTCCCCCGCCATGTTATTCACGGTTTCACCATATTCATGATGGTTTTGAATAGAAAACAATGAATAACATGAAAAAGTTATTCACGGCTTTTTTGTATTTGCGGTTTTGCTAATCCCCTATCACAGCGAATAAGGAGGGCAAAGTGTACAATCATACATATATAAAATATTAAATAAGCTTGGGAGTTGCTAAAGTGATGATGAGGGCACTGCAGGTGTTGATTAATTAATCTGCGGCAAGATTGATTACTGGTGTCCCAAGAACAACTCACATAACCCCCAGTTCTGAAGCAACTGTATTGGTTACCCATGCAGCAAAGGGTTCACTTTAAGATTCTTTCAACTCTACATCAGATATTGTATCATGTTTCTCTGGTTGTTTTACAAGGATTTAAAAAAAAAAAAAAATTTATCAGCCTAGAAGGTGTCTGAGATCAGAAAATAGTATGAAACTGAGCTTAGAGGGTACGACGTCAATCTCTCGTGTTAGGATCGGTGCAGCGATGTTGTCTGTGGCAGGTGCTAAACTTTGGAATGAGTTGCCTGGAATTTTGCGATACTGTGCAGGGAGGGTGTCTTTTAAGACAATGCTGAAAACTCAATTGTATGTTAGCATTTTCCTGTGTTAGGTGTTTTGTTTGGGTTTTTTTTTCCTTTTTTACGAGTGCCGTTCTGCAAATGTGTTCATATGTGGTGCTTAACCTGTTGCGATTGTAATCTTTGTAAATCATATAGTTAATATATGATATATAAATTTTTAAATAAATACATTCATGCTTCCAGCCCTCTCCCCCGAGACTGAAAAGTTAAGGAGGCTGTTTCTTTTACTCTGCCCGGAGTTCTCCAGTTGGGAGTGTCTTAATATTTGAAGTTTCCTTGGAAATACATTATACAGTTTCAATCTGTGAAGTACCGTATTTTCACCCATATACCGCGCACCCGTGTAAAACGCGCACACAGGTATAGCGCGAGGGGAACACAAATTTATGTAAAAAAAAATTAATATAGCGCGCACATGCGTATACCGCACATGCTAAAACCTCCTCCCGCCTACTACGAACCGGCATCCTCCCCCCCCACTCGCTTACCCGCGTTTTACAACTTTTTTTTTTCAATCCAATCTGGCATCCCCCCTGCGAACCGGCATCCTCCCCCCCCGCTCGCGTCAGCCCCCCCTCCCCCATGATCCTACATCCCCCCCCCAGCACCGCTAAACATCTCTTACCCGATTGGGCACCGGCACCAGCACCAATGCACAGGATGTGCCAGTGCCATGTGCCCGAAGATCCTCCCTCGTTGGTTTGGGCTGGGCTGGGCAGTGCGGTGCGGGAGAGATCCTCCTTCTTCCTGCGCCGGGCTGGACTAGGCTTTGAGCATTTGCGCATGCTCAAAGCCTTCTGGTCTCGCTCTCTCCGAGATAATCTCAGAGATAATCTCAGAGAGAGCGAGACCAGAAGGCTTTGAGCATGCGCAAATGCTCAAAGACTAGTCCAGCCCGGCGCAGGAAGGAGGATCTCTCCCGCACCGCACTGCCCAGCCCAGCCCAGCCCAAACCAACGAGGGAAGATCTTCGGGCACTGGCACTGGCACGTCCTGTGCATTGGTGCCGGTGCCGGTGCCCAATCGGGTCAGAGATGTTTTGCGGTGCTGGGGGGATGTAGGATCACGGGGGAGGGGGGTGACGCGAGCGGGAGGGAGGATGCCGGTTCGCAGGGGGGATGCCGATCGGATTGAAAAAAAAAGTTGCAAAACGCGCTCACACGTATAACGCGCACGGTTTGTAAAATCGTGTATAACACGCGCGTTATATGCGTGAAAATACGCTATGTCTTTTTGGGAACTATCTCATTTAACTACATTTATAGCTCCTAAACAGTTGAGGGTTGGGGGCTTTATCTAGAGATACTGCAATTTAGGGGCTCGTTTGTAAGAACTGTTCTGTTAAATCAGCATATGTTCTATTTCCTTAATTATGATTTTTCTTCTTTTTTAGGTTTTACTAATCCTCTAATTTGGTAAAGCATCCCCCTCTTTCTTTGTGGACTGGAGCCAAGATTTGATATTGGTTTTCTTATTATTGTTTATTGTCTATTTTTTAAAATCTCTTTTTGCCTTATCTTCTTGGCTTTACTTGGCTAATGAGACTAGCTAGAGTTCCCAATTTTTTTTTAAAAACCCACTGCTCTCCCCCTTCCTATCGCTTTTTCCATTGCTTGTCTTATTTGCTATTAATAACTTGTATTTCTTTCCCCATTTTTTCCTTTTGTATTATATGTTTTGTCAGGTTAGTGGTATTTATTTGGTTTGTTTCCCCCAGAAACTTGTAATTTTACTGTTTTTGTACATCGCTTAGAATTTGAATAAGTGATTAATCAAATCCATAATAAACTTGAAACTTGAAACTCACATAGGCAGGAGTGACTGGGGATCGGTCCTGCCCCGACTACAGCCACTAGACTAGACCACCAGTGTGTGTAAGGTAGGCCTGACGTGGAGGGAGGGAAGATAGAGTGGGAGGAAGAAGAGTGAGTGAGTGGAGTCTGCTCCTGTTCCGAAGGGGGGAGGGAGAGTGCTACAGGGACACAGCACAAAGTTTCAGCCAGAAACAACCTAGCATTTTTGTCTGAACCCAAAACAAGGCCAAATACCAATTCCGAGCTGAAATTCGGTCAGCTTCTGTTGTTGAGCCATTTCATTTTTATGGTTTAATGACTATTTTTTTCCTCCACTTTTTCCTGATCTTCTCAGCATTGATCAAAATGGACCCTTGAGAATCTTTTAGCATTCCAATTCTAGGCTAGAATTTTCTTTAAGTCTCACAGCTCATCTTCCTCTGAAATTTTCTGGTTCTCCTTCCTTGCATGAGAACATAAGAATGGCAGCTGCTGGGTCAGACCAGTGGTCCATCATGCCCAGCAGTCCGCTCACGCAGCGGCCCTCTGGTCAAAGACCAGCGCTCTAACTGAGACTAGCCCTACCAGGTACGTCCTTGTTCAGCAGGAACTTGTCTAACTTTGTCTTGAATCCCTGGATATAGAACTTCTCATAGTAACATAGTAGATGACGGCAGATAAAGACCCCGAATTGTCCATCCAGTCTGCCCAACCTGATTCAACCTAAACCCTTCAATTTTTTTCTTCTTAGCTATTTCTGGGCAAGAATCCAAAGCTATACCCGGTACTGTGCTTGGGTTCCAACTGCCGAAATCTCTGTTAAGACTTACTCCAGCCCATCTACACCCTCCCAGCCATTGAAGCCCTCCCCAGCCCATCCTCCACCAAACGGCCATATACAGACACAGACCGTGCAAGTCTGCCCATGTTTCTCTTTGTCTGAATGCAGGTATGCTGGAAATTTCAAATAAGTTCTCTTCTCTGGCTTAAATTTCTCTGTTTCTGAGCCATTTTGAGAGTTTCTTAAATCATCCATTTTGACCATTTTTGTTTTTCATCTTTTGTAGGGGCTTTTCATTTTCTTCGAATGCAACTTTCTGGTGTCTTCCAATAACTTTTGGGGTGCTTTGTCATCAATTATCCAATGCGGAAAATCAGCTTCACAGATGGTCTTTATATTTTGGTGGTTATATATCAAAATCATATTTTGATACTTTCTATGGCCCAATATGGAACTCTCATTTTATTTGCAGCTACATCAGCAGTCAGAGGACCCAGGGGCTTTGTTCCAACCATATCACAAATTACAGTTTTTCTCTGAGGAGTCTTCAGGTCTTCTCCAGTGGCCCATTGATTGACTTCTAAACCTGAGGATCTCATCTTTAACCTTATGACACAATTTGTTTAATTATAACTATCCATTAAGATTTTGTGGCTAGATATGGATGTACTCATAGATAGCCAGGCCTTTCCTACATGCAGATTTGTTGTGGTTGTCACAAAAAATATGATCCTTTGTCACCAACCTATCCCATACTGCTGCTGCCTATATGGGTGATTTATCTTTGGCAACTCACCTGAGACCTTTTCACCTTGGGGACCCTGCAAGTACTTATCCTACCAATGGCATAACTCTGAACATCACTGATGTACACAAGTCTTCAAGGAGCGACAAGTTGCAAACCAAGCACTGTGGCATGTTTTGAAGATATCTTATTCGTATGTCTGGAGAAGGGGGGTTAGTGCATATGAGTAGCTAAACTCCATTGCATCTACAGGTCTGCATTAGTATTTTCAGTATGGGTCTTTACCCATATTGAATTTTCTTACTGAATAACATCCTAAAAGTATATGAGATGTGTGCTGAAATGAAATTGTTTGGCTAGGTTTTGGTTTATTGATTATTAAAAAAAAAAAAAGGATTTTCTCTTTGGAACAACTCGGTATATGTCTGATAGCTCTTCACAGCTTCCAAGTGGTTTTTTTTAATGTCAATATGCTATTTTGCTGATTACTGCAAATATTCTGCAATAAAATCTTATCTGTTTCCCAAATATGTGTGTATCCTTAGATGAAGCTGATTTAGAAAAGATGGGGTATTTTCCTCAGAGCAATTTTTTGCACTGGAAGAAAACTGAGCAATTCACTCCTAAATCTTCCAGTCTCTGTTCTCTCCGGCTGTCATACAGTATAAACGCAAAGATGAAGGAGAAGACCTGATAGTGGATAATTCCCAACATGTTTCTCTGGTTTGTCATCTGATCGATCAGGTTGGAACAATACATTGTTTTTGAACTGAGGCACAAAGTTGACAGTAACTCTTAGGGGCTCATTGATTAAAGTTTGTGACTGCTTTGGGCTAGTGTTTTAACCATCTGAGTTAGTGTTCTTCCCCTTAAAGACAGGGCTGTGCATTCCATCTCACATTGTTTTAAGCCTGAAGTGGCAGACCTCCCCCCACCCCCCACAATTTAATATTTTTTTTTCTGTATCATTAAAGCACACAGAGGGAAATTCTTTAAAAGGCACCTAAAGATAGGTGCCAAATAGATACATAAATAAATAGGCCCCTAAGTTAGGCGGTTCATAGACAACGGCGCGAAAGACAAAAGTGCGTGCCGACAATTGAGCACAGCGCGCGCCGCTGCACCGCTCTAAATTACAGTTTTTAGGGGCTCCGACGGGGGGTTTTGTTGGGGAACACCCCCAGTTTACTTAATAGACATCGTGCTGGCGTTATGGGGGGTTTGGGGGGTTGTAATCCTCCACATTTTACTGTAAACTGAACTTTTTCCCTAAAAACAGGGAAAAAGTGAAGTTTTCAGTAAAATGTGGGGGGTTATAACCCCCCACAACGCCCCCACAACGCGGCGTGATGTCTATTAAGTAAAGTGGGGGGGGTTCCCCCCAACGCCACCTCGTCGGAGCACTAAAAACAGTAATTTAGAGTGGCGTGGCGGCGCACGCTGCGCTCAATTGTCTGGGCGCGCCTTTGTCCCGGCGCGCTTTTGACCTGACACCAAGTTAGGCACCTAACTTAATTAGTATATTGGCTTCACTTATGAGCTTTAATAAGCTCATAATTGGAAAAAAAAATAAACTTAATTGGGTGATAGGAGCCTACCTTCTTAGATATGATTCTACATAAGATAAGCGCCTATCTTATGGTGCCTAATTCCAAAATAGGTGTGTTTACTACTACTACTATTAATTATTTCTATAGTGCTACCAGACGCACGCAGCGCTGCACAGAGTCACAAAGAAGAAGAAACTGTCCCCTGCTCGAAAGAGCTTACAATCTAAACAGCAAGACAGATAAACAGGATGTCATGGATACAGTTAACGGGAATGGGTAATCTGCTGGCTGGGTTGGAGGGCAGAGGGGAGTACAAGACAATTAAGCCATTGTGACATCACTGATGAGGTTGGCTCTTATTGGTGGAATGAGGCATTATGACATCACAATCTCAGCTCTGCTTCCCAAAGACAACATAAGAACATAAGCAGTGCCTCTGCTGGTCAGACCAGAGGTCCATCATGCCCAGCAGTCCGCTCACACGGCGGCCCATCAGGTCCATAGTATTCCTCTATCTATACCCTTCTATTCCCTTTTCCTTCAGGAAATCATCTAATCCCTTCTTGAACTTCAATACCGTACCTTGTCCTATCACGCCCTCTGGAAGGGCATTCCAGGTGTCCACCACCCGTTGGGTGAAGAAGAACTTCCTAGCATTGGTTCTGAATATGTCCCCTCTTAATTTTGTCAAATGCCCTCTCGTTCTTGTAGATGGATACAGATAAGGGGAACGGTTAGTCAGCTGGCTGGGTTGGAGGTCAGAGGAGCAGGGTTAAGGATTGAAAGCTATATCAAAAAGGTGGGTTTTCAGTCTGCATTTAAACTAGGGAAGAGGCTTGACAGACAAACTCGGGTAATTTATTCCAGGCATAGGGGCAGCTAGATGAAAGAGATAAAATCTGGAATTGGCAGTGGAGGAGAAGGGTAACGCTGAGTGTCTTATCTGAGGAACGGAGTTCTCTGGGAGGTGTATATATAAGGAGAGAGAAGCGGGTAAGTTAGGGGCAGAAAAGGACTTAGTACCATTGGGCGTGATTCTCTAAAGTACTTAGGTGGCTATATTAGTGGCATATTAAGGGGGGGGGGGCGATCTGCCTTGGGCACCATCTTGGTGGGGGCGCCAGCCCCCATCCTCCTCTTCACTACACCACTCCTTCCCTGCCCCCTCCCCACTACTGTACACATGCACCCCTTTCCCTTCCCCATACCTCTTTAATAGTCATAGGCCTGTGTTGGAGATAAGTGTTTGGACCCATTTTTTTCTCTACTTCTCACATTATTTGCAGAACTGCCCATTTCAAGCCGCCTAAATTGGAGCATTATTGAAGGCTGTATTTGAGTTTTTCTCTCCTATTAGTGGGGAGGTTGTTTTTTTTTGTGTTACCTTTGGTCTGTTTTCTGGAGCAGGCCTATGATTGAAAAATATTCCCTTTATAGGAACCTTTGGCACCTGGGGACGCTAACTGGTCTTGTTGACTTTGAGGCCGATTGATTAAGATTTTGTTTCAGCTCAGTGGGCTGTTTGATCTGGATAGTAAGAGACGTTTTTTCAAATAAATTTGTATTGTTTAATTCATGTCCCTTCCCATTAACTTGATTATATTGTGATAGTATTGGTAAACAAACACTGCAGTACAGTTCATAGTCACATGCGCGCAAGACAAAAGCGTGCGGACAATTGCGAGAAGACAATTGAGCGCGAAGACAACTGACAAATTGTCTTGCGCTCACTTGTGGATGCGGTCAATTGTCTTGCGCACAATTGTCTTCGTGCAATTGTTTGCGCACTTTTGTCTTGCGTGCATTTGACTTGCCACACTGCAGTACCTAGAGTTAAATGACACGCCTGATATAAGTTCTACAGTGTTGTGGGAAGGCTTAAAAGTGGTCATACGGGGACAGTTAACATCTACGGCAAGCACATATCAGGAAGGTTAGGAATCAAAAAGAATAATAATAATAAATTCATAATAATAATAAATTCATAATAATAATAAATTCATAATAATAATAAATTTATTTTTATATACCGCCATACCCGGGAGTTCTAAGCGGTTCACAACAATTGAATAAGAAACAAACAGTACAAGTTATATAAAAACAGCAATTAAAAGCCAGTAAACAGGGAAATACATAAAATTATAAAATGCATAAAAAGAATGCGGAGAATTTTACATAGCAAAAAATATAAAAAGTGTTAAGACCCTAGCCTAGTAAATAATTGAGTTTTTATCTGTTTTCTAAACTCCAGATAAGAAGAGGCCTCTAACACACACCGGGCAAGCCAAATATTTAGTATTGGGCTGCCTGAAAGGCAAAGATTCTTTCCCAAAACCTTTTATACTGGCAAAATTTAACTGAGGGATAGGTGAACAGATGCAATCTTCGAGAACTCTTATTTGTATAACGTAGATTGAAGTGATGAGTTTAGGTAACTCGGAAGCATACCGAATGTTATTTTGTAACAGAAACAGGAGAACTTAAACAGAACTCTGGATTCGAATGGCAGCTAATGGAGTTTTTGATAGAAAGGGGTGATGTGTTTCCATTTCTTTAGGCCATAAAGAAGAGCATTAATAATAATAATAATAATAACTTTATTCTTATATACCGCCAACAATCTTGCAACTTCTAGGCGGTTTACAATAAAAGAAACTGTAAATACAATCAAGAGAAAACTTTAAATACAATCAAAGAAATTGTTAATACAATCAAGGGAAAACTTTAAATACAATCAAAGAAATTGTAGATACAATCAAGAGAAACTTTACGTACAGCAAATTAAAGAGTATAGCAGTGTATATCTCGTACAATGAATTAGAGAGTATAGCAGTGTACATCTGATAACATTAATAATGTTAACGTCAGTTTGTGTGTTGCAAGGCCAGGAAGTGCCAAGTTGTTTACATTGAAGTAGATATATTCCGTAAGTTAGTAGAGTGTTCATATTTTGTGAATAGGGGTTGGGGTTAACAGTTTGCACGTTCAGGTATGTGGTGATGTTACGAGGGGGATTGCTGTTCCGGTTCATTACCTAGGTATTTCAAGAATAAGTAAGTTTTTAGGTGTTTCCTGAATTCTTCATAGTTGTTTGTGTGCGCAATTAGTTTTTCTAGGTCTTTACCCCATATGGCTGCTTCATATGATAGCAGTTGTTGATGGTGTCTCTTATATTTGCACCCTCTAGCCGGTGGGGAGACAAATTTCATGTGTGTTTTTCTTTCATGTCTGTTGGTTGGGAATGAGAAGAGGTCTGTAATGTATTTTGGGGCTAGACCATTTAATACTTTGAAGCAGAGACATCCTAGTTTGAACTTCGTGCGCGCCTCCATCGGCAGCCAGTGTAGGAGTCGGTAGGAAGGGGTTATGTGGTCGGACTTCTTCAGCCCGAAGATCATCCTGACTGCTGCGTTTTGTATCAGTTGTAGTCTTGAGATAGCTTGGTTAAGTTACAGCATGATAAAAAAATAAACAAACCAAGGCTTACAGATGCATGATATTCAATTTCAGTTGTATGATTTTGAATTGGCAAACATACAAGAGAAGTTACAGTGTAGACAACAATATTACTTTGAATTTAATAACCACTCTAGCAGACTATTGGCTCGACAGTTAAGGAAAAAACAATTACAAAATTATATTGCCAAACTGGAGTCTAAAGAGAGTTCTATATGTATAATGATAGTGAAAGACAGGTAGAATACTTTTGAAATTTTAGATATGCCTGATACACAGCCATCTAGAGAAATGATTTTTACAATTTTTGAAATGGATTATTATGCCCCAGTTAAAAGAGTCAGAGGTGACAATGTTAGACTACCTAATTCTTCATCAGAAATTTTACAAGCTATAAAAGACTTGACATAAGGTAAAGCACCTGGCCTAGATGGCTATATGAATACGTTGTATAAAACCTTTGGCCATTGTTTAGCTCCCATATTAGCCAGGGTATACAATGATATTGTAGAACACACAGTGCTACCGCACTCTTGGAGACTAGCTGGAGTCTTGTTGATCTTGAAACTGGATAAGGATCCCACGCAATGCGCCTTTATTAAATTAATTGGTTAGTAGGCACCTAAATCAGTAGGTGCCTACCACTTTCAGGTAGGTGCCTAGTCCAAGGCACCCACCAGAAAGTAGGCATGGCTTGGGGTGGATTGTGGGAAGATCTTGGGCATGTTTTTGCATATAGGTACTTGAAGTGGACTTATGGCACTAGAATTTAGGCCAAGAAAACCCTGGACATAAATAGGGGGTGCCTAAGGTTCAGATGCCTACCAGTGCCTAAGTCCACTTTAGGTGCCACTAGGTGAGATTCTATATAAACAGCCGTCAACCTAAAACTGACGTTGCACTAATGTGTCGCGTTCCTCAGCGCCATTTATAGAATCGGTGGCTTTTGTGCCTCCTATCAAGTGTTCCTGCATTAATTTTTTTGCAGATATCACATGCTAATGGTAACATTAGCATAAGACTTGCAAATAAAAAACAAACCCTGCAAAAAAGGCCACATTAAATCTGGGCTTACTGCGTTAATATTCATTGAGTCCAGGCTTTACCGTACTTTAGTAAAAGGCCCCTTTAAATAATAGCAATGATATTGTCGTGTTCTGCCTATCATTAGTTTGGAAATATTAAGCATTAAATTCTAGTGTACCATGAATGATTTTATTTATTGATTGGCTTGATATATCGCTTACACCATTCAAGGAACAAAGCAGTGTACATAAATAAAATCATGCAAATGAAATGAGCTTCAGTGAATAAGAGGAAAGAATCAGCATGCATTCATTCAAGTTCACACGTACGTAGAAGAATAGGAAGTTTAACTATCATTTGACTTCAGCCAATATCACCTCCCCCCCCCCCCGAAAACTGTACGAAATTATTACCAAAATTATTACTATTACAGGATCAATACCAAAATTACTAGTACAGAATAACTCAAGGTTCTGCCATTGTATACCATAAGCTCAACAGAATTCAAGCAGTAGAGTATATAAACTAGGAAAGGGAATATATGCCCCCTCTTTTACAAAGGTGCGCTAGCATTTTGAGCATGCGCTATTCCGCACGTTAAGGCTCTGGGAGGAGTGTGTGGCGCAGTGGTTGGATCTACAACCTCAGCACCCTGGGGTTGTGGGTTCAAACCCCGCGCTGCTCCTTGTGACCCTGGGCAAGTCACTCAGTCTTCCATAGCCCCAGGTACGTTAGCTAGATTGTGAGCCCACCAGGACAGATAGAGAAAAATGCTTGAGTACCTGATTGTAAAAACCGCTTAGATAACCTTGATAGGCGGTATATAAAATCCTAATAAAAACTTGAATGAAAAAAAAACTAATGCACCTTTGTAAAAGGAGCCCTAAACATTAGCATGCGCTAAACATGTGCTAAATGCTAATGCGTGCATGTTATCCAATGGACGCGTTAGCGCATGTGTTGATTTAGCGCACGCTAAATCCTTGCTAAAACGCTTAGCGCGCCTTTGTAAAAGAGGGCCTTAGTCCAGCAATTTTCCTTTTTTTTTTTTGCTATCAGTATTTTTCTACCGCAACAAAAGAAAATTGGAAAATCGCTGGACTGCCCCGAACTGTGTCGATTGGGCCGATAACTTTCTCAGCGGCCCCCCTCGTACAATCTAAGGCCCCTCTTTACAAAGGCGCGCTAAGCGTTTTAACGTGCGTTCAGCGTGCGCTAAGTCAACATGTGCGCTAACAACAATGGTCCGTAGGATCATATGCACGTGTTAGCGTTTAGCACCGTGACTAGCGTTGCACTAATATTTACCGTGCGCTAAAAAGCATAGCACGCCGCAGTAAAAGAGGGGGTAAGTGTCTAGTTCTCGATGGAGACTGCCCCCCAACTATGTTGGTCTGGACTGAGAACTTTTCAGCGGCCCCTTGCGTCTGTTTAATTGATATAATTCAGGGCCTGATATTCTAAAATACTTATGTGGTTGGCAAAATTGGCACAAGATTGATTTTATTTATTTAATCCTTTATTCATTTTTAACGTACATATAAGTGCATCAATATAATATAACAAATAGATCTAAATATATCACTTAATAGTCATCAAGAGTACACATAAAATGCTATTAACCCCCACCCTCCCCAACCCTTCCTATTATATAATCAAATACAATGTACAAAATTCATTAATAAAATATAAAATTATCCCCCCTCCCCCCCTTGTTCAATTATGAGGGGGGCACAAGATTTTTTAAAAATTGTTAAATACTTCTACGGGTATAAATTTTCTCCATTCATTGAACTGTGGCAAGTTCTACGGATCAAAATGATTCATATGCTTGGAGATGGGGTTAGTGCAGGCCCGGAATAGTCCAAGAAGCTGTTGACATAGTGGCAAATCCAGCCACTTTTGAATAATTTATCAATTTAAGTTATGATTTTGTGTAGAGTTTGATAATTCACCTTAGATCAAAGCAGCAAACAATATAACATACAAGTAACAATGAAAATAATTTAATAATAATAAAAGTAAATAATGCCTTGCAGTTACAATAGAGTATATACAATGAATCCAAATCATGTAAAAAATAATTCAATTAAGCAAAAACAATCAGAAAAGAAAGTTTATAACCACCAATTACTAAAAACATGGCAGGTATATATGATGATGGGGAATTCTAACAATGGTTAGTATATAGTCCCTTAAGCCTGAATGTAACTTTCAGCCTGTTTTACAAAGTCGCGCTAGCGGCTACCACGTAAGGCAACAGCCCCAAAACCTCTTAAAGGGCTCCATTTACGAACGTGCGCTAGCGTTTTTTAGCGCATGCACAAGATTAGCGCGCGCTATATTGCACTGCCGCCTGCTTAAAAAACTACCACCTGCTTAAAAGGAGGCGTTAGCTGCTAGTGCGCGTGGCATTTTAGCATGTGTTAAAACTGCCAGCGTACCTTTGTAAAAGGAGCCCTAAATCTGTATGGGCCTTTGTTAAACAGGCCCTTTGCGTGGCACATAAGGAGACAACACAAGTGGCATGACTGGTGAGTTGGTAATATTTATTGGTGGGCAATCTTTTCACATCCCTCCTGCGGCGAGAGCAGTGATGCTGCCTACCGACCATGGTTTTGCCTTAATGAAACATGCCCTTTAAGCTAATGAGATTGGTCTGACTTAGATGGGAGTTAATACTTGACACTTTTTTTTTTTTTACCTGCAATTAAGAATAAGAAAAAAAATGTACGGTGTTCTGTGTTAATTTAAAAAAAAAAAAAAAAAGTTTTTGCAACCTTGCCAAAATCCTCTTTGTTGTGTGAGGAGTTATGAACCATCTTCTACTGGCAGTTAGTTTTAAGATCATTAAATGATCTTCATTTCCAATATATTTAGAGAAGATTACAGCCCATCTAAATTGACCCTGCAGGAGACTTATTTCATTAATGGGCTGTCCTGTGCTAATGTGTAAGGCTAGAAAAATATATCTATTAAATTCTTAATGTATAAATGATGTTTCTGACTTTCTTCTTAATTACAAAGCAAAATTAGCCTGAAGTGAGCTTCTTCCTGGAAAAATGACCAATTTAATCCATCACACAGTTCAGGAGAAAACTTGTAAAAGAAATGAATTGCAGATACTGATTATATAGCAGATAATCCAGACCTAGGATCACCTGCTTATACCGTGGTGATTTTGATATGATGCTTGATTCAGGGGTCTCAAAGTCCCTCCTTGAGGGCCGCAATCCAGTCGGGTTTTCAGGATTTCCCCAATGAATATGCATGAGATCTGTGTGCATGCACTGCTTTCAATGCATATTCATTGGGGAAATCCTGAAAACCCGACTGGATTGCGGCCCTCAAGGAGGGACTTTGAGATCCCTGAATCTAAATGGTGTGTCTCGGGGAAAAATGTTTAGTACAAGGGCCCCCATCGTGTTACAAATTTGTGTGGGGGGGGGGGGGTTCTCAAATTCAAAAGCAATGCACATGACATAATAGTAAAAAGTTTGATAATGTGTATGCTATTTCCAAAACATCTTTGGATAATTCTTAAGTACACTGGAAGATATCAGAGCCTTTCAGGGAATCCAGTGCTCTCCAGGATTACCATGGCTAGCCTACACGAATATTAGGCCAGTCATGAAGCCAAGAGAAGTAACATAAGGCATGAGGCTGCATTTGGAACAGACAAGTATCCTCAAGATACTTACCACCTCTTTTACAAAGGTGCGCTAAACAGGCTCTAAATGCTAACGCGAATCAAGGAAGATAGAGGGAGATGAAAAGGCAAGCAACGACATTAACTGGAACTGACTATTTGAGGCTAATCGAACCGGTGGTGGTAAGTGTTAACAAAAACAAAACCTGACCACTGCCGGTTGAATATCAGTGAGCGAGCTTTTTATTGCGTTGGACTTCTTTGGCGCAACTGTTTCCCTGTTGAAGTAGAAGCATCACCACATGATGGTTTATGTAAAAGCCATAAAGACCTGGCTTTTTACAAACATCTTTGGTGGTTCTTTAAAAAAAAACAACCCAGGATTTATTTATGTAACATTTCTTTTTCTTTTTTAAATTTATTTATTGTTTATTAAATTTACCTAATAATTACAAGACAACTCTTGCTTCAGATATAAAGACGAAAATGAAAAATATAAATTTAAGCAACAAAATATCTCCCTTAGACCACAATAAGTTCAACTTCAAGGAGAGGAATCAGAAAATTAGTGAAGGGAACCCAATTAAAAGTAAAGGAATAGGAATTGGCTTAACAGACAGTTCCCACTATTTATAATGCTGTTCTATCATTTCTAAACTCTCCCCCCCTTCCCGCCGACAATGTATTCATATCCAGGAAAGCCCGCAACTGCTCAGATAGAAAAAATACATATTTAACCCCTAGATATTTCTTTCTTTCTTTCTTTCTTTCTTTTTTCTCCCTGTCTATTTTCCCTTCTCCCTTACTTTTACCTCCCCCATGTCTAGCAGCACCCCTTCCCTGCTCCCCCTGTCCAGCAGTAGCCCTTCTCCATTCCTTTTACCTCCCCCCTGTCCAGTAGTACCCTTTCTCCCTTACCTGTTCACTGTCCAGCATCGGCTAGGCCAAGCAGCCTCGGGGCTTTTGCTAGGCTGGCCCCCTTCGCATTATCGAAGTGGGCCTGTCTAGCAAATGCCCCGCGGCTGCTGCCGCTGCTGTTCCGGGGGTGAGAAGAAGAGGCGTCGGCAGAAGGCAGCCGGCGTCGGAGATCAGGGCAGGAACGTTGATGGGGAAACCGTCGCACGCACGGGAAACCGCTGCACGCGTCGCAAACTGCCGAAGGCTCCTACTGCGCATGCGGCGACATGGAGCCACAGATCAGGGATCACGGCTGCACGAAGTTTCAACTGTGCATGTGCGCTAAGGGTTTTATTATAGCGGATACCACTTCTTTTTGAGCGGTTTACATTCAGGCACCCTAAGGGCCTCTTCTATCAACACTTCTCCCTCCGTATTCGCGGCGATAGGGGATTAACAGAACCGCAAATAACTTTTTCATATGTTATTCGTTGTTTTCTATTTTAAAACCATCGTGAATATGGTGAAACCGCGAATACAAGGTGGGAAGGTGGGACACGGTGAAGAAAGTGCCAGGAATCGGCGATTTTCTCTGTAAATGCTTAGAATCAGCGATTTCTTTATGCAAGCTGATGTAATTTGAGGGGAGGAGCCAGCAAGCTAAAAAAACGTGAATAATCGAAACCATGAATACGGAGGGAGAAGTGTACATTAGGTCAAAAAGGGGATAAATACAATCTTTGTAAGAAAAGAGTCAAATAAGGTGAGCACAACAGGAGTAAGGGATGGAAAAGAGAGAGAACTAGAGGAATAACACTATGGGCTCCTTTTACTAAGGTGTGCTAGCATTTTTAGCGCACGCGGGATTTTAGCGCACGCTAAACCCGCGCTATGCGGCTAGAACTAACGCCAGCATTATTCCGCACGTTAACCCTTTCAGGACCATAAGGATCGTAGGCCAATTTTTGTGGTTTTGACGACATTTTTATGGTAAAAAGGGCTTGCAGATGCCAAAAAATTGATTTTTTTTGTGAAATATCATTATTTTTTTTTTAAAAAATCACACTTCTGGCTTATGGACAGTGTGGCAAGTGAATCTTCTCGTCAATCTGGCAACGACGCTAATGAATGAATGTCGTAACCAGTTTGTTTACATAAAGGCAGTATCATATGGAATCCGTACATATCAAATTTAGAACTGTAGACTATCCCAATCAAAATTTATAGGATTTTAAAGTTATGGGACAAATATGTCCCTTGGTCCTGAAAGGGTTAAGGCCCTAACGCAGCTTAGTAAAAGAAACCCTATATGTGAGGAACTATAATAAAGTGGCTAAAATGGATAAAAAGCAGGGGGGGGGGGGTTCCTAGGGAAAGGAGGCAGCCGAGGAAATTTAGCAATTATAAGCCTCCTTAACACGAAAACATTTAAGGTTATTTTTGAAATGATCTATATTTTTATCTTTTCTTGAATATAATGGGAGGGCACCGGTCGCATGTCAATCATGCTTCGACGCTATTTACAGAATCACACCTTATGGCGCTTATCACGCAACTTAGGCACCGGTAATGTAGTTTAGAGTTTTAATGGCCTATATGGCAGGCACCTACGTCCTTCTCAGAACTGCGCCTGTTGGTGCCTGTCTCCAGCCCCAAACCCACCCATTTAGGCATTAGGGCACCTCTAGGCGCCATGCAATAGCCGCCTACCTTTTACAGCAGTGTCTCTCAACCTATTTTTAAGCTCTAGCACGCTAAACGAAGCAAATGTTGTTTTGCGGCGCACTAAAGGGTCCTTTTACTAAGGCGCACTAACCGATTTAGCATGCGCTACTCGATTTAGCAGGAGCTAATGATTGGCGCGTGCTAAATGTTAAGGCACCCATTATATTCTATAGGCGCCTTAGTATTTAGCATGCGATAATCGTAAGCACGCACTAAATCCATTAGCGTGCCTTAGTGAAACGGGCCCTACATGAAATAAATAAATAAAAAATAAATGTTCAGATTTTAAATCTTTAAAAAAAAAAAATCTCTAAAGACATGTTTATTTGTAAGGGCATCTCAGAACTGATCGTTTAAATCAGCAGATGACAGAATATTTTGACTGCTAGAAGATGACATGTTTAAAGGAAGCAGATTTTGAATATGTACTGATGAATGTATGGAATTTGTTTGATTTTTATGTATGTAATCATTTGTTACCCGCTTAGTAGATAAGCAGCATAGAAATTTTTTTTGCGGTACATTATAACTGAAATTATAAAATTGCAAAGCCATCCAAAAATTTTAATTTGAGAGTTATTTATTTAAAGTTCTTTAAGCTATGCAAGGGTAACAACGGTGAAACTAAAGTAGAACAGAACTGCTAATCAATGCGATGGACGTACATGTTTCATCAAGCCCAAATTAACTCAAAACGTGGCTCGAGAGTTGATCATCCACCGCTACAGTCGTTCTCTTTTTCTTCAGTTTAATTTCGGTCAGAGCTGAAAGTTCAGGTTCTCAAAGATAAGAAGATCCACACGGTAACAGAGCCTTGATTGCTTTGTTGCTCATGTTAGGATAACTACTGCATTAAAAAAATAAAAATAAAATGGCTTGCCGTTTAGTTTTCAAGGGCTAATCGCGTCAAAGTATGATGCTTCTCCAGATGGTTGTATCCTTACTCACACAGACGCTCATAACATTGTCGGGCTCTTGCGTAAGCGACGTACATGTCGTCTATGTCTTATGAAGGGAATTTTGGTAAAATAAAGTCAAATTCCCAGAACCTCTTCGGGGTACACCACTGTGCCATGGCACACAGTTTGAGAGGCACTGTTGTATAAAATGAGGTAGGCACCTATCAGCCAATTAAATTTTTTTTCCCAATTAAGAGCTTGTTAAAGCTTATTTAGGTAATTAATGTAGGGGCCAATTTAGGTACCTAGCAGCCCCTAACAGAGGTGCTATTTATAGAATCTGGTAGTTAAGGACTGCTTTTCTACTTACAATCTTCAGCCGTTGGCTCCCTCCTGCAATGAGGATCCTGAGATCTTCTTTGGTCAATGATGGATTGACTTGGCCATTGTGTCCTGCTGTTGCCTTACTTCCAATTGGATCTTATTTCACTTTCATTTTGTTTTCATTTCTCCATTTTTTTAATCTCTAATTTTCTTAAATTTACTTTATTTTTAAAGTAATTTTTGTTTTCACCCATAATGAATACTTGTTAGGATGTATATCTTGTACCTATCTCTTCCTTTCCTATCTGAATATGTTCAAGGAAGTTTCCTATTTGAATATGTTCTATGGAGTTCCTTTCTGTATTCAATTGTTACACTGTAAACCGCTTAGGTCAGTAAAATGCGGGCGCAGTATATCAAATTCTTAATAAACATAAGCATATTCTATAAATGACGCCTTGTTAGGCACTGGTAGGGGTATTCTACCAGCACCTAACGTAAGTCGTCCAAGTGCCGATAATCAAACTTGGATAACCAAAACGATTTAGGCCCTTTCAGTGCTGCTGTACGCCCAGAGCTAAAAGGGGCATTTTAGGAGGAGTGGTGAGGGTGGGATCTGGGCGGGACGTGGGCCGGCCTAGACTTTGTCATACTGCAAGTGTAACCGAAAGTGTAACAAGACTGCCTAGACGGAAATGGACTAGACTTAGGCCATGGAAAGCCAGGTCTAAGTGGCCAGAAAGTCTCCAAAGTGAGCAGATAACCACTGTAGATACAAAGTACAGACCCTCCACATACTTCCCAGTGATCACTGACCCTTCCTCCACCTCCATAAAAAAACGGAATAAAAAATTTACATATCTGCCTCTAGAACATCAGCAGCTGGCATAGGAAAGCCTAGTAGAGCAGCACAGAGTGGCTTAAGTAGTCTGGGGGGGAGGGCTAGTGACCCATAGAGAGGAGGACCCAGGCCCATGAGCTACTGTAACCACTGCATTCATGATGAAACATGTGCACCCCCTAAAACCCTCCAAACCCTGCTGTACTGCTATTGGGGTTGTAGACAGGTGGATCTAGTAGGTTTTGGAGGTATTTGGGGGGGCTCACCATGACCTATGTGACTTTTTGTGAAGTTTGTAGCAATGCCCTGTAAGGTGCCCCACTACTGTGTTGCCATGTTTGGGTGTCCAATCCATCACTTTGCTGACCCCTCCCATGTCCAAAAGGTCTTGTTCTAGGCATTTTTGACTTGGACGAGAATGGGGTGTAAAGATATACGACTTAGCAGTCTGGCTGATCAAATGGCTGGACGTATAATTAGACGATTTTTAAAAAAAAAACACATTTTGGATGTATTTTTTGAGAATGGACTTTAGACACTGCCGACTTTGGGCGACTAGTGACTTAGGCCCAAAACGGACTTAGACGTATCTTTTGGTTATGCCTCTCCGGGTCTTCAAGGGCTTGATGCTAGCATTCAAATCTTTGCACGACATGGCGCCTGACTACATGATGGCAAAGCTTCCGTCGTGCTGAACAGGTCCATCCATTCCCAGGATAAAATACGCCTCAAATCGCCTCCTGGTCGTGCCCTTCAACTGCAAACCGCCAAACGACATTCCTACTCCCACTTCATACCGAACCACTGGAATCAACTACCTCCGCAGATCAGATTCTTTGAAGGACTCCTCAGCTTTAGGAAAGCAATAAAAGCATACCCCTGCCCTTGACCGATAGATTACAAAGAAATGTATATTGGTACTAGATCTTTTTTTTTTTTTTTTAACTTTATTTAGTTTTTAATGCCAACAAAAAGTGCAATACAATTTATGTACAAATAATGATAATCAACCAAGCACTTATAATCAATCAGTATTTATACAAAAGATAAAAATTCCCTCCCCCATCCATCATTACCATCAGGAATAAGGGTATAGATAGAGGAATATTATACAGGTCCTGGACCTGACGGATCGCGCGTGAGCGGACTGCTGGGCATGATGGACCTCTGGTCTGACCCAGCAGAGGCAATGCTTATGTTCTTATGTACCAAACAAAAGATATCCCCCCTCCTACTCCCCCTCCCCCGGATGTGTAGGTGAAAAATAACGGAAAATAAGATAAAGGACAACTATAGCAAATCTACAAAAGATCATCAATGGACCCCAGTTCACTGGTCTGATTTACTTACTGTATAGCTTCATGAAGTATACTGACTTCTCCCCCTCATGTATTTCCCTTGATATCTTACTTACTACTACTTGTAGTTCTTTTTCTCTTTCCCTGTGTTTATGGGTTTGTCAAGTTTGTCGTTAGTTTGCAAGACTCAGTTCTTATTATTGTCGTACTGTTCCCTAAATTTTGTAATTTTAGTGTTATGTACATCGCTTAGATTATGATT